>NC_140192.1:28791428-29991428 GCF_965226575.1 Pagrus pagrus
GCTGGCAGGACCTCCACCGTACTGTACTGCTGTCTTTCTTCACTTCCCAGTCCAGCAGTTTTAATGTTTGTGCTTCAATCCTTCTCTGATCATAGTGCAAAATAATGGAGTTGTATTACGGAAATTATGTATGGAAATTATTATCCAGTTACATCTCACAACAGTCACACCTCATTCTCATGACACTCAGTGACACTGTTTGTGTTAAGCCCTGTTGACACTATGCACAAAAAGCTGTACAAATATTTACAAGTATGACATTAATGTCAAGGAAAATAGCTTTTTCAGTCATTTTCATTCACAGCTCAGGTATGGTGAGCTATAGTAATATAGGAATGCACACAAATAGAAATGCCTCTCTGGGAAGATTGACTCCTGAAAGGAAACACAATCTATAAGATTATTCCTCTAAAGCCTGATTATCAGAGTGTTAGTATAAGACAAGTTTGTAAGTGCACATTCTAGGGAGAAAATAAAAAAAACTTTCTCGTAGTGACTGTCTCAAATAAAGGCCTGTTTCTCTTTGTGGTCCTGTTAAATAAAGGCACCAGCAACTGAAATACTACACAAGACTACACTTGAAAACAGCTTACAGTGACTACAATACTAAATCTGCAGTGTTGTACAAAATTACAAAAAACAAGGGAATAATAGCTCAGGATCTGATGGCAGCCAAGGACAGGCATTTGGAATTAAAGGGCAAATCCCATGAAAAGACCAAAGCCAACAGTGTGCTAGTCTGTCTCTCTCTATACCTTCTGATTTCTTTTAAAAACACTGCGGCTCATTGATGCATTTTTCATAGTTTTTGGACAACAGTGGAGTTCTATGGCAGAGAAAAAAGATGTATCAGGTTTTGGATACACACACATTACTTGTTTTTAAGGAGATCTTTTGACATGAAGAGAAATATAGAACATGTCCTATAGCTGATCCTATATGGCACACATGATTTTCAGTCAGAAACTCATGAATTGGATGTTTGATGACTTGATTCCATCCCAAAGAGGGACACATAAAAGCAACTTAAAAGATGGACAACTTCTTAGCTCAGGGAGGTCATGGCTCATCCTCATTGGGCTTTAAGAGTGAGAACTGGAAAACTGTTATGGAATTAAAAAGGGTGAAACAAATATTTTTTGCACTTTGGTGCACAGTGGCACTGGGCCTTGAGTAGTTTGTTGGGAGGAAACAAAATACACAAAGCACACATGGACACAACACCATGAAAACATTAAGAATCTGCAATATGGGTGAGCGATCTCGCCAAAAGACTAATGTCACTATCTACTTAATCATAATCACAATTAAACATTTAAACTGCAATCTTTTTTTCACAATTTTGAATTTCCCTATAGACTTCAGCCATCTGCACCATTCAAACACAATATTGTATTAAAAGGGGTTTTTTCCCCCTTGTTGTGATACGTCACTCAAGAAAGAGCCGCATGAAGTCATTTGTCCAACCAGCCATCTAGTCGGCTGAATCACTCACTATTATTATTAGATTATTCATATAGCACAGATGAGCTTGTCAATAAAATTATGTGAGGTTTGGAAACAGAAGCGTACATTAAATATCAAGATCTCTGAGTCATCTGAAAAGTAGATTGTGAAAAGTTTCAATGACACGACTGCAAAATAATCCTTTGGGACAATTCCGTCGGTCATAGTTATGTTCCCTAAAAGTGCTTGTTTTTGCCACCGACAGGCTGAGGTTGTTATTCTAAGTGTCTGAGAATGTGACGGAAATGATTTCAAAGTCTCGCCCTGAAATCTCAAAGTGAGTGATTACAGTTGTTGCCTCATTTAGATCAAAATCAGTTGAATAGTCAGCCATGTAATAATTCCTGCTGGCAGTTGCTCTGGGTAAACTTCAAACTCCTCTCTCCAACTCTGACTCACATTTCCGCCGTCTCGGCTCACCGGTGCCAGCAACAATGATAGTGTGCCCGTACACACCACAAATATAGTACGACCAAACATAAGCGGCAAACATATTCGTCATTATAGTCATCTTCCTGCAACATCTCACACGTCGTGAGACTTGTGTTTCTGGTTACAAACGGGAGCTTATATTGAACTAAAAGGTCTCTGTAGGAATCGTTGCCTTAGTGTTGACACTAGAATTAGAATCAGCCTGTCAGTGGCAAAAACATGCATTTTAGTGAATGGAGCTGCCCCTCATGTTTACATTTGCAGCCGCATCGTGGTCGCCAGCTTTGGCGATCTACTGGACTGATTACAAAACTTTTGGTCAGCATGTCAATATAGGGTTTAAAAATACCAGAATTTCCCTTTAAGAAATAAGCTCTTAAAGGTCTTGAAACCCTGTGTTTGTAATAATTCTGTAACTTAGGCTTTCACTGTTGCACTGTTTGTTCATTAGTTCTGTTCTGTATATATTTGTTTCTTGTATGAGATATTTGAATTAGAAATGCTTTAAGAGATGGAGATGCTTCACTATGGACAGGTTTCAAGTTTGAATGCCAATACATACGCTTCTGCTGATATTTCTTACACATCTCATCTCAGAATATAACCAAGGTTGTTTTAGTTATTTTTGATCAGATCTCACATAATAATTTCACCACCCCTGATCAAAGCTCATATAGATTTTGGTCACTTTTTTTGAGGAATCCTGTGTCATTTGTACATTGGTGTGTTTTCAAGGCTTGGATTCAGTAAGGTGCTGGAAACCTTCCCTAAAAGGTTGGATCCATGCAGACACATTAGCATCATATAGTTCTAGCAGTTTCTTTTAGCTACACATGTTAAATATATGAGTGCTCAGCTGTGCATATACTTTAGATGTACACCATTGTTGAGCTTTCATTCTACCCTGGTCTTCCTGTTTAGCCTGATAACAAACTGAGTTACCATTTTGATTCAATTCCTGAGAAAATCAGATATTAGGGCAAGGATTCAGAGGCAGCTTCTCTACTGGCCTCTTGATTCAGATTTTCTTGTTTATGTCACTATTCTGTTAACTCTGGACACTATAGTGCATGAACCTGTCATGACTGTTTCTGGAGCCTCCATGTTAGACAATAAACATAAATCACTGTTGCCATTTAAATAATCATTTCCAGTTACTACAGCTTGTCATAAGTTATTATCTGTATGATAGCCATGATCATGTTCACCTAAATGGGAACACAGTAACTTGGCCTTAACAGTTTTGGTAATAATATTAACATTCACCTTCTCTTTCTCTTACATTTGTTGTTGTTGTTGTTTTGTTTTTGTTTCATAGTAAGTAGGTCATCATTAATGGCTACAAATAGTGTAGAGTTTTTTTTTTTATTACCCTCAAATGAACACAATAATTATTCCAAAATGTTTTGTAATTTACTCCAATATTATTACATAATAATATTCTGTACCTCAATGTACTGATCTGAAGAAGTTGGACAGAAACTACTTAGAAATTAAGCTGCAACAACTCACTTCAGTTTAGTGGCCCGCCGGGGGGAAGTTAGACAGAAACTAGTGAAAAATTAAAATTGTATGATCAGCAGAAGGTTAGTAGAAACCAGTTGAAAGTTTCCTGGAAATCTATTAGACAGAGTATTATTATGAATTAAAGTTGGGGTAATTTTCAGTCAATTTTGATGTAATTATTGTGCTATTTTTGGAGTAATTTCACAGAAATTTTAAAAATACATTGCATGGTAATTACCACCTCACCATGAAATTTGCAGACCTGTAACATGTAGTGTGCAAGATGCAGCATATTAAGTGCTTTTCAAATCATTTAACAGCCCTCCCCACATAAGTCGAAAATTTTCACTGTATTCGAGGCATATTACAGACTTTTAAAAAACAAACACATCTGGGTTCATGGAATGATTAGGGTTAGGACTTTGGCTTTACTAAATTCCTTAAAAGTCGTTGGCGGAAGTATACAAGCATGAGGTGGAAGCATTACCGACTGTATCACTATAAATCTGTTAAAGGGGCCCTGTGGAAGGTCTGTGTTGTGGCCAATGATAAGGACCTCAGTCTTATCTGAGTTTAGTTGTAGGAAGTTATTTGCCATCCGGTCCTTCACAGCCATCAGACAATTATTCAAAATGATGAGTCTCATTAGGTTTGAAAGAGACATACAGTACAACTGTATATCCTCAGCATAGCAGTGGTAGGAAATGTCTTTAAATTTGCCAATAACATCTGAAAAACAGGAGGAGAACCAGTCCAGAGTGCTACTAAAGACACCTACCCACTGCCTAAGTCTCTCAAGCAAAATGCTGTGATCCACAATGTAAAAAGCTGGGGTAAGATCCAGCAAAACCAAAACAGACATGAGGACGACATTATGTCATTAGTTACTCTGAGTAGAGCTGTTTCAAGATCCTATGTTCAGTTGAGACATTGGTAAACTGTTTGGCAACTATTTGTTCAAGAATCTTTGATAAAAATGGCAGGTTAGATATTGGCCTGTGGTTATCGAGAAGTGATGGATCAAGAATACTTTTCTTTAAAGGCAGATGAACAACGGCCTGTTCAAAATGAGCAGGGACACAACCAGATTTCAGGGACATAATAATAATGGAAACCAGGCTTGGTCCAATGGCCCCAAGTAATATCTACAAGGCTTGAGGAGGGCTTCATACTGCCCACCAGATTAATGAGGTCTTGCAATGAGACTAGGGTCTGATGGCTGAGATGGACAGTCACACATGGAAGTGGAGGATGGGACTTTGCTAGTCCTGACATTTCCAATCTTCTCCAGAAAGAAGTAGAGGAATGTACACGTTTCCTCGGCAGAGAATCTAAATTAAAAGACAAGTTGAACAAAACCTATTTATGGTCAATGACATGGAGCTCTTCAGAGCTAATATTTAAACCCAGCGTAAAAACAAGGTCCAAAGTATGTCCCCTGTTGTGTGTGGGACCAGATACATGTTGAATAAAACTGAAAGACTGAAAAACATTCTGCAGCAAAAGGTGTAGGAATAATCATCAACATGAATATTAAAATCACCAATTATGATGGCTCTGTCCAACTTTATAATTGAGTATAAAAATGCACTAAAATCAGACCTAGAAGAACTGTTAAAACCAGGGGGTTGATAAATTAATATAGAATAAGATTGATTTGAACAACCAACTTTGATTATTTGCAGTTCGAACGAGAAAGTCACTCTGTTTGAAAAGCAGCTCCTATAAAGTTGGGTGGACGTACACAACTGTATCATGCAAAATGAAAGACTTATTTGCGATGGACCGAGCATTTGACAGTGCCATCCAAAGAGGCACGGACCCCCACTAATAACAGCTGTGGTCCATGCCAAGGAGCCCCAGTAACAGGATCTTCTCCAGGATGGATGAGGCCGTGGTGCCAGGAAAACGGTGTGTGACTGTGTTGCAGAAACGCACATTCCTGATTATGGAATCACCAACAATCACTGTTGTGGGGGAGAAAAGCAGCCAAGGGGACAACACACTATCAGCTTCAGTGAGGTGGCAGCTTCCTCCCTAGCATCGGGGTTCCCTGCTGTCTCGGGACAAATGGGACATCCAGAGCTTCTCATCATCATGGCCTCCCTCAGCAACCAGAGGAAACTGTTTGACTGGATGTCAAACTGGTTGGCCAGCAGGAGTTCCCAAGGTGGAGCAGGTGGAGATGGGCGCTTTGCACCCTTGCAGGCAACAGACCACTGCTCTGGTTGACATGGAGTTGAACTCACCAGAACCTTCCATCTACCTCCGCTGATGAGGGACCATGTGACATGGAGAGGGTTGCTCCCATTGTGATCCACTACTCTTCAGGCTAAAACACTGTCAGACTCTGCAACTCCTGAGATGGTGTAAACAGGCCATGGAAGAGTGGTGTCATTGTCCACGCCTGGAAATGGGCAGTCCAGCGAATGAGATAAGCCGGTAGTACCCAGGTAGCCACAACCAGAGAAATGCAGGGCTGCGGTGGGTTTTGCCTGGGTCGTTGCGGCAGTGGAAAACTCCAGGATGAGCTTGTCTTTCTCCCTGGGCTCGGCTTTTAAGCCAGCGATGCTTTCCTTCAGCTTTGAAACAATAAGGTGGCAAGATTCACACTGTAAACCACACACAGCCATAACAGCTGCTTTTAGTCCATAAAAGAAAAGCTTAAAATCAGTAAGTAAAAGCCTGCTTAAGACTTAAAATCAGTCCAGAAAGCCTCATCAGTTGGCCGTACCAAGATGGTGGCCAACTTATAACATAAAACTAAAGATCTACTAAAGAGGTCTGATTGCAAAAAACCTTTATCTGATTAAAACATATACACTCACCGGCCACTTTATTAGGTACACCTTGCTAGTACCGGGTTGGACCCCCTTTTGCCTTCAGAACTGCTTTAATCCTTCGTGGCATAGATTCAACAAGGTACTGGAAACATTCCTCAGAGAGTTTGGTCCATATTGACATGATAGCATCACGCAGTTGCTGCAGATTTGTCGGCTGCACATCCATGATGCGAATCTCCCGTTCCACCACATCCCAAAGGTGCTCTATTGGATTGAGATCTGGTGACTGTGGAGGCCATTTGAGTACAGTGAACTCATTGTCATGTTCATCAAACCAGTCTGAGATGATTCGCGCTTTATGACATGGCGCGTTATCCTGCTGGAAGTAGCCATCAGAAGATGGGTACACTGTGGTCATAAAGGGATGGACATGGTCAGCAACAATACTCAGGTAGGCTGTGGCGTTGACACGATGCTCAATTGGTACTAATGGGCCCAAAGTGTGCCAAGAAAATATCCCCCACACCATTACACCACCACCACCAGCCTGAACCGTTGATACAAGGCAGGATGGATCCATGCTCTCATGTTGTTGACGCCAAATTCTGACCCTACCATCCGAATGTCGCAGCAGAAATCGAGACTCATCAGACCAGGCAACGTTTTTCCAATCTTCTATTGTCCAATTTTGGTGAGCCTGTGCGAATTGTAGCCTCAGTTTCCTGTTCTTAGCTGACAGGAGTGGCACCCGGTGTGGTCTTCTGCTGCTGTAGCCCATCCGCCTCAAGGTTCGACGTGTTGTGCGTTCAGAGATGCTCTTCTGCATACCTCGGTTGTAACGAGTGGTTATTTGAGTTACTGTTGCCTTTCTATCAGCTCGAACCAGTCTGGCCATTCTCCTCTGACCTCTGGCATCAACAAGGCATTTGCGCCCACAGAACTGCCGCTCACTGGATATTTTCTCTTTTTCGGACCATTCTCTGTAAACCCTAGAGATGGTTGTGCGTGAAAATCCCAGTAGATCAGCAGTTTCTGAAATACTCAGACCAGCCCGTCTGGCACCAACAACCATGCCACGTTCAAAGTCACTTAAATCACCTTTCTTCCCCATTCTGATGCTCGGTTTGAACTGCAGCAGATCATCTTGACCATGTCTACATGCCTAAATGCATTGAGTTGCTGCCATGTGATTGGCTGATTAGAAATTTGCGTTAACGAGCAGTTGGACAGGTGTACCTAATAAAGTGGCCGGTGAGTGTAGGTAAAACAACCAGGGTCTAAAAGTGAGGCAAAAAATGATGGCTTAAAAACTGATAAAAATGTCAGTTCAAGACAGTTTAAGACAGAGCTTCTAGCAGACAGGCTAGATGCCAACGCATGCGCCGGGGACCGAATGTCTGAAAGTGTGCACTGTTATCCCCTTTTGTACAATTCATCATGTCTTTCTCCTCTCTATGATGGCAGGCTTTTCAACCTCCCTCTGAGTGTGGCTGTTTGGGACAGCTATAAACACTGTTGGCGGTTCATTTGAAGCTTAAACATAAGTATGTCATTTCTGTTCCTAGTTGGTGTTTTGTGGGGATGGAGCCCTGCTCAGAGCCAGCTAGAGAGTTGGGGCAAGGCCAGACATGAGGAATAAACACATTGAGTCACATCTGATTCTGTCCGGATCCACAGCCGTTGAGATTAAGTTTTAACTTTTGGTATTAAAAGGAGTTTTCATCTTAACTCCTGTCTACCAACCACAAGCTACGATCCGTGGAGGAGACCTCCTTTGTTGGGTGTTTAATTTCTGTCATGTTGGCTGCTGACTGAAGCTGGATGGGTGACTTAACTTCATGAAGACACTCGAGTATTTGCATTATCTGAAGAAACTGCGTGAGATTGCAGGTGATCTGCTCTGATCTGCTGCCATCGCTTGACATCCTGTAGATGAATGTGTCACAAAATTCTGCACTCAGACAGATTTGCTACCAAAGTCAACCAAATTTGTGCTGCAGCATCATCTAGAGCTGAATGACATCATCTTTCACAGCAGTGTTGGTGATAGATGTCGGGGGGTACCACCTGAATTTGGTTCTAATTCAATCATGTGCAAAAAAAACCCACATGGTGGCGCTGTTATTTATGCACATGCTCAGGGAGAACTTGTGTACCAAGTTTCATCTTCTCAAAGGCAACAGAACTGCAGGAATATCATGTTATGTTGTTACTGTAGTGTTCCTTGAGGGTAGAATTATAAGAAATAGAACAGACTGATGCAATGTGGCTCTGTGTGCGACATTCACCGATCTGCTCCTAATCAGATTAAGCATTGAAGAGTTACAGCCTGTCAAGTGCAACATGCCGTGCCCTCTAACATTTGATAACTCAATATAGACAAACGGTGATATCAAAAAACAGGTGCACGTTTTGTTTCAGCTCATGTATATATGATATGAACCAACCAGCAAAAAAACAAGTTTCCCAAAAAAATTAAAATGCTGAGAAATTTCCCGTGTCCAAATGGGTGTGGCCTATATCAATGGTTTATCCAGGGAACCGAATGTACAATAATGTTTTCTTTTTTTGTTTTTCTTTTAAAAGTAACTCATTATGTTACAAGATTACTGCCATTAAAAAGTAACTTGTTACGTTACTGTTATCTACTGAGAAAAGTTGTGTTAGAGTACTTTAGAGTTACTAAAAAGACAGTTAAACCCCTTTGTGACTCGTTGTGTATGTCGGTTATATTGTCCAGACTGTGTGTAGCCAACTGTACATGTACCTCTGAATGTATTGACTCTACCAACATTATGTAGCCTTCTTTACGGCCCACAATCAGTAACCTAATAATAGGAATGAAAGACACAATATAACATTTACAGCTCTGTACTTTGCTAACAGTCTGACTGTGAACTGGGCAGAGACATTCAGTGTTAGGCACAGCTGTTTACATGAAAACAATACAACAGAGGCTCTTATAGCCGAGTATATGATGTTTAAAAATGCAACTAATGAACCTGTAAACTGTGAGAGCTTACATAGAAACGATCAAAGCACAAATACGATGAAAGTGCATCTGCATTTTTTTTTTTCCGAAACACATACCTACATACAAATGATGAAACCATGATGTTGTTCTTGGGAATATTTCTACAAAGTTGAAGCTGTCCTTTCTTCCATCTCACTACATTGAATTAGTGAGCTACACATGCACACAGACATAACTGTAGGTTTACCTTCTGCTGGCACGCAGCCAACCGGACAGACAGAGACAGAGACAGAGACAATGCTTCAGGGAGTTTATTTTATTTTCTGGACCAAAGGAAAGGACAAGACAGAAATGTTCTTCCAGTAACAGATTACTTTTATGAAAAACTAACTAAATAACAGATTACTTGAATTGCAGAAAGAATCCATTACGTTACTCATTACAACACAAATGTAATCCGAGTACTCTATTACTAAAACTGGTGCCAAGTATGATGAGTTGAGCACATAGAGTACACGCACTTTGAGATATTTATGACTTAACACCACTCCCACCGAAATCCATCCAAAAAGTCCATATCTAAATGACTGTAACAAAGATTGCCATGTAAAGTTATGGCCGCTATGAGACAATTTTCCTACATACTGTGAAATAAATTGGCTGAAATATCATTAAACTAAAATGCATGGCGCCACACAGCTGACAGATCTAAAAGTCAAAAGTCGAACTACATTAGCTCGTACCTGCATTAGCTGGAAGGTAAGAGATGAACAAGCATAGCTAGAAAAGCTGGGAGGTAACTGTTATACTGTCAAAACTGTAAGTTATTCAATACTGTAATGAAGAAAGACAACAAGTTAAGCTTCATATTCTAAAGAACATAAAAGGTAGAACAAGGTGTAGAAGCTAGGTGCCCTTAAGAGCATGTTCAACATTTGAATGTTTTCTTTAAAATACTTTCTATGTGGAGTAGGTTTATAGTTTAAACAGTACAAAACCATGAATGTTCTTAAAGAGCTGAACGTGAATGTGTTTCTAATCTCAAAATACAAAAAATAGACAGCAAGTTTAAATCTGTATCTAATGTGATTCAGAACTTTTGTGTTCCCTCACCGCGTTACTATGGATCTGCCACATCGACTACAGCCTCTCGGACTCACTCATCCTCTGGAGCTGCTTTTCACTGACCCGGTCTGCTATACCTGGGTTCAGCAGGTCAGGTAGAGCAAACTGGGGTGGCAGAGCAGTGGGAGGAGCCAAAGTGCAGCTGTGTTCTAGTCTGCTTCTGGATCTGAGGGATTTTTAAACGACATCTAAAGACATATCTTTTTAGCCTGGCTTTTACTTAGGGTGCCTCGTTATTTAGTTTTTTTTATGTTATTTATTTTATGTCACTCAGTTCTTATGTCCTGACTCTTAGCTTTATATATATTTATTTCTTACTCCATGCTTGTACTTACTTAATTCATTATTTTATTTTTTATTTAGCCACTAGCCTTTTCTATCACTTTTATAGTTGCTGTTATTTCTATGCATTTGTATTTATTAATCTGTGCTTTTTTTCGACACACCCCATTGACCCATTGAATTATTGTTGTCTATCTGTTTTATTTTATTGTTTATAATTTTGCTCTGTGAAGCACTTTGGGCTGCATTCATGTATGAAAGGTGCTGTATAAATGAATAAAGTTGAAGTTGAAGTTGTTCACCGCCTGGGCAACGGCTCACGGCCCGGCATCAGCTCAGGCTGGTTTTTACAAACCAACCGCAGGAAAACCACAAGCGACAACCACTAACACCAGACAAGGACGCAGCTGGAAACAGCACGCTTGTCTCTTTTATGGTGTGATTGAACAGTAAATCCATCATGGCTCTCCTCTCTCTCCATCTGCTTGCACAGCGGGACTATGAGGTAACGCAAAAGTATTTCGAAAAAAAAATAAATTCTCGCTGTGACCCAAAGGGGGCTCAGATATATTGTTGCTCTCCGAGCCTCAGCCCTTCTCCTTTCAGTCAGGCTGCTAACTTCTGCTGTCATGTATGAGAAGCCGTCTAGGCTAAAAATACATACTTCACTTGCACATCCATATATACTGCTACTAAGCACTTGCACATACATGCATATTGTCAGTAGTGTATATGTGTAGGAGAATGCATATATGTGCAAGTTGAGTATTGATATATATTTGAGTGAGAATGTATGTATGTTCGAACTGATTAGGCTCCAAGTCCATCTCTTAATGCCAACAGAGATGCTGTTATTACGTTTGATGGTGTTCAGAACAGAAGACGCAGCCAGCACGTAGCTATCTTTAAATCCACCAGCTGAGGCCGACCTAAAAGGATCTTTACGTTCCAAGTCATCGTGATGCCAATACAAGATAATGTGACTATAGAAGGAAGGAGAGGGGGTTTGACCTCAGCTAGTTGGAATTCGCGTGACTTGAGTTATCCGATAAAGAGAGGGACAGTTTTTGCTCATCATAATCTTAATCACTGGATATAATATTTTTTACAAGAAACTTATTGAAAAACTGACTCTCATATCAGACTGAGATGGAAATTGACAGGAAATATTTGTCATTCATCCTCCCAATCCTAGATAACTTAGGACAGCTGTCTTTGTGTATACTTTATGTGTATACCCCTATTGTAAGCAACTTTATTATTATGCTTTATTATTGATCTTGTTACTATTTCCACAATATTTAATATTACCTTATTTCCCACGACAATGAAATGCGGTTTTATGAGCTATGGGTTGTGGTTAGTATGGAGGGGGGAGTGTTGTTGATGACATGTATGTTTGTATGTTCTTATGTGTGTTCCTGAATTAGAAAACAAAAAAATAACAAATTTGAAAATAACCTTGCTTTTATTCCTACAATTGTCACTCTACATACATAAGTTATAAATCAAAATGCAGTATAATTTGTGCTGGTCGCAGACATGCAACTACAGAAGGAAACAGACTCACACATCAGGCTCCTTGAACTTCCAACCTCCAACTGCCACCACCCTGCTTTCCATTTAACTGAGAGGTCACATTTCAGGAGGGTAAATAAATACACACTTAACTGCTCCAGTTCTGCTCTCTCGTATAAAGGAAAATATGTTCACCTGCTCCACCTGAGCCCCACCTCAGCGCCACTGATGGAGACAGGTGTGTGTGTCTCCTTCTTTCTAAAATCAACAATCAGCTCCTTGGTTTTATTGATGTTAAACAGTAGGTTGGTCCTCTTTGTCCCTCTGTGTGCCTGCAAGATTGTTAATTTCCTCCTGATATGAACTCTCATCACTGTTTGGTATCAGGCTGATGATGTTTTTTTTCGTCTGCATACTACACTATGGAGTTCTCTCCATGTCTGGGACTGCAGTCATGGGTGTGGAAGCATTACATGGAGGGGGCTGCAGCCACAAAGAGAACATTGTGTAGGCCTTGTAATGTCATATAATGTCCTTAGCACAATTATTGAGGTAAGTAAATGGAGGTCAATTGTGTATTGTAAAAGATATTCTGAAAATGTATTTAAAACATCAGTTATCACATCAAAACAATAAAAGTCACTTGCTCGAACACTATATCTGAGTCCTTAAGGGGAATTATAACTGGCTAATAATTTAATAATAAATGTTTATTATAATAATATTCATACTGAAATAGTCTTAGTAATGTTAATAAGCATCTTATGAGGACTCATAAGGGTCTTATTACCAATTAACTACGCTTATTACAAGGACCTTAAAATAAAGTCTTACTGAATGGGTTAAGTTAGCTGAGCATGATTTAGTTTATTGTTGCTTTCCCATGAAATGAAATACAGCACAGTCCACCACAAAGTCATTGTTTTTGCTGATATTGAGCTTCTTGTGATTGTCGTTGCACCATGTGATGAAGCACTTCACTCAGTTCTATCAGATTAGTGTTCACAGAGACCATACATGTCAATATACTGATAACTTCCATTTTGCCAAAAAGTACACTTCATACTTTAAATTACATTTCTTGAAAGTCTTTCCTACATTTATGACTCTGCACAGAAATGGACGTACGTAAACTGCTACTTGACTGGTTAGCATAGGTATCCTTGAGGTCGTAGCTTCACTTACGGAACAAAACGAGAAATTGGACTTCACTGTGGTTCCCTGCAGTATGGCATACATACATACATGTTTGTCTTTTTTAGACGTCAGTAGTCAGTCAGAGGTCTTTGAAGGCACAGAGCTGCACACTTTTCTGGCTGTAGAGTGCCAGCAGGGATGGGTCTCTGAGCATGGTCAGCTCATGCTGTCTGTCAGCTGACTGGGAGAAGTCGTCAGGGCCCTCTCCACAGCCTCCCACCTGGGGATGACTGGGGTAACCTGGGTGGACCATGAGCTCTCCTGTAATCACAGGCTGATTACAGTTTGATGCACTGCTGGAGGTAGTGCCTGACGGCCATGAAGCCAAGGCATGACTGAGGGCTCTCTGCAGGTTGGGGACGGACATGTTCTGGCCCATGGTGGTAAGTCCCAGGTACACATCAGGCCACCTGTGGAAATGGTTTAGACCTTGATTAGTGTTTGTCAGCCATTCATTATAGCAGCTGACTGACAAGCAATAACATAGTAGATGAACATTTAATAAAACACATACCAAAACACTGACGCACTATCACACTAAATCACAGTCAGAATCCTGTTTCATTTATTTTTCATTTTTACAGCAAACACACTTCCTAAAACAGCACTACAAAAATATACACGTTCCATAAATGTGAATATCACACATTATAAAACAACACAATACATAGAAGTCCACCACTATAAAAAAGTATAATCAGTATAATAGACAATATAGGCAATACAATCATTGGTAATTTTTGTTGCTATGGCATCAAAATAAGGGGGCACATGAAGATTATGCTACAATTTTGTTTTTTTAACTGCAATTTTTAGTGTTTCCCAGGTGTTGAACTTTTGATATGAAGATGCAGAACACATTATGCACTATGTGTTTATGTATTGCTGTATTAATAAAGTATAAAGCTGTATATATGTTCTGTAATTTGTGTAGCATGAAGGCGTTTACAAACTTTCACTTTGTTATACAACCCTGTGTTGTATGAACACGAATAATTAACTTGTAGCTTTTGTGTTGATTTCAGCAGTTAGTTTTAAAACTCGAGCCTGGTTTTAAACGCTGCAGAACATCCCAAGTCTCTGATGTTTGTAGGTATGGAGATCCAATTCCGACCACTGTATTTGAAAAAGCAGATTGACCAGAGTCTGTCCTTCTGAACTGTAATACCCTGACAACCTAGTAGATGCTCTAGTCCTACTAACTCTGCTGCAGCTTATTTAAGTAGGATTCACACCAGGTCAAGGCATTGACGGATAAATTAAAGATTTTTTAAAAGTAAATATGATGGTTCACAACAGTGGCAGCTGATCAATAGAAGATAATGGTGCACTGACACACCTGTCTTCAAATGAAGAAGGATCACTTAGATCTTCATTGAATAAGACCTTAAAAAATTGGTATATGTGAATTAAAAAATGTTCTACGTTATCTAAAGTTAGTGATATACCACATCGTTCCGGCCCTTGGAGCAAATACCTTTGCCCATTGACTCTTGTTGTAAGTTGTACTTGTACCAGACAATACAATACACTCTGTCTTTTTCAAACAGGTGGTTTAACAAGTCTTAGCTGCATGCATCAACTGCATGCAGTGATGCCACAGTTTTATTTTGCTTTCCCTGCCTCCTTTTTCAAACATCCGGATCACAAAAGGTATGACTTAAAGCATTTTTCATAAAAAGTATCACACTAAAGGTTGTTTTCAGTCCTGGTCCAGTACTCAACTTACACAGCAATCCAAACACCAGAATAAATGTTGGCTAATGTCTCTGCAAACCATGGATATGTTGAAACTTGACAAACACTTAGTGAGGGGTAGGAAACCATGATGTTTTGACTTAAAATACCTGTTTTGGTCGAAACAAACATGGCTGGAGGTTTCCCAACGACTTGCTGAAAACACCTTGTTTTGTCGCCACAAACACGCAAGAGATGTTCCCAACCTCCCTAAAAAATAGACATTTGTCTTCGCAACCTCAGCTCGAATTATGGGTTTTAAGGGCCAAAACTAAACATATAAAAATATATGTAAACAGTGTTGTTAAAAAAAAATGCATCAGATTACTTTTTTGTTGTAATGAGTAATGTAACACTTTAGTCCTGCAATTCAAGTAATCTGTTATTTAGTTAGTTTTTCATAAAAAAAAAAGTCTTGTCCTTTCCTTTGGTCGCCACAAAAATAAAATAAACTCTGTGAAGCATTGTCTCTGTCTCTGTCTCTGTCCAGTTGGCTGCGTGCCAGCAGAAGGTAAACCGACTGTGTGCATGTGTAGCTCGCTAATTCAATGTAGTGAGATGGAAGAAAGGACAGCTTCAACTTTGTAGAAATATTCCCAAGAACAACATCATGGTTTCATCATTTGTATGTAGGTATGTGTTTTGGAAAAAAAAACATGCCCATGCACTTTCATCGTATTTGTGCTTTGATCGTTTCTATGTAAGCTCTCACAGTTTACAGGTTCATTAGTTGCATTTTTAAACTTCATATACTCGGCTATAAGAGCCTCTGTTGTATTGTTTTCATGTAAACAGCTGTGCCTAACACTGAATGACTCTGCCCAGTTCACAGTCAGATTGTTAGCAAACTACAGAGCTGTAAATGTTATATTGTGTCTTTCATTCCTATTATTAGGTTACTGATTGTGGGCTGTAAAGAAGGCTACATAATGTTGGTAGAGTCAATACATTCAGAGGTACATGTACAGTTGGCTACACAAAGTCTGGACAATATAACCGACATACACAACGAGTCACAAAGGGGTTTAACTGTCATTTTTGGCAACTCTGAAGTACTCTAACATAACTTTTCTCAGTAGATAACAGTAACACAACAAGTTTATTTATTTATTTTTTCCTGGCAGCTGGGCTGTGCACAGGTGTGATGAAGAAACCTGAAGAAGCTGAGAAGACTGACTGAAGGGTTTACAAAAACCAAACTATGGTTGAGTTCTTTTGTGTTACATCTTATCTCAGAAAATGTGTTGGAGTGTTGATGATGAACTGAGGAGTCTCAGCCTGGGGAGTGGAGCTGCTCTGCAGTCTGGTGGTATGGCAGCAGATATCCCTGTATCTTTTTCCAGATGGCAGCAGGATGAACAGACTGTGGCTGGGTGGGTGTTGTCTTTCACTGTCCTTTGGGCTCTGTGAAGACATCTCACTTTACTGATTCCACTGATGCTCTGTAGATGGTACCAGTGATGTTCTAGGCAGTTTTAATCACCTACTGTAGAGCCTTCCTGTCAGTGGCCATGATGAACCATGCCAGTTTGTGAGATTTACATTCAGGATGCTTTCTATTGCTCCTCTGTAAAAGCTGTCCAGAATCTTGCTCAGGAATTTATCTTCGATCCCGTCCTGCGGACTCTTGCTGCATGTCATCACCCTGGCTCCCGTCATCTCCCAAGCCACTCCAAAAGAACTGAAACATTCTCCCCTCACGGGCTTGTTTTGCAGTTTCATCAGTTTCTTTTAGCCCCCGTTTTCATAGTACATAAACGAAATGGCAGGGACTTCCGGTTCACAGGCTTTTTCTATTTCAGCTAAGTTGTACAAAAGATAATCAAACTCCCCCACAGCAATGGTGGCTGTGGGGGAGCCAGTAATTCATAAGAACTACTGGCTTATGATTCTGACCGTGGGTTCGTTTCCCCACACCGGCAACAGTCAAGTCAGGATAGCCACAGTCAGCTAATCCTTTATTTCATAAGTACTACAGGAAAACTGTTCCTCATAGCATATTAGGGGATGAATAGGCAGGTTAGTAACAGATTCTTGCTTTATGTGTTATCATCACAGCCAGGATTATACAGTTTGATCAGAGTTTAGAGAGCGTGTGCGGCAGCTCTCACTCGCCAGATCTGTCTGAGCTCTTTGTGTCTGTGGATGGATGCTGACAAAATGTGGGACAAAATTCTCTGGTTGATTCAACAGCCCTGCAGCCACCAGATGAGTGTTGGGGCTGGGAGACCTGTTGGGGTGTCCACTGAACAAGAACAAAGAGATGCACTGTAATTCTATTGATGTTGATGATGGTTCTCAGTCATCCAGGTCATGGTAAATCTAGGTGCTGTATCGTAGGCAGCTGGACTTGTTTCAGTTTCTTATTTTTTTGCAAGTCACGTTTTTATTGCCTTTTGAATTTAACATTTACAACAACAACACAAACATCCACAAAGACACACAAAATAAAACAAACAAACAAGCTAAGATAAGACAATACAAAACAAATAAAAATAAAAGTAAACACAGGTAAGCATTTTTAATGTCCATCCATCTCAATCACTCATACAGTATTATGACAGTGTCCCCTTCATCCTAGTTAGCCACTCAGCACTGTGTTCATGTAGGGCCCCCACATTTTCCAAAACACATTTTGTTTGTTGTTCACTTTAAAAATCAACTGTTCATAATTGGCTATCTTGGTCATCTCTGTTAACCATTTATTAAATGGGATAATGTTTTTTGTTTTCTAGTGTCTTAGTACAAACCTGCAACCTGTGGAAAGGGCCAGTGTGCACCGTAGAGTCTGTTGAGCTGGTAGATCCACCCCCTCTGTTAATATACCTAATATGCGGAGTGCAGGGCTCTGTAGTAACTCTGTCCTGACTACATTATTTAGAAATGTTATTATATTTTCCCATAAATTCCATGTCATCTGGCATTCATATAGCATATGTATGAGTGTGCCTCTGCTCCTATCACATCTCCAGCCTATATCTGAGTCCCATATTTTCAATCGTGCCATCTTACAGGGAGGGATGTCTTATACCAGCACCCAACAATTTCCTCCCATGTCTCCATAGCTTTTCCCCCTCCTGTATCCTCCTCCCAAGCTCTCCTGAGACCGTCAAGTTGTGGTGGGTGAGATCGTCTCATAAGACTGTAAAATCTAGATGCACGGCCCTTAACCAACTGGCTACCTTGAAATAGTTCCTGTATCGCTGTTTGAGACATAAGTGGAAGGTTCTTCTTTGTAAACATTATACAGTTTCTTAATTGAAGATATTTCCAAAAGTCCTTTTTTGGAACTTTGTATTTGGCCAATATCTGTTCAAAAAACATAAAAACATCGCCCTCAAAAACATCCTCAATAAAGACAATTCCCACCTCCACCCATGTCTTCCAATAGACAATTTTTTTTACCCACTTTCAAGAGCATATTATGCCAAAGACATGTCTTAGTAAAAGAGGGCTTCAGCCCAATATAGTACTATGCAATATAGTTGATCTGTGGAATGGTTATCATTTTAAGGATGTTAATTTTACCCGACAGAGATAACCCTAATTCAGACCAGTTTTGTAACGTGCTCTCGAGTTTCTGTATAGTGGCGAGGAGGTTTTCTGTCATCATGTTTTTAAGGTCTGGGGTAAGCTTGATGCCCAAATACACTAAACCTGAAGGAAGCCAATTAAACTGCCAGTTTTTTCTAATATCTGGTGGACACATCCTTGACAAGGGCATTGCCTCTGATTTTCCCCAATTTACTTCGTACCCTGAGATAACAGAGAATGCGTCAATCGATGCCAGAATATGAGGTACAGCTCTTTCTGGATTTGTGGTCAGTATTAATAAGTCGTCGGCGTATAACAATAGTTTGTGTTCTGTTTTTCCTGCTTGAATGCCCTTGATGTTTCCATTATTTCTAATAGCAGCTGCTAAAAGCTCCAGGGCCAATGCAAAAATTAGTGGACTCCAGGGGACATCCCTGCTTTGTGCCCCTATAAAGAGAAAAACACGAGGATAACCTGCCATTTGTTAACACTGAGCCCCGGGTTACAATACAACAATTTGACCCAATTAATAAATGGGGAGCCTAATCCAAACCTGTGTAGCGTCCTGAACAAATATCCCCAATCTACTCTATCAATCGTTTCTCAGCGAGAGAGAAAGCGATCATGGGTTCAGTGCTATTTCTAGTCTGCCAGATCAAATGTAATAACCTACGTACATTATCTGCCGAGGACCTTCCTTTAATAAAACCCACTTGGTCCGGATGAATAAGACTGGGTAAATGTGCCTCCAGCCTTGTAGCCAAAACCTTGGCCAATATTTTGGCATCCACGTTTATTAAAGAGACCGGGGTGATAATTTCCACACTGCTGTGGGTTCTTGCCTTTTTTATGTATAAGTGTTATAACAGCAGATTGCATGCTTTCTGGCAGCCAACCCCTCTCCAGTGCATCCCAAAAGACTATAAGTAATCTTGGTGCTATTATATCAGAGAACTCTTTATAAAAATCTGTAGGGAAACCATCATCTCCTGGTGACTTCCAGAGCTCAATCTTTTTATAGCTTGCTGGACCTCCTCTAATGTGATATCACCCCCAATCTCCTTTTGTTTTTCCTCGGACAAATCCGCTGCAATCCAAGTGTCCTGAAGTGGACACTCGCACTACGGAAGCCGCGCCAGACAAGATCAACGAGAACTCGCGAAAGATACATACCGGTATTTACATCCAGCTGTGAGCGACCGAGCGACACACACACACACACACGAAGGATCTGCCTGCACTAGTGATTTGAAACTTTGAAAGCAGAAAGAAAAATGTCCGAGGACTACGGCTTCCGTAGTGCGAGCGGCTGTGAGGGAGCGAACGAGCAGTATGGAGGAATATTACAAAGTTCTTGTGTAGTTTTATGGACCTTTCGTCTCGGGCACCATTGACGCCCGTTATATAGATTTTTGCTGCAGGAGGGTATCCCCGTGGGTCTCCAGCTGCACTTTGTGGAATAAAATACTACACCGGATTACTCATCAGCATGTGGGTGAGTCGATAACGTTTGCTCTCAGACTCCTGCACACACCTGACGGCGTGGTCCAACAGTAATCTAACAGCATGAGAAATTACAATTATGAAACTACAATAACAAACAATAAAACGGCTCTTACACTATAACAGTTTGTCCCGGTACCACTGCAGATGCAGTTTTTTCCTTCCTGTTAAATCACTAATTCCCCATATTACTTTCACTTTCATGCAGTACTGTTGAAAAACAAAAAGCTGGAGCATAATATTGATGACCTCATCATATGGTAGCCTAATTATCATTACATATGCTCTGTGTGGGAATCACACACTCTCACACACGTCAAATACTGTAGCCCATGATACAGTAAGAACAGCTGATTTCAGCTTAAGTAATGCTTCAGCTTCCATCATCACTGCTCCTCCTGGTGGATAGATAAACCACTGCAACTGGTTTCCACACATGGCAGGGGCGTTACGATTTGGCCCTGCGTTCACTATGTCATCGCAGGGATCTCATTACGGTCCCTCTCAAGTCTCTGCTGATGTCTTCTCTTTGCCTCCTTGATTGCCAAAGAGCGCATACATGCATCCTTGTCACCTGATCAAGAGGCAGCTTTTTGGCTCTGGATAGAGTCCTCACCTGGCATTCTGGCTGGGGAATGATCTTACTGTGATCACCCGTCATCAACACATTTGCTGATACATGATGTCACTGAAGATGTATCTTCCTCAAGACTGATGTTGTTATCCTGAGCATCTCTGAACATTTGCCGGTCTGTGCACTCAAAACAGTCCTGTAGGGCTGCTGTACCTACATCTTTCTACACTTTAACAGTTTAAACTGATGGTTTGACCCTCTTTATCAGATGGGAGTAAGTAGGCAGAAGAAGCAGAGAAATATGATCTGATAGGCCAAAGTGAGGACGTGGGAGGGTTTTGTAGCTGCCAGGAATATTTGTATGTACCTTCCTCCGGTGGGGATGTGAACATGTTGGTGAAATTCAGGTCAAACAGTTCTGAGGTGTGATTAAAATCACCAGCTACTATGAAAATTCCATCTG
Source organism: Pagrus pagrus (assembly GCF_965226575.1). Classification (NCBI taxonomy): domain Eukaryota; kingdom Metazoa; phylum Chordata; class Actinopteri; order Spariformes; family Sparidae; genus Pagrus; species Pagrus pagrus. Next base: position 28,812,563 of record NC_140192.1, read on the forward strand.
GTTGTTTGTTTGTCATCTGGTGAACACTGGCCATCCACTTTAACTGCGTCTGAGCACCAGGCATTATTGATGTAGACCCAGAGCCGTCCTTTTGGCCTCCTACTGGAGTTCTGTGTCCTGTTGGCTCTGAACAAGGCCCGCCCATCAAGTGCAATAGCTCGATCCAGGATGTTGGGGGGTAAAGGAGCTATTTGTAATTTCCAGCCACCTGCCTCAAACAAAGAGGGTGCAGTATTGTGCAATGTCTACTTGCGCAACGCAAATAAAAAAAACGTGTGGCACCCAGCTCGGTGAATTTCAGCGTCTGGAGCTGTGTGCGGATGACTGCAGCTTCCAGCGCTACCTGAGGCTGACCGGTGCCCAGTTCTTAGCTGCAGAGCGTCTGTCCATCTGTCTCCAGTGAGGGGCAGTTTCTTAATTGGTGTTATAAAATCAATGAATAGTAACTGTGACCAGCAAGTAGACATAGACTGAATTAATCTGTTTTACAGTATTTGTATGAACCTAGAACAAAGAGATTTCTCTGTGATCCGACTCAATAAATGGATCAAAAGGACGCCGAAATAACAACATCATAGTGTCGCCTTGTAAAATGGCTGAATTCAAGCTTCGTCAGGTCGACGAGCAAACAATTTTTAAAAAGCTTGTTCCCTGAATGGATCAGAGCTGTGCTGTGCTGTGCTGTGCTGAGTCATATCTCCAAAACGTACCAGGTAGTGTTATCGTACAGCTCTGGGTCGGTCACGATTAGTGATTATTATCTTCTTCTCCATTGTTGTTCATGTTCAATGTCTGGACATCAGTGGCGCAAACGTCATGACTTCAGTGTGAACGTTCATGGCAATAGGGTTTTGCGACACAGCGTCACATGAAAATTTCGCCTGTGTTCAATATTTTCAGCTCCCGCGATGGCACGCTTGAAGCGATTTTCGCATCACCGCCTCAATTGCGTGGCATCATTCGAGCTGCCCAGAGCAATTGGACGTGAATTTGTTTAAATCTATATCACAATCGGCTCCAGTGGATATTTGACATTAGCTAATGTTAGCTGTGGTTGCTCACAGATAGTTAACGTCAAACCTTGTTCCCGCAGACCAGAGTAATACTTGTAATGGCCTCAATGTTAATAAAAAAAGAATGATGAATCATGATGAAAAATGTAAATGTAAAAAAAAAACATGTCATCATTTTACTGTTTTTTTTTAAACACACACACACACACACACACACACACACACACACACACACGCGCGCGCGCGCACACACACACACACACACACACACACACACAAACATAAACACGACACACACATACCTGATTCCATAGCGTGTGAAGACAGGGATGGAGTCAGTAGCATCCTTCTCCACCTGTGTGTAGAACCTTTGAAGGTGTGCTGGCAGCCATGGGCAGCTGTGTAAACCTGCTTCCATTGGAACACGAGTATATGGAATCCTGAGATCTGACATGACTTGTGCAAACACCTCACGCACCTCTGCAACACACAGTAAAACAATGTCAATTCTCCCACCTCACCACAAGTCATGATTTTGATGTTAAATATAGATGTCAAAATAATCAGTCAACCAATGGAAAATGATATTATACACAGTCATGGTCAAAAGTCTACATACACTTGTAAAGAACATGTTCATCATGTCAGTCTTCAGTTCCAATGATTTCTACAGCTCTACTTTGTCACAAAAACATTCATGAAGTTTGGTTCAATAATGAATTTATTATAGGTCTTCTGAAAATGAGACCAGATCTGCTGGGTCAAAAATATACATACAGTAATTCTAATATTTGGTTAAATGTCCCTTGGCCATTTTCACTTCAATTAGGTGCTTTTGATAGCCACCCACAAGCTTCTGGTAGTCCTCTGGCTGAACTTCCTGGTATGGATTATTTTCTTCAGCACAGTCCACATGTGCTCAATGTTATTCAAGTCAGGACTATGGGAGGGCTATTTCAAAACCTCAATTTTAGTCTGATTTAGCCATTCCTTGGATGTCAGAAAACTTCCTGATCCTGAATTCGGATAAAACTGAGATGCTGACAGAGACACCACTTTGATCAGGTGACGGTAACCCACAACTGTGATATTTCTCAAAGTTCAACTGTCAAGATTCTTGGTGTTACATTTGATTCTACCCTCTCTTTTCATCAGCACATCAAAAAAATTACCAAGATCGCTTTTTACCACCTGCGCAACATAGTTAAAATTAGGTCCTTCCTGTCCACGGCTGACGCAGAGATCCTGATTCATGCCTCTGTTTCGTCTAGGCCAGATTATTGCAATGCATTATTTATATATATTTATATTTCTTCCCCATGACAGCACTGAAAGTCTTCAGATGGTTCAGAATGCTGCAGCTAGAGTCTTAACATGTACAAGAAAAGATTTTAAGATCAGACTTTAAGGTGCTGCTGATGACATACAAAACTGTACACGGCCTCGCCCTGTTATACATGTCAGATCTTATTATACCATATATTCCACCTTGTGCATTATGCTCTCAGACTTCAGGGCTCCTGACTGTTCCCAGAAGAAATCTGAAAATCAGACAATCTGGCTCTACTGATGCCTTTAAATCTAAACTCAAAACTCACTTCTTTGACTTGACCTTTAATCAGTCCTTGACTTGGATTGCTAGCTTCTTCAGTGGGTCGGTCTCAGTCTCAATGAGTTACTAATAGTATTAGAATTGACATCATGTCCTGCCGGCGAGAAACAATCTGTTTATTCTGATTAACATCAGATTTCTATAACTTTTCTTTTTGTTTTCTGTCCCCACAAGCTGCAAGCTGTGTCGCTCTCTCACTCTCCATAACTTCCTCCTCCTCTTCCTCTTTCTCCTCCTCCTCTCTTTTCATTCAGGCTCCCTTCTGATGGACCACGGGGCCCCTGGGACCATCTACTTCTCCTGGCTCCTGCTGCCTCACATCATTCAGCTCTGCTGGATCATTGCTCTTCTTTGTTTTACTATCTCCTTATATCTGTATTTCTATACAATGTGATGCCTCTTCACTGTGATCTTTTCTGTTTTACTGCTAATTATCTTGTGTGTCCTGCCCTCTTCCAGGTCATCATGGTAGAGAGGAGGTCATGTGGCTCGGGAACCACTTGGTGATGCCTCATCTTGCATTGATTTGATATACATACAAGTGTATGTAAAGTTTTGACCGTGACTGTGTAAAAACTTAACCATATTACAGGATTACCAGCCACATGCAAATTTGGATTTGACTGGGAAACCTCAGCCCCGTGTCTTCAGGACACTCAGGGAGAGTCTTAAAATGACTCCAAGTACACCAGGACATGGTCATCAAAGAAGTTTCTCTGATAAACTGTCACCAATTCCACCTCTTCAGACATGGCCCAGATTTTACAAAGAAGTGTGAACTGTTCTCTCAGGACCACAGGACCCCGGACCCCAGGGTGCCTTGGCCTGTGGAGATGCTTATTGACATGCCTCTAATGCCTGTTAACTCACACTACAGCCTTTCTCATCCAAGAGAAGAAGGAACAATCACTGGACAACAGTACCCCATATGTACCCGCTGACTTTTTATAATCATATGGATGCTGTTATAATGTGTTGTGATTGAGATCCTGACCCACCAAACATCCTGGAAAGTGACAAATTTATGTTTTTCGCTCTAAATTACATAATTGCCATCAGTAAACAGGACGCTGTCTGACTCCCTCACTCGCGGGGAGGGATGCTGTTTTCTGGGGGAAAGTTCACTGAAGTCTCGGTCGGGAGGGCTGACTGTCACAGTGATTTTTCTTTTCAATACAAGTTTCCAGAGACAGTTACTACAACAACACAACAGTGGAAGGTGAGTTAAAGTTTTTTGCTCTGAATCACTTCACATAATCACCGCCATTCAACTGTGGGAGCCGCCTGGCTCTGCTGCCGTGGACAGACGCTGTTTTTTGGGCAGAAATGTGACAAAAAGTCGATAGGACAGACAGGATGACAGACAGGATGACAGACAGGATGACAGAGGCTTTTCCACGTAAAACTGTGGTATTTTTTCCCTCATAAGAGGCCAAAGACACTACCAGTTACCACATTTGGTCCTGTAACATTGCTTTGTGGGACATTTCTCTTTTATTTGATGAGTGAAGGATCTGTTTATCTGTCAGACTGTAAACACCAACAGATCGACAAGCCCCTGATCCACACCTCCGGCTTTTTAATTCACACAGATGCCAGGTCGCCTCTTCTGCAGCTCTGATACTACCTCTGGAGGCGCATCAGAGCCGCAGCGAAACTGTCCCCCCTCTTGGCGCATGATTCCCTCACTGAAAGGGCAGTGTGAATGGGGCTAGTGTGTTGATTTTATTTCCCAGTTCATTTCACTGTGCCCGTTTAAAGATGTCAATGTCTCAATATACTGTACAGCGGGGAAAATAAGTATTGAACGCATCAACATTTATCTCAGAAAATGTATTTTTCATGTGGCTATTGACATGAAATTGTCACAAGATGTCGGTAACAGCCAAAGTAATCCACACATACAAAGAAATCAAAACATATATGTGCATAATTTAAGTTATGTGTAATAAAGTGAAATGACACAGGGAAAAAGTATTGAACACATGAAGAAAAGGAGATGCAAAAAGGCATGGAAAGCCAAGAAACCAGCTGAAAATCTGTATTTCACAGTACAGTACAGTACAGTACAGTCAGTATTTAGAAAGCAATCCTGCCCCCTATCGGGAAAATTTATATCAGCTGGTTTAGTCCTAATTGATGGCCTATAAAAAGGTTTCTCATTACCAAGGTGTCACACAATGGGCATCTCATGATGGGTAGAAGCAAAGAGCTTTCTCAAGCCCTTGCAACCTTATCGTTGCAAAACATACTGATGACATTGGTTACACGTATTTCTAAACTTCTGAATGTTCCAGTGAGTATTGTTGGGGCCATTATCCAGAAGTGGAAAGAAAATCATTTCACCATAAACCGACCACGACCAGGTGCTCCTTGCAAGATTTCTGACAGAGGAATCAAAAGAATAATCAGAAGAGTCGTCCAAGAGCCAAGACCTGGAATAAGCAGTACAGTTGTTTCAAAGAAAACAATAAGTATTGCACTCAACCGCCTTGGCCTCTATGCACGCTCACTGTGCAAGACTCCATTGTTGAAGAAAAAGCATGTTGAAGCTTGTTTAAAGTTTGCTGCACAACATTTGGACAAGCCTATGAAATACTGTCAAAAACACTATACCAACAGTGAGGGTTTGGAGGTGGGAACATCATGGTGTGGGGCTGTTTTTCAGCATATGGTACTGGCAGACTTCATATAGTTGAAGAAAGGATGAATGGATGTACCGAGACATTCTTGATAAGAATCTGCTGCTATCTACCAGGATGCTGAAGATGAAACAAGGCTGGACATTTCAGCAAGACAATGATCCCAAACACACAGCCAAGGAAACTCAATTGGTTTCAGAGAAAGAAAATAAAGCTGCTAGAATAGCCCAGTCAATCACCCGATTGAATCCAATTGAAAATCTATGGATAGAACTGAAGATCAGAGTTCATAGAAGAGACCCCCGGAACCTTCAAGATTTGAAGACAGTTTGTGTGGAAGAATGGGCAAAAAATCACACCTGAGCAATGCATGCAACTAGTTTCTCATTACCAACAAAGGCTTTTCTACTAAGTATTAAATACATTTCAGTAAACGTGTTCAATACTTTTTCCCTGTGTCATTCCACTTTATTATACAAAACTTAATTTATGGACTTATATGTTTTGATTTCTTTGTATGTGTGGATAACTTGGGTTGTTACCAACATCTGGTGACAATTTCATGTCAATAGCCCCATCAGAAATATATTTACTGAAAAAAATGTTGACACGGTCAATACTTATTTTCCTCGCTGTACAGTATGTAATGCTTTTGAGATGATCGCCACTGGCACTGGCCCCCGCCCGGACCTTGGCTGAATGCTGGCAACTGAAGAATACTTGGAAAAAAGCCAGAGGCCTGCTACACATAAGTCAGGGCTGAAGAAACTGAAGATGGCCAGCGCACTTTCCCAAAAGGTGCATGACATGAGGAGAAAGAGAGATATGCAGGACCCTTCGCCAAACAAAGCCCTATTAGAGGATTGACGCAACGCCTTCCCCTGCAGCCTCGTCAGGTATAACAAACTTTCCAAGGGTTGAATAATATGGTCCATGGTTTACAGGTTCAGTAAGTATAGGCTACGATAATAAAACATTAAGTTCAAACTTAGATTTCCTGGTTTCTTTCAGATTACTCTGAACACCCTCAGCTTTGAACGATGCAAGCACAGTCTGTTCTAAGGTTCCTCCATTCAGAGTTCTATCGTGTTGCTGAATACAGCTCCATTTACACCTACCTGGTCAAAACTCCCGAACCCCTTTGTTCTCTGTTAAATGTCTTGTCACCATAGTTTAGTTTGTGTTTTGTTGTTGTCACTTCTTTGTAGATTAGTGAATAAATATTTGAGTATAAAGTCCTTGTTAATGGTTTCTGTACACTAGACAGTTCAATCACTGAACACAATTTTGCTAATGCTTTACTTTGAATTACAATGAATTATTTCCCCTAAATTAAAATGCATGTTAATAGACCCAGTCTTGCCTAATCTGGAACAGGCTTCACTGTGTTACTGTACTGACTATAAAGTCATATCGCTGGTCGAGAGAATAACAGTAGTCTGTATAATAACTTTCATTAACACCATATTATTAGCAATATTTTGAGCTATAATTTTAATCTTACAGTATATAGACAGAAATAACTAATTACACGTCAAAGGACTAAACACATTGTTTCAATTCATAAAACAGATAATAACTTGGTATATTTCAGAGAAAAAACATGGGATCCCTAATCCCTGTTGAGATTTGAAATCATAATGGCATTCTGTAATGGCGAGTATCATAGATCTATTTAATATGAAAAACACATTTAACCCTACATACATCATTCTTGGAAAGTCACCCCCAGGGCTAACGCGGGAAACAGACAAGTACCTTTATAGAATACTCAAAATTGCAGCCATGAGGCAAATAACAGTATTTGGCTGAAACCGACCAGTCCATCCGTTCAAAGATGGAAAATAATGACACAGAAAATAATAAAAATAGAGAGAATAACCTTATAAAGTTAGAAAGGAGAAGACCAATCACAAAAAACGTTAAGCAGTTGAGATGAGGCCATGACCTAATTTATGATACTACTTATACTCGAACAGTTCTTAGTTTATCTGTACATAGACATGAATGCAAACATGTAACGTAACGTATGGTGTTGTAGAAGTTAGAATGCAGTCTAAGTATTATCAACTGGGCTTGATTGTTGACAGATCCCACACACATTACATGACAACAACATTTAAAAACCTTAAACATTTCAACTTTTCTAGCATTGTCTTTGTCATTGAAAAAGTGTAGCTAGTTGGGTCATGTACGGGGCATCTGTGGTTGAGTACAATAGCAGTTAAAGTTCACTTTTTGTTTGTTTGTTTGCTTTCATCATGGACTTTTCATACCTGGCAGTACATGGACATGTTGATGTCCGTCCATGTGGTGGGGCAGCTGACCTGTGAGTTCCCTGAACAGCCTGACCTGGGCTCTCAACTCCAACTCCACCTGGTAAGGAAAAACACACCTGGTGGTTAGGTAGTAGAAAAAAGTCGGTTCTAAGTTGGGTGTGCATTTATGGACAATACAGCAAGGGACTTTTACTATTATGACTATGATTCTAATGAAGCTACAGATCAAATACACAATCAAGTGAACACGGCTCACATATGTAGCAGAGATCCAACCTCAAACACAGTGCTAATTTCATATGACTGAAGGCTGTTTATCCACTCAATAATTGAGCAATTACCCGGTCTTTCAGTGGCGAAATACAAACCTATGTTTGGTGGTTGGTAATGGGATGTGCCCATAGAGTTCCAGTTAAATTTTTTGCATTTTTATTTAGCATTGTTTGGCAGCACAGATGCACTGGGATCATTTTGTGGCAGCCCAGGCACAAAGGCAAATACAACGTTTGTTTCTTTGCATTTCACAAGTATTTATACGACATTTCTAAATTAATCCAGCTATCACAATACAAAAATAACAGGATATAACAGGATTCCAAAGAGGAAGCAAAACAATTCCACAACCTCGGTCCAGCAGATAAACTGGAACGAGTTGTTATTGGGAATTAATCTGGAACAAGATTGTCTGACTTTCTCAAGCAAAATACAGAACATTATCACACAATTTACCCGCAAAATTAAACAAAGGGCTGAAAAGAATAGTCCAGCTTGGTTAAATGATAACATCTTGAAATTGATGGAAAAAGCACAAGCTTGCTCTACAAACTGCCATGAAAACAAAACTACAACATGATAAGTATCACTATGCCATGTTAAGGAAAAGGTAGTGAAGGAGATTAAAAAAGATAAGGCAAACTTTACATTAACATGTATTCATTTATGTATTTGCATTATTTTTTATTGTTAACAACTTGCTTCTAAGCACTTGGCTTGTATATAGACTTTTACTTGTGTTGTTAAGTCATTGGCAAGTTGTGATTTTTCCTTATATACTTTTGTACATTACAGTTACATTGTACATTACAATTCTTTAATCTTTACCATTCTTTACCTTTATTTGTTTAGCTTTGAACCTTTAGCTCCTTGTTCATAGCTGTATGTCTATTCCTGTGTAAGTACAATGAGAGCAGTGAAAAACCAGAGTCAATTTCCCTGCATGTATAAAGATATTTGGTCAATGAAGTTGATTCTGAAGCAATCAGTTAAGTAATGTAGTTATCTTTAATGAGATAACTAACTGCAACAAATTACTATTTTTCAGTAAGTAGGCACCACACTGGTCAGCACACATATGTCCTCACAAAAGCTGATATGTCAGGACATGCACAATGTATCAAGCCTATTTGTGGCTTGGGAAGCTAAATATGAAGACATCAGTCACAAACTTGTCTTATAGTGTGTGAACCTGTGTCATTAACCTAACCAAGTACTTACTGGTCTGTTGAGAATGGGGCAAACAACACTTTGGGATCAAAGGTTTCAAGATGTTCTATCTGTCTGATACCTGTTGAGCCTGTTTTTCATTGGGTTTGAAAATATGCAAGTGACATCTTGTAATGGTTTGGTTTGTTGCATACTAGATGATGTCATCTTGTTCTGTGTGTCTGGATACATATTAATCTTAACTCCTTACATAAACAATACCCACAATACACACATAGTATTTCACAATTTTAAACTCTGAGCTAATTTCTAAATTCAAGTTGCATTGAAACCAATAAAGCAGATCGGGCATAATCCCACCTCAAACAGGTTTGTGTGGGTTACTGCAAAATGGATTGCAATAAAACCAGAATTATTTAGAAAGGACAATCATCATTTATTTCATCATTAAGCAGTTTGATGTTATAGTGAGATCATGGAGCCCTGCTGAACTGGAAAATCCTAGAGGCAGAAGCCAACTGGAGAAGTTGATTTTTTGAAGTTTGGCCAGACATACAGAACAGGATGACACCTGGTATGCAATGAACGCTGGTATGCAATGATTGGTATGCATTTCCAGCTATAACGTGAACATTTCCAGAACCCAATGAAAAACAGGCTCAACACCTATCAGAGACAGATAGAAAACCTTGAAGTCAACACAGTACAGATATCTACTGATGAAATAAAAACACTTGATGTAATATTACAGGCAGTGAAAAGTACAAAAGAATAGCTCATTTAAAAAAAATAATGAAGGAGTAATATAACATCTTTGAATTTATATATGTATGCAATGAACATCAACACTTTAATATACTAAAGTTAGGATATTAGAATAATCCTTCTTGGGAAAATCTACAATCAAAACCTGACTTCCTGTTATTAACTTGATTACTGTAACCATTCAGCAACAACTATTTAAATTAATGAATGTTGTCAAGTTTGCTCACAGTCTCTTGGAAGTTCAGATTTCAACTCAATCCAGTGAAAACAGAGCAATTGGTGAGGTTTACAATAATCATACTAGGAATCACTAAAATGCAGAAATTTAGCTCAGAGGGCCAAACTTCAAAAATTCAAAACTTAAAAAGTATTTGGAGTACAGCTATAGACATAGAAGTTTCAAGTTTTTTAAGAAAATCCATGACATGCACTGGGAAAAGTTGTGGATTTTGAGTGAGTTCCAAAACACACAAATAATCCAAAATGATTACTACTGTAGTTACATTATTATAACTGTAAATAAAACTGCACCTTACTCTCTTGAACCTTATGTTCCACTTTACTCCTCGATACCTCAGCATTTTATTTTATTTACCTCAGAATTTTATTCTATTTAAACATTTTATTGTATATAGTACTTCATTGTTTTTTTGTATATTGTATATAGTACTTGTATTTGTATTGTTATTGTATTTGTACTTGAATGTACCAGCTGCTATGATAACCCAATTTCCCCTCGGGGAGTAATAAAGTTATCTACCTATCTATGGAATTACCCATATTTGTAGATTATACTAATTTCTGTTTTTTTTGTTTATTGTAATATTTCTGTTGCATTTCTTTACAAATAAACATAAGCATAAACATTTTTTTTTTCAGAATCTGGATGAATCAGGTGTAGCTCTATGGCCTCATTTAATACATGCACACAACACGACTAAGACTTTGGATTAGTATACCTGTTTCATGCTGAGCTGACCCCTCTCCAGGGCCTGACGGAAGCCCATCTTCCCTTGGAAGACGCCTCGCTGGTTTATCAGTGTAGAAACTTGCTGGAGGCTTTGACATACTGGAACGCCCTCTGACAGGTTGGCATGGAGGCCAATGGGGATGTCGTGCCTGACAGGGGAAAAAAAGTTTCTGTAATATCATGTGATGGTGGCTGAAAATGTCTGGGTTTTTTTTTTGTGAAAAACCCTGGGAAGCCTTTGCAACCACCTCAAACTACTTTTCAACCAAATAATAATGCTTTAACAAACACCTAGAACAATTTTAGCAATTGCCAAGCACACATTTTCATTGTTTAATAACAGTCAGAAAATACTTAAATAAACAACCAAGGAGAGTAATTCCATTATCAGCAAAGTCATACTTGTTCAAGGTATTGCACGTCTTTAGTGACTTGCTACTAACTGTTCCATCATTTCAGTTATCCAAGATATTTTCCCAGGTTTTTTAAAAACTTTTATACTTCTGATTACTTTATTAAGCATTTCAGGATTTTTCCATAAAAAATATAGATTTCCATTGAGTAAAATGCTGTTCTTTGTCACATTTAAGCTGGGACCAACAGTAGAATTTAATAGAAATCATCAAACCCTCCAAGCAGAGCATCCACAACCACTTTATATTCTTTATGTGTAATTACAAAATCACATTTTATGTAAAGTAACTGTCTGCAATCAAAAGCAGCTCAACTGGTGCAATTCCAAATAATGTTTAAGACCAAATTAAAATTAAGACCAAGGGTTAGAAAATATGGGTCAATGTTAAATCTGTCCCGGGGTAACGTTAGACATTGGAACAGCTGATTTTACCCGAGGCTGTCAAGTGTGGCATTCAAGTCATATCTATTCTCCCCTTGCCAGACCTCTCTCATCTGACCCATTTTCAGTTTATCAGTCTCAAATTTATAACGCAACACCATCACCCTTTCCAAGATAGGAACAGGACACTGAAGGCAGCCAGGCAGGCAGGCAGGAACAGAAACCATTCTGTTGATGTTACGTTACTTAATACTGTACTTACCAACATGGCGTTCTCTCTTTCAAATAATCCATCCACGCAACTATCCATCAATTCATGAATAAATAAAATCGCACACTTCAGGATCCTTCTTACCCCGGGGAAATGCATGAACGTTAATGAGTAAGAGGGGCATTTAACAATGTAACAGGACGTGCAACAGTAATCCTGGTCAGTTCAGCCACAGAACATACACACGTTTTAGGCAGTTGATCAAAATGAAAATAATGAAAAGTGTCTTAACTTAAATACATATCGATTTTGAATCAACACTTACCTTTTCTTAACAATAGAAAACGATTGAGTTCGCGCAACTTGTCTATCTACTGAGAGGTACTAACTGTATCAGCACACAGAATTAGTTTTCACAAACTAAAATTAAAGTTGTAGCTTGTCCTAAGCTAATTCACTGAGTTCGAGAGTTTGCATAGTTTAAGCTAACTAACGTCTTAAGAGCACCATGTTTCAGAGCAGTCTTTTGTATCTTTTGTTTGCAGTGGTAGCTGAACACTGTTAATTGGCACTGAACCTCTGTAGCGGTAGTTGTGACACTGCAACGGTAAGAGAAAACGTGTTTTGTTCTGTACTAATTCAAAGTTGGCACTACGTCGATGAAGATTTGGTCAGCAAGAGCTGCATGGGTGGGCCGCTTGACATTCACTACTTTACCTGTGACAAATGTTGAGTTACTGCAAATATTTTGCTTTTAAATCCATGGATGTTGATGTTTAAGCACTATGCTTACTTTTGAGTGAGATTTAAGTTGGTTAATTGAGCCACAGCAAAAGAAAATTCTGTCCAAGTGGAATTTGCAAACGTGGACTGTGGAACCAACACCACATATCCTTATATAGGAAAAGACTAGTTATTTTAATCACATTACATAACATAAGCACATAAAATATACTCATATTGCCATTGTTTGTGTGCCATTTCTATCTGCTGATACTTAAGTTTTCACAAAATGGGAAAAATGGGTCTGTAGTCACCACAACATTGATCATTATTGATCATAATGTTACTGTACTTTGTGCTACTCTTGATTTTAAATATGATGACTAAAACACTGACATTGATTCTGACTTAGTTATGCCAGGATGGTGGGGATATTGTCAATGAAGTGATGAAGATTGTCATATCCAGAGGTGCCACCATGTCTGATCCAACCAGCGCGAGTATCTTGAGTGAGGGAACAGAAGTCCTGCAAGACCTGGACGTACCCAGAGCCTGTGCCTTGCTAATAGGGCTGATATACAGACTCAACCTCAGTTACCCAAAAGAACTGAAAAATACTTTCATAGTATTTCAAAAGATATTCCCTGAGCTGGATGGTCTGACAGCCAGTCCGAAGGTAATGTCTTTAAAAAATAAACTAGCTGTGCTAAAAATGTGTTAGACTGTCCTCAAATTCAACAGGATATGTTGCACTGTTATGTTTGTCAAGTTTTTTTGTGCAACAAACAGCACCTGTACTGTTGACAGTTGGCAGTCGTCTTTAACATGCACAGAGAATAAAGCACTGGATTCAGCGGATTGGTCCTACAAAATTTACATGAATAGTTTGCATGTTCCTTTTTTAAGGGCAACTTCCTTGTAAAAGCCGGCGGCCGAAAAACAAGCTAAAACGTAGTTCTTGTGTGAAGGGTAAGAGAAACGCTTTCCATATTGTTGTCAGGACTTAGAGTAACCACCTGAGCCTGTCGGAGGGAAAAAAGAGTACTCCTTGTGAACACACTTTGACGGTGCGCATTTGCGCCTAAGAACTACGTTTTAGCTTGTTTTGCGGCCGCTGGCTGATGCGCTCTCCCTCAATACTGGACCAATTAAAGATATTCTTCTCTCCATCAGTCTCGCACACACACATCGGGAATTAGGGCCCAGGTTGAAAAATACTGCAGTTCCCCTTTAAAACTGATTTGGGTGTGAATTTATTTATTAATTTTTTGTCTAAGTAGGCATTGTTTATTTTGTTTATAAGTTCTAAAATAGTAATTTAATAATATAGTTGATAAGTTTACTTTGGTTTTACCATAAAAGGTTTGATCACAAAAAAGGAATTGCTATGTGTAATTCATTCTGGCTAAAGTGAATTAAGTTACTAATACAAAGTAAAAAATATACTGGCTCAACTTAAAAAAATTAAGGTAACAATTTGCATGGACATTTCTGAGTAGAATGGAAGTAAAATAAATAAGTTAAAATAGCTTAAATTAAGTAATTTGACAAGTTAATATTACCTAAACTTTTTCATGAAAATTAAGTAGGTTTACTTTAATAACAATGGGATTTACTCAATAATGGCTGAGTTGAAACTACTTTAAAAGATCCATGCAAATTGTTACCTTAATTTTTTTAAGTTGAGCCAGTATTTTTTTTTTAGATTGTAGTTTTTCAACTCAAATTAGACTAACTACTAGAGAGAGAAAGAGAGAGAGAGAGAGAGAGACAGAGAGAGAGAGAGGGCCCTAATGTTCAGTTCAACAGTTCTAATGAAGTTAATACCAAAGATTGTTTAATTTTTTAATTTCGATTCAATTTCAGTTATTTAAAATAAGAAATTATATATATATATATTATACACACATATACATACATATACTATATATACATATATATATATATAGGTCCCGAGCACCAATGGTGCCAGGGCCACCGGTACCGGTTATGTAGAAATGATTACTGTTGTTGTTGTTGAAGATGAACCTGATCAGGTTGGGTCAGTGCTCTGTGGCCAGCTCGACATCCTCTCCTGTGTACACTACACAATCACCTCTCGCAGCAGGTGCTGGTATATTAAGAACGGACGGCTTGTCCTGGCTGCTTTGCAGTGGATTCTCTGCAATAAAATACATGGGCATTTTGGGCAGAACTGTTACTTCTTCATAGTCTGTTGATAAGATTAGTTCATTTTCTGAATGTTTTAAATTAAAATTCTGTCCAGATCTTTCAAAATACATCTTAACTGCTTTTTAGTTTCTCAATATTTTGGCATAAGATCACTATAAGCCGTACGATTCAGTGGGCGTTTGTGCTGTGAAATGATGAATGAGTTGCGCATCTCTGATGTGGTCCATAGAACTAAAATATATTGAAGGCGATCCATCAGACAGACGGACAGACAGACAGACCATGTCACTTAGTTTGGTTTCTTAGCCTGCTGCTTTTTTGTCGTTGTTAATAGATCTTTCTGACCTAATTCCATTTCCCTCCATTGTAGTAGTCCACGAACAGAGGGGAGACGAGTTGACAGGGCGGTGAAGGGACAGTCAAGAAGAGAGAGAGAGGAAAAGAGGGGAGAGAGTGTCTGCTAAGAGTAGCGTTAAACAGCTGTTATTACACACCTCTCCCTGCAGGTTTTTAGTGATTATTGTGAATGCTCTGCTCAATAAATGTGTTGTGATGATAGTTTTATTTTTTTTATCTTGTTTTCTTTGCTAGCCCTCGAGCTTTGTCTGCTGTGCCCCCGGCACATTTGACTTGGGATTTCTGAAGTGTTCTGTGACTTTTTGCTCCCCCTGACCTGCTGGAGTAGCACCCTGGCTGTGCTCTGGGACCTCCTGATTTACAAATTAAGCACTGGCTGGAGGTGTCTAAATGTCACATCAAATGAGACATCGTGCTACAGCTGTTTTGCTAGTTATGTTAGGGAGTAAGAAAAATACCAAACAACCAATGCACACAGATTCAGGTATATCACTACTACCTTTTTAAGGAGATCTGAAGTGTGTCAGGATTTTACATCGGAAGTACAACAGCATTTTATGAGAACCTGCACTACCTTTTAGCCAGATCTGCTGCCTCTTTTGCAGCAGATGCGTTAACCAGGAGTGACACATTGGAAATGCCTCCAGCCTGGAAGCACTCCACAATCCCCTGGTTCCTTCTGGGACAGTAGCCGAAATCATCTCCCGTCACCACCAGCATCATTCTGGGCTGTGGCATTCTTGCTGTTCTCTGTGGAGGACACACAGAAGATGGAACACTAATCATAAGGGCGGCAATGGCTCAGAAGGTAGTGTGGGTTATCCATTAATCAATAAATGAATACGTGGTATGATCCCCAGCTCCTCCTGTCCACATGTCGAAGTGTCCTTGCTCAAGTAGCTTGCTGCTATCAGTGTGTTTGTGTGAATGAGAGGCATACTGTATGGGGCTTTGGATAAAAGCACAGTATAAATCAATAACGTTCCATTCATTACTACAGAAAACACCAACCGACATATGGGGCATACGCACATCCAACAACATATCAAAATGTTGGCCACAGCTAATCAACAAAATCAGTACAATTGTATTAAAATCAGCCAAAAATGTGATGAAATAAGCTGCTGCCTCAGCTGGTAACACATGCACCATACATTTGAATCACTCCACACTGCACACTGGATTGTTACAAGAATGATACAGAACTATGACAGAAATATGTCATACTGTAGCTGTTTTTCCACTATGTGAATTATGTATATAATATTTTTTTGATACAAGCCATCTTAAATTTGCACCAAATATTGTCACTTTTCTTCAATATTCAAAATTATAATCGATATCTGCCTAGACTTTTATTTCTACCTAACATTTCAATGTGGCCTATTGAAGGTGAAACAGTTCATTGTCAAAATAATTCTTTATTAATACACACATTATTTACAAACATCATAACATTATAACAGCAGCAATCAACTGTGATAATAATCAACAGATTTTTGGTACCTAGAACAAAGTGGCTGATATGCAGTAGCTTAGGTCATTCTCCATCAATAATAACTAGGGCTGTCAATCCATTAAAACATGTAATCGCATTTAATCGCATCATGGTCCATAGTTAACTCGTGATTAATCACAAATTAATGGCACATTTTTTATCTGTTCTAGATGTACCTTAAAGGGATATTTTTCAAGTTTGTAATACTCTTCAACATGGGAGTAGACAAATATGCTTTATGCAAATGTGTGTTTATTATTATGCAGCAATCCAAAACACTGACAGATACTGTCCAGAATATTCTCCAGAATAACCAAAGAGGTACTGCATGCTCCAAAAATATGCTGAAAGTAAGACATGACTAACTCAAGTCCAACAAGCAACAACAGATGGACACACTGACCTGAATGTAACACTCCTCAGTAATACTAACACAATGTAGTGTCCAACTGTACACTGGTAAAGGTTCACTGGACGATGTTAATCAACCTGCAAGCTGCAGCCACACATTTAGCGATCACTGTTGACAGTTTCTCTCATGTAGAGCTGTTCAGGCGTCTCTGTTGCAAACTATCAGCGTGGTTGGCACTTGCATTTCATCCTTCCGAAGACTTGCTCAACTAGCACCCTACCGTCAAGGAGTTCTGCAGCTCGTCTGCTTCTGTGAGAACCCCACTGTCACGTTTGGGAGTGATGACAAATGAAAAGGCCTGCCCAATGTAGGCACTGTCACCCAGCATGCTGTACTTGCCTATTTTCTCCTTCCAAGTGGTGTAAAAGTTGGAGGCTCACAACATGAACCCTGCCTGGTGGTCCAGCCGAAATGTCGATAAATCCCTCTCACCGACAATCCCCTGAAGAAGGATGGAGTAGAATGACTTTCTGTTCAAGTAGTCTACTTCTCTTATGTGCAGCCTCTGCACCCTGATGTGACACCCATCAACTGCAACGATGACGCCACTGAGGCCAGAGAGCCAGTGGAAAGCAGCAGCAGAAGCGGCGTTCTCACAGTGATTAGGCCAGGGGGTGAAGTACGGGTAACTGGGGGATTGTGATCTAATGAGGCAGGTCTGACCAAATGTTGCTGCTGAGGCTGCAGTTACTGCCAACAGGAGCCTTAAACAAACCAAATCAACAACCAACAACATGTCGATACTAAAAAACAAAAGAAGCTGTTAACCTAGAGAACTTGAAGAAATCTGTTCCTTCATTTTCTGGAGGCATTTCTTCATCAGGAGTCATATGACATGTATAAGTTTGGTGTTAGTGAGACTGACCCAGCTGTCACCAGTCAGTCACAAAGCAACTTCCTCTGGTACATTGAACGCACCATCACCGCCTTGATGTGATGAACACAGTAATGAGACATGGTTAGTTGGTTGTTTAGTATTGGACTGTTTCTATTGTAAAGTTTAAAGACACGGAGGAATGAGTGTGACAGACAGCGAAGTAATAATAATGGAACCACAGCACCAAAGCCTCCGGGAGGACCGGTACCACACTGCCTGCGGGAGGACCGGTACCACACTGCCTCCAGGAGGACCGGTATATGTACAACACTGGCGAATATTCACGTCCCGTTCACTTCCACATTATGTGAGCGGGGGGGGGGGGGGCAAACAGAACCGCCTCCCGGCTGTTCGGAGTTCAACTTGTTGAACCGGTGAAGTCTCAGTCACGACCTTCAGCACCGGACAACACCGAACACACGGACTACATCCCAGCACGCTGACTTCCGTGTCGCTCATCCTGCTCTGACACACTCAGCGCTGATGGTCACCCGCTCACATTCCGGTATGTGACCGAGCCGTTCATCAGAAACTTCTGAGTCAGGCCGACAGCCCGGTTCGGCTCAGTCCGCCTCCTGTTGTTCCGTGTCTGAGTCGGCCGACCCACAGTAACACATCAGACAGCGTCACAGACCCGCACATATCTTTTCAAATAGAATTCAAGCTTACCCATTATATCACACGCGTCCGTCCATGTACGTCAAGAACCTCTTACAAGTAATCCTCCTCCTCCTCCTCCTCTTCTTCTTCTTCGCTCACTGGCAGATCGTAAAACAACTTTAAAAGTGCTTATGCTGCCGCCACCTACTGTCTTGGATAAATACTGTCTTGTCAGTACTGATCGGTCCATACCAACTTTCAGACCCATCTGCTTTGCAGCCTTTCCGGTGTTCCGTCCAGAACCTCTCAGTAACGTTAGTATTCTCACTCACAGCTTCCTCTCCACATCACTTCAGTCAGAGCCAGTGATTGTTCTGATGGTTTCTGGTGTCTGTGATGTAATGACAACTTAATAACTTCTAGCACGGCATTCATTAGGTCCCGAGCACCAATGGTGCCAGGGCCACCGGTACCGGTTATGTAGAAATGATTACTGTTGTTGTTGAAGATGAACCTGATCAGGTTGGGTCAGTGCTCCGTGAACACCTGAACAATGGAAAGGTTTTTAAACCTTCGAGGCTTCAACATTAAACTGCTGGTGAAAATAAGACTGCTGTTTAATAATCTTTACGTGTGGTGTTTGTGCTCAAGTTTGCATTAGCGCTTACTGAGCTCAGTTTAACACCTCCACAATAACAAGAAGGTGGCAGCCATTCCCTCCAGCAGCTGGACATCCTTCCTGTGGTACACTAGAGTTTGTTGTTAAGATTAGTTCATTTTTTGAATGATTTAAATTAAAATTCTGCCCAGATCTTTCAAAATACATCTTAACTGCTTTTTAGTTTCTCAATATTTTGGCATATGATCACTGTAAGCCCTACGATTCAGTGGGCGTTTGTGCTGTGAAATGATGAATGAGCTGCACATCTCTGATGCTGTCCATAGAACTGACTAGACAGACCATGTCACTTAGTTTGGTTTCTTAGCCTGCTGCTTTTTTGTCATTGTTAATAGATCTTTCTGACCTAATTCCATTTTCCATTGTAGTAGTCCACGAACAGAGGGGAGACGAGTTGACAGGGTGGTGAAGGGACAGCCAAGAAGAGAGAGAGAGGAATAGAGGGGAGAGAGTGTCTGCTAAGAGTAGCGTTAAACAGCTGTTATTACACACCTCTCCCTGTGGATCATTACTCCACCTGCTTTGGGACTGGTCCAGCAGTTAAAACACTCTGATTAGCAGTAATATCCCTAATGTCGAACTTTATTTATTGTTAATTTCTCAGTTTGTCCCATTGCAGGCCTGCTGGGTCAAAACCAGATGCTGTGGCCACTCGAGGCTGTGGACTTTGGGTTGCTTATCAACTAAAAGATTCATTCCTCTAAACTGGAAGGTAGTAAACCAGCCTGCTTCTCTCGAGACTCTTGGCTTGAGGAATAGCTGGATCTGTTGAACATGGAATGGTCAGCCTGCCTGTTGAAAGACTTTGATAAGAGGTGGTGGTGGCACTGCTCCACATGTATTATCAGACCTGGATACTGTACCCACAGTCAAAGTGTGATGTAATTAACACTAAGACATGGTAGTCATTTATTTATAAAATATCATGACATGAGTGCAGCACTGCACATGCTTTGACTTGACCCAAATGTTGTATTAGGTTAAAACAATTTGATGCAGAACTAGAGGCAGGTAGAACAGCTCCATGAAGAAAGTGATTATACTTCAAACATCTTAAAAAAAAAATCTATGAAAATAAATGCAGATTTCAAAAAATAACCACAATGCATTTTTATTTATACAAAAACCTTTAGTTGACAGTCTTGCCAGTGGAACCCTGCCGGCAGGGTTCAGGTTCTAGTTATGGTCCTTCATCCACTGCTCAGTCCACTGTGCTATCTGCTCCAGGTTTTTCTCAAGGTCCTCAGGAGTGTTGCTGGGCAGCTGGTGGACTATATCCTCATTGTACGCCTCCATGGCCTCCTCATAGATGGTCTGGAAGATTTCACACTGCACGTTGTCCTGCAGCTTCTTCCCTGTGTAACCTCTGTCAGTCACACAGGACAGGAGGAGGGAGACAGACAAACAACAAAACAACTTAACCATGCAGCCTTCTTAACAGCAGTAGAAGCACAAAAATCAAGGAAAAATGACAAAATACACACAATCTGAGCAAGTCAACAATAGCAGGTAGGCATGATGCTCTGCTCCTGACACGCTCCTGCTTTGGAGTATGAAGCCACGTGGAAGACGACAAAACACTTCAGTAACAGACCTGCCCAGTGGAATCACGGGGTTAAACATTTACCATGTAAAACTAGCTTAAAATGTAACACTGGAAGATAACCACTTGTTGGGGCAGCACTTCCTGATGAACACTGATAGAGAGGTGAAGTCTTGTGTGCCTCATGGGAAAAAATGGGTACAGCAGTCATTGACGAGACACAATTATTTTGATCCCCTTTGAATTGTGCCATGAATTACAGAACTGACATCAATTGTCAATTTAAAAGATACATTGTGCAAGTCAAGTAAGTCGCAGTTTGTTCTGAAGATAGTAAAATGCATTTTAGTTTTGTGTCAAATTGCTCAGTGATCTACATTGTCTTGCTCAATATAAGTCACCAACATGGCTGTCACCTCAGCACAGAAAAATGATTGAAAAAGGTGAAAATCACAATAAAACAATATTGACAGCTGCAGTTATGTAAAAGGAGAGTTAGTCAGTTCTGTGAGCTAACTAATACACAGACCAACTCCACATGGTTTGAGTTTTGGTGACTTGGGTGTGTCGTCTTTCTAATTATGTACTTTCACAGTCTTACATTGATCAGTTTTATGACAAACTGAGCTGAGAGTGGCATACCATTAGCCACTTTTTGATCTTGGCTTCTGCACAAGGTTTGAATTGTTCAAAAGATGTAAACCAAAATCTGAAATTCACTAGCTCAATGGTCCATGGACTTAAAGTCAAGTAGCCATAGCCATACATGTATTGAGGTTCAGCATACATGAGAAATGTAGTGTTAATTACCTGCTCTCTAACCGTGTGTACAGCTGGGTGTTGTCTGTGCGGAGGACGAAGACGATGTGAAACCAGCGTTTAGGGAACAGGTCACAGCCATGATAGTCAACAATTGCACCACCTTCTGTCATCTTTTCTTCCAGCTCATCCACCACCTGCACAATCACATCAAGTCACAATATTGACATTCAACCAACCTAATACAATCTCTAGTGATGGTTTACTTCATATTGGTTCAACAGTTTCAAATTAAAACACTCCTCAGCTCACAGAATGACTAAGATTCCCCTACAATCCCTCAAATGTGGTGATAATTTAGCCTATAATTTGTCTTCATATAGTAAGAGATTTCCTCTGTGCAGTAAGTAAACACATGGCACCGTCTTAACCAACATTGAAAAGCTTCAACTATATAACTGAAAGCTATAATAAACTGGAGTTTATTATGTTTATGTTTATTTAAGGATCCCCATTAGAAGCACATGGATATGCCTCTAGACTTCCTGGGGTCCCAAACATAAAAATACAATACAGACATGCAATAAGAAGTACTGAGTAGACTGTACTGTACTGCTGTTCATTCTGCACTGGTTGTTCTAAATTTTGACACGAAGATTTTCATTTTTTTTTATTACTGGGAATGAATATCGTTACAAATATCAGATATTGGTCTTCTTGATTTCTAATAACCAGTATTGGCCTTTCAAAAGCCATATTGTTCGACCCCTAGCAATACAAGCAATGCAATTATTTATAGGATCAGAAAAAACAAAACTAACAGAAATATAACAGGGTATATGCAGGAAGTTGCATTGTATACCTTTTGAGACCTTTTTTAAGACCCTTTCATACATTCTAAGAGCCATCGCCACTTCGAGGTCTAACTGGTTACATCAGCGATACACTTTAACTTACATTTACCATATATTGATCGTAAGATAGCACAACTAAACAGTCATAGTTTGTGGTAATTCCTCATCAAAACAACATCATTTAAATAGACTGCGTGGGAACAAAGCACAAGAGAATGAACTGAGTGACTAACCCAATGCAAGGTTTATTAGAAAGAAACCATTAGAAACCAGTATTTGACCAATAAACAAAATAATTGACAAAACTAAAAATGAAATAGATTAAACTTTGGTGAGCTTCAGGAGGGTCAGGCCATGTAGGAACTCCCTCACAAATACCCAGTGGTGGAAGAAGTATTAAAATCCTTTACTCAAGTCAAAGTAGCAATACAACAATGTACAAATACTCAACAGGTAAAAATCCTGCATACTACTTTAATAAAAGTACAGTATTATGAGCTAAAGGAATCAAAAGTAAAACTTGTTCTGTAGAAAAATGGCCCTGTAACTGATATGTTATTAGATCATTTATAATATTAACAACATTTATATTATATTGTAATTACTTTATATACTATTAGGTATTTTCATCCAGTGGTTCCCAACCTAGGGGACAGGCCCCTCCAAAGGTTCACAAGATAAATCTAAAGGGGTGCTGAGATTATTAATAGGGTAAAAAATATCATTTACTTGAATGAGGAAAAATGGAAATATTTATAAAAATTAAATATTTTGGTAGTATGAATGATAGGAATGAGAAATGCTGTTGCGAAACATTCCAGACTGAGCTGAGTATTTTAAAGTAGTAAACTGCAAAAAAAAGTAGGCTGACGAATAATAAGAAAGAACATGTCAATTAACGTTGAGGATATTTTGACCTCTGCTGCTTCCATTTCAAATTGTTCGCTGATCTAACACAGGGAATCAAAGTGTAACACCGACGAACATTAAGGAAGCAGAGTTTTGCAGTGGTTCCAAATCAGTTGTTTTGTGCAGTATAGACCGGCAGGTCATAACCAGGCTCAAAGCTTGCATGTGGAATTTAGCTCACCCTGTCCTCATCCAAGATGGGGCACTGATACTCCTCGTCGTAGCCATCATAAAGTTGTCCTGAGGAAAGAGCATCAGGATAATTAGAACAGCCTCAGAATGACTCTGCCATCATATTGCATTTACTTTCTTATATGTTGTTTGTCCACTTCCGTGTTTAAGTACAGTTGCTTTCACACCTGATACGAACTGTACTCAAGACCACCTTTTCAAGCAGACCCGGGCAAGGGTACAGTACACTTGTAATCAAATGACCTGGCCTTTGAGGTCAAGTGTACTTGGATCCAGGCCCAGGTCCCTGATGTCAAACCCTAAGGTCGCACAATGACAATGCAACAAAAGGAGGAAGGATGCTCCATGCTCTAAGAATTTCGTTCAGTGTCAGGTTTTGTTTCAGTCTTTGGTATCCATTTGTTGTGAAAGTTGGTTAAGGTTCTTACCTTCCTGGGCCAGGTCTCCAATGTTAACATAGGTCAGCCCTGTCCGCTGGGCCAGTTCCTTTCCTAAAGTGGTCTTTCCAACACCAGGGGTTCCTGTCAGAGAGACGATTAACATTTGAGATTTCATTGATCAAACATGGCGCTGACGAGATTGCCAGCCTCTCCGGTAGCTCGATCTGTTTAATGTGTATTTTTGCTCTTTTTTCCAACTTTGTTACACTTGTTAACTTGTTCTACAGCAGGTATTGTGTTAATATATCTATCTCCTATGGATATGGCTTTTTCCTTTTCTGCAAGAAGGAGGGTGTTGGGACCTTCACCACATGGTAACGTGTTCTCTCTCTGTCTCTCTCTCTCTATCAGGTGATGTAACTGAAGGAGACAAGATGCAGATGTGACATTGAGCTGCTAGTGGTGAGTCTCTGATGATATTACATGCCCTCCATGTGTGCATGCAGAGACGGTGTGTGACGTCATCCACATCACTATTGTGAGGCTACAAACACAACACCCTGAAGCCTTCATCGTTATTTCTGGAGACTTTAATCAAGTCACACTATGCCCCACCAGGAAGAACAGGACAATACACCTTCTGTATACTAATATGAGAGATGCATACAGTGCCGCCCCGGCCTGTTGCAGGACTTTGTGTCATAGTGCAGGTCAAACAGTCTACTGCTGGACACCTTCAAGACCATAGAAATGGTGATGGATTTCCAGAGACACAGACCCCATTTGCTACCGGTGCATGTTAAGGGGGTCAATGTGGAGGTGGTCAGCACCTACAGGTACCTGGGGCTGCAGCTGGAAGACAAACTGGACTGGTCAGCAAACACTGACATTATTCACAGAAGAGGGCAGAGTCGGCTCCATTTCCTGAGGAGGCTTGGCTCATTTAACATCTGTAAGAAACTGCTGCTGATTTTCTACCAGTCTGTTTTTGCTAGCATTCTCTTCTATGCTGTGGTGTGCGGGGGAAGCAGCATTAAGAAGAGGCCTGCTAAGCAGCTGGACAGGCTGGTGAGGAGAGCTGGCTCCGTGGTTGGGATGGAGCTGGACTTACTTATGTCAGTGGCAGAGAGACGGGCTCTCGACAAACTGTTGGTCAATCATGGAGAATGCCACCCTCTACTAAAGTATGTGTGCATCCATCTACCTATCTATCTATCTGAAAATGTTCACATTCACTGGTGTGCAGTTTTAAAGTGAGGTCATTCATACCACATTATCTGGTGAGATGTGATCAGGTTGTTAAAGTGGACCAATGACTTTATTAACTCGTCAATCAACCGACTAATGATTTCACCGAATGTAGTAAGTTACTTTAAATACATTGGGCGGGTGGTTACAGTAACTGTATATCTAACGACGACATGTAGAGAGGGAGACACGTCCATCCATTGATACATGTTGAATATACCCTCATTGAATAAACTCTCCTGTACAAACCGCTATAGCACACTTCTGTAGTTTAAACAAAGTCCACAAAAGTCCCAATGACTGAGCGCAACTCTAACATGGTTTTAAGTTTCATTTAATAGACTCATGTTATCTAAACTGAACGTGTCTAGCCAACAGAAACGTTTTATCACCGACCTGTTAACAGAATATTTGGTTGCTTCCTCATCTTCATCGCTTGCTAGAAGCCAACACGTGTTTTGATGACGGTAACCTGAAAGACAGAACAGTCCTGTTATCTCTTCATGCGGAGAGAAATCATTCTCTTCGTGCAATTCTGGACACATGAGTTCATCTCTACGCTATGTGTCAAGACAGACACCTGAAAAAGGCGAAGCAGGCCGAGTGGAAGTCGTCGGTAGCTAGCTTGCTGGATGTTTCTTCTCCTGGCAGCCTGGCTGCTTCTTTTTCTTCTTCGGTGTTTGTTGTTGTTCTTCTTCTTCTCTAATTTAATGGGGGATCGCACACCAACGTGTAAGGGTGCACACCGCCACCTACTGTACCGGAGTGTGTAGCCTCAGGGCTTCATGTATTTCAGGTTACATTCTGCAAATAAATGATTGATAATAATAGTACTCCCCCTAAAATAAAACAAACATGCACATACACATATACATGTTATTATATCTTACAATTTAAACCTGTATCTTTCAGAAAAATAATGAGAACCTTGTAACATTCCCTCATTTTGTCACTAATCCCTAAACTCCCTTCCAAACTCCATCTCCGCCCTAGTTCATATATCCTACTACGTAACTCACTGCGCTCTACATCATATTTGCTACATTTCATAACAACATTTTCAGCAACCTTACCAACATCACATTTATTCTTTGTTGTTTCATAGCAGTTAGCACCCTTTGTATTCCATTACTGCCTCCCTCTGACTGAGTTCATCCCTGGATCTTCACTTGTTCTATATTCTTTTTATTAGTCCAGTTGTTTTCAGAAAGCCAATGGTCGCTTTTCTTACATGTCTCCATATCCAAGCAGATCCCTAACCCCTGTCCCTGTTCTCCCCAATCTCTGTGAGCTGATGTACATATTTCCTACACGAAATCAGGACATGCTCCACTGTTTTTGCTTCCTTACATGGCTCACTATGTCCAGTTGGGTTCTTTCCTATAATAAAAATAGGAATTCTTAAATCATTTCGCTCATAATAAATTGTTCTCGTCAGTTGGCTCCACTGTATCTTGTTGGCCCTACTTTGTTCTGTATTTGGTGTACATGTCTGCCCTTAGTTGCACTATCCCAGTATTGTTGTCATTGTTTAATTACTCCTTGTTTTGTTGTGTACTTGTTTTGAAGAAGCAGGCTTTTCCCCTCTGATTTTTAAAGTTTAACTCTGATGTCTATATTTTCCTTCTTGATTGCTTCCTTTGCCGGTTGCTCTTGTTCCTGAGTGCGCTGGTATCCACATGAACTTTATGTTTCCCCCTTCCTGATAATCCATGAATTAAAGAAGATAACTCATACTGTATATCTTGATGGTTATTGCTTGATCCCGTTTTATTTCTGGTTAATGCAGAAACTGAGTCACTGCTGGTTAGTATAGTTTGCTGTTATATGTTCTGCCCACTTCAGTGCTAATGCAATAAACTCAGTTGCGTATACACAGAGATAGTCTGAGATTCTCAGTGTATATACCACGACAGCCCCTGTCTTCAAAAGACATATGTGGATATGGAAATACTAACAGGCTAGTATTTCCATATCCACATATGTCTTTTGAAGAGTCCAGACTGGTTTCATGGTCCACAACTCAGTGGGTCCAAAGTTTATTTTGTCAACTTTGTTCTGCTATGTTCTCTCCTCCCCATCCGAAGCTTTATTTCTATGCTTTCTTTCCCAACTTTCTTCCAAGACCCTCTTAGCTGGTTGACTTTCTTTATGACCCTTTAGATGAAGCCAGTAATTTACCATCAGGTGTTTCCTGCGGATCCACCGTGCTGCCCCTCAAAGCTCGGCTCTATCAACAGCCTCAACACACTTCCGTAAACAAACACTGCAGAGAACTGAGGCCTCACGTCAGTTTTACGTCATTGGACAATCAGTTTACGGCACTCCGTACACTCGTTTTGAATCGTGTCTCCATGCGCAGCTCCTTCGCCTTTAACTCTGTCGTAACACAAACGTTAACCCTGTGTGACTCTGAAAGTAGTTCACATCATCTCTGAACAACAGCCCGAGGTGACGGAAACACCGAAGTCTGCTCAGGACACATGAAATGGTCAAACAAGGTAAGTGTAAGTGTGCAGAGTTATCATATTAGCTTAACATAAACTTACGGCAGTTTACGTTAACCCAAACTTCAAAATGTTGGGGGAACGTTAGCAGCAATCAAGCTAAATAAAATGCAGTGTTAAATGTCCACTGACCCTTTGTTTCTGCAGGATACGATGTTTGTTTTATATACTTGGAGAACTGTGCTCTTGTGTTAGTTACATCCATCACCAGTAACTTTTCCAAATGCTTTCCGGGTTGCCAGTTTTTCCTTGAATCCATGTGAAGCACCGCGGTGAGGGATGAGCAGGCTCTCTGTGGGAGATAAAGCTGCTTCAAGCAGGGTGAGTTCTTCAAGAGGTCTACATGACAAGTGCATTAGCAGTATGGTTTGTGTGTGTGTGTGTGTGTGTGTGTGTGTGTGTGTGTGTGTGTGTGTGTGTGTGTGTATCTTTGTGCTTAGATTTGTAGAGGCAATATGTCATCAACTATCTGATGTTTGAAAAGTATTTATGAATGCATACAAAGTATATTTGCTAAAGTTGGATTGTATTTATGTACAATTATTATGGTGGTATTTAAGGGTAACTATTTATACTCATGTACTCATGATAACCATTCATATGCATACTCATTCACCAATGGAACAGCCAATGGGAGCATTTTGGGGTTCACTGTAGACTGCAGGGGCTGGGGATTAAACGACTGACCTTCTGATTAGTGGGAGACCACTAGACCTCCTGAGCAGCAGCTCAGCCCATATGTGGTAATACAGTTTGTAAAAGGCCTTATCTAGAATAATTTGCTTTAATTTGATTAAAAAGTAATTTAATACTCTACCATTGATCTACCTTAATATTTTTTTTTCTTATGCTCCTCAATTTTCTTTTTTTCTCAGTCATAGTACACATTTTATCACGTATAATATATGCGCCACATTCCTTTTATTTCTGCCGACATCATTTGGCAGTGGTAAGGTCCCAGCTCTTCAGGACCTCAGCCTCGTCATGTAAATTATTTTTGGCTGCTGGTTCTGTCTAGTAGTTGTTTTTTGGCTGTAATTTATAAACATTGACTTATTGTAGTTAACCTCTTTCAGTTATTCCTTATGAATCTATAATCATTTTTGCTTGACTGTATTTCTAATAGCTGAACCGCTGGGTGGACCCTTCCTTCACTGATTTTCCTGGGGAAAACTTTTCTCTCTCTGGAATGGGTAAGGGCAGCCAGGTTTTGTGTTCCAAGGCTGAGCCCAAGAGGTCTGGGAAGAGAAAAGTAAAGGTTGGCAGCTCAGACCCTCTCACGCCCTACCTGCTAAATAAGTCAGCCCAGAGGGACCAGGATGAACCCTGGGTGGACAAATACTCCCCACGTTCACAGGTGAGCTTCATCTTCATCGGTATCTATTAATAGATTTGCATTCAGCCAACGACTGGCTCAGACTGAGTTTGTCTGTCATAAGTTCAAAAGTACTGTGATGTGTCTGCAGTGTTCTCTCATCACATTAAGGCATTGAGGGCCTGATGTTTAATGCAAAACATTGCATGCATTAGCCTAATACATCCAGAAATATTAATGCATGGCTATCTTGGTATGACAAAGTCTCTGATTGTTGATGCATTCCTGTTGTCTTAGCGCATATATATCATCAATCACCCAACGGCATTTCGAATAAATCTAGTTCATTTGTATATTTCACTTTTGTCGTCTGTGCACAATAGTTTGCCACATTTTATTATTACTGGCCGTGAAGTGATACCTTTTGTAGCACAACTCTAATGTAAGAGATGTGGTCAAAATCAACATCTCTAATTCTAATCTCTAAATTCTGCTTTAGCCAAAGTGGGCCAGCAATCACTTAGTCAAATTAAACAGGTATCCTTCAATGTTTATAGCCTTTAAGTTTGTAGTTTCCTCATTAGAATTGCACTGAGGGACTTACTTTATTGCCAGTGTAGCAAGGAATATTGATGGCCACTGCCACTAACTCAGTGTACATATTAGGCATGCAAGTGTTTTTTGAGACGGACTTGGAAAAAATCTGAACCTGTCCTTCAGGGTACCGCATGCATTTATGCGGTGGCCACAGAAATGGGAAGTAATCCCCCACCCACCTCCAGTGACCAGGGCTGTAAGTGTATTTGATTTGAAAACTGAACCTTCTATTCTCTTGTTTAATGGTAACTGTGTGTGTTTGTGTAGGCTGAGCTAGCTGTCCACAAGAAGAAGATAGAAGAAGTGGAGAACTGGATAAGAGTTCACACAAACACACCACAGGTACATGAACTTTAATTTTTGATTCTGATCATTCATGACTTCAATGACTAAACCTTGGCTCCCATCTTTGTACCCTAATATTGTCTATGAGTGACTGTTGCCTCTGACATTTTCTTTAGTGATGTAACAGGACATCCAATGAGCTTTGCTGTCAGGAGTGGTAGTCATACAAGACGTACTGTTTTGAGACCAAGATATGTGAAGAAGAACTGATCCTGTAGTGTGTTATGATCTTAAACTATTATAATGTTGTCTGTGGAGGTTTTAAGTGAAGCTGGCGGTTCAGGTTTAGCCATGCTTTTGTCATCTTCAGAGTGGCATCTTGCTGCTGACGGGACCATCCGGCTGTGGAAAGACTGCCACAGTCCAGGTTTTGTCTAAGGAGTTGGGCCTCAGGGTCCACGAGTGGACCAACCCCACCAACCATGAGCCATACAGTAACAGCCAGCATGGTGAGGATAAATCCTTAATGCCCTACCTGCTATCAGTGCTTCTGTCAAACTGAGAATAAGCGTAACGTTATTATTAATACAAATGAAAATGACCTTGTTCATGTTCACATGCTTTTGTTTAGACTAGGGATTCACAATATTGGAACACTAAATTATCAGCCTGATACCGGAAAATGTATATTATAGGCTATTTATCGTATCAATGAAATTCTAGCTGACAAAGTCGTGGTCAAAAGTTTACATACACTCGTAAAGAACATGTTCATCATGTCAGCCTTCAGCTCCAATGATTCTACGGCTCTCATGTTTCTGTGATGAATGAGTGAAACACAAACTACTTTGTCACAAAAACATTCATGAAGTTTAGTTCAATAATGAATTTATTATAGGTCTTCTGAACATGTGAACAAATCTGCTGGATCTTTATTTCGAGGTATCCTGTCAACAGTTTGACAGAAGACTCTATCATGGTGGTCTATGGGAAAATTATTTTTGGGCTGCAGGGAATTGTTTTACTGCAGTACCACAAGGGGCCACAAGGCAGCAATGGAAGCAATGCTGATTGGCACCACCAGATCCATACCTTTGTTATTATAGAATGGAATAACATGCATGATAAAATGTAGTAAATGGCACTGGCAAATAGGCTGAGGCGGACAATAAGGACAGTCTGCCCTGTGTGGTTGAACTCATGGATATTACAGCAACAGGCTTAAGTGGCTTTCCCTTTATTTTTTCTGTTTCTCTTCTTGTGCACTGATTCACTGAGCTGAACTGCCAATCATAATGATTTCTTTCATGGAAAGGGGTCGGTATGCTCAGTTGGCCAAAAAGCCGCCGACAAGGCCTCACTAGTGTAAATACACCGCTACAGATGGGCCACAGATGCTCACTGATGGCCAGTTCATTGACCGATGCCTACCGTCAGCCTACTGTGTCAGGGCCCTTGCAGTTGCAATGTGATAAATAATCACTGATACCTACACTACTTTCATGTGTCAGTACACAGGCTTCTCAATGCTGTTTCTGTCATTGCATGTGTTATTCTCTGTCTTTTGTTAGAGTGGAGGACAAACGGCTTCTCCTGCAGCTCCCAGTTAGCCCAGTTTCAGGACTTCCTGCTTAGAGCCAATAAGTACAACTGTCTGAAAATGGTGGGTGATGGAGGAGCAACAGACAGGAAGCTCATACTGGTGGAGGTATGTACTACACCTTCAGCTGAAACTGTAGTCCCAGTTATTACTCCATTATATGACTATTAATTTCAGTAGCCCGGTACAATGGTAAGGAAGATTGTCATGATGTATGACTGCGCAGCTGTGTTGTTCTCATATTTCGTTTGATCTCAGTAACATATAGTAAGATTTATTCAACAGATTGGCGTAGTGCCCATGTCTGTACGATTGCTTGACCTCTGGTATTGCTGCTTGTAGCTTTCTTGAGAACTGCTTATCCAAAATACTTCACACTCCACTCTTAATGTAGGATTATCAAAACAAACCTAAACCACCTAACAATAATAATTTTTTTCTATCAGTTAGTCTCATTATTTTTTTTCCGACTAGTTGATTAATCTATCAGCTAAGTTATCGATTATTGTTAAGATTGTTTTTGAATTGCTGACCTTTAGTTTACCCACAATAAATATCAAAAACGTTCCTCATTAATATTTCAATATTTTATTTAATCACCTGTTCATCATCTCCTAATTTCCACATCACTGCTATGTTATGATATTAATAATAACCATAGACCCTCTGTGCCAGATGCCCAATCAGAAAAGTACTGAACATCATATTAAAAAGATTGCACATACACATAAATTAATTGAATCACTGAATGTCATAGAAACCCTTTCCCTGAACTAGAGAATTAGTTTTTTTGCTAAAGTACTTGACTTAAGCTTGAAATGGTTATGACATGAATCTATTTCAACACAGGAGATTAGATGGAGCAAGGTGTGACATCAACCTTGCATTACCAACAGCAGCGATGCAGAAATTAATTTAACATGGGGGTAGTGGCAGTGGCTTTGGGTTTAACAATTGGGACACAAAAATGTTGCTAATGTTAAATGACATCCCGTCATGAGGAAACAGCATGCCCCAGCATTGTTTGGGCTGTTTTGAGTAGTTGTTATAGTAGCCAGCAGGTGCAGGAAGGTTTTGTTGTTTTGCAACACGAGAAAAATATAATCACAAAAGAAACCAACATATTCTGTGATCAATTATCTGTTCCAATGATTAACATGATTGCATGTTACCTCTCCAGAGCCGGAGCTCTGAACAGTAATCGGTAGACCTCTAGTTTTACACAGTTGTAGCCTGGCTCAGAACTGCAAACTCAGTTTCACTTTCAGCTGTTTTGGGAGTCTTGTTAAGTTACTGCTGGTGAAAACACGACGTTTGCTGATTTGGCTGCTTCAAAATAAAATCTTTTAGATAACTACATAAAGGGGAACTTTAATCTTGAGGGATTTATTGGATAGTGTATCCAGACCAACTCTGCTATGAAGACTGCTGGAAAATGTCGTAGTAATAGGGACTTTTAATTTCTCTTCTCAGTAACTACACACTGTTTCCCATAAAAGTTTTATGAGACTATGGTGGGATGACCTCAGACCTCTAGGGGGTTCTGGGGACATGCTCCACTGGAAGAAATCTGGTACATTTTAAAGTTAAATGCATCAATCTGGTTCACTTTGAGGGCAACATTTTTTTTTCTTCATATATCTTCTCTGCTTATGTCATTGTATTTGTCACATTTTAAAAGGAAGTGCGTCTTGATCTCTACCTTACCTGTCATGCAGTGACCACAGACTCTTTGTTGCTAGCTAGGACTTCTTCTGCCATCTGTTCTCTATGGCTAAAGTGTGGTCACCACATGGTTGATTGATTACACATTTAGCAGTGTCTGATTGGTTTTAACATGTGTTAAGCTATTAGAACTTATCTTCTTTATAACTGCTAATTTTTATATTTTGCAGGGTGAGTGGTAGTTGCGTCTTTAGAGTACAGGTTGTGACACTTACTACACTTGTGGCTGTGTGGTTCGAGAATATAACCCATCCACTTTGTTTGGACAGCAAGTTTTCCAGTTCCAATCCTGATGATCAACCGTGAAATGCATTAAGGCATTCAGGCAATTCATTTCACCGTGATTGATTTCACCTGTGTGATTATAAACACGTTTTCATTAGTAACAATGATTTCACCACTGCTGTGCTGCTTTGTTTAGATACATTTGGATACACACTTAAGTTAACGCTTGATCATCACTTGTCCCTTCTCAGGATTTCCCAAACCAATTCTACAGGCAGCCTGGCAGCCTGCATGATATTCTGAGGTGAGATCACATTGGCCTTCACACTACATTTCCTATCATACTTAGGAAAACAGGATAAGTTGCTATCATGACAAATGGCTCTGAAACCACTATGTAAAACTGACCAGTACAGCACTGATGGTTTCATTTTGTAACTTTCAGTCTCTCTTTTTTAAGCCCAGCATCAGTAATTGAGATTGTCATTCTACAATGTATTGATGAGATTCATTATTATATGTAAAATGGCTATAAAAAGTATTCACCCCCTTGGATGTTTTCCCATTTTATTGCTTTTATAAATAGAATCATGGTCAATATAATTTGGCTTTTTTGAGAAAAAATTTACAAAAGAAAACTATTTAATGTCAAAGTGAAAACAGATTTCTACAAAGTAATGTCGATTAATTAAAAATACATAATGTAAAAAAAAAGTGATTGCATAAGTATTCACCCCCTTTAAAGTGACTGACCTAATTCAACAGAGGTCCAGCCAATTGGTGCTAGTAGTCTTACAATTAGTGAAATGGAGATCACCTGAGTTCAGTGAATGTGTCTCAAGTGATTGTAGTGTAAAGACACCTGTGTCTGAAGGTCCAGTCACTGGTTGATCAGTACTCCTGGAGACAATTACACCATGAAGACAAAAGAACAACAAGGAACTCTGTGAAAAGGTTGTTGAAAAGTATAAGTCAGGGGATGGATACAAAAACATGTTTAAGTCACTGAACATCCCCTGGAGTTCAGTTAAATCCATCATTAAGAAATGGAAGGAATATGGCACATATGTAAATCTGCCGGCAGGCCGTTCTCACAAACTGAGTGACCATGGGAGAAGGAGACCAGTGAGGGAGGCCACCAAGACACCTATGACTACTCTGAAGGAGTTAAATGCTTCAGCAGCTGAGAGTGGCAAACAGGAAAAAGAGAGACTGTTGAAGAAAGCTCATTAAATCTGAACTAGAGTTCACCCAAAGGCATGTGGGAGACTCCAGGGTCAACTGGAAGAAGGTTCTTTGGTCTGATGAGGCCAGAATGGAGCTTTTTGGCCATCAGACTAGACGCTATGTTTGGTGGATACAAACACTGCACATCACCACACAACACACT
Organism: Pagrus pagrus; assembly: GCF_965226575.1. Lineage (NCBI taxonomy): Eukaryota > Metazoa > Chordata > Actinopteri > Spariformes > Sparidae > Pagrus > Pagrus pagrus. The sequence continues at coordinate 28,847,141 of NC_140192.1, forward strand.
ATCCCCACTGTGAAGCATGGTGGTGACAGCATCATGCTGCGGGGATGCTTCTCCGCAGCAGGCCCTGGAAGGCTTGTAAAGGTAGAGGGTAAAATGAATGCAGCAATATATAGGGAAATCCTGGAGGACAACCTGATTCAGTCTGCAAGAGAACTACGACTTGGGAGAAGATTTATTTTCCAGCAAGACAATGGTTCTAAGCATAGAGCGAAAACTACATTACACACAAATGTTAAAAAACAACAAGATGAATGTTCTGGATTGGCTGGGTCAAAGCCCAGACCTCAATCCAATAGAGAATTTATGTCTGGACTTGAAAAGGGCTGTTGCGGCCAAAGGTGCATCTACTAAATATTGACTTGAAGAGGTGAATACTTACGCAATCACTTATTTTACATTGCATATTTTTTATTAATTGACATTACTTTGTAAAAAAAAATCAGATTTCACTTTGATATTAAAGAGGTTTTTTTGTACATTTTAAGGGGGGGTGAATACTTTTTTATAGGAACTGTATCTAATCTGTACCACCTGTGTATTTTCCTCCTCCGTGAGATTGTGTCCTGCTGTGTGTTTTCCAGGCGCTTTGTGAAAACCAGTCGATGTCCTCTGGTGTTCATAGTGTCAGACAGTATGCGTGGAGACAGCGGCTCGGGTTATCTTTTCCCCAAAGACATCCAGGAGGAGCTGGACATCAACAGCATCAGGTTACAAGCGATGCACACTCCTGACTATGACAGGGATGTTAGACCTTTATGATAACCCCAATCAGACCCCACAGACCCATGTGCAATACAGTTCAGTCCCCACTGTGGACTGATGAGAGAAAATTGTTCCCAGACATTCCTGGCCATATTTACTTGGCTTGGACAGTAATACGGTATTTAGAAATGGCAACTGTGTCCCTTTTCATTGCTTCCAGCAGCACCACTGTCTGTTTGGAGATGCAATAAAAGTGATGAAAGAACTTTTTGTTAATAATGTAATTTGTTAAATAAGGCAGCCTTAGCACATGCCCTCATTCAAATGAATGGGAAGACCTGTGTTTTCACCGCAACACCAGATTTGGTCTGAATGCAGCCTAACACATTTTATGCTCGATTTTATCTCCTCAACAAAGAATAAGCTGTAAAGTCTACTCCTCTTCCAGAGGACCAGCCACTGTCGGTATCTACAGCGGATGTAAGAAAAATCCTGATAAGAGTCATTTGCAAAGGCTGCCGGCTGCAGATAATAAACTTGGCTGCGGACTACAAAACATGTGCCAATCAGGTAGCTGATGTCATCACTGACATTTTTAACAACTCACTCTCACAGGAGACTATTCACACCTGTTTCAAGACAGCCATCATCACCCTTGTACCTAAGAAGTCTATAGTGTCTTAATGACTACCGTGTGGCACTCAGCCCCGTGTTGATGAAGTGGTTGGAGAACTAGATCCCAGCACATCAAAGACCTGAACACATCAAGACATAGTTGTGCACAGAGAACTATCTCCTGCTAAATATCAACAAAACCAAGGAGCTTATTGTTGCTTTTAGAAAAAAGGAGGGAAAGACACACTCCCCTGTCTGCATCAAACAATACAGAAGTATCCGTTGCCATACCACCAGACTATGGAGCAGCTTCTTTGCTCAGGCTGTGAGACTCCTGAACTCTTTGTCTGCACTGCACTCTATAAAATAGTTTGATCTGTTTAGTTTATGTTTATGTAGCATAAATGACTTAAACTCAGTTTTGTTTTACAACCCTGGTGTTGCAAAATGACAAATAAATCAAACTTATTGGTTTACCATGCATGCTTTATAGTACTGGTAATTTCATCACCACTTAATGCCTCGGCCTGAATTTGTTCATGCTGATATGATGAGTGTCTTAAGAGGATAGATGATTTGAAAACCAGCCTTTATTTGGCAATTCTAGGTAATCAAATGCAGATTAGCAGGATATTAAATAAAAATATTCATCTACTACGTCAAAGGGTGCTTCTGGATTCCTCTGAACATTGTTTTGTGTTTTGTCTGCTCCAGTTTTAATCCAGTGGCTCCAACCACAATGATGAAGGTCCTGAGTCGAATTTCAACTCTGGAGGCAGGAAAGGTGAAAGGAAGCCTTGCAATTGTCAACACATTTTGGTATGAGTATTTACGTGTTTTTGATGATATTTTTTTCCATAATTCTAAGCAGAGCTGTGGGACGATGCGCATCTCAGACCAGGCATTGTTAGAAACACTGTGTTCAGGAAGCTCAGGAGATATTCGCAGTGCCGTCAACAGCCTCCAGTTTTCCACACTCCCAGGTCAGGAGTAAATCCACACTACACTGCACCACACCAGACCACAGGGGTAGTCCAGAGTGTGCACATGCACACAATGAAAATTGCCATAAATCCCTTTTGATTTTTAATGACCCCGTGGCCCTCCAGACATATCATTGGAAAAGGGGCTGTGGAGGATGAAGACGGACAAACCTGTGACTTCACTGGGTAGAGCGGTTTCCAGAAGAAAACAGAGGAAGAAGTCCAAAGAGACAAAGGAGCAGGAAGAGGAGCAGGCTATCGGAGGGAAAGATGCTTCTCTGTTCCTGTTCCGAGCACTGGGGAAGATCCTGCATTGCAAACGTGAGTCGTATCTCCAAGGTTACATATAAGCCTTTCCTCTTTTTTTGTTCCTTGTAAGATTTCTGCAATGGAAAGACCCAAGTATGGTCTGTGTATCTAAAGCCTGATATGTTATTAAAATCTCACACCACAAAAGTGGTGTTCATCTGTGAAGATTATCTTGCTGAGCAAAATGTGCAAGTATGATAAACTTGTGTTTGCCACACAGCTTATTTTTGGCGATATTCCAAAATCCAATGCAAAAATCCCGTAGGCTTTTTGACAAGGGAACCAGGGTGATGCTAACTTCAGGGTTAGCCTACAAAAATGCGTCATCCCTTCACCACACTATGTCAAAGACAGGGAAATAAGCCACATTAAAACCACATTAATCCGTGCACGTAATCGCTGTAACACGAACTATACTGGTTATTCAACGTCATTGTCATTCAACAATTTATAGATAATAGATACTGTTCGGTTCTGATGCGGACCGAAGTCCACACTTTGATAAGCCCTGCAATAAAGGATGTCTGAATCTCTGATTCTCTGAATGACCTTTTGTACCAGTTGCTTGTTTGTCTTCCTGCACACAGGATAAGTGTCTGGGAGTGTGGCTGCAGGCTACCAATCAGCTCGCCGTGTCCACTGTGTTTTTGAAGTGTTTTTCTTTTCCTTTGGATGCATGCAGAGTGCATTTGATTTCTATTGTCAAAATGAAAGGCTCAAGTTGAGCGGTTTCGATTTGTGACACCCCTAGTGACCACACTAATAAGAAACAACATTGACTAGTATCACAACCTGAAGATAAGGAGTATGAAATGCCAAAGACTGGAAATGAGACTGTATTTAAAGAGCTATGCAATCCAAATTAATAAAGGAAGATATACATAAATGGAAAACGGTTATCACAAACCATGTTTAAAAAAAAATTGTCATTATGTACATAAGTTCTCATTGTATATGTCCTCTATTGTGGAAGAATAACAATAGAATAAGTCTATGCTTAAACCTGTCCAAAATGCTGTACATAAAGTAATAGTGCTTAAACTACCCAGGTAATGGAATAATTTAGTGCAGTTTTTTGCCATTTAAAGGTGTTCTTAAGCTCCTCCTAGAAGGTTAATCCACCTCAAACTTAGTCAGTTTTGGTTAGTGCCACCTACTGGCAACAGGAACTGTTTGATACTTTTGTTTATTCCTTGTAGCCTTTTAGGTCCACCTCAGATCAGAGCTGCACTGTGGCTTTGGTTGATCAAACATGACAGTTCTTCAGTAATTTCAAGCGAAACGGATGCAAATACTTTGCATGCTTAGTTCTTTGTCATCAACAGGAAGGAGTGATGAAGGTGATGCAGCTGAGTGTGGTTCTGGAGCTGGTCTACCATCTCACCTGTCTCATCATCACAGAGCAGAATTACGATTAAACCCGGAGGTACAAATGTGCTTTTTGTAGCTCTAACGTGTAACAACATGCCTGAATGTCCTTTTAAGTCTTTGGGAACAATTAGAACTCATCCGTCTGCTTCTTTTAGTTGGTTGTTGAGCGTTCGCACATATCTGGAGAGTTCTTCAACCTGTACCTCCAGCAAAATTACCTGGACTTCTTCTCTGAGGTGGACGATGTGGACCGAGCCAGCGAGTATCTGTCTGATGCTGACCTCCTCACTGCTGATTGGACGGTCAGTCTTTCCCTAGACATGAATAACAAATAGGAATAGTTTGATGATTGAATCTGGACCAAAGTGCTCCTGTTGTTTGCATACATATTATTGCATACATATTTAAGGAGCCGTTTTCACATGATTGTAGCATACCACCAGTTTCATGCCCCTACCTACCAAAGCTCATCAGAAACCACAGCACAGGTTCGTGATACAGTCGGACAGGATTTTACACCTCTGAAAACACCTTACACCTCTTCCTGTGTAGTAGGTAGTACTACGATGGAGGATTACAAGTAGCAATAGGTAGTAGAGAGTGAGAACTTGAATGTATTAGTTTATTATTGATATGTTGCCCATATGTTTCCAATACAGCCCATGTTGTATTGACTTTTAACAGTTATCTGTAGTGTCTGTTTAATGGGCTGTGCTGTTCTCAGAGTCGCAGCACCATGGGGGATTATGGATCTTCACTCGCCACCAGGGGGCTCCTTCACTCCAACTTGCGACAAGTGTCTGTTGGCTTCAGACCGCTGCACAAACCCAACTGGCTGCTGGTCAACAAGAATGTAAGACACTTTTGGGCTGCTGCTCTGTTATTAGCTCAGCTGTGGTTGAAGGTTTAACACTGTTTTAAACGTATTGTCTTGAACAACAATTTTTTAACAGTTTAAAAAAAAATAATTGTAAACAAATTTACAGTTCTGTGTTCAGGAAACATGTAAGCAACCTATAAATAACAACAAACAAACAAACAATTAAACGAAGCTGTCAAACATTCTCTGTATACATTATAACTTATCTATAGTTATTTTTGTCAGATCAGTGGGCTAGGTACCTCAACTGGGGGTTGCCAAATAATGGGACAGAGTGGAGTGGTACTGTTGGTACCATGCATACATTCTTTACAATAGAAACACAAAAATGACTTTTTTAAGGTGTACAAACAACAAACACACTGACTTGGACTGCTTGGTGGAATGAGGCGTAAGGGCTTGCTAACTAACCAGTCCATGAACATATAAAAACTACCAGTCCACTGGTTGTGTGGGCACCAACCAGTGAGTGCGTGCAATCGAAAAGCAAATTTGTCTCGGAGTAAATTTGTCCTTCTGAATCACACTGCAAGTCAATAACCTAGAGTTGGATGTCAGCTGGCAGATCTGAAGCCTTGACTGTGAACGGCAAGCAGAAACCTGTGAACTCTTGCCATTTTTCCATCACATCTGCCGGCCTGGCTCTGCTCGGCTTGACTGGGTTTTGGATTTTGCATTTCCACCACAACTGAGCTTCCTGCTTGAAGGTGTGTCCCAGTCCCCACAGTACCATCTAAGAATTACCGCTAACAAAGTGGCCAGTGTTTCCAACACTTTTTAGGACAGCAACATCCAGTGGACAGACATGGGAAGTGCACTTCATTGTGAAATAGAATTTTTTTTCTTTTTCCTCAATATTCACTCTCAAAATCATCCAAAAGCTGGACTGGACCCCCGGGCCGTATGTTTGACCCCCCTACCCCAGATCTTCCTGGCCTCACCTAAAATTGGCACTCCATGTAGGGCTGATAACTTCACTGCACAGCAGCTGCTTGTATAGGCACTAAGGTCTGGAACACTTGTAATTCATTATTTGTTGAATTAACCACTTGTTTCCCTCTGGAACATGTTAGGGACAGGACAAATCAGGTTGTATTTTACCTTAAGCTGACAGTGAACGTCATTTCAGAAACTTGATATGTAAATATTTTTCAGCTATTCATTTGAAAAATATATATATATATTTTGGTGAATATTTTAACTTCAGCTGCATGAATTCCCAAAGACCTATCTTGTATTAAACTTTAAGGTTAATAATCAAGTCAAATCACCTTACTGCTTTTTGTGTAAAAGTAAGACCAAATAAATGGTCAAAAAAAAACCAAAAGAAAAAACAGGTGGACCAAGCCAAAAGAGAACGGTTTCTTTGTTAAAGAAAGATAAAATGACCCTCACTAACAACATCCTTAAACACACACAAACTTTCTCAGATCACAGTTTAATTTGACAACTGGACAGTGTTGTTCAGCTTTTTCTAATGTGTATATGGCCTGTAGGAGTGGACTGTATATGGTGAAGTTAATCAGACTGTAATGAGACCGATGTTGTCTCCGTCAGCACCGGGAAAACTGCCTGGCTGCCCAGTCTCTATTCAGAAGCTTCTGTCTGACACCAGTCAGCCTGCAGACTGAACTGCTGCCTTACCTGGCAAAGCTCAACAACCCTATGAGGAACCAAGGTACAACACACACACACGCACACACGCACACACACACACACACACACACACACACACACACACACACACACACACACACACACACACACACATTTTTATGTGTTTCTTTTCCAGTTGAAGTACAAATGTTTTTTCAGCTGCTGTGATGACCTGCCACATTCTCAGCATGCCTTATTACAGCATGCCAAGAATGTTCACCACTGGACATCTAAACAATATAGCAAAGCCTATATTGTCTAACTTTAAATGCTTCCAGATAATTGCTGTATGGTATTTTTAGGTGACACTTGTTGTCATGTTGCTCTGTGGTTGCCAGTTCACACAATGTGTTGATAAATCATATATTCTTTGACTGTCAGCAAAGTAAAGTAATGTGCTACAATGACCCTTAAATCCTATTTGCTTTGATAATTTGGTGTCTTACCATAATCAACAGCACTTTTTAGACTCATTTGAATATGAATGTCTGTTGATAGAGTTTCTGATGTTTCATTAATAGAAGTGTGCTCCACTGTCTCCCAGCTCAGATAGCTTTTATCCAGGACGTGGGTCAGATGTCACTGAGGAGGTTCCCTGGCAGGTACAGATTCTGTCTTCCATTAATGTTGTTAGATTCAAATGTATCTGTGAGTCACGATGACTCCTGATGAAGCCGGAGGGGTGACTTGCAATCCAAAGATGCAACCAGCCTTTACAGCAGCAGTCCATACTGAGGCGGCACCATTCTCCTAATCCATGATTCAATGTGTTTTTTAGTTATCACAATTTGATTCAGTTTTCTGTTTTTTTTGGTTTTTTTTCTGTCTCAGTATGGATGGCTATGCTATTGTTAGGGTCACATCTGTATTTGTTAAGATTAACAGATCATTGGTATTAAACACTGACAACTGTTTTTCGAATTCTTCTTCTGAACAGATAGAAATATTTTACAACAACAGTAAAAAGAAAATTAATTAAAAAAATCTCTGAGAACGGTTTCAATCATGAAACTGAACTGAACCGAGCTAACCTGGTAACATTCCCAAAGAAGTCCATACTGTCCTCCTGACAGAAGAGAATGGTAGAAAATCTGAAATGATATGAGGACCACAGCTGGGATGAAACCAGGAATGTCACCAGTACACAGTGTACAGCTAAAATAGTACTGAATGTTTCTTGTCAAAATAATCTCACAAAAATAATTGTAATAACAATAACTAACAGTACTGATGAATTACATAATCATAATAGTAGTTCATAGAAAACAAACACTATAATTACCACAGAATTCAGTGTACATTTATCTTTATTGTTCTGGACTTTATGTTGTGTGTGTGTACAGATCCAAACTGGAGGCTCTGACAGACAAAGAGCCGGGCCAGCTGAACACAGACACTGAAGAGGAGGAGGAGGAGAAAGATGAAGGTAAGGGTGGGACTGAGGAGCATCTGCCAGCCAGTCAGCCCCAACCGACCACAAGCCAAGTCCTTTCTGATGAGGAGGAGCTTCTCATAGAGGAATACACCAGTGACTAAAACACTCTGCTCTGCTGCACTGTTTCACTTTTTCATCATCACGTTGTTTTGTTGTGTGTGTTTGTGTGTACATAATTAACAAAATGAGTTCTGGGATCAGTCTTTGACATGAGTAAAAGTGCACATGTTACTGTTACAAAGTTGGTACACTTTTTTTCATTAGTGTGACTTGCAGCCCTTCTTCATGTCGTGATGACTGTGACAATAATTCTGATGTTACGAGTTCTTTTTGCTTCATTAAAGTGTCATTTGTTTTTGTTTTTATGATCATTTTTCAACCCTGTTGTCCCTGTATCTTATTACAAGTTCTACCAGCTGAAATGTCTGGTGTGATGTGTACATGTATGTTCAGCACTTGTGTTTTGTTCTGCTGAGTGACGTCTGAGCCTGTAACCTGTAACGGTGAACTGACCAAGAATCAGCCTGATCTTTAACCGACATACTTTCTTATAGACAGAATACAAGTAATATTACATTAATGCTTATTGAGAGAGATGTTGTTCAAACCCAAAAAAGCTTGCTAATAAAAAACAATGTGTGAATGACTGATCATGGGACTCTTTACTTGAACATTATCCTGTTCCTGCACTCTCCCCTCACACACCCATTCATCCAATATTGACTCAACAGTTTCTCATGAAGCTCTTTAAATATCCCCTGGTGCTGGTGACTGGCTGACTGACTGCCTGACTGGAACTCACTCTGAAAATCAAGAAATTCTGTCATCAAGTATTTTTAACAAGTATATTTTGAAAATGGCATTTTATTCATAATGCAGACACGTTTTAAATGAGACACTGTTTCTGTCATACATTACATGCGGTGTTTAATTTGATGTATCTTTACAAGAAAACGTTTATAGGGAGTCATTTCTTAATTGAGTAAGGAAGCTGGATATTACTTGGTTTTTGGCCGAAAAATATTGAGATCGTTTTGGAGATATTGACCGGAAGGAGTCGGTGGTATAGCTGTGAGCCTGAGGCTGCTGCAGGTGAGCAGTGCACGCGGCAGGTGGACGGTGTTTTCGTCACGCGGCTCTGAGTGGATCAATATGTGGAACCTGTTCCTGCTCTCACTTCGTCGGTAAAACTTGGATAACATTTACTGAACTTTGTTTTTATCCAGGTGTCGGTGGAGGCGCTAAAGATTCAAGGAATATAAAGTTCGCGTCGAAGTTTCAGGTAAGAGGAAGTAATTCATGTAAAGCGAACAGGCCTGATCACTGACATTAACATCTGCGGGCTGTAGTGACGTCATCTGGAGCCGATATGATCCATACTGACACACAGATTTCACTATTGATTAGAATTAGTTCTATAAATGATCAAACTACCAGCAGTCATACATCACGTGACGAGCGTTTTTCTGTTGTCTCGTTCACAACTTTCAACAGTGAGTTTTTCTATATATAATACACAGTCAGTAATATATCGTCAGTAATATACAGTCAGTAATAATATTACTGACTATATGTTACTGACTGTATATTACTGACTGTGTATTACTGAGTATATATTACTGACTATATGTTACTGACTGTGTATTACTGAGTATATGTTACTGACTGTATATTACTGATTATATATTACTGACTGTATATTACTGACTATATGTTACTGACTATATATTACTGACTGTATATTGCTGACTATATATTACTGACTATATATCACTGACCATATATTACTGACCATATATTACTGACTATATATTACTGACTGTATATTACTGACTATATATTACTGACTATATGTTACTGACTGTGTATTACTGAGTATATGTTACTGACTGTATATTCCTGATTATATATGACTGACTGTATATTACTGACTATATATTACAGACCATATATTACTGACTATATGTTACTGACTATATATTACTGACTGTATATTGCTGACTATATATTACTGACTGTATATTGCTGACTATATATTACTGACTATATGTTACTGATTGTGTATTACTGAGTATATGTTACTGACTGTATATTCCTGATTATATATTCCTGACTGTATATTACTGACTATATATTACAGACCATATATTACTGACCATATATTACTGACTATATGTTACTGACTATATATTACTGACTGTATATTGCTGACTATATATTACTGACTATATGTTACTGACTGTGTATTACTGAGTATATATTACTGACTGTATATTACTGACTATATGTTACTGACTATATATTACTGACTGTATATTGCTGACTATATATTACTGACTGTATATTGCTGACTATATATTACTGACTATATGTTACTGACTGTGTATTACTGAGTATATGTTACTGACTGTATATTCCTGATTATATATTACTGACTGTATATTACTGACTATATATTACAGACCATATATTACTGACCATATATTACTGACTATATGTTACTGACTATATATTACTGACTGTATATTGCTGACTATATATTACTGACTGTATATTGCTGACTATATATTACTGACTATATGTTACTGACTGTGTATTACTGAGTATATATCACTGACTGTATATTACTGACTATATGTTACTGACTATATATTACTGACTGTATATTGCTGACTATATATTACTGACTATATGTTACTGACTGTGTATTACTGAGTATATGTTACTGACTGTATATTCCTGATTAAATATTACTGACTGTATATTACTGACTATATATTACAGACCATATATTACTGACTATATATTACAGACCATATATTACTGACTATATATTACTGACCATATATTACTGACCATATATTACTGAATGTATATTACTGACTATATATTACAGACCATATATTACTGAATGTATATTACTGAATATATATTACTGACCATATATTACTGAATGTATATTACTGACTATATGTTACTGACTATATATTACTGACTGTATATTGCTGACTGTATATTACTGACTATACTGACTGTATATTACTGACTATATATTACTGAATGTATATTACTGACTATATATTACTGACCATATATTACTGAATGTATACTACTGACTATATATTACTTACTGTATATTACTGACCATATATAACTGACTATATATTACTGAATGTATATTACTGACTATATGTTACTAACTGTATATTACTGACTATATATTACTGACTGATTACTGACTATATGTTACTGACTGTATATTACTGACCATATATTACTGAGTCTATATTACTGACCGTATATGACTGACCATATATTACTGACTATAATAACATGACATAACATTGTTCACAATAAAAACTGAAGCGATGTTGTCAAACTTTTAATGAATACATCAGCGACAGTAATATGAAGGTGGCTGAGTGGACCGATGAACTAATAACGTTCACTGATGACCGGCAGTTGTCATCAGAGGTGTGGAAATGACCTGTTGGAGCTGCAGCTCTGTGCGTACTTGAAGATGCTGCTCGGCTCTGTGCCCTCTCAATGAGCCTCTTCGTGTTCTGCTCTTGTTGGCCCTCTCTGACCACTACACTTGCTTTGGTCTCCTCATACTGACTACTAGCAACAGATGTTCAACATGTCCTTTCTGGGTCCCTAGTGCTTTGAATTAAGTGGCTTTGTATTTAGTAATTACAATAAGCTTTAGTGTGTGTTTTCCACAGGCCCTCGCACAAACAGCTGTTGCATATGTTTTGAGACGTCAGCAGGAACTAGATTCCAATAGATGGGGATTAAGGTTGAAAATTGGCAAAGTTACCCTTTAAAGGAGCAATGTTGCTTTTATAAACCCTCTTGGAGGATGACGTATGACTCCCAGATTCTACTATTGTCATATGTCATATTCCATATTAGCAACAGCTTAAATTTAATGACTTTGAGCATCAAATTAAGTTAGTTGTCTAATATTTGGTGAACAGTGTGGCTCATCAACCTCCATTTGCTTGGAAAGGACTCACTGGAGGGGGGCTTAAAGGGATAGTTACCTGGGTGTAAATGGTTGAAATATTTATAATCTCTGATAGTTGATTATTTATATCATCTCATGGCAAGCAATATACTGTATATGATTGTTTCTTTTGGGTTAACTAATTTGAGCAAATCGATATGTACATAATTCATTCACAGTATGGTGAATGTAATGCGACGTTTGACCCGGTGCAGATGCAGGTCAGTGAGGCCTGCCGCTTGGATGATGACATGGCGGATGGAGACCTGGGTGACGGAATGGGCTTCAGATCAGCACCCAACTCCACAAAGAAGAAGAGCCAAAGCTTTGCTGGTATCACAGAGATCCAGATGCCAGCAGCAGAGAGGCGCAGGTGCGGGAGCCAGACAGGAGAGGTAGCTTGGATCCCTGGACTGATGACTGCAGAGACACAGCAGAGATCCTTTAGGAAGCTGTCACACTTCGGTAAGGACGTCTGTCTGTCTGTCTATGGTATATATATGTGTAAAAGTATGTATGTACTGTATATATATATTGTGTACAAATGTACGTACACTAAAAAGATATTTTGATCTATAAAACCTTGTGTCTGCCAGGAAGTGTAAAATGTTCCCAACTTGGAAATGTGCGCACATGGATCAGCCTCAAATCCGGCCCTCTCCACACCCACATGAAACCATAAATGGTCAATGCAAAGGGCCTTATGAATGTTAATGCATGGGTATTAGGCTGCAGATCTATGGTTCTTTACAGTGAATCATGGCCACAACCTAAACAAAGACAGAAAAGGAGTAATGTGTTGGTTAGGTGGAGGTTAAATAACACATACATTCTTTCATTCTCTTCCTCTAGCGGTGTGAGGACAGTGAAAGTCCTTGCATCCATCAGCAATAGGCAGAGATGGCACCGAAATAATGATATGTTTACAGTGATCAGACTGACTGCTTCACTTGGCAAAATGATTGAGACAATCAGTGTCCACCATGAGATATCAAACTTCGTCTTGGTCCTATTATAACTTTTCGTCCATGAGTATGCAGAAAGCAAAAAGAGATCCAGGCATAACTCAAAAGTAGAACCCTGACCCTAACACAGCCCAATCACTCATAATCAGTCCCTTCTCTCAGGTGCTGACCCACTTTTATCTCTGATATGAAGGTGAAGGTGTTCATGTTCTAGGAGACATCTGTAATAGTACTGGTCTACGTCCTTTTAATGGCTTGTGTTCAAAGATACTAAATGTCCTTGTCCACCTATTATTTTGCTTAGGAAGGGATAAGAATGATGGATGGGGTGGACAGGTATATACAGTCATATATAGAATATTTTGTGATGGAATGAGTTGAACACAAACTACTTTGTCACAAAAAACATTCATGAAGTTTGGTTCAGTAATGAATTTTAATATAGTTCTTCTGAAATTGTGACCAAATCGACAGGGTCAAAAACATACAAACAACAAACTGAATGATCAATTTTACTGATTATAGAAATGTTGTGTGAATCAAATGTTATAATAAATATAACTGTATATTCAGCGGTTATCTGGGGTTAATGCTTGTATTTTGCTTGCCGGTTAACATACTGACCATATAGGCTGTCACAGCTGCAGGGTCTCTGGGCTTATCAGGGAGGATGTGTTTACTTAATGACTGTAAGAGTCAATAAAGCCATGATAAATAATTTTGAATTCTGAATTGAATATCAAATGAACAAATAATACACTGACCTGAAATCATATTAACAATGTAACTCATTGATGATGTAAATATAAAAATATGCTGTCTGACCACAGAAAATGTTTAGATTTGATAGCAAAAACAAGAAAACACACACAGATACAGTACAGACCAAAAGTTTGGACACACCTTCTCATTCAAAGAGTTTTCTTTATTTTCATGACTATGAAAATTGTAGATTCACACTGAAGGCATCAAAACTATGAATTAACACATGTGGAATTATATACTTAACAAATAAGTGTGAAACAACTGAAAATATGTCTTATATTCTAGGTTCTTCAAAGTAGCCACCTTTTGCTTTGATTACTGCTTCGCACACTCTTGGCATTCTCTTGATGAGCTTCAAGAGGTAGTCACCTGAAATGGTCTTCCAACAGTCTTGAAGGAGTTCCCAGAGATGCTTAGCACTTGTTGGCCCTTTTGCCTTCACTCTGCGGTCCAGCTCACCCCAAACCATCTCGATTGGGTTCAGGTCCGGTGACTGTGGAGGCCAGGTCATCTGGCGCAGCACCCCATCACTCTCCTTCTTGGTCAAATAGCCCTTACACAGACTGGAGGTGTGTTTGGGGTCATTGTCCTGTTGAAAAATAAATGATGGTCTAACTAAACGCAAACCGGATGGAATAGCATGCCGCTGCAAGATGCTGTGGTAGCCATGCTGGTTCAGTATGCCTTCAATTTTGAATAAATCCCCAACAGTGTCACCAGCAAAGCACCCCCACACCATCACACCTCCTCCTCCACGCTTCACGGTGGGAACCAGGCATGTAGAGTCCATCCGTTCACCTTTTCTGCGTCGCACAAAGACACGGTGGTTGGAACCAAAGATCTCAAATTTGGACTCATCAGACCAAAGCACAGATTTCCACTGGTCTAATGTCCATTCCTTGTGTTCTTTAGCCCAAACAAGTCTCTTCTGCTTGTTGCCTGTCCTTAGCAGTGGTTTCCTAGCAGCTATTCTACCATGAAGGCCTGATTCACACAGTCTCCTCTTAACAGTTGTTCTAGAGATGTGTCTGCTGCTAGAACTCTGTGTGGCATTGACCTGGTCTCTAATCTGAGCTGCTGTTAACCTGCGATTTCTGAGGCTGGTGACTCGGATGAACTTATCCTCCGCAGCAGAGGTGACTCTTGGTCTTCCTTTCCTGGGGCGGTCCTCATGTGAGCCAGTTTCTTTGTAGCGCTTGATGGTTTTTGCGACTGCACTTGGGGACACTTTCAAAGTTTTCCCAATTTTTCGGACTGACTGACCTTCATTTCTTAAAGTAATGATGGCCACTCGTTTTTCTTTACTTAGCTGCTTTTTTCTTGCCATAATACAAATTCTAACAGTCTATTCAGTAGGACTATCAGCTGTGTATCCACCTGACTTCTGCACAACACAACTGATGGTCCCAACCCCATTTATAAGGCAAGAAATCCCACTTATTAAACCTGACAGGGCACACCTGTGAAGTGAAAACCATTTCAGGTGACTACCTCTTAAAGCTCATCAAGAGAATGCAGAGTGTGTGCAAAGCAGTAATCAGAGCAAAAGGTGGCTACTTTGAAGAAACTAGAATATAAGGCGTATATTCAGTTGTTTTACACTTTTTTGTTAAGTACATATTTCCACATGTGTTAATTCATAGTTTTGATGCCTTCAGTGTGAATCTACAATGTCAATAGTCATGAAAAGAAAGGAAACTCATTGAATGAGAAGGTGTGTCCAAACTTTTGGTCTGTACTGTACATTTACTGTATATGACAACTAAATCACAAGTACACTTTCTGTGAATCAGCAGACCCCCTGGTTGAGCTGTCCAAAGATGAGCTGAAAGACAGACTGCAGGAAGCAACTGAGGTAGGTAAAGTGAAGATAAACTATAGTTGATATGACTTTGTCCACTTGACTCCATCGTGGCAATCAGTAACTGATGGATCTGCTGTGCTGACAGGTGATTGACGTCTTGGGTTGTGAGCTGGAGGTGGCACATCGTTACTTTGAAGGCAAATATGAAGCTCTGAGGATCTTACAAGGGAAGGTAAAGTAAAACACTGACTACTGCATCACACAAGGGTGGCTAAATAAATAAATATGTAAAACAAAACTAAAAACTGCTCTTTTTAACACAGGCCATTCTTGACAAAGCCACGGGTCACACTCAAAGTCTTCTGCAGAAAAGTGAGGAGAAGGCCAAAGCTCTGGAGAAGGTGAGTGTCAATTCAGGCTGCTCAATTAAAGCTTAGATAGATAGATAGATAGATAGATAGATAGATAGATAGATAGATAGATAGGCAGGCAGGCAGGCAGGCAGGCAGGCAGGCAGGCAGGCAGGCAGTTAACTGCTTTCCTTTTTATCAAAGACAAAAAGCAGCACAGCTGCATGCCACAAGAAATGGTGGTACAAAGAGACATTTCTCTGTTTACAGTTGCATTCTGACTGAATGCAATCTGCTAACTAAGTAAATGCTATAACTCTAAGAGTTTATTTTTTAAGTCTATCAGTCTTTTAGCTTTAATTTTTTTAATGAAGGAAGTCGTTGCTATAATTTTACCTCTAAGGACAGCCTTTGCAGTGTCTCACAATATCACCGGAGCCACCTGTCCATAATTGTTGTTCTCCAGGTAAGTCTGTAGTTCGATTTTTAATCTTTTCTTTGAATCCTCGATTATTCATCATACTTGTGTTAAGTCTCCATACTGTGTTTTGGGGTTTGCTATCCATGTGTAGTTTTAAGTACAAGCCAGAATGATCTGAAAGGTCTCTCGCGCCAGTCTTGCATTCTTTTAATCCATGTTTTTCGCAGTTGTATGTAAGGAAATAGTCAATCCTTGAGTGGACATGGATGACAGGCGGAATAGAAGGTGAATTCCCTGTCCTTTGTATGAAAATTGCCATATATCTATCAACCCTAGGTCCTGCAATATCTTCTTTACCCAAATATCTAAGTTAGTTATTTTCCTTTTTTGACCAGTTATATCCAATTCTGGGTAAATAATCATAGATTCCCTACACGAATGAGAACACCAAAGTTTCGCATTTAATACGAATGCAGTCGCCTCTTTACGGTCCAATTTTCCTTTGAAAATTATGAATCTGCCATTCTTTTCCTTAATCTCTGATATAAATTGGAACATAATTGACTTTGAGATCAAAATTGCAACCCCGTGTTTGTGGGCACTTTTGTAAGAGGAGTAACGTGTTTCTGAATCCCATTTTCTTTAGTTTTTCATGCTCAGAAGGAAGAAAGGTGTGTTTCTTGCCAAAATATAATATGTGATTTCTCTTTTTTTGCCTTAGCTATCATCTTTGCCCTTTTGATGAGGCTGGGAAGCCCATTTACATTGAGCCTGACAACTTGAAATTCCTTGCTACACATTGCTTACATTTATAAGACATTTCAACCCCTGTGCTTCTCCTTTCTCAGACCTCAAAGTACAGCAAGAACAAGACTATGGATCTTGGTGTTGCATTATCTAGGGGCTAGCCCCCAAAGCCCTGTGTGCCTGCTCAATGCCCAGGTCCACATTGGGTCTGATTTCCTCACTCAACTCAGTCCTAATGAGGTTCTCCACAAAGTCAATCATGGAGGTGCCCTCTGCTGCTTCTCTCACACCATATAGTCTGATATTATTCCTGCGTGAGTGTCCTTCTAGATCCATTACTTTAGCTCGTAGAGTGTGTTGCATCTTTAGAAGCGAGGTCACCATGTCTCCATATCTGTGTTGAGTTGTTCAGCTTCGTCCAGCCTTTCGGTTGTGAGCTCGATTTTCCCTGCCGTCTCCTCGGTTCTCTGGTTAATGTCAACCCTCAACTTGTTCACTTGTTTCTCAATGTCCGCCCGGATGTTGTTTTGAAAGTCGGATAGCTGTTTTGTGATATTGCTCTCAGTACTGCAGTCTCTCTAGCTAGCTTATTAGCCTGTGCTTCCTCGCTGCCATCTTCGTCTGTGTTAGTATTATGTGTGGGTCTTCCCTATCCAAATCACCCCTTTTGCCTCGCCCTTGCGACTTATGACGACCGTTATCCTTTCCCCCTTTCATCTTCCACGTTGTTTAGGTGAATACTTGTTGTAATAACTTACTGAATTAGGGGGATGTAACTGACCAGTAGACAGCTAACTTTTCATGCGTCCACCAGTGAATCGGCGCCAAAGAAGACCACTCTTGTGCATCTTGATAGAAAAAAATATATAATTTTATCTACCTGGGCGCATCTCAATTAACCTGGGCAGGCCGTCTTAGTAAAGCTACTATATGGGAAACACTGTTCAGGTTTATTCTCCTTCTATGTTCACTAACTTTAAAACGTCTCTCCAGTTACTCTTAAAAAACTAAATAACCATTTCCAGTCCACCCAACTTTTTGTAACTTTATTATCATTTCTTGTCTTTCTTTGTGTACATTTTTCTGTGTGATTTGAGAATTTGCTCTACTGTCACAGCCTGTTGGCAATGGTCACAAAGTGACACAGTTGGATGTTTTCTGAGGATAACAAGTATGCTGTAAAGGTTGTTGTGCCCGATTCAACTTATCTACTACTACTTATCACCATGCCTACTCTGTTCTGGATTGAATATAAATGTCTCCCCTTTGTTGAGTTATCCCAATGCTGTTTCCACTGTTGATCGATCTTTTTCCACACAATGCTTTTCTCCTCTGATTTTGCTAGCTTAATACTGACATCAACAATTCCTTTCTTGTGTGCTTCTTTTGCCAACTTGTCAGCGCTTTCATTTCCCAACACACCAGAGTGTACCGGGACCCACATGAATGACACATTCTTCCCTTGTCTGACTATTATTGTGTTAGTGAACAAGATTTCATATAGCAGAAATTTCTGGCTGTAAAAAACATAATACTTGTAAAGGCTGGCACAGAACTTCTACTGCCATCAACATGGCATACAATTCAACAATGTACACACTTGTAAACACAATCTGTTGATCTTCTGTCAAATCCCACATGGTAACTGCAGATCCTGTATTTGTTTATGGGTCCTTTGATCCATCTGTGAAAATCTCAATACTTTCCTTATATTTCCTGTCCTTATAACGATAGTTACCATCATTCTTATTACTCTCTTTTATTCTAAGCAATTGCAGGTCTACAATTGGTCGTATTGTTTGTAATGCCCAGACTGGTCAAACAGGTGTATTAAACTCCCTCTCATATATAATTTCATCTCCTGTCCAACCAAATCTTTTTTTTTTAGTCCTTTCCTTCTCCCAACAGGCCTGCAGCACCCTTTTCATAGGATGATTTTCCCCATGCCCTCTTAGGTTGACCCAGTAATTGGCGACCAGTTCCTTCCTTCGTACCCACAATGGTATTTCACCTGCTTTGACTTGTAGTGCACAAACTGGGGAGGATCTTACTACTCCTAAGCTGTGTCCCAATTCAGGGGCTGCATCCTTCGAAAGCCGTGTCAACCGTTGTTAAATGGGATGGTCTAGCCTTCGGGGTATTTCCTGGTTGCATCATTTCTGCCGCCCAGGCCCGCAAAAGTGAAAATACAAGTAGAGAGTTTGACTGAAAAAAGTTGGAGGTTTTAAGGTCCCTTGAAGTTTAACATATCTGGCGTTGGATGTTCAAATGAGTAAAAATCGAGTATAAACCCAATACTTACATTTAAATGTCAGATCTGCGCCACTTGATGTCGCCATTTTCTTTCTTTCTTCTTTTTCGGGACTGAGCAGCGGCGCGCAAAGAATCTTGGGATATGGGAGGCCGCGAAGGATAGTAGAGGTGCGTCCTCCAAAAAGAGGGAAAAGAAGGCTGCATTTGTGGGGTGCATTTGAAGGAGCCTTCGAATTGGGACAGCCGTCGCGCGGCATTGTGATGTAATTGGCCTTCAAATGCATCCTTCGAAGATGCAGCCCCTGAATCGGGACACAGCTCTAGACAAACTCTCTCAGAACTCTATGTTATCCACATTTCTCCCTGTTTTCCACAGAGCCCCATCATCTGCAAACAGTGACCTTCCCTTATCAACTGCTATATTTAAAAATACATAATTTATCATGATAGATGTTGGACCCGGTACATTACCTTGAAGAATAGTTATTCCATTTAAAAAGTCCATTATTAAATTAAACATTTTCCCTCCCATTAGTGCAGTTTAATTAGGAGCGCCTCTTTCCATAACATATCATAAGCTTTTCCAACATCAAAGAATACTACAACCACTGTTTATTTGTGCTTTCCTTATTTTATCTTCTAAGCACACCACTGGATCCTCCTTTCCTGAATCCACTTTGATATGTAGCCATCGTTCCTTTACTTTCCAATAAATACATTAACCTCTCATCATTCATTTACAAATGTGTCATGTCAAGGCAATCAGTCTGTAGTTTCCAGGCCTACTGGCAACTTTCCCAGGTTTCCAAATTCTTTCCAGCTCCCTGGCATTTTGTTATACAGCATCAATAATTTCTCCAGCCTACCTACAATTAGATGTTTTAACATGCTATAACATATTTAATCTCTACCAGGTGCCTGTTCTTGCCTTCCTCTGTCTCGTCGGTTATCTTCATTTCACCCACACTCCACACCTGTTGCCTGTTTGCTGATTACAGCTTGGGGTTTGTCAGTGTGTCCTTTAGGGGCAGTCAGAAAAACACTGTGGCATGCAACAAAACAAACTATAAAAGCACAAATATCGGGGGCAACTGATTAAAAGATTATTAAGAAACGGTCAAGGTAAAAACAGTCAGTAATCTTAAACATGCAGCAAAAGGATTTGTACAAATCATGCAACAAAAACTAAATTAAAACATGCATAAAACCCCAACACTGACCTTGTCACAGAAGAATAGATAAATAGATTTTTGTCAGGATCAGCATCAAATTGTACTCACTCTAAAGCTTAAGATCCATGCTTTATTCCCTGAGAAATAAACAATAATGTCACATGTTCAAAAAAAGTGAGAACATCCTGGATCTGTCCCTTTATTCTGATTTACACCAGAAGTTAATGGGGTCTATTGAGGGCCAAGACCCATCCTGAACTGAAGGTTCATGGAAATCAGTAGTCAGTTTTTGTGTAATGTTATTCAAGAGAACTTCATTTAATATTAAAATGAGTCCTCTGTTTTCTGCATGTGAAGATTCAAGCTTGCTGCATTAGACCACATTAACAGGATGCTTCTCGATAGACAATACAAAGTTAGTCTGGACAGGAGCCACGACGGCCACGAAAACATGTTGTCAAGGAAAAGTCATGGGAGTTTACACCTAATATAAAACCAGATGCATGTGAACATGATTTATAAACCTGTAAAACAAATAAAAATATGCTAATCATGATGTGTGGCCTATGTCTCTCACAGGAGGTGAACAGCTTGCAGTGGGAACTCAGCTTCAACCAGGTCCAGATGAAGAGGTCTCAGCAGTCCTGGGAGCAGAAATACAGCAGGTTGGATTTACTTCACATACATTCATATGTCTGTTGTATTTCCATTGGTTTGTATTGTAACATTATTGTTGTCGTTGTAATCAGAATTTCGAATGAGAACAAGACTCTGACTGATAACCTGGAAGGAAGAGAGAGTGAGATCCAGCAGCTTCGAGCAGAAAATTCTGGTAAATAATGTAGAATCATTTTGAGGTGACCTAAACATGTCTGCACATATTATCTCCATCTGTGAAGTGAAGTGGAAAAGTCTTGAAGGCAGTGACTCACAAAACCTTACTGTGTGACCCAATGTCAACCACAGTCAACAGACTTGACTAAATATTCTTAACCCAAGGTCCATTTACAACCTTTTCCAGAGCTTTCAACCACAGTGTCATGATGCGTGTGTTTTCAGCTTTAAGTCGGCAGTGCATGGAGCTTCTCTCCATGTTGGATGTGAAGGAGCAGAGAGCTTACCATGGAACCAAACCTCAGTTCAGCCCGGAGAGGGATGCAAGTGTGCTGGAGGTGAGAGAGCACCAATCAATATCACAGAGAGAGAGAGAGAGAGAAAGAAGGATATTTAAAATCATGAGAATTAAGTCAGAATTGAGACAAAGGCAATTCAGTTACCTCACACACATTTAGCTGAATACATTTCCATACCACAGAATATAACTCTGGGAACACAAAAATAAGCTGTACCCTACTGAGCCCTTCATTTCTTCCAGGGTTTTGAGTATTTTGACCAACCAAAAATTTTGGAATTTGCATGATGTAAGCACAATATTAACTGAAATAATGATATCTTTAAAAAACTAGATTTTACACCCTTTACAAGTCAGGGCCTTTATACCAGGTAATAACACAGGAGTCATTGACACCCACTATTATATCAGGTTTTGTGACACCCATTGCTTTTAATTGGATGTAACCATTCCTTATTCATAATTTCATGATAACAGGTTATCTCAAAATCTCAAGGTTATCTCAAAAGAGCAGCTTTTAAACACAGAGTCCACTTCCCTTTGTCCCATTGTAGTCCTGTGCTCTGTCAGCATGGAACACAGTCCACTCTTCAAGTGGAACAGCTTGATCCAGGATGTTGTCCTAGAGACAGTCTCTACAGGGATGTGGGCACAACAGTTTCTGATTCCCCATTGCTTGGCCTGCTGAGTCCATTCGTCCATTTCCTTTTCCTGACTGGACATCAGCCAGGAGCAGCCTTAAATCCAGGCTGGATTAGCATGGCTCTTATGCTAACTCTCTTCCTCCTTGGTGCGGTCCAGTTGGTCAGGTTGGATGGTCGAAAGATGCCATGGGCAGTGCTGGTTTCAAAGTCTACTGCTCTTAATCCAAACCTGCGCTTTTTTCTCCAATGCTGATGAATGTATTTCTTCAATAGGCAATCAGCAATAAAGCTGAAGGAATTATGTGAAATTTGAAAGAGTTACCAGCCACTGCGTTTTCAGGGATTCAAGATGTTCTTTTCCTTATGTGTACCTTGGTTTTCCTTACACATTTCTTATGAACTTTTTGTAACACATTTTTTCCTCATGATTCCTCTGACAAATGTCATCCAAATGTTGCCATTTATATCTGATATGCCATGTTTTTCTGAACCAGGCCTCATATGCTGATTGTCAATCAGTTGGCAACACTGAAAGTGAAATTATGCTGAAGTAGCAGAACATCAGTGTTTCAGCTGTTTCATATATCTCAGATTGAAAACTGGCATGAGGTGATGTACATAAGGTATGCCTTAGTATCACTTGAATAATTTAGAACACGTACATAGAAGTAAATTGATCCTCTCTCTGTTTTCCAGCTGGCAGTGTTGGGGGCCTGTCGGTGCCTTGGTGCTGCTGAGGCTTGTCCATGCAGTCGGACTGCTGCTGCCAGCAGAAAGCAGCTCATCCAGCTACAACAGGAGGTAAACTACATCTACTACGTCTGTGCCAAAAATCTTTTTTTCTTTGCTCTGAAACCATTGTTGATGTTCATGAGATGTTAACACCAATCCTTGTTGTTTTTATATCTGCTAGTCTTTATCTTGCTTCGTCAGGTATAACGAAAACAATTTTGTCCTTACTTAAGTGTTCGAACCAACTACCGTGCAACTACAGCTTGATCTATGCATCTGCATTGAATCAATGCCGCACGTAAGGCAAAGCCTCTGTGTAGGTGCATGGCCTATGCCATAGCCGACGACATGCACCTCCCCAGAAATGTAACTTGGGGCCAGACTCTGGTGACAGCTGTATTGAAGTCAATGGGAGATGAATGAACAATAGATATATATCTATATGTATAATATTTATATAAATATACATTTGTAGGCTTTTGCATGGCTTTGTTAATTGATATATGTTAAAACAGGCGTGTGTGTGTGGTTTTGTGTTTTCCAGCTAGATGCTCAGTGTTCAAGGAGGGAGGAGGCGTTGATGGTGGCAGATGCTTTTCGCATTGCCTTTGAACAGCAGCTGAGGAAACGAAGCGAGCACTTCCTACTGCTGGCTGAGGCCAACACTCTGAAATTCCATCATTACAAGGGTGAAGGCAAGTCTGCTATCAGCACGAGGTCTTGCCCTTGATCTATGAATTTTTAAACCTGGTGCACGTACCTATAGTCGTACTGTC
Source organism: Pagrus pagrus (assembly GCF_965226575.1). Taxonomy (NCBI): domain Eukaryota; kingdom Metazoa; phylum Chordata; class Actinopteri; order Spariformes; family Sparidae; genus Pagrus; species Pagrus pagrus. The sequence continues at coordinate 28,870,862 of NC_140192.1, forward strand.
CTTAATTAGAGGTGTAGACCAGTTTAGTAATCATATGGTGCTTGCTGTAGTGAATTTGGAATTCCTCAAGAATTAGAAAGTTAGTCAACTAAGTTAAAGTTAAAAAAGTTTCATCTTAATTTAAACATGGATTTACTACCATATGATACACAGTTGGAACTCAAGTTGTTAAGATTAAATTGAATTTGAATCTGCAGACAGCACAGACATTCTCTGGCTCCCAAATGTGAATGGATCATGTAGAAAATATACACAGGAAGAGGGATTTAGATGATCTTAAATGAAAAATATGTAACTTCTGCCACTAGGGGGCTCTCTATCTATCTGTCTATGGAGGGCCGGGCAGAGTGGGGGGAAGAGGTGACCTCCATTGTTGGGTGTTTACGCACAGTAGTGACTAACGACAATAGCTGGAAGGGACATATACTTTACTTCATGAACAAACGTAACAAACGGCTAACGTAGGCCACAGTAAAGTAAGCTGGCTGTTGGAGGTGGATAAAAATTCCCTGGAATAAACGGAGATGATTGCTTCACTTGTGGTGAATACACCACTAAACGGCCACCACTGCTGATGAAAATCTACTGTATCTGATAACGTGACTCAGGCCCAAATGTTTCAGACAAGGTTATGTTTCAAAGTTTATTCATGTTGAGTTTAGTCTTATTTACCAATTTCCCCCAATCCCCAAAGTCACAACGGGGGACCAAATGAAACACACCACTACCTTGAGTAAACTCGTGTATTTCTCTAGGTTTGAACATTATTGGAAACATTTGGATAATATAAGTCAACATTATATATAACAAAGGTCTAGTCATTTTAATGCAGAATTCTTACATATCATATCTTCATATCTTTATTAATGGATTTAGGTGCTTCTCAAACAGAAATCCAGATTCCCCCGGTCAAAGCCTGGAATGTATTTGTTCAACAGTGTCACTGATTTCCCCATAATAATACACATTAATTCGAGATACTCATAATTCCCATTTATTGGAACCCTAAAAAAAAATGTTGTTTCCTTCCAGGTGTTAGCAGGAGTCCTCTAGTCAGTGTAAGCCAAAAGCTGAGAGGATTGCTGCCTTCCAGTTTGGATGTGAAGATGCCTGATGATCTTCTGGAGACTCTCTACAGACTGTTGGACTTGGTTAGTATATCCTCTAACCTAATCGGTTGGCCTGGTCACAGTAGAGACTGTATGCCATTTATTTTGGATGTCCTTATTGGCAAAGTTACCCTTTAAGCATAATTACTGTTCTGCAGCTGTTGGTGGAACTAAATCTAGGTTATCAAGTACAGCATGAATTCCAGAGTTTGTCTCCAGAGAGAATGTTTCTCCTTAGTAACTGATGGTATATTTCCTGCTGTAGCTGAATGACAAGGAGGAGGCCCTGGCGCACCAGAGGAAGGTGAGCATCATGTTAGCGCACAGTGCTGAGAAGCTGCAGAAAAAGTTGCATCTGGATTCACATTGCCAGCCATCAGACCCATCATGGTCCAGGACCCCATCAAAGCAACCACAAGACCCATCAGAGAACCAGAACCAGTCTCAGCGACCATCTGATACATCAGAGTCACTAGAACTACCAGATTCCCAACTTCAGCCAGGAACACCACACTACCCAGGAAAGAACAGGATTAATAGTGAGCCACAGGAGCTGTCAGAACCATCACAGACTACCATCCAGTCAATGTCTAACCAGGGCCATAAATCTTCCTGATGCTCACAGCTGACCCAGCAGCTACCGGAAACAAAACAGCCAAATGTGGTCTTCAGCGAGAAAGGGAAGTAGAGCTGAGGTGGGACAATAAAGTGGCAACCACTTACAAACTGGACATCCAGCCCCACAAACATATTTACTGCATCTAACAAACACAGCTTTTACTACTAGGTTCAAATCTGCAAGATACACTGCCTGGACAAAAGAAGAGTCATCACTTGGATTTAACTAAGCAAATTGGTAAGAGCCTTCCATTGGATAATTACTGCTGTGATTAATGTGTTTCAGCTGGCAACAAGTTGTTTAACCCTAACTGATGCAGTGAGTAGCTTCTCATTTCTTGAACAACCATGTCTGAAGACATATCCTGTGGTCCTGGAAAAGATGTTACTCTGTTTCAGAAGGGTCAAATTATTGGCCTGCAGCAAAGAAAACAATTGAGGAGATTACTGAGATTATTAAAATTGGGTTAAGAACTGTCCAACGTTCAACATTATTAAAACCTGGAAGGATAGAGGTGAACCGTCATCTTTTAGGAAGATATGTGGACGGAAAAAAATTAGAGGTCACATAAACGTTGTATAATAGTGAAAGTAAGAGCACAATGTGAAGAGAACTCAAGGGATTGGGACTAAACAGCTGTGTAGCCTTAAGAAAACCACTTATCAATGAGACTTATCTGAAAAAAGGCTTCAGTTTGTTAGGGAGCATAAAGATTGGACTCTGGAAAAAGGTCATGTGGTCTGATGAGTCCAGATTTACCCTGTTCCAGAGTGGCGCATCAGGGTAAGAAGAGAGGCAGATGAAGTCAGTGATGAAGTCATCACCCAACATATGAAGATACGAGTGTCAAATATCAGTTTCCCTAAAGAACTTCTTAAACTGGGTGTCACTGACCAAGTTTTTCTTTAAAATGAGAAAAAAAAACATTTTAGTGGAATAGTTTTCAACATTTTTCAACAGTCCCAATGTTTCTTTTTTTCTTTCTTTCTTTGAAAATTGAAAACTTTAAGACCAGTATAATAAACTTATATATTAATGCCTACATAATGAAATTCATTTTTGCTGTTTGATTCAAGAGGAAAACTCACATTGTTCTCATTTTCCATGATTAATCTACAAGGCAATCTGTCTGATAGTTTACTCTGATTTTTAAGTGGCAGCAGGCAACATGAACGTTGTCAACAGTGTATATGAAGTGTGACATGCAGACATGCATGAACAAAAACAAAATGGACCATTGACCAAGTGGACTGAACACACTGGAACAACTCTTTCTCACACCAATATGGCATTTAGTTGTGGTTCATTTGTTTATACAGTGCTGGTTTTCGGACACGTGTATTTCATTGCTACTTGCTTTTAGTTTAATTGTTTTGTACGGTGTGAAGGAGCTATTTTATGTCTATTTCATAACATTGTTTAATGTCTACATTTTTTTACTGTATAAAATATGTATATGTATATATGTATATGTATTGTATTATTGTTCCACAGCATTATTTTATGCTGTGGAAAAGAAAAATTTTGCAATTCATTGCGTCATTTTTTTCCAATATCATGCAGCTCAAGTGTGCAAACACTAACAAGAGCAACCAAACAGAATAATTGGTGTGTGTGTTCTAAAAGTGTAATGATATTAAAAAAGGCATCTACCTTATTGTATTTGTGAGTCATTGAAGTCAAAGTTGTATTTACACATCAAACATATTTGCAAGGAAAGTGAACTGATAACATTTCTTTTTTTGAATTAGCTTTTTAAATGACTTAATGATGAAAATATAGATGGTCACAATGAAATGAAAAGCAACTTAGCACATAGACTTAGATGCTACATTTGGCAAGACACCATCTTGCAAGGGTGTAGGTTTGCATATGGATGGTGGGGACACATCTCTACCAATATTTTGGGTATGATCCCAATCAATATTTGAGCAAACTTGAAGCATTAGCTTTGGAGTTTGGAGTTTGGAGGTCATATTTGATCATTCTGATGTACCTTCCCAGAGGTTTCCAAGACTTGCTGCGGCTATTGTTCCTGAACCGTGACAGCACAGAGAGGAGAGCGAGATGCAAACAGCTGTGTCACCGTGCTCTATGGACACACACCCTTATAATAATAATAATAATAATAATAATAATAATAATGATAATATAGCACCTTTCTAAACACAGTTATGGTAATTTACAATACATTTAAAACACATACAGAGTAAAACAAAATAAAGGTCCTAAAACTAAACAGTAAAATGTAAATGAATTCACTATAAAGCAATTTGTGGGATTTTAAAAGTGATTTAAAAGACAAAACAGAGTTTGGAGGCCTGATCTCCTGAGGCAGGTCTTTCCAAAGTCTAGTAGTCCTGATTTCAAAAGCGTCCTGTAAAGGCTGAATGACAGCATGCTTCACACAGAACTGACCAGTGGAGGGCAGTGTTTGTTCACACATGTCAGAGTCAGAAACATGAGGTTTAATTCATCACAGTGCTCATGACTCTGATCTATTCATGTCGCTTTGTATTTTTCAGCTTCCAGCATCAATAAAGTAATAATATTAATGAATATTATTATATCATTAATATTAATAATGTGTGTGTATATATATATATATATTTATTTTCTGGTTGCACTATTTTTTTGCACAGTAAACGGAGTGGTTGCAATTTCGCAATTTCATTTCACTGCTGCTGTACTTGTACAATTGCATGTGACAAATAAATCTTTGAATAACATTTGGAACAAACCATGATGGCTGGATGGTTTAAGTGCAGGGCTCTTGCTCATTAGACTGGTTTGTATCCAATTTGTAACATATTATTATACTTTTCACTTCTGTACATGCTTTACTCTTCCCTATGTTTTTGGTATGTTTTGCCTCTTTTTCCCCTTGTAGCCTACTGAAGCATGCATGGCCTACAATAGAGAAACACTTATCAACATCAGAAAAAGAAGATTCTTTTTCTATTCTACTTTCTCCTGAGCAGCCAGCCAGACCAGCAGGACAAAACATCACAGAGAGCCAAGCAACAGCCCACGGAAGAGAAAAAAGACAGTTGGGATCTGAGAGCTGCTCCTCTACCAAGCCCTCTGCTGGTTCTCGTTCAGTAGCAGACCAATACAGTTGCTGAGGTTTGACTCAGGGTCACTCAGCAGGGAAATCAGAAACTGCTGTGCCCACATCTTTGCAGAGACGTGGTTAACCCGTAACATCCTAGATCAAGTTATTGTACTGGATGGGAGGACCTTGCTCAGAGCTGACGGGACGCAGGACTCTGTCTACAAAAATACTTCTTAGTGCTCAAACACTGTCAGAGTTGATGGACAGTGTTAACAAGACGTAAAATTCTGATGATGTTGACCATATTATCTGCCTAGAGAATTCACCAGTGTTTTATTGTTGCTGTGTACATTCGTCCAGATGCAAACTCAAAAAGTGCACCACAGCAATTGTATGATGTCATCAGCAGCAACATGACTAAAAGACTGCATGGATTTTTTTATAATCGCTGGTGATTTTAATCAAACAATCCTCAGAACGGTTTTACATAAATTTCACCAGCATGTTCAGATCCCCACCAGAGGAAGGTATATTCAAATATTCCTGGCAGCTACAAAGCCCTCCTGTGTCCTCACTTTGGCCTATCAGATCATACTTCTCTGCTTCTTCTGCCTACTTACTCCCATCTGATAAAGAGGGTCAAACCATCAGTTAAAAGAGTGTGGACAGATGAAGCTACAGCCACCCTACAGGACTTTGAGTGTACAGACTGGCAAATGTTTGTGTTGATGACGTGGTGATCACAAAGACAGTAAGATCATTCCCCAGTCAGAAGGCCTGGATGGATGGAGAGGTGAGGGCTCTATCTACAGCCAAAAAGCTGCCTTTCAGTCAGGTGACAAGGAAGCATACATCACCACAGAGGATGCCATATCTACTGCCCATCACCAGAGCAAGACTGAAAACTGTCATCAAGGAGGCAAAGAGGAGACATCAACAGATACTGGAGAGAGACCTCAACACCAACAGCACTAGGATATGTGGCAGGCCATTCAAAATGGAGCGCCAGACGTGCTGAACACATTTCATACTTGCTTTGATTTCCTCCACAAAGACTCAGCTGTGAAGTCTACTCTGCCTCCAGAGGACTGGACACTGTCAGTAACCACAGCGGATGTGAGAAAAATCCTGCTGAGAGTGAATATAAATAAGGCTGCTGGTCCAGATAATATACCTGGCTGTGTACTAAAAACATGTGCTGATCAGCTAGCTGATGTTATCACTGATCATTTTGAACATCTCACTGTCACAGGAGACGCACCTGTTCCCACCTGCCTCAAGAAAGCCATCATCTTCTCAGTGCCTAAAATGTGTGCTGTGTCTAGTCATAATGACGACTGCCCTGTGCCACCCTCAGAGTACGGCAGTTTTCCTGCTATGATGAAATCCAAGGCTGCTCTGTTTTGCATTCATGCATTTCAGCACTCAAATCTGGAATTTTTGAGTGGTAAGATCAGTAAGAGCTAGAAGTTTTTCATGAATGCAGTTTCCTTAGCAATTTACCTATTCTGTTCCTCAAAAGATAATACTCCTGTGAGAAATGTGTCAGACTCTGGTCCTACATGTGCCTCTGTTCAGTCATCTGCATCACATTTACTTCTGTTGTTTCTTCGAATGAAAAAAAAATCCATATTGGGGTCTTGAGTCAGAATACAAGGTGGTTTCATTCATTTTACTATTACAACTACTACTACTACTACAAATAATAATAATAATGAAATGTATCTGTGCAGCACTTTTCAAAGATGGTTACAAAAAGTTTTTACAGGTGAAAAAAACAGCATACACACCATAAATAAAAACAATAAAATTGATTAAATAATAAAACCACATTAAATAACAGTAAGACAAGAGGGATAGAAGCCAGACCAACAACAGATATAATCTACAAAATGTCTTCTATGTTTTTAGGTGAGATGTAAAGTAGGCAGCTGACTTGCCAGCCTAAGTTCTCCAGGCATGGAGTTCCTAAATTGTGTAAGCCTAACAGAAAACACCCTGTTTCCTTTTGTGGCGAGGCTGAGGGGAAGAGTCAAGAGGGTCTTGCCTGAGGATTGAAGTCAGCGACTCGGCTCATAGGGCACAAGTAAATCTATAATGTTGGCAGGAGCAAGGCCATGTAGAGCTTTAAAAGTGACTAGTAAAAGTTTAAAATCAATTCTGTATTGAATGGGTCAATGAAGCATTGCGAGGATGGTGTAATATGGTCATATCTCTTAGAATCTGTTAAATGTCTGGCAGCAGAGGTTTGCGTGAGCTGGCCTTGTGGCTGAGCCCTGAATACAAGGAGCTGCAGTTCTCCAGACGTGATGAAATTGACTCATGTATGACTTTTACAATGTAAAAGGTAAAGGTACAGTTTTTAATTTTAGCAATGTCCCTGAGTTGGAGAAAACATAATTGCACTACCTTGATGGATGTAAATGTCAAAACAGAGCTCAGAGTCAGAGATCACACCCAAACAGAGGAGCCGAACCAAGCACAGGGCAGTGTCCTTACCAGTTCAGTTTTCCAAATGATTTATAGGGATGTAGTGGTCGATTGTATCAAATGCTGAGGTGAGACCAAGCAGGATTAAAACTGAGCAAAGTCCAGCATCATCAGTGGGCAGTAAATCATGAATAACTTTAATAAGAGCAGTTTCTCTCCTGTGCTGGGCGTGAAAACCTGATTGATAGTTCTCTAAAATACTGTTCTTATTCATGTGAGTGATTAATTGAGAGCCAACAGACTTTTCTAAAATTTTTGATAGAAAAGATAATTTTGAAATTGATCTACAATTGTTTCAAATCAGAAGGTTGAGTGTAGGGTTTCTCCAGGAAAAGTCAAACCACTTTCAGAACTAGATGGAACAGAGCCAATAGACAGAGAGCAGTTTATAATGGAAAACATTTGTGGGCCAACAGCGTGGAATACCTCTTTTAGAAATCTCGTGAATATGATGTCTAGTTGACAGGTGGAGGAATTTAAATGAGAGATTTACTCCTCTAACTCTATCATTGTCATCTGTATACAGTGAGACATGCTGGCACAGGGTTGAATGCAGATTTAGAGATCTCTGGTGATGGATGTAATATATAACTAATATTAATATTAACTATTAATGATCTCACTGGAACTATCTATTTGCTGGCTAGGTGGTGAGTCCACAGACTTTATTACCTGAAAGAAAACCCTGGAGTTGTGGCAGCTGTTACTCATTAAACTTGAGAAATACGTGTAGCTTCTTTAACTGCATGTTGAGGCAATCATCACACCTTTCAGTGTGTCAAGCGATACCTTGCATTTGTCTTTTTTCCATTTTTGTTCAGCTTCCCTCCACTGCCTCTTAAACTCTCTTGTATGGTCATTAAGCCAGGTTAATGGCTTAATGACCATACTAGTATGATATTATCTAGTTAGTCTAGTAGGATATTGACAGAGTTATCTTTCTGATTAAAAATATTACGCCAGGAACTTTTCAAGATCATCAAAAGCTCGAGAGCACTTACAGGTGGGTGGTCTTCCAGCAGAGAGTGGGAGCAAAGAACAGAAAATCACAGCCTTGTGTTTAGAGACATTGAAATCCAACACTTCAGCATTATTTAGAAAGACACCACAAGACACACACCATCTAGCTTTTGTGTCCCTTTATAACCTAGATATGACGCACTCAAATGTTTGTTGATTTTGGTGTCAAGCAAGCATTCACATGAGTAGAAATTATTGAACACAAGCGAAATATACTCGTGACACTGTGTTGCGGCTTTGACGTTAAAACTGACGTCATGACTTTCACGTCGCTGATGTCCAGACATTCATGAACAACAATGGAGGAGAAGATAATTGTCACTAATCATGGCCATTTTCAGACATGCAGTGCTACGATAACACTTCTACTCCTACCAAGACAGGACAAATACAGAGCTGCCGTGGAAGGAAGTGAGCTACAAAGTAAGACTACCTGGTAAGTTTTGGAAATACATCTCAGCACCCTCTCTTTGACCTGACAAAGCATGAATTCAGGCTTTTTATAAGGCGGCATTATGATGTTGTTATTTCAGCTTCCTTTTGATCCGATTATTGCAGTCAGATCACAGAGAAATCTCTTTGTTTTGGGTTCATGTTGATGTAGTTCACTGTTATTGTATTTGTGAAAGAATGGGTCGTTCTAAAGAGCTCACTGAATTTTAGTGTGTTACAGAGTGGGTTCACCAGGTACCGAGGCACACTGTGTAAAAGTTGCCAACGCTCTGCTGACTCAATAAATGCAGAGTTTCAAACCACCTCTGGCGTTAACATCAGCACCAAGACTGTGTGCCAGGAGCTTCATGGCTTGGGTTTCCATGGCCGAGCAGCTGTATGCAAGCCTTACATCACCAAGCACAATACCAAGTATGGGATGGAGTATGTAAAGCACACTGCCACTGAAACTGTGGAGCTGTGGAAACGTGTTCTGTGGAGTGACCAATCATGCTTCTCTATCTGCCGGTCTGATGGATGAGTCTGGGTTTGGCGAATGCCCGGAAAATGTTACCTGCCTGCATTGTGCCAACTGTAAAGTTTGGTGGAGGAGGGATGTTCAGTCCCAAGAGACCAGGAATTGGGTCAGATGGGTCCTGGCACTTGGTCCAACATTTCACCAATAAGTAGTCTCTTCAGTGTAGGCTGGAGTCAAGAAATAGCCTCAAAGAAGATCACTGGAGAGGAGCAGAGTCTGGTACAAAGGAGTTTATTGGGTTCTACAAGGCAGCAACACCAACAAACAGTGAGTTCAGACCTGGAAGCAAACTAAACAAGTTCTCTCTGCGCTCCTGCTTTTATGCTGAAGGGTCTCCACCTATTTCTTAAACACCCGCTCCTGAGGGCCAATTCTAACAGTGGATGACATAGCTTGATTTGTTTATGGCCCTTCTCTTTGGTTGACCTTTCTATCACACCCAACGTCTGCCTCCATTAGCTTCGTACATTAGCCAATAGTATCTTTTTTCTAAAAAGTATAAAAGGTCTAGTTAGTGTATGATTCCAGTGAAGTTCCAGTGAAGGGAAAATCTTAAAGGATAAGTACCGTTTTTTACAACCTGGACCTTATTTCTGGCAAAACATATGGTCATTTACTCACCCAGATAACTTTGGTGTCATTTGGCGTCGTTCGGACGAAATTAGATCCAGTGTAGCGGCGATATATCCATATAATGGGAGAGACGGGGCAGCGTCTCTATATAACGCATTATCTGCCACGAAACTAGTTAATTTCATCAATATTTTGTTATGAAATGCTAGCGCTATTAGCCTCTGAGTCCGGGCTCGTCCGTTATCAACATCCGGGGTCAAACTAGCAGCAGCAGCTACAGGTAAACAAGGCGCGCTGTCGCGGGTGCGCGTGCAGCTCAGAGACGACATCTTCCAGGTCAGAGGTAGTAGATCAGCCTACAGACCCCGGATGTTGACAATAGACGAGCCCGGACTCAGAGGCTAATAGCGCTAGCATTTCATAACAAAATATTGATGAAATTAACTAGTTTCGTGGCAGATAATGCGTTATATAGAGGCTGTGTGTCGCTGCCCCGTCTCTCCCATTATATGGATATATCGCCGCTACACTGGATCTAATTTCGTCCGAACGACGCCGAATGACACCAAAGTTATCTGGGTGAGTAAATGACCATATGTTTTGCCAGAAATAAGGTCCAGGTTGTAAAAAACGGTACTTATCCTTTAATGCTTCAGCTTAACAAGACATTTTGTACAATTTTATGCTTCCAACTTTGTGGGAACAGTTCAAAAGTCCCTTTTCTGTTCCAGCATTGGCGTGGATGAACTTGACTGGCCCACACAGAGCCCTAACCTCAACCCCATCGAACACCTTTGGGATGAACTAGAACAGAGATTGTGAGCCAGGTCCTCTTGTCCAACATCAGTGTCTGACCTCACACATGCTCTTCTGGATGAATGGGCAGAAATTCCCACAGACACACTCAAAAAGCTTGTAGAAAGCCTTCCCAGAAGAGTGGAAGCTGTTATAGCTGCAAAGGGGGGACCAACTCCATATTAATGCCTATGGATTTAGAATGGGATGTCATAAAAGCTTCTGTAGGTGTAATGTGTGGGTGGTCCAATACTTTTGTCCATATAGTGTATGTGGATAGAGGGCATGAACATACTGGAAATTTACTGCCAGACCAGGACCCTGGCAAGAAACATAAAAAAGACCAAAATAAAGATATTTAAAAAAAGATCAAGATGTCAAGGAAAAAAAATATCACTTTACAATTGGAAAACAGTTTGGAATACAATTATTTAGGCCTGAAAATAAGTTCCACTGGAAGTTTCAATCCAGCATTCAATGTTTGACAGGTTTTAAATTGGCTTGTGTTGCATGGTTTTATTCACATGGCTTTTATACACTTTTCATGCCCTTCGATTTTATCACGTTTTATTGATTGCTGTTTTTAATTGCTTTTTTACCATTAACTGTAAAATCCCTCACACAAATCTTACACACAAAGATGACAAATAAAACAAGGCAGCAACTCAGTAAATGTTGTAGAACATAACAATCAGTAACATTTGTGGAATGAATTTGTGTGTGGACAAATGAACTCTATTGACCCATTAGACCCATTGGAGATCCCCCACCTCATCCTGAAGAGCGACATGTGGGGGGCCGCAAACAATTGGCCAAGCCTGATTTCTAACAGCAGGAGTATAGAGCCTGCAGTTCGCAGCAGCTTGTGGTAGCTGAGGAGACGATACAGTGTGAAGGTCATTGCAGAGATGAGAAGCAGCAGCCGAGCAAGCAGCAAGTGTTTGCCCAAGCCACCAGCTACCAGCAGAGAAGGAGTTTCCATGTCCAGCAGCCGGTGTCCACCCATGCAGTTTCACTTGGGCCTGGGTCAGCCAGGAGTAATTTTGTGGTGGCACAGAGGCAGGCCAGGAGGGTCGCACTGGCGTAAGTGTCGCTAACTTAGCAGTGGAGAACACACTTCTCACCCTGGTCTCTTCACTCTTCCACAGATCTTCCGACGGTGGTGGAGTGTCGGGCAACTTGTGTGGGTGCGACATTGGAGCCACGGAGGTCGGAACCTGTTCACAGGGAGAATAAGCTGGAACTGGACATGGACTTTTATTGTGATTTTACACCCTGCTAAGTAGCATTTCTAACTTTGTTTTAGGCATCTATCATTGTTTATTTGGGTGGTACCTGCGTTTATTATCATTTAAATGCTAATAAGTCCTAACTCTAGGTCGCATTGTCAGCCCTTTTATTAGACTCTCCTGTTTTTTTTTTACCCCATTTTAATCACTGTTTTTAAGACCCAGCTTTTTTAGAATCCAGGCCTGGCCACAAGTGAACTGAAAGAGAAAGCATGCAGGGCATTTTAGACATTCAACAGACAAATTCACGTTCAGATTCAAATTTGGCTCTAATTACTTAATGGAATTATAGAAACCATTGTGCTTTATGGAAGTGGGAAAAAAAAGGACTCACAAACAAACCTAAACTTTGACCAATGGCAAAAGCATTCAATTGAAAATGCACACACTGTATTTTGTTAAAGCATCCTGCAGCTGCACAGAACCACAACAAACAATGCCTGAAGAGATAAATTAGGCCAATTTTCACTTTTATTAAAAATCCAAAAATGATCAATTAGCTATTGGCTTCATCTTAAAGTAAGTAATCCCCACTCCTAACACCGCAAAGTCCTGCAGTGCCAAGAGAGAAGCAAAGACAAAAGTCTCCTCACTCAGCTCGTCCTGATGCTTTGTTCCCAAAACATTTCAAGCAGTGTGCTTCCTCAAGAGCGCTCTGAACCCAGAACGATTAGTCAACCAAATTATAAAACAACAGAAACAAAACTGTTATCTGGCCCTAAAAAGACACTCTGGCAACCGACCAGATTAGTGACTGATGTTAAACACAAACACAGAGTGCTCACTGCCTGGGAGGAGAAGCAGGCAGATATAGTGTAAGAACACATGGCTACCAAAAGAAGAGTGTGGAGGAGCTGTGGTAGAAACAGAGCAGCACTTCCTCATACATTTACTGAAATTTAAACAAATCCAGGGACAGTACTTCGGGAAACTCAGGATTAAGTATCCACATTTAATTCAATCAGAAACTGATAAGCTATGAAATGTTCATTTTCTGATTCTGTTGAATAAAATGTGGGTCTGTGGGTTGTTACAGCTGTACTCAGGTGATAGTTTATTGACTGAAATAATATTGATTATCAATCAGTATTGCTTATGTTAAAAAAAAAAGATAATATAATAATAACGTATTATTATTATATTATCTTCTTCACTTTATCATTATATTTTATTTTGCCTTGTTCTTCTTTGATATATATTTCTTTTATCTATAACTCAGTGACTGTTGTTCTTTCCCTTCTGCCTTTGACTCTTGTAACACGTGTATTCCCTGCTGAGGGATTAATGAAGTCTTACCTTAAATTCTGTTCTACAGGACACTGCAGTTGTCTATGATTATTATTATCTATGGTCAGTGCTTGGATTCACTCCTTTACTGTACGGCTTTAAATGTTAAATATTTAATAAATATTGATATTTTTAAGTTCACATCCCTCTTTTGAGACTGTATCTATTGTTCGATTGGTCCATATGATTATTAATTTATTGAAATGTATTTATTCTAATAATTAAAGTTGGTAATTATTAAACTGCTGATAATCTAAACTGCCTCTAGCAGTGTCCCTGCATTATTATTATTATTATTATTATTATTATTATTATTATTATTTAATTTATTTATGTAATTTTTTTTCCCTGCTACAGAAGCTCAAATTGTTATGGGCTGGAATGAGCTAGAAACCCTAAACTTGGCACAAATGATTTGTAGATGCCTCCCACTCTATAATTTTTCAGGGTTGAATCCCTGGGTGTCCAGTCCTAGTTGCCAAAACTGTGACAATTAGTGACTGAAAACCCCTCGTTACTTCTTACAGCTTTAATTTTTAGCGCAAAATGCATATACACACACACCGTCTCCTTGCTGTCAAGTATGGGGCTGTCAATAGTCATATCAGCTGTTCTCATCAGCTGATCTCATCTATCCAATAGCACAACATTCCTACGTTGTTAGCCTACCATCTTGCTGCTGCCCCTTTTTAAATCATTCCCTCTCTGCCTGTAGTTCATTCATGCTGCTCCCCATCACCGTCTTATCTTCACAGATGTATCTGCTTCATCTTTCCTCAGCCTCATCAGCCTACCAGTCTCAGCAGCGTCATCAGCCACCACTGCCACAAGTCTGGACTCCATGGAGGGATTCTTCTGGTTGCTGCTTGGGGCTGATGGACCTTGATGACAAAATCTCCTGTTGAGTCTAAGCACCAAACATTTTGGTTAAGACTTTGTCATCCCATCCTCTGTCTCAATAAACATTTTCCTTACTTCATTCACTTGTCTTGTATTGAACTGGCTTAATGTGGACTTGTGAGAGAAGTTCATGCCCTGCCTAAGTGTACTCCTCCACACCTGCAAGTTAATCTCCAAGCAAAATCAATGAAAAATCCCTAAAATTGGAGAGGTGTAGCAGGTTTTGAGCCACTGTTCGACCAACTGGTCAACTGGTTTGAAGCATATTAAGATCACGTGCTTTCGCACCCATCAGTCCACCCCAGCCTCCTCCATACAAAGTGTGCACACATTGTTTGCACTTCATAATAACCATCATTAATTAATGATAGATCTATAGTTACTTAAACCTTAGTAAATGTTGACTTCAGTGTTAACAAACAATGAAATTCTTTGCAAACCATTATTAAGCAGCTGTTTTTTTGTTAAGTTGCAACTGATGTTTATAAGACGTGGAAGATGGGTAATAAATACTGTGTAGTTCATCTTAAAGCATTATTTAGATGGCCATTACAAAGTTGCAACTGATGTTTATAAACCTTTACAATTGCTTGATGAATGGTTTATAAAGCATGTCATTGTTTGTTAACCATGAAGTAACTATTAACTACAATTCAATCAACACATTTACCATTTATTAATGATGGATATTATAATGTGCTATCCATTGTTTTTAGACATTTGAATGAATGACGTATGTATTTTTTTTTGGGGGGGGGGTTCTGCTTGTCAAGATTCAAACTACTTGGTCAAAGTACTGATGTAAATTTTATCAAGATATGTGTTTTACTCCACTGTCACAGCTGTTGCCATGGCAAGGGAAGTAAATAAGACAAATATCAGTCATCTCAGTTCACCAGTCACAATGACTGGATTCCTTTAATCAGCTTGAGGCCACATAGTTCCCTAACTGATACCCAGGAATTGAACTGTATCACCAGAGCCACTGTATCATTTCCATGGCCCACATCTGCTCCATTAGCTTTAGATAATGGCAAAGCTTTTCACACATGGGATGACCCACGAGCCATCTGAGTCATTTGCATCTTTAGGCCTTGAAGCGCTAACCATCACTGATTGCAGGCATTTGGGGAATTGGACTGACAGTAGGCAAATAGACGGAATGTGAATTGAATAGCAATAGGGTTAGGCCTATGCCAATGACCAAACACATCCTAAAATGGCAATTTATACTCAGAGCAAGTCCAATGGAAAAGGGGTGAGCGTGTGGCAGCATTTAGTAAAAACGCAAGACAAAAATCCATTGCAAAACATAACCCATACTGACACAGCATGTGACAGTACCACAGTCAGGTTCTAAATATGCTTGTACCAACCCCACATTGAATATACATATGTTTACACACAGTGAAATATTCAAACCCAAAACTTCCAGGTCTTTCTGACACATGCACAACATGTAAATGGATTTTGTGTGTTTTGTTGTCCAAAATTGTATACATTTTTGACAAACGCTGAAATGCCGAGATGCTGTGGATGGTAGCTCCTCCAAATTATGCTACACTCTTGTTTTTTTAACCGTTATTTTATTTGGCTTTATTGGTGATACACGTATTGTTGATGGAATAAACAAGTTAGAACATTGCTTGTCCACACAACTTTTCTTTTTAATGATGGACTGGTTGGTGTGGAAGGATCTAGGAGCTGAAAACTGTGTGTTGAAACATGACTGTATGTTTTCCAATGACTGAGAGATTAAACTGCTTCGAACTTCTTATAAAAGTTGAATCATCCCATGTCATTAAATGAAAGGAAATATCTGTGTTTTAATGTGTTTTCTGCCATGTTCTTTGTGTCAAATGAAATGTGCCATGGGTGCACACTGAATGGCATGCCACAGGCAGACGCGACCCAGCACTGTGGATCACAGCCCCTCTGCTTCTCCTCACCCAACTGACAAAAACAAAAGAGGAGTGTGGCATGGTGTAGACGCAGACTGAAGTCAGGGGCTTTTAGGGCCGCCTGCATCCCCAGGGCACTTTATTTGGGGCAGCCCGAGCCTTCAGGACTTTTATCTTTTGACTTTGGAAAATATTGACACACCCTGAGCTCTTGACCCTGTGCTATTGATTGGAGCTTAAGCTACACAGCTGGACTCTGACCAAAGCTGCTCCATTGTATTGGAGTGATTAATTAAAATGAAAATGGTTTTTAGTATGGCTGGCTGCATGAAGAGTCGCAGCAGCAGTGAGACAGAGGGGGAGGGACAGTACACATAGACCCATAGATGCGTTTACACACACACACACGCACACATGCATGCACACATGCACACAAAAGCTGATTGGCACGCTGCAGTGACTGCTGGGTGAGGGGAGGTGTATGAAAAACATTAACCCACAATGCACTGCTGAGTTTTGACAGATCCCTGCTCCAGGGCTGCTGAATTTATGAGCCATTACTCCTGCCAGCCCGGGATCTAGTTGGTGCATTATGTTCCATGTCATCTGCCATTAGTGGAGCAGTGACTGACATCCATTGAGAAAGCGAGTGCTCTCTGACACTGGCCAGCTGATAGGGCCAGCCTGCATGCTTGGACTCTGGATATAGCCACATTGTTGTCTTGTTCCCATGTCTCCATTCTCTTTTTCTTGTGCATCCAGTTGAGTTCATGCCTGCAGTAATCAGGCGACAATACTACAACCTCCAAGCCCTCACAGCAGCCATTGTGCTCTACAGTAAGCTCCAGCTGGCCTGTTTCCACTTTGTTTATTTAGGACACTATGGACTTGGGTTACCTCCATGAGAAGGATTTACTGTTTATGCCATTTATTATATTATGAGCATTAGTATTATGAGCTGTATTACATTACACTTTCTAAGACAAATGATATGACAGAAAGAAAAGGAAGTTCAGACTTGTCAATCAAGAACATATCTTACTGCGAAAAGAAATGAGGCCACATATATATGCACAGCCTCTAACTGGGTTTTAGTTTTCAGCAGTGCTTTCAATGGAATTGGTCTGAAATCAACAACTATACAAACTCAAAACTCTGATAAATTGGTACTTACTGTGTTCTATCTCAGAACATGATGTATATTTTGATTATAATTAGTTGCATACTGCATAGTACATAATAAGAAGAGCAGTGCCCCAAATACAGAGCTTTGGGGTACAATCAGAAAAGACATTATAAAAATGTAAAGATTAGATAAGGGACCTGTGTGTGGGTTAGAGTCTGTCCTTGTATGTTCATGAACAAAAAAACAAACAAACAAACAAAAAATAAAACCTGGCAAACAACTGAGGAACACTAACTTTGCCCAGTGTTTACTTTTGACAAATGGTTTTCCATATTCACAGAACAACAGCAGCAGCACAGCAGTGGAGCAGCAACCCCCCCCCCCCCCCCCAACCAGTCTGTCCTCATTAGCTTACGCCTAAATAGCTCTTAAATGTGATAACGGAGGTTAATAATGGCATTCAGTCCTGTCTGTTCTTGTTTACACACTTCTAAGGGAAGGTCAATGTATTGACCTATCTGGATACGGGGGCATGCATGACAAAATGGTGACAAATAATCTGTGTGGCCTTGATGTTCCATTAAATGATCGATTCAGCTGGTTTGGAGGGGGTGAGGTTGGGGGTGGTGGGGTTGCTCGGGGACTATGAAAAGGTCAGTAGCTGTTAGTTCATTATTAGAGTGATTAAGAAGAGAGCTGGAGAGAGGCCCAGTGGACCAAACAACTCCACAGAGTCCTGACTTCTCCTGAGAACCTTCTGAGAGGTGGGTGCATGACAGGAGAGGTTGCCACCACATTCAGCTCTGCTTGATTTGAAATGGAACAGCTCTGATACTCCAATCACAGAATTTTAATCTGATTTGACTCTTTTTTACTTTGATTTGACTTTAGTTTGATTGATGGGCCTTTAACACAGGAGCCCACAGAAGACAAAACACCTGAGAAATCAAAAGAATGCTTTTTTTTCATCTATGATTTCAAAATCTTCAAGTTCATTACATAGTCAAACATGACTGAGTTGACATTTAACTGAGCTGACTACACTGTAAAAAAACAACTGCTTAATGACCCACATGTTGTTGTTGCCGCTGCTGATGCCAGGCCAGACACAAACACATTAAAATCTGCTGCATCTGATTCAAAATGAAAACAGAGGTTCCAGGTTAAAGCCTGTACCCGGGAGTGCTTCTACCTTATAGGTCCACTTCTTCGTTGATGTCATCAGTTTGTGTCCTTGGAGGAGGGCCACAAGGTTTAAAGCACTGCATGAGACTTGGGCCCTAATAAACCAGTGGCCACTTATATTCCATATGTGAGCGCTTTTTCTCCAAAATCCTTCTGATTCTGTTTTTCTTTGTCATCTTTTGTGGCATGCTACTAGTCCTGCATGATTGCAACGAGATATTTATTGGCAATACAAACAGCAGACTGACAGACTTTCTCCTGAGCTAATCAATTCTTCAACTTGCAATATTTCCAGCAATGAGCATTTCAGCATTCACTCTGCATTTTCAGCAGGAAATGCATTTTCTAGTTGACTTTAGCTGTTCAATATAGTGTGTTACACAGATTATATACATATACATGTTTAGAAGGAGATGGAATTAAATTCAGTGTATAAAATAAAACTGGAGAACAAGAACAACATTATTGTCTAAAAAATATCCAGTAAAACTACAATTAATGACTCAATTAAACTAAAGCTGATCCCCAAGTAATGCCTTCAATTTTAGAAGCAAATGGCCCTTCAGATTCAGATTCAGATTCACTTTATTGTCTTTTCCCTGAGTAGTTACATACACAAAATGGAATGAAATACCGTTTCTGCCAGCTCTGATATGTATCAATGCTTTCACCTGTAAAAAAATATATATAAAAAGTTTAAAACAAGCTAAAACACATTTAGAAAAGAAAAAAGTTAAGCAGCATTCAGCACAGAATGACAGCAATTCAGAGCAGTCTCAACTCAACAGAGGACATGATAAAGTGCTGATTTTGTCACTTTGACAACAAAAATATAAACGGTATAACGGTCACATTCAGGCAGTTTTATACTCTCTGATGCTCAAAAAAGTGAATGGACTGTTCAGGATATAGACCTATTGCCCTTCCAAACCAAGATGTTAAACTATTAACTTAGATATTAGCACTATGATTGGAGAAAGTTTTGCCTTCTATAATCAGGGAAGATTAGACAGGCTTTATCAAAAATCAGAAATATTAAAAAATTCTTGTCTCAGTGTCAGGATATTATTAATACCTGCCAAACACAAGAAATTTATAGCACGGTCATTTCGATGCAGACAAGGCCTTCAACTGTGTCAAATGGCTTCACCTGTCCTGTATTTTGCACAATTATGTTGTACAGATGTGGCAGAATGTCCTTGGCGTGAATATTGTTCAGGATAAATGGGATGTTATATGTTATATATAAACTTCACCTTTGTGCCTACAATGGAAAAGTATCAACTTCCACTCATTGTATCTGGTTCTGTCCTAACGCATACTGGGTGGACATTTTGCAAGGTATAGAAAAATAATTTCGTGTAGCTTTGCGTATGAACCCTCTCTCTTTACTCCTGGGTATCCCCAGTCAAGATGCCATGTATTAGAAAAGCACTGTATTTGTTTTAGTTTTGTTTTTTTATATTTCTATTGCTGTTGTCCATGACGATTGTGCAGACCAATGTTGTGCTGAGCTGTTCATTGTTGTTTGTAGACAAAAGTCAGTAAACTTACCTTGGAAAAAAAAAACGTTTTATGTAAAAAAAATACCCATACTGTACATGTTTATGCAAGAGAAATGCACATTTAGCCTTTGATGAACCTATAAAACAATCCATATTTGTTGTGAACACACAAAAGATTACATTGTTTGAACAGACACACCTCCACAGTTCACCTCAAAAAGTGAAAAGACCATCAATAAACTAAGAGTGCACACACACAGACACACACACACACACACACACAGACACACACACACACACACACACACACACACACACACACACACACGCCCCCCTGCATATACCTGTGTCCCTCATTACTGAGCTCAGACGCTCCGTTGGTCATTCATTTAATGGAGTTGGTGTTTTGCAATTGGGCTGTGCCTTCCTTGACATGTTGTGCTGTTGATGAAGCTTTCAGATGAGCTGAAGCAGGCAAACTAATAAACAGAGTAATTAGAGAAACCAAGTGTCACATGTCAATGGGGAAGCTGCAATTTGCAAGCATGCTGTTTGTTCATCAGCAAATTGCTCACCTCTGCAGCAGGTGTTCCGCCTTTAGCCAAGGGGGGGCAGTAGCACCCCACGCATCAGTGGGCATTGTGTTAAAGTGTGTGTATCAGGGTGAGGGAACAGAGATGGTTGCCATGTGTTTATCAACTAATGTATCAGAGTATGTTTGAGTGGACTTCAAACATATTCCATGGAGTCATCTCTCTTTTGAATGTCCTCCTCCATCTCCATGTAGAGAAAGGAAGAGATGATTCCTCCCTGCAAAGCTTCTGGAGTAATGACACACACACACAGACACACACAGACACACAGACACACGCACACGCACGCACGCACACACACACACACACACACACACACACACACACACACACACACACACACACACAAACAGTGACTTCAAGCTACAAATTGATTTAAATAGACAATGTTGCATCTCTAATTTTAAAAACTGATTCCGATTCATATCATAGAATCTTTAAATCCCTTATTACATATCATATCATCAACCTTGATCTTAAAATCTCACTACTAGATGTTTGCATGCTGGCATCAGTCGAGACTCTACTCCTCGGACTGAACCACTTTACTGAATGCTTCACTTAAAAAACAGATACACATAAAAGCCAACAATTATTTTACTGGATGTGACTTTGACAGTACAGATCGAGGTTATTTCCACCGTCAATCACAAACACAACAGCAAATAGTGTAGTTCAGTGTAAAAGTGGTGAAATTGTCAGCAACATCCTTTTTAAATCACCTGCAGTGATGGTAATATTTTACACCAGATAAGAATTGGAATTTTGATGAAGAGGAAAATACACTGAAAAGAAAAAGATAATATAATAAATTTGACATAATTAATGAAGTAGAACTGAACTAAAAATAGAGGTGATAAAAATGCATGTGAATTGAAAAATAGATTCAGAAAGTGATTCAATTTATTTAAAGCAGAATTTATTTAAAAAGTTGTGATATGATGAAAACAGAGTCATGTTTTATCATTTAATGTGCCTCATATTCATCATTCACAACCCAAAAAATGTCACTTATCATTTAAGGAAGGTGGCCTCAAGGGTGAAGGGAACAACACATAACTAACAATAATAAAAGTTATTAATTAATTTATTATAATAAACATAAGAAACTAAACAATAAACTGCAAGATGAGATGTGTGTGTCAGTGGCATCAGTGGTGTAAATGTGGATGTGTGGAGAGATGGTGTGGTGGAGGTGTCTGTGGAGCAAAACAAGAGTTAAGCAATGACAGAGAGAGAGAGCCGGCCCAGCTGAAGGCCGGACTGGTATCTCTTCAGGTCCTGGGCCCAGGTGCTCCTGATATGGCTGAAGAGGTTGATGTGGAAACTTAGCGGAGAAACAACAGGTCACAATCAGTTTTACAAGCCCACCTCATGAAAGACAGATACCTGCCATTAACACCAGACACCCACACAGGCCTACAGTTCTGTAACAGCGCACTAGCTAGCTAATTGTTTTATGCAATCTGATGAAACAATAAAGTGTGCTGGATGTTTTGTAAGATACGGTTCTTGCAATAAATGCAGTGGGATCCATAATGAGTGTTGAGCGGATGGCAGAGTGGGCGTGGTCTTTCTTTTTGCTGCTTGCTGTGAACGATAAATGTTGTGAATGATGAATATTAGCCAAGTTGATTATCAGAGAAATAACATTTGAAATTAAATGTCAATCAGATTTACCAAATTGACTGACAGTTCATTACTCCTCTTTTCAACTTCAATTTCAACATCAATTCATAATTTTTATAACTTCCATTTTTTTAATTATTTTTTGTCAACTTCCTTAAACGATTAATTATTTTTTTTTGTTGTGAATGATATATGATAATGTAAGACTTAAATGATAAAACATGTTTCATCATATCACTACTTTTTTAATCAAATCAGCTTTAAATTAATCAAATAGCTTGATAATTTATCAATCCATTTTTCAATTCACATTCATTTATACCACCTCAGGTACATTTGTACCTAATTCGAAGAAATTTCCTCAAGGCGTTTTTGAGATATTGCATTCACAAGAATGGGACAGACATATGTATAGGCATACGTATGGACGTACGGACAACCTCAAAACATAATGCCTCCAGCCACGGCTGTCACTGGCACAGAAGCATAAAAAGACGCAATCTGTCTTTTACTTTAGCATCACAGACAGCACCATTGAGTTATCTACGGAGGCCCTCAGGGGCAAATGAGATTTTTTTTTCTGTTGCTCCGTTTTGTAAGTTCAAAAAAACATTTCACAACGAAAAAAAAAAAAAATTCTGTGTGTGTGAAACCCAGTGAAATATTTTTTCAAGAGGAAATTAAGCTTCAATTTTCTGAGTATTTTCAAACATAAGATGCATCAATTATAGTATATGTTAACAGGTTATGTAACATGACCGTCATGTTTCTTTTGGTGAGGAATACGTCATACATGGCGCTAATCTGCCGTTAGTGTCACATGTGGAATACTGTGTATTATCAGCCTTCTCATCAATGGGTGTCTCCAGTGAACAGTGAATCACGTCCATCACTCTGTTACACAATGAAAAAATATATATTTTAGAACTTAGAAAATGGAGCACCAAAAAAAAAGTTAAAAATTCTTGCTTGCCCCTCTGGGCTTCCATAGTTATCAGTACACAACACAGTTAGGCTACTAATATTTGATAGCCATGCTTAGGGCCATACTGTATATTCTAACTTACACAAAGTTCAGCCAGTTAAGGGCCAATGAGTCAGGCAGACTAGACTAACACGCTCAACTAAAGAACCCCTCTGTCCTGCACTCTCTCTCTGACTTGGACATGGAGACGGTGGAGGATGAAGGTCAACATGGGTTGCTGTCATGGATTTGGTTTTCAGTTTAGATGCTTCATGTTTGTTTTTGTAGCATTCATCCTCATGTATCTTGTTGTGACTTTCCACTTCCTGTCTTTCTCTTTTTCCTGCCCTTTTTGTCTACACCTTTGTTTCATTTATTCATGAGCCCTTATGTACTTAAGTTTTTTCCCTCTCTCTTTGTCAGTTTGCCTGTTTTATAACAATTCAAGGCAAGTATATTTTATTCATATAGCCCAAAATCACAATTACATTGGCTCAGTAGGCTTTACAATCATACAGGAAACAATGTCCTACTTGAGTAAGGAAAAACTATGCAAAAAACCCTTGTAGCAGGGGAAAAAAGATAAACCTCAGGACGAGCCACAGAGAAGGGATCCCTCTCCAAGGATAGACAGGCATGCAATAGATGACGCGTGTACAACAAAATCCTAGAGAGTATTTGATTTTATTAAAGCTCACCTTCTGTTTTTTCATCCATCTGTCTTGTGTTTGATCATTTTCTGATAAACCACAACAGTTCCATTTTGATCATTTTGCTAACATAATTGGACTTTACTGTAGAGTAGCTTCTGAAATGAATAAAGTTTAAGGATACAATTTCAAACCTGTGTGCTAATAACCACGTGCTGGTTAGCAATGACAACACTCACTAACATAGCAGATAATATCTGATCTGATAAATCTGATAAAGTTTATACCAGAAAAATCTCATTTTCTTCACTCTGTTAAACATCACATTAATGTTTTTATAGGAATAAGAATGGTGTCCTTGTTTGTTGCCTAATTTATGAGAAAACTAATTTGCTGACATGTTAACTTTTGCAAATATTATAGAAATATTAGGTGTTAGCACGAGAAAGGATCAAATACATTGATAAAACAAACAATGTAATAATGAAGGAAATCAATAATGATGATAATAATGGGCTTTGAACCTGCCAATGCAAACAGGGTGGTAGGATAAAATATTTATAAAGGATAAAGGATAAATATTTATTCAAAATACAGAAAACATACAGTAAATATAACACATTGACACAATATTAATGTCGAAGTTACCACATATTAGAACTTAAAAGTCCAGTGTGTTGAATATAGAGACAGAAATTGAATATAATTAAGAACATTTAAGTCCGTTAAGTACAGCATGAGCATTATCGTGCAGCATATATTTAATGGTATTCTTTTACATGCAGTATGTTTAATTCAATTTCAATTGTCAAGTCAGTTTTATTTATACAGTCCCAATTTAAAATAAAAGAGACACTTTTTAATAAGAGCAGGTCTAGACAATGACCTGCTCTAATTAATAATAATTAATAATAATAATCTAATTAATCCAATAATTATTGGAGAGAATCGACCATTTACACAGAAGAACTTCCTGCTTCATGGTAAATGTTTCCTTGCCATTGCAGCGCTGTCTAATGAGAACTTGGAATCTTCACTATATATAATTAACAAGGCAGGACGAGACATGAAGGCATCTGATTGGCTCTTTCAACTCGGACCGAGAGGGAGGGCTTGGTCAGAGTTTTTACAGGCCTGCAGCTGCCACAGAGGTCTGATTTATTTCGTTCCTTTTTCTGAACACATTATGTATGGACTACTCTCAGGGTGGGAAGACCATTTCACCCAGTATAACAAAAAGTGTTTCTGAACAGGATTACCAACTATACCTTTAATGAAAATGTCGCAATGTCAAAGAAAGTGAGGAAAAATCCCTGGAGCCATCCCTTTATCTGGATCCTCACCAGAAGTCGATGGGGTCTACCCTACCGAGAACCATCCTCTGTCCAAGTTTCATGGAAATCAGTTCAGTAGTTTTTGTGTAATCCTGCTGACGCACCAACCAACCAACCAACCAATCAACCAACCAACCAACCAACCAACCAACCAACCAACCAACCAACCAACCAAACAATCAACTAACCAACCAACCAACCAACCAACCAACCAACAAACGGACATGGGCAAAAAACACAACCTACTTGGGGGTGCTAAAAATGTCTGAATATGCTCCCATAACATGCCTAAATGTTGTCTGGAAAGACAACATCTCTCTGGAGTTTCTGTTTCTGGGAGGGCACACTGGAAAA
Source organism: Pagrus pagrus (assembly GCF_965226575.1). NCBI lineage: Eukaryota > Metazoa > Chordata > Actinopteri > Spariformes > Sparidae > Pagrus > Pagrus pagrus. The sequence goes on from NC_140192.1 coordinate 28,896,210, forward strand.
ATATGACTTCAGTCCAAAGATAATGCCAATTGGTTTGCGTCGACATTGTTAGGCACAATTATATCCAACCAAAATATTGGTATGGACATACTAATACTTAAACCTATGCCTCTTAATGACATGTAAGACAAATAATAAGACAGAAACACCCATTTGTTGGAGCAGATCAGCCGTACACTAAATGTATCGTCGAGTGTTGTGCTTTATTCCTCGGCACTGTAAGCTTGTTGTTATCTGAGTTGTCAACCCTCTGTTAATGTAGCGTTAAATTAGCTCACTACCTAATGTAAATCAAACCCCACATGCACCATTTCTTTCTGTCACCACACAAGTGCTTCATCCCAGCACTCCCCAGCGCCCTGTCGGTGCTTTTCTGCCAGAAAAAAAACTACAACAAAAAACGGTTATGGACATGGGCCCTAAAAAGCTAAAAAAGCTGAAGTTCTTTGTTTAACTGAAACCCAAGACAGAAATTCCATCTGCAAATTGCCAAGGTAACTCTGAACACAAAAATCTTGGTAGGTCAAGTAAGAGCTGTCACCTCTGAATTGTATTCTTGAGACTTGGCATTTTGTATCCTTCGACATAGATGTATATGTGTTGAATTGAGCGCATTACTCCATATTTTGGAAAGTTTTAATACTGATTCATGATTGGCATTTAACTTCATTGGTTCACTCAAATTGTAACATGTTCTCTCTTTCTTTAGTGGCTTGCATTTAATTTAAATTTTACATGTCCAAATTCCATTCGAAGATTGGAAGACGCCTGGCTCCGACCCAACATAATAGAGGAGGGTGAAATTTAGTTTTGTTTGTTTTGTAATTTCAGTATCTGACCATCACCTTTGCTGTAGTTTATTTTTTACAAGGTTTCAACTAGGACCAATGCTGTTGTTCTTCTGAAAGGAGAACCTTGAAAAATAAAAATACATTTTGTGGTTTTGGCCACATTCATGAAGAGCAATTATTGAAGCGTAACTCTTAAACCAAAAAACCCCCCCATGCATATGTGACTGATGTTCACCATTCACCATGGGAATAATTGTAGTGCGCTAACCAGTGTCTGTGAATTTTAGATTAAGATTAAATTGAAATGACAAGTTAGTCAAGGCAGTCTGAAGCCCTGACTGAATATGACATGAGTGAATTTTCCAGCTGGATGGATGTGATTATTGATCCAACTAGCAGACACTCAAAGCACTGCGCTAATATGGAAGCTGTGGCTTTGTTAAATGCTTCATGCCGGACAGTCAAGTTTTACATTCTGACAAGTTGGAGGTTGCTGTCTGACAGCACTGACTGGAGAAGTCTGGATATTTTTGCATATATAATGTATGCAATGAATAATTTAGGTTTTTTTTGTTAGTAATAATTCAGAAGTGTTTTTGCCTCACTGATCAGGCCATCATTCTGTCTGTCTAATATTTTGGTCCAGCGTGATATATCTTCCCACCTAGCAGCCATACAATTTGGTATGGCTACATTATCATCATTACATGATAGCTGTCTTTTAGTGCCATTGTCAGGCCAAAACTTACCCATAATTGTCTACGATAATCTCCTCTAAGCCTCTGAAGTCTTATTTCCATGGTTTCCATGGCCATAGCCCGGGTTTAGAAATTAGTGAGGTCCTTTTTTTTTCAGGCAGCCGTATCTGTTGATATCTGACTCTGTTGTCTCGTTCTTTTGTGAAACAGTCAAGTTTTCCTACATTCTTTTCTCCTAATCTCTTTTCTTCATTCAGACTCTCCCACACAGTTAGCTGTCAAATTGAGAGCTGTCAGTTTCATATGCACAGACAGTAGGGGAAGAGGTTGGTCGAGTAGCCAAAACCTGTAATCAAATACAAGTACTTTGCAAAATCAAGTTGGCAAAGGGTAAAAAAAGGTAGTGATAAAAATAACTACTTGACGTAGAGTAAGAAAGTACTGTATGAAAAAAATACCTGAGTAGAGTAACTTTAGAAATAAGTAAAAAGAAAAAAACACCAGCACACCACTGTTTTTGTTAATGTAGGTTTGTTGGGACCACAGATGGCTCTCCTCAGGTCAGGGTAAAGAGGTGAACATACATCTGTATTTTCTGTGATGAAATGACAAGTCATCATCATCTCCTGATTAGATAACCTGCCACATATAAACTAGGACATTATAAACAACATTTCCAGCTTGTATCTCTCAACATACAAATTGATTCCTATATTACATCATTATTATTATTAAGTACACAGATGAGTACATTTTTAATTGATGTTTGCTGGTTGTCTCTCTATATTATGATACGGCCAAATAATTGCTAATTGTGTGTATGTGCATGACAGACCATGCCTGCTATGCCAAAAAGTAAATGTAAAGATATATCTACAATTTACAGTGTCCTTAAACTCAGATAAACCCAGTACAGATATCCCAAGCCCCAGTTGTGATCACAGACAGACACAGAACTGTAGCCAAATCATTCTGTTATGTTTCTGAAAATGTCTCATATCAGATAACTCATTAGACTTCATGACTTCACTGACTGGCATGACTAATTTGGTCTCCACTTTGGTCTGCATCAGTGTGACTATTTAAATGAACACATTAGCTTGAATATTTAGCGAGATTATGGCAGGAAGCATGAGTAATATTAGTTTTGAAGCATGTGGTGTGTATTATTAAACATTAACACAACAGACACACTTACTGCTCTCTGTCAGTGTCATCCCTCTTCTCTGATGACTTCACAGCTACAGCCTACTACACTGTGTGCTGTTAATTAATCTGTAAATATCACATTTTAGCGTAAGTGTAATTTGAAAGCCATACTCCAGCTGCAGCTTCTGCCAGCATAATGCTGCTTTGAACAATCATGCGGAGGCGTGGCTGTGGTAGAATAACAGAGCAACAGACCTGAGACCAGCTGACCGACAGCCTCTGGACGTAATGTGCATGAATATATAAAATAATGGATTGGCTTGACTATATGTTTTAACTTCTAATTATACAGTCATACATATTATACAGTTTTTATTCAAATTTTATATTTTAAAACATATAGGCCTTTTCTTTTTTCAGAAATAATCACTGAGGTCTGGACCTCAGTGACCTTGTTACTGGCTATGGCCATGTCTACTGTGACTATTCATTGTTCCCAGTGGATTTTGCCTTGGGTTGCATTCACACTTTAGCAGAAAGATGGTCCTTTGCAAGTCACACCAACTTTCCCACACTGGGCTGCCCTCACACACTCCAGGAGGGACTGTGCAATGTAAGTGAGTCCTAGTATTAATATGATGCACATTTTTATATCTATCTATCAGCAACGTTTGATGAGTATCTGTAACAGACAGTGTCCCTGAGGAATGGTGTGTGTAGCTCTCATTATTACAGATACATTATATATACAGTACTCTGCACAGAGAAACACAGGGTTGTTCTGTCAGGCCATTCAAGCAGCTACCAGGGAGTCATCCATCACAGGAGAAATCTGCCTGTGACAATACGGTTGCGGTGATACACACCGCTGTTGGTCACTGTCCAGGACTTATCTCTGTGCAAGATCGACTTCAAGGAAACGGCAGCATTCCCAGTGCACTGCTGCCCACAGGCAACATCTGTGCTCTACCTCCATCCCCTAAATCCGGAATCTGGTCACAACGACAGGTTGTTTTTAATCTTATTTGATATCTCTATGGATTACATCAAGATTTACACGATGTATAACAGTGATCACAGAGTGCCACAATGTTTTTCTTTTACATGTGTATGGGTGGACAAAGATTCTACTTATCGGCAAACAGCATTTTTACAATGCTGTTAACAGTAAAGTAGCAGAATTACAGTAAAGAGCCAACTATGTCACCACCTCAGAGATAATGACAATAATACTATGCTCTACAAATCCAAACTACAAAATTCAAAATAATTGAAGAAACATGTGACATGGATACATACAAAGAGTTAAAGGCCACGTTGATAACATTTTATGTAGACAAATCATTTAAAAAAAATAATACACCTGCAGAGCTTGTAGAAATGTGCAGATATTAAGTCTATCTTTAACTGAAAACATTTATGATTGTGAATCAATAATTCCAAAATGTTTGTCAGTGCTATCTGTGTTTTGTCAGAGATCAACAGTCTTTGCAGTTGCCAGTTTGTGGAAAAAATCTAATGGTTAAGTTCTAGCTAGCAATTTTAGCTAACATTTGTTAGCTAGTGTTAGCAACATAAGCTAGTGCACACACTGGCAACCACTTGGGGACAGATGATTCTAACAGCGGCGTTGTAACGTGAATGCAATGGAAGGGGGAGATGGAAAGCCACAATTATTCACTGAATGTTGTTAATAACACCTTTAAGTCAAGTCAGTCTTATTTATACAGTGCAAAATCACAACAGAAGTTATCTTGTGACACTTTCCAATTAGAGCAGGTCTAGATCATACTCACTAACTAATTCACTAACAGAGCCCCACATTCCCCCATGAGTAAGCACTTGGCAACTGAGAAAAAACTGCTTTACTGCCAAACGTTCTGTCTGCTCCAGTGGCTAACAGCTGTCTGCTCTGAGCTCAGCCCCCGACTGTCACTCTCCACTCACTCACTACAAACTGCCCTGTTCCTAAAGGAGCCATGCCACTCTTAAACACCAGAAACCAAGCTTGGTGGTTGACACAAAAGTCCCAGATTCTACAGTAGTCCATTCCATTTTAGTGACTTTTTTTGAAGTGTAAGCACAAAAGTTCTGTCAAAAATTATAAAACATTTGCAGGAAAGAATACCAAAACACACTGGCGTGGGGCTTCAAAAAACGCCCAGATGGAACAGTTATGCAGCAAAGACTTTTGCACTATCAGAGTACTTCCAGCTTGAAATATTTCCTCCTTCTAAAGTTTAGAATGTCCAGTTATTCATTGATTCACTCATTTACCAAAATGTTTTTGCATTGAAATATTTTTTAAAGCTTATGGCAGATATTGGTATGTGCGATTAGATTTGATGAATTAATTTCAACGCTTGTAATTAACTAGATTAGATTTTTTAAATCGCTTGACAGCCCTGGTTTTTTTTAAAAATGTGAACACATCTTTAAGACTTCTGAGATTAATAAAGGCATGAACCATATGCAGTCAGACGATCAGACAGGTTGGAGAAAAAATCTCCAGGTTATTTGAAGAGAAAACAAAGTTGAATAGTAAAATTATCCTCCAATAGTTTTCTGTTGTAAAAGTAGAAGAAAAATAATACAAGTCCAGTTCAGAGGTTTGCTCTGGTGGTTTGACCTTTATTAAAAGTCTGCCAGCAAACTGGTGAGCTGGCTGACAAAGAGCAAGTCTGTGTATGTGAGCTGACCCACAGCAAATGAAATGCAAGCATTTATATACAGTAAAGCAGTAGGTCATACTAAGCAAAAGGAACGCACTGATCAGTTGGAATGCAAATAAAGGGGGCATCTGCCTGATCGGACATAATGAAATTAAAGGAAACACAAGGGAAGGAAGGGGGGCATTTGTATCAGACACAAGTTGACCCAATCAAGGGGTCAAATTAGGAGAGGGGGAGGAAGGGCGCATAACTTGCAAAGAAAGGATCAAGGTGGTTGAAAGCTAGTTACTTGAATAACAAGTCTCAAGCCCAAATGTGTAGTTGTTCATCATAAACACCCATCAGTTTACAGACTCATTTCCTGATTTGAGCTTGACATGATCTACTTACTGTAGAGTTGTGTGCATACAGTTTTATAGGTAACATTTCAGGTGACTCAATCTCAGAATGACCTTAAACACTTGAAGGTGATTTAGATACTGTTGGTTTGTTTCCGACCTGTCTGATCATCTGACTGCTTGTGTTTCTCGACCCCTTACGTGATGCTGCTCTATCTAGATTTCAGCTATTACTATATTATTATCAATGATAACGATGATGGTCAAACTACAAAAATAAGATTCAAGTTGTAATGAACTGGAATTATCCCTTAAGTACAACCCATGCAGCCATTTTCCACAGCAGACCACAGGTTTGTGTTTTCAATTTTGAGTCCTGAGTCAGAATAATTTGTATGATTTCTTTTTTAAATCCACAAGTTGAAAAAATGTGCTACACATAGTTGGGCACTGAGTTCAAGGTGACAAGATTACATTTATTTGTCAGCTTAACAGCTGAGTCTTTGTTGAGGAGATCAAAGCGAGCATAAAATGTGTCCAGCTCATCTGGCAGCGTGGCCTCACAAATGATGGGGGCACCCCTGCTTCAGTAGCCTCTGACATTTGAATCGCCTGCCACAAATCTTTAGTGCTGCTGCTGTTGAGGTCTCTCTCCAGTCTCTGCTGATGTCTCCTCTTTGCCTCCTTGCTGCCAGCTTTCAGTCTTGCTCTGGCAGTGATGTATGCTTACTTGTCACCTGACTGAAAGGCAGCTTTTTGGCTGTGGATAGAGCCCTCACCTCTCCATTCATACAGGCCTTCTGGTTTGGGAATGATCTTACTGTCTATGTGATCACCATGTCATCAACACATTTGCTGATATATGATGTCACTGAAGATGTATATTCTTCAAGACTGATGTTGTTATTCTGAGTGGCAGCATCTCTGAACATTTGCCCGCCTGTACACTCAAAGTCCTGTAGGGCTGCTGTAGCTTCATCTGTCCACACTTTAACAGTTTTAACTGATGGTCTGACCCTCTTTATCAACTATGAGTAAGTAGGCAGAAGAAGCAGAGAAGTATGATCTGATAGGCCAAAGTGAGGACACAGGAGGGCTTTGTAGCTGCCAGGAATATTTGAATATACCTTCCTCTGGTGGGGATCTGAACATGCTGGTGAAATTTATGTAAAACCGTTCTGGGGATTGTTTGATTAAAATCACCAGCGATTATAAAAAAAATCCATGCAGTCTTTTAGTCATGTTGCTGCTGATGACATCATACAGTGGTGCACTTTTTGAGTTTGCATCTGGACGAATGTACACAGCAACAATAAAACACTGCTGAATTCTTATCTGCCCAGACATCTTAGCATCAGAAATGTAACATCTGGTGAACACTGTCCATCCACTCTGACAGTGTTCGAGCACCAAGCATTATTTATATAGACACAGAGCCCTCCTCCTCTCCTCCTACCAGGGTCCTGTGTCCCGTCCACCCATCCAATGCAGTAACTTGATCTGGGATGTTAAGGGTTGACCATGTCGCTGCAAAGATGTGGGAACAGCAGTCTCTGATTTCCCGTTGTTGAATGACCCATCCAGTTTTTTGACCCACTATCAGACATTAGCCAGAAGAGGGCTTGGTAGAGGAACAGCTCTTGGTCCAAGTTGGGTCAGTTTAGCTCTGATGCCGCAATCCCATCGCTTTTGATTATGTTTTGTCCCGTTGGTGTGGCTGCCACTGATGGAAATCCTTTGGTGGTCTGATGCACTCAATCCATCCCCAAACTTCCTTTTCCGATGTCATCGTAGGCAAACCACACTTCAGTGTTTAAAGGACCTACTGGCCACCACATCTTAATGTGCTGCTGTCGTCATAGCAATTTAGTTAAATGTATTTAATCAAAAGAACCATTGTGAAAATTTGCACTACAAATCAAAGTGCAGCCGTCAATGATGATCATGATGATCCTCTCACTTCCGAAGAGAAAAGAGTTAGCTATGGCAAGAATACAGTTAATCCTGAAGAGCAGCACACACTACATCAATATCAGCTACATCAGCATTACAACTAGGTACCAACACAGACTCACAGGAAGGTGGTCAGGCTTTTCTGGAAGTTTACATCCAGACTCTGTCTGTGGTGAGGCTTCTGCAACAAGAGCACTTTGGTTGAGGTTGGTAAACATGTATCTCAAGTCATTGCAGATGTTTTATGTATTAACCATACAAAGTTAAAAATGACACTGCTAGTGGACATTGTATTGAAAGATTGGGTATTTTGGTTAAAAACATGAAACACACCATCAGTAACATTTTGCTGATTTGCTCTATATCGAAATTTTTGTGACTTTTCAGATATGTTAATTTACATATTTTGTGTCATTATGTTAATTATATGTTGCTCTAACACAAATAACAGGCAATTAACATACTGGTCCATAGCAATTTGTGTTGTTTTCTATCTGATCGTAAAAACATCTTATAATAGAATATTACATATACCAGTGATAAAAGACTTTATTCTTATCATCCATTCTTATAGCAATAGAAGAAAAGCTTAGTTTTAATAACTGTCCTTGTTCATTCAGATTTTAGAAGACTTAGAAATGTTATTTTTATTTTCAGCCCATGGTATTCAGAATAAAAACGGAAAAAAAAGAAAAATTCTCATACATAAACATTAATAGTATGGTCTTAATCCTTTGGTGAGTGGACCTCTGAAAGCAGATCAGTCAGTAGCCACTATGACCCTGGCTGAGGTTTTGTCATCTGGCCCCCTGCCATATGGGGGTGGTATGTGTGTGTGGAGTCTTGTTCCACAAGCAGCTGTTCAACTATTAACACCCCCACCCCCACCATACATACACGCACGCACACACACACACACACACACACACACACGCACACGCACACGCACGCACGCACACACACACACACACACACACACACACACACACACACACACACACACATTGTGGTCCAACCCCCTGTTGCCTCGCAGCATGCTGCTCCTCAGATCGAGGTCCTCTGCTGCTGCTAAATGGCTGAGCTGCTGGTGGATTAGCAGCCTGAGACGAAGAGAAAATGTTTATCCCCGGCTCATAGCAAGCTGCATGGAAAGCTCCTCAAAACTAACCCCAATCCCTCAGATCTCAGATGGCTCCACGAGGACCACTTTGGACATGACAAATGTTGTCACAATCAAAAACACACTTTCATTTTTTTTTTCAACAAGCTAGTCTTGTGTTGTTCGCAAACATTTCATTCAAATGGATAAGTCTTTTGGTTGAACAAATGGAAGTGAATGACTTCCTGAAATCAGTCCTCTTGAACTCTCAGTCGAATGTGAATGAATGTGCAGGTAACACTCACTGGGCGATTGATTCAAGTCATCTGTTTGTATGGATGCATTCACCCACTCACAGTCAAGTCATCCATTTGTGTGTAGGTTAAAAAAAAAAACACAACTGATTTGTGTTGCTAACATTTAGCTTAGCTTTTTACTAACATTTTAATTTTATCATCATTAATTTTAATGATGATATCATCATTAATTTTAATGATGATAAAGCATAAAAAAACATAGACATAATGGACAAATATACAGACAATAGAATAAACCAGTTACAGTGAGATGTGATCATTTGATAAAAGCACCAGAGTAGAGATTATTTTTGGACTATAAGAAGGGTGTGTGTGTGTGTGTGTGTGTGTGTGTGTGTGTGTGTGTGTGTGTGTGTGTGTAGCCCTAGAGGGAGGCAGTCAGCATAGGTCAGCAAAAGGAAGAGCCCATCTTCTCCCTAGGTTTTATTAACTAATTCATTATTTATTTATCTATTTATGGCCTTGGTGGTGCCCAGACCCAGAGAAGGGCACTTGCCCATCGCAGGTTTTGTGTCCTGTCTTTGGACCATTCCCAGACCATTAAGTGGGGGTCTATCCACTGAGGACTGAAATTCATTAGTTTATTTGTTAATTCATTTTCAATACATGTCTTTTCTTTCCTTCCTTCTCTTTTCCCTAACCCTTTAAGAGCGAGGGACATTTAGCTGCTATGATTCGCCAACATTGGTCTTGGACTACAATCCAGAAATATGACATTATCTAGGTTGATATTTTATGCAAAGGCCAACATTTTAATGTTATTGCGCACCAAGCAATGCTTCGCAGAAGTGCCTGTCTGTGCACAAATACTTTACAATACACTAACAATATATATATATATATTTTAAAACAGAAAAAACAATGACAACTCTGTACTATGTTAAATGTCTTCAGGGGTCTACATAGTGAGAGTCCTGTACTTAACTGCAGTAGCCATGACAGCTTGCTTCAGAATAGGACATGTACACGTGTACTCCCATTTGGCCAAAGAAAGACAGCCCTGAACCTAAAGAATGAACTGCTCAAGCAATTGGGTAAATAAAAGCAGGCCTACACATCTAGTTACGCTTCTAAAGACTTAAACTGCAATGATACACTAAGGTCCCCTCTCCTCCCTCTCCATTCATACACATTCATGTCCCAGTAATGCATGTTACTAAGATGGCTTCTTCCCTAGTGTTTCATGCATTCTTGTCTCGCAGGTTGGCCCTACTGCTGTGGTCCTGCTGGGCAGCCAATGATACTATTATAATCAAATAGCAGGGTACTCAGGATACTCAGTCCTAAGTTTACCAATCAATACGCAACATTATAATATACAATATCAAGGCTAGTTGGGATGTTGACTTTGATGTGCTGAAAAAAAAGTTTGGTGATCAAAAGCGAGCATAAAACACATTTGGATGTGTGTGGTTTAGTAAACTTTTGTATTTAAAGTATGTGATGTACATAAAAAGAGTAATACTTTGCTATGGCAGATTTCAGTTTGCAAACATTATTTCTTCACTACTACACAACTAAATTCTCAGTTCACTGACTTGCAATACTGTATAATATTATACACACAGTATTATTAGTATCAATATTATATACTTATTTATTGTATAAAATATACCATACATTATATTGTATATACCAAATATTTCATTAAATACACACTACACATTCACATTTACGGTGTAATTATACTTTATATATAGTTCATCATTCATTCATAGTATCATTATTTATTTAGATACTGTATATTTTATTCATGTTATATGTAGCAGTTTCAATATATATCCTTATATCCTTCATGCAATCAAGTCTCTGTGAATAACATTGATATAGTTTTACAGTGTTTTTGTATATTACTACAACCATGTGTGTATTACAATTATGGGTGCCATTATCCTGTGAAATAAAGCAAATTGGTGAACATGAATAGAGTGTATATAGTCTTTTGTAAACCCCATATTTATTTTACTTTTGTATTATCCTATGTTTGTCTTGCTTTGTCTTGTTTAATTTTTATCTATCATTCAAACACCTGCCCTCAGCTTCTGACTCTTGAAAAAAGTCTTCTCTTTTATTGATGCAATACCTCCTTTTACCACTGCATCGTCCTGTGCTGCTGTTGCCATAGCACAAGGAAAGAACACACAGGCCAACACACAGATATACTGTACAGTATATACTCAGTTGAAAGTATACTAGTAAACTAACTAAAACTAATGAACTAAAGCCATTTTAATTGTCCATCCCACATCCCTACTAGAGTAGGCTAAACAACATACACCTCTGTTCAATGCACATCACAAATCTCTAGAACCATCATACAGTTGAGTCAACGCATCACTAAAACAGTATCAACACAAACTGAATATTTTTTCTTGGCTAGGTGGGCCTCATACACTGGCACTTGGGTGTACAGTATATACTGTAAAATCAAGCCAGAAGGTTTGCAATAGTGTATAAAACTATGAATAAAAATGATATATATGAAAAATAGAAGCTTCAAATCTCATGCATCTTTATGCTATAAAAAAACTTCTTAAATATTTTTTTCCTTTCTCTGTCCGATGTAGAAATGAGATACGATATCAAGGTTCAAGGTTAATTTATTAGTCATTTTACAAACCAGGTTGCAAAACAAAATTAACTTTCAGCTCCTTGGGAACACAGGAGAATCAATACAAAACAAAATTATTTTATGGATATAATGTAATATATGATAGATATTCTTTATTTTTTAATTTCAATTCATGTCTTTTAATAGATTTTCTTCATCTCCACTACAACAGATGTTTCAACTGATGCACAACTGCTCTGCTATGAGCACACCTGTATAAATGAAGTTGTTTTACATGTTTCCTCTACACGAGGGTAGGCTAATCATTTTGTTTGCTTTTTGTTGTTCTTGTTTGCCATCAGGTCGAACATCTCAGCTGACGCATGACATAATACTCAGATGAAGTCAGGGGTTGAGTGACTTCATCCCAAATTATTTAGACATGGTTGCAAATGGCAGATGTCTGTACTATAAATTTACCTGAAAATTAACATTATATTGCAGTCAGACACAATTCCTTTCAGTGCAGACTGCTTGGGTGGAGAAAAGGGTCATTTTCTAAAAGCATTTAGTTGTTCTTGCTTGATATGATTCAGATTTCCATCTGTGAAGAAACCACTGTGGAGGGCAAAGATGTGGATTTTTTTCTTTTAATGGAATAAACACCCCAGATCTAAACAATCACCATGAAAAGGAAAGGTACCATACTCATAATAAAAAAAGGACCAAATCCAAAAAGAAAGGGAGATAAAATAAGATAACATCAATGCAAAGTGTATCTGGCATCTGCTGGGAGGCTTGATGCTCACTGGGAGTGAAAGGAGATTATGTTAAAGCCTAAATGAGGCTTTTACATTTTGTCAAATCCTGCAGGCATAATCTAATCTTATCCGTCTCAATCCAATTTTTAATGCTGGCTACACACAGGATTAAAGTAGTGCAGTTTGCTTTGTAGGCCATTTGACAGTGGAGCAGCATCTGTTGCTGATGGCTGGAAGACGTGCAGGTTAAAGTGGAAAAGATCAGGAGCAGAGGAAAGCTCAAGCCTGGTTTGATGTTTACAGTGGAAGATCTGCAGGATTCATGGACACAGAGAAAAAAATATTACTATTATTATGTATTAATATCGTGCTGAGGAGAGGGATGGTTGTTTTTCCTTTATGCTTGTCATTATTTTGTCATTCATTATGGGAGTGTATAATATTAAAACCACGAAAAGTGCTCCACTGCTTCCATCTTCAATGTTTATATACATTATTTTCTACCCCAATTTTTATATGAAAGGTATCCATGTAGCACTATATTCTCCTCATTATTCATTCTGACATGGTGTTCAAGTTAGCTGTTTTATGTTTGGGAGTGGGTGGGTGGGGCAATATAGTGATGTGTTTTAGAGGCATGGAACCAATGGAAGGTATTTCTGGGTTGGCGTGTTTACCTACAACACCGGCATTCCATCTTTCCATCTCCCCATCAACACTAGTCAATAGTTTGGGACTGTAGGCGCGGTAACAAAATGATAGTTATCCTGAAGGTCAGTTCATTATTGTGGGACGTCTTTCATATGTATGAATGAAAAACTGCCCTGATTCAAACCATATGGTACAAACTGTAGTGACAAATGACGGCCTTGTTTATAAACATCCAAGGCCTCAACATTTTGCAACCGTCTGTTTATGAAGCTATATAGAAAATATATTTAGCATCTTCTAATGTTAATATTTGTTGGACTATAAAGCAATCATAAATCAAAACTCTGTTAAGCCAATACATGGCATCTGATACTGCAATCATGTCATCTTAGCTTAATCATAAATATGACCTGCTTCATGCTAAACACGACACAGTTAATTACAACAAGGAAATGCAATCAATTTACTAAAAGTTTAAATTTGAAATGTTTGGAAAGTCATCATCCTTTTTCTCTTTTAAGAATATTAAATCAATCTCTGGGTAAAAAAAAATCATAGCAGAAGATATGTTCTGTAAGAAAAAACAAGATAACATGCCATATTTCCACAACCTATTTTTCTGCCACTGACAAGCAAGCCTCTGTGATTCAAAAGTATTAGATTCTTTCAGTTTTCCAATGAATGGAATAAGTCAGATTATGAGGAATCAATCATGATATGCTCTCCTTCTGAGTGATTTAAAAAACCAAGAAAGAATAGAAAAACCAAAGAATAGAATAACAATAGAATAACGAAGAACATCCCCTATTTTTTATTGTTGCTATAAATTAGTTTTGGAGTATGAAGGCAGCTTTGAGTCATGACTCCAGGGACTAGGTTACCAGGTCATCTTGTTGAGGTCAGATTTCTTTGGAACAGATGGCTGCTCACCTATCTGCAGAGCTTTTGCTGTGCAGATGATATGGGATTAAAGCTGAACTGATTTTAATCAGGTAAACTTCTTATATCATCTGCAGATTTGGTTCAAAAGGTGTGCAACAAAATATTGAGTTTAAAAGCTGCTCTGTTGTTAGATGTTACAGAAGACCTTACTGTTATATCTTTTGCCAGACAGCAGTAGGGTGGACAGTTTTTGACAGGGGTGCTGTTGTCTTTTAGTATCCTTCTGGTGGATGCCTGGTAGATGGGCGCCAACAATATTCTGGGCAGTTTTAATCACCTGCTGCATAGCCTTCCTATCCTAGCAAAGAGATAAGTGCATAAACCCTATAGATTGTTTAGAAAAAAAAAGAATAAGAGCGCAAAGAGTAAAGGAAAATTAATGATTATTGGTTTTACTTGCAAGCATTACAAATCCCTGAGTGAGTAAGTAGGTGTTGAGGCTGCAGGAAGGAAACTGTGCAGTGAAATATCAGACATATGTTGAGGTGAGGGTACGCAGTGTGGTATGGCGACTATTTACTGCCAGAACTTGTGCACATGAAAGAACAGTATCCACAAGCAGATATTATATATTATATCATAAGATAAGATTGTTTGCTCAGTCAACCACCACTACTGCTGATGGCTTTCTGCTGGTGGATACTGTTCTTTCAACATCACATCACATATACTTGATGTAGGCATTCCATGACAATCAAATTATATCTGATATAATCTTATCTTTAAAGGTAAAGACTGATGTTTTGTCCAGTAATTGTTGGAGGAGAGGGCATGTGGCTATGATAGGGCAGGTAGAGCAGCTGGTGTGGAGGTGATTGAGAAAAGGAGCACATATTGATGGTTAAGACTATGTAAATATGTAAAAACAAACAAACAAAACCCAACCAATTTGCAAAATGTTGGCCATACCATTTCTACACATCCTTATATCCTCATTTACAATGGAGTTGAGCTCCAAAACAGTTAAACAACATGACAATATTTTGTATAGCTAATAATAAAATACAGGGTTAGTATGCTCAGAAGTACAAACAGGGTTAAAACAATGTGGTATAAAGCATATTAAAAACTTAAAACAGATAAATTTACAGCAGCTAATAATTAAACACATTTACAATCAAATACAACAGGATCAGAGATGAGGCCTTTGAACTGCCTTACCCGCAGATTCCACTGGATACGGTACTGCTACGGTACGGCTGCGTTACGGCTCCGGTACGATTGTGCTCCATCGTCCTCAACCCCCACCAGTTGCGTTTTGAGTCTGCTACGGCGCAGCTCCGCCGATCAGCTGGAGAAACGAAACCGAGGAATTCCCGCGATAATTACATTATCACACACGAACGCAGTTATATGTATGTGCTATAAACACAACAACACGAAGTGTTCCCGACCGACGGATTAGAAGAAGAGCGCGTATTTGTCTCTTTTTTGAGGTTTTTGTGTTTGTATCAACACGGAGTGTTTTATTTTGAAAATCAACCGGATTTCTTGTTGTTGTTTCGTGTCTGACTTCCTGTCTGCTCTGTGCTAAATTCGGCTGAATTGCTGCGTTGTGTTGCGGCGTCCGCCAGAATAGAAGTCCTGCGTATCTGCTCCGCAGGGCTGCGGACTGCCGGAGCTGGCACGCAGCAGACACGCAGCGCAGCGGACCTGGTGGAAGTTAACACATAGACTAAAGTGCTACGGATCAGCTCCGCCGCCGTGGCGGAGCCGTAACGCAGCCGTACCGTATCCAGTGGAATCTGCGGGTTAGTGGCAGTTAAGAGTTTAAGTTTAAGGCCCTTTGCAGATTATACAAGTGTCCTGTTATAAAATGACATTTTACCTAATTCTGTTCTGACAAACGGAGTGTGGAGCAACAACCTATTCTGTGAGTAAGAACCACAATTATGTGAGTTCAAAGTTAAAAAGGATATAATGAAAGGTGAATGTAACTGTATTAAAGACTTATAGATGAATAAAATACAATGCTGATCCAGTCTAGCCACCAAAGACGGCCAGTCAACATTTTGCGGCCAATAACGCTCAGGTTTAAATTGCAGAAAAAAAACCCAACAAAAAACCTTTGAAGTATAGGCTTCCTTAGAGTCATTCCTGTGTTGGGGCCCTCAGTTATTAGTTCCACTATTCCCCACACTATAATGCCCCTGCTGGAACTACAAAAAAGGCTAAAGGGGTCCCCAGAAAAAAACCCAGATTCATACTTTTGATCAGAGTATCAGTGGAGGAAGTCTGCACATTACTTATCCAGTCATGGAGTGCATTTTCAGTCATGGGGCATTTTGTCTGTGGCATTAGAGGAAAGGTAAAAGGGTCACCATCCATCCATCCATCCATCCATTTGTTGTCAGTGTCCACTGTGTACTCTGTGTGACTGTCATGAGTTAATGGTGCTATCCGACCTGACCACGTGGTGTTAAAAGAACTGGCCCCATTAAGCTTCTACGCATGGAACAGCTCATTCTCAATGGCCTGGTCAGCTTGGGGGTCATGCTAAAGTTGTTTATATAAGCTGTTTGAACAATGATAAGGGGAAATGATGGCAGATAGCAAGAATGAACAAATATTTGACGGAGGACAAGCAGCTGTTTGTCAGGATGACATTAAGCCAGTAGGTTGCATAGCACCTGTAAGTGCTTCAGTGTGTCCCTTCTGACAACAGTCTCACAACTAAGCCATTACATGTGCAAATATGACAGAGACATGTAAAACAAATATGCACTAAAGGTGCCAAAAGGCAAGAATGACAAAAAAAAACATGTTGAACGCTAGAAAGGCCAGTAGAACCTGGACATTTTAATCTCTTGTGTGCAGGGAGATTGGGCAGTCTCTCCTAAACCTCATCTCAAAGAAGATCATGACCTGGTGTAAAATAGTACATCAGACTATCAGTGGCTACGGTCCCCCAGATCAGCTTTATTATCTAGTTAAGGAACAGTTTATCAGGAGACATACTTTTACTAAAGTTTAAATGAAGCTTTATTATTTGAGGAGTTTCTGGGTTTATGAGTGTGTTAGACATGCACATGTTGAACAAATAAGAATTGTGGCTATATTATGGAGTATATGTACAGTATATAGTTTATTGGCAGTATTCATTTGGTTTAGTGCTTTGTATTTATCTGCCACTTACATCTGTTGAGACTCATTTTAGTTAAATTGTGATTTTATCAGCATAGAAAAACAATAGTTACAGTAATTTAAAGTTTTCATTGCAGTTAAACCATATTCCCACATACTTCCACATCCAAAACTGTACAGGAAAGTCGTTCAGAAATAACCTGCGAAAACCAGGTCTTGGTGCATTCTCACAATGTGATTAATTAACTGGCTATCAAGACTAGATTTTGGAGGCCTTGTAACAAAGTAGTCCTTTAGTAGAATTAGTAGTAGAAAAAGACCCAGCAGTTGCAGAGCATGTCAGGAAGGCAAGTTAGTCGGGCAGACATACAGGAGTGGTCACGAGGGGCACCGCTCCAGAGGTTACCGACAGAGTAGAATGGAAACTGGATGCACCCATAGCACCCATGCAGCACCCAAAGTCAGAGACCATCCAAAAAGTGTGTAGCATTCAAAACACCACAGACATTACTTAAGATAATCCAGACCACAGACGGTGATGAAGATGTAGGCATTGTGCAAACAGTGAAGGCAACGATCGGGATGTCTGTGTTAAAGGCAATGCTGGAGTTTAGTTCAAAGGTCAGGACCTTCTTTTGGTTCCAAGCAAAGAGCCTACTCTACCAGAGGGTGTCACTATTGAGGAGAATCGCATCACTGTCCCCAGTGATAGGTCAGGCTATGTTCCAATCCCAACACAAATTATTTCTTTTGGGAGTTGAACAGAAAATCAGTCCCTGTTGGCCACGTCATCCCGCATTCCAAAACATGCTTGAGTTTCTCACATGTAGCTTGTGGTTCTCTGTTACCCCTTTTTGACCAAGGTGGTTCAGGTAGAATCCTATTTGGCTTGAGTACAGCAGAGTTCCTGGGAAATTTGGAGGAGTACTGAGTTGGCTTGAGTGATGTCATTTGTCAACAGTACCTGGATGATAACCTGGTCCACAGCCCAAGCTTCAAGAACCATGTCTGCCACTTGAGGTTTGTGTTCCAAGGGTATTAGAAACACAAGATGACGCTCATTCCACACAAGTGCGAAGTGTTCAAAAAGAAGATATGGTTTCTGGGGTGTCTGATGTCTGGTGAAGGCTACACAATGGAACCAGATGAAGTGGCTCCATTTCAAGCATGAAAGGTGGAGATTTGAGAAAAATGCTTGGATTTCTCTCTCATTATTGAGCATACAAACCAAATTTCTCCAGAATAGCAAAGCCTCTCTAGCAGCTGCTCTCAGCACCTCTTATGAAAGCACCACCTGAGGGGCTCAAGAACAAGGAAAAAGTAATCACCATCAGAAATAAAGGCAACCTTCTACCTAACACTACTATGCCAACAACCATGGCCGTGAAGGAACCCAGGCTGGCTGACGTGCTTACCGGAAGCAGATCAAACTTAGCCGGCCTTTTCTTTGGGCCTGGGCCGGTAAGTCTCGCTTCACTGACCTACGGTGGCATATACAAGTCTATTTTCCGCTGTGGGCTCCTATTATAGAGCCCTCGCGAGTAAGTCCTGCCCTGCGCCATTGCCTGCATATCCCACCTGTGACAACAACATTTACCCCGTGTTACGATCACCTTTACTGGCCACAACTGTTTGTCTTTCCCAGCGATCACCGCCTACACCCTACAACCAGTAGGGCTGTGTCGTTCACCCCATCTACAAACCATGGCTCCACTCACCTCACCACCCAGCTGTGTCAGCTTAGCCCGCTTGGTCGATAAGATAACAGAGCTGGAAGGACAAATCTCCACCTTGTAAGGGATCCGTGAAGCGGAGCAGCTCGTGGACACCATCACCTTCGGCCCAGCGGCGACTAGCACAGCCTTCTCCTGTGAACCTGACACCAGCCCCCCCGCCTCTCCTCCAGGTTCTGGTGTTACCACTCACCAGTTTCCTGCTGATACCCCCCCTCCAGCCACCATCCCTGATGACTCCTGGCTACGGCTCGGGGCCAAGCCCAAAGACCTGGTCAACTCCACACCATCCCCCAAAGCAAACTCAGCTTTTATCCAGGAGTTTGCAGAGCTTCTATCTCATTTTATGTCAAAATATGACAAAGTTCTTATTTTAAGTGATTTTAACATACATGTCTGTTGGAGTCTTTTAACCTCACTCAGGCAGTATAAGAGCCCACACACTCAAAGGGTCACATCCTTGACCTGGTTCTGTTCAGTGGCCTCAGCCCAGATAACTTCTCTACCAAGCATATTTGTGTGTCGGATCACAAAGCTGTTTTATTTAATATGATTTTATCCCAAACACCTTTTAATCACAGTCACCAGTACACGGCCGAGTTTTTAATACAAATTCTGCTAAGTTTTCTGAGCTTTTTACTTCTTCTTTAACTGCCTTTAATTCCAATTCTAACACAGAGGAGCTGTTCTCCTTTTTTAACCACACCTGTCAGTCTGTCCTGGACTCAACTGCCTCCTACAAAGACAAAAAAACATATAGAGCACTGCAGCCCTGACTAAATAGCTCCACCCAATCATTGAAAAGAGACTGCAGGAGAAATGAAAGGAAATGGAAAAGACAGCCTTACACATGTTTTATGAGACTTGGAAAGATGCCATGCTAAAGTACCAAAACACAGTTAAGGAAGCAAGAACAACCTTCTTCTCCAACTTTATTTTAGCAAATCACTCCAACCCCAGAATTTCATTTAAAGTCATAGTCAGTAACCATCCCTTCCTCCCCTCCTCTTATTGATGCCTCTCAAGAAAGGTGTGAAGACTTCTTGAACTATTTTAGAAACAGAGTCAACAATATTAGGCAAAACATTACCCCCTCGGACCGAATTTTACAGACCAGTAGGGACATCCATAGTTATTTTAGCTGTTTTGAACCGGTTTTAATGCCCTTTTTAACTAAACTCATATCACACATGAAACCAACTACTTGCAGCCTTGATTTTATCCCTACCAAGTTTCTTAAAGAGGTTATTGACACTGTTAGACCCAGTATTTTATTAACAGCTCCCTAAAAAGTGGCATTTTCTCAGACTCCTTTAAACATGCTGCGGTCCAACCCCTTTTAAGAAAACCAAACCTTGACCCTTTGGTTCTTAACAATTTTAGGCCAATTTCTAAACCATGTTTTTATCCAAGTTTTTAGAGAAAGTAGTTTCTACTCAACTTTCAGCTTTTATGTCCCACAACAATATTTTTGAGAAGTTCCAGTCTGGTTTTAGAGCTCTACACAGCACAGTAACTGCCCTCCTCAAGGTCACAAACAACCTTCTTTTAGCAGCCGTCAGGGGAGAGAGCGCAATTTAAATCCTTTTAGATTTAAGTGCAGCTTTTGACACTGTTGATCATGCCATTTTACTAGACCGCCTGAAAACCTGGGTTGGCATCAAGGGTATTGCTTTTAGTTGGTTTTATTCTTGCCTTTTAGACAGAACCTTCTTGGTCACCACTCTTCAACTACAACGCCCATTACCTGTGGTGTACCGCAAGGTTCTATTTTAAGGCCAGATTATCGAACATCATAATGTTTCGTTCCACTGCTATGCAGACAACACACAAATATACCTTCCGCTGAGGCCCGGTGACCCAGGATGCCTAGCTGCTGTCTTAGACTGTCATACAGATATCAAACATTGGATGGCTCTAAATTTCCTACAACTCAATAGCTCAAAAACTGAAATCATACTGTTCAGCCCCCCAAACCATATCAGCCTCTCTCAGCAAGCCCTTGGTCCCCTGTCCGTCAACATAAAACCCACTGCACAAAACTTTGTAAAACTCTGTTTTTAAAAAGTGCTATAAAAATAAAGTTTATTATTATTATTATTGTTATTATGCACTTGATACAAAGCCACAAGGAGACCCTGAACTCTCTTCTTGACAAACTGATCAAGCCTCACATCCTAGGGTATCCAGATATCATGCAACCTTTCATCCTCCATTGTGATGCCTCCTAGGAAGGATTGGGAAAGGTAATTTATCAAAGGCAGAACAACAACACGGTACTAATCAGATATGGCTCCAGAACACTGATAGGACTACTTCATTACACTTATTGCTAGAACTACCTTTGGTACATAAGTACATTTAATATCAGATAAGACATTTTGTCAAGTACTAGTCATATAGCTGACTTTCACCAAATATGTATTTATTTTTTGATATTTTGACTTCCCCACAGTCAACAAATTGACGGTCTGAGGTCTCATTCATAAACATTGTGCACGCACAAAATGGTGCCTGAACGAGGCGTACACATTCCCACGCAAAAGTTATGATCTATAAAAAA
Source organism: Pagrus pagrus (assembly GCF_965226575.1). Lineage (NCBI taxonomy): Eukaryota > Metazoa > Chordata > Actinopteri > Spariformes > Sparidae > Pagrus > Pagrus pagrus. Next base: position 28,917,512 of record NC_140192.1, read on the forward strand.
CAACTTGACGGGAGAGTGTGTGTACCTGTGAGCCATGTGTACTAACATTTTGAAAGCAGGGGTAACCGGTGACAGATGGCGAGGTGTTGAAACAAAGCCATACTACAGTATAAACTAATGCCTCTCACTCATTTCATTCCACTTAGTATAAAATGTTACCATATGTTATCATATATACACGTGATGATAATCAATCAAACCAGCCGGGCTATGTGTACTTTAGTTTTTCTTGAACCATATTTATTCCATGAACACCTTTAAATTGTAAGAGATATAAGCAAAGCAAAATCTCAAATCAAAGTCTGCTAGATATTTCATCAGTGCTCTCACACCATCACTTTCCCCCCCGGGTGCAGCGGAGGCCGGATGAGGGTGACGCTGGTGGTCAGTTGTGGAGCTCCACAGCTGTTGAAATGCAGGATATGTCAGGTGGAGGGATTTGGAAAAGTCTGGCCTGCCTTTCCCTGATATTAAGCGTGAACATATGATATACTGTATATATATCATATAAGGCAAGTTAACAAGATACAAGATCAAGTTAACGAGATGGAGTCTATGGCCAAAACAGTGGAATCTTTGCCAGTCATTAAGCTCCACAGCCTTTATGACGTTACTAGCGTTGTCTGTAGTTATGGTAACCAGCCGCCGAGCTGCCAAAGCCTCCTTCAGACCCGATGCAATGTTCTCTCCCGTGTGGTCCTGGGGAAACTATGATGTTTGCAGGCACCGGCTTTTTAGCTCAAAGTCATCGTCAATAAAATGGACGGTCAAGCTTAGATAGGGTTCCATGGTCCTGCTTGACCACAAGTCTGTTGTTGTTGAAAAAAACTTGACTGTAGCCATTTCCATTTCAACCTCACTCCGGCATTTGTTGTAGAGCTTGGAGATGGCGGTGTGGGAGAAAAAGTTCCGCGAGGGTAGCTCATATCTCCTGTCCAGCGTGCGGATAATTTTTTGAAATCCCTCCTTATTAACTGTATAAATCGGCACCATGTCTCATGCCAAATAGTGTGTTATGGAGTCAGTGATTTCCTTGTGTCTTTTTGAGGTATTTTCGTATGGTGTGACACTTGCAAATGTATCCGTAATTGTGCGTTGTTGTGGTCGTTTCAGGCGTTTTTCAGTTGTATCTTTCACGTTACTTTGTTGGGCTTTCATTTGAATGCATTCTTCGTATTTTTCTTTGTGGTGTTTCAAGTGTTGATATAGATTGGTCGTATTGCCGTGGGACGTAGTGACTTTAGCTTTGCATGTTTTACACAGCACATCTTGCTGTTCAGTGTCATCGTACCTGAATCCAAAGTATCGGCATATAATAGAAGTTGCATTTTTTTTGACCACCAACTGAGCTTGTCCCTCCTCGACTTCCTCTTCGGCGTCCATATCGGCTGTTCTGCTCTACTGAAAGCCGGGTAGTCACGTGACTATACCTGCAGCTGAGGCTGCACACAGTGTGGATGTGGCGTCACCTTGCTCCACACCGCACGGGAGATATTCCCGTTCATTGTAATATTTGTACTGATATGACTCTATTTTCATGTAGGCCACATGTTGAATGTCTGTATTTTTCAAAATGTTAGATAAAGATTTTCATTAAAAAAGAGAGAGAGAGTCCTGTTCACAGGCACAGACATGCACGCTTGTTTACATTAAATCACAAATCGCAGTCTTTTATGTGATTACATAATTGCACAGCATGACATCGTGATTGAGATTGCGATTCGATTAATCGTGCAGCACTAATACATACGACAGCAACATAAGGAGTTAACGCTAGCTACGTTGACTAATGCAGAGTAATAATACATTTCCCCAACCAAAACAAACCAGCTCATTACCTGTCCAACAGAGACACAGCTACCATGGCACCCGTTTTCAGGCCTTTGACTCTATCAGTTGTCTCAATTGTTGAACAGCCATTCCAATGTTGACTCTTGTTTCACCTCTTGAGCTAGCCAACTTCTTTTTATTTGTAGCCTTCTTTTCTTGCTCTGTTTCTGTACTTTCTCTGCCATTCTTGTCCGTAAATAACGAGCTCACTGCGCCACAGCTCCAGCAGTGTGTTGTGTACACTCCAGTCACGCGCAATGAGTGATGGGCGGAGTCAGCACAGGGTGGGCAGGTTAGGACAGATTGATAGACAGGTAGGCTGTTCATGTGGGAGATTCTCCCAGGTCATTCTGTCCTCATACAATAGGACGTCATACGTATCCTGTACAGATGTTAAAGTCTGGATAAGGATAGTGAAGACTGCTGTAGATATGTCTACAGAACAGATGTCTGATGAACCAAGCCAAGGCAAAGCTGACTGTTTGCGTAAAACTCATAAGGAGGCCTTCAACCTATCTACAGGTATGTTAGCTGACCTAGTATCTGTGACCTAATTACATCCTACTCCTCTGGCTCCTCTGAGTTTGGAACTCTGCACTCACCCCCCTTATATATGTTGTTAAACAGATAACCATGTATGGGAGGGACACTTCCTGAAACTGTAGATATCATTTGAGCATTTGGGAAGACTTGTTAGGATTAACATGATGATTGCTCTGTGCAGACAGATGTACTGTTCCTCCTTGATCAAGTTTGTATAAACTATCTCAACCTAAGTCACCTGTGTCTGTGAGTCTTCTTCATCTCTCCTGAATGGTCATGCGAGCTGAAATTCCACAACAATCCATACAATATCTTTGGGCTGTTAAAATTGATTGGAAGAATTTTATATTTTGATTGCTGTCTGGATGTTGTTCTCTACAAATATAATAACAAATGCTTCTGAAAAGAATTACCAACCCCAGCTTTAATATGGTGCCAATAAAAGTTATCAAAGGTCCCATATTATAGTGTTTTTCATCAATTTCACACAGCTGTCAGAGGTCCAACAACACTGTATTCGAAATGTATTGCCCCAAACCCATCCGTGGTCCTGAATATAAGCTGTCTAAAAGTTGCTCTACTGAGCTCTGCTGAGAGCAGCTGTTTCTGTGCCTGCAGCTTTAATGCTAATGAGCTCCGTCCTGCTACACGCCCCTCTCAGGGAGAGGATGACGCTTACGTTAGCGGTAGCATGCGCTAATGTTTACGTGGATGTATCGCTATGGCTCGCCGAGATGCTGTCGTTCAACCACACCAGTTTGACCCAGAATCGGACCCAGAAGGAGAGGCTCAGAAAAATACAGACTCTGCGGCTGCAGCAGGACTCCCCAACACAACCACCCGGCTCCCATCCCCCACTGACCTGCAACAGGTAACATCTAAAAACAGCTAGCGAAAGCTGTGTTTGTCTCCAACACAGTCTCCAAACTCTTGGACACTGTCCGCATAGTCTCTGTCTCCAGTCTGCACATGTTTCCAGACTTTTTACTGTGACAACCAAGCTCCCTCGTAATATTATTAACATTAAACTCACTTCAAATGCCGTTGCATAGCGGACCGTAGCTGAGCTAACTAGTTAGCCAATTTCAAGCTGACTTCACCAAACTCGTAGGCAACTGTAAATACTATCAACACGTGGCGACACTCACCTGTGGCTCGGGTGCAGCTGCTGGGTCCTGTATGGTTGGGACTGATCCTTTTACGAGGGTCAGTGTCGAGGCAAAGCCAGCTTTGTACTGACCCTCGTTACTGAAGCAGTCCGATGTGAAGTGGTTAGCACACACAAACAGACTCACAAGAACCGTAGCCAGTACGTTGTCGTTAAAAATGAAATGCAACCACTGTCTCTTCTGTTCTTCTGTAGCTGGGACAGAGTATAGGCACTTATGTTGATTTTTACAAACAAAAACAGAGCACTTCTCGTTGCGCTTCGACATGGTGCTTTTGATAGCGTAATGGCGGATCTCCGAGACGGTAGTGCTGTACCTGGTGGGTGGACACTGTGGGTGGGATTATTCAAATGACCGTCGACGACCGGTCGAAATTTGACTCGCTCATCTGGAAACCGCAGGCAAGACACCGTCAGAAATCTGTATCTCACTCAAAAAAGCACGGATGGTCTTTTTTCAAAGTTTGTATGCGTGTGGCAGCACCATAGACCCAAAATAACACCCCAAATCCCAGAAAAAGAGATTTTTTCATAATATGGGACCTTTAAGCAACCTGCTAATTATTCCTCCACCAAGATAACAGTCAAGTGTACTCAATAATACCAATAAACCAAGAATAGGCCCATTAACACACACATTAATTTAGGGGAAATGATTCATTGTAATTAAAACAAAGCATTAGCAAAATCAGAGTGTGTACAGTGATCAAACTGTAAACACAAGGTTCGGGGCTTTGGACCAAATAGATGTGCGAGCTGTGTTCAGCAACACACTAGAACTCTGATGGAGGAACCCTAAAACAGACTATACGCGTATCATTCAAAACTGTGAGTACTGAGAGTTACCGGGAAGACTCCAGGAAGTCTACGTTTGTATGTCGTATTTCCTTATCATAGGCTACATCAACAATATTATTCAACCATTGGAAAGTTGTCCCTTGTCACACCCTGGGCTCTGCTGCATCATTGCTCTCCTTTGTTTAACTACTTCCTTATATCTGTATTTCTATAAAATGTGATGCCTCTTCACTCTGATCTTTTCTGTTTTACTGCTAATTATCTTGTGTGGCCTGTCCTCTTCCAGGTCATCATAGTGGAGAGGAGATCATGTGGCTCAGGCACCACTTGGTGATGAATCGTCCTTCTTAGTCGTCTGCTGGATCCACACACTTTTCATATATTATAATTTGTATCAGATATTCTGTCAATGCAATTTGTAAACTGTGATTTTGTTGTTTTGTTCTGTACGTGTCATCTATTGCACGTCTGTCCATCCTGGGAGAGGGATCCTCCTCTGTGGCTCTTCCTGAGGTTTCTTCCATCTTTTTTTTCCCCTCAATATGGGAATAAGTATTTCCTCACTTGAATCCAGGGTCTAAGGACAGAGGATGCCATTCACTGTACAAATTGTAAAGCCCACTCAGGCAAAGTGATGGTGATTTTGGTCTATATACATAAAATGTATTTAAAAGTCTGGTATACCTGACGAGGCTGTAGGGGGAGGAGGAGACACTGCGTCTGATGAGAATGAAGAGGGAGGAGGTGTTGCGTCAAACCTCCAGTCGGCCTGAGCTGCCATGGGGTCCTGCATCTCTCTCTCTCTTTAAAACACCCTTTGGGAAGGTGCGCAGGTCATTTTCACTTTCTTCAGTCCTGACTTTTTGTGGGTCAGGACACAAAGATTTGCCAGGCCTCTGGCCTCAAAGTTCTTTTCTTCTAGCATGCTTGAGTTGCCAGTGTGTGGTCTGAGCCCCCGAACCTTGTGGGGGTCAAGCCAGCAGAGGTGTGTCCTGGGTGGCGTCCAGCGGTGAAAAGAAACTACTGTTGTAGGCTGTAGTCTTCATGAGTAATCATCATCCTTTCTTTAAAGGAGTCTTGAGACTGGGAGGTGACATGTGATGTCAGCAGAGGTGACACTTCACTCCCCCCTGTGTCCCTCTCAGTTATCAAACTTTCATTTAACTTAAATCTTATGAAATCGTTATCAATGTCTGTTAAGAGGTTGTGTCATAGTTTGAGTTTGTGCTTTTATTTTGTAGTGCTATCCTCATGTGTCTTGTCTCACTTTCCTTTTCCTCCCCTTGTCTGTGTTTTCCCTCCAGTGTGATTGTCTGCCCCTCCCCGATGTGTTTCACCGGTGTCTAATTATCCCTATCAGCTGCTGTGTATATAGTCTGTGTGCTCCCTGCTGTTTTTGTCAGATCGTCTGTTCAGCTTCCTGATGTCTGTTCCTGTGTCTCCCAGACACTTTTTAACACTATTTTTCTACACATAAAAGTAAAAAGTATGAGCTGACCAAAACACGTGGACCCAGCAGCACCAGCGCTCAACTGGAGGCTATGAGGAACAGTCTGTGTCATTGTGTAAATAATAGCACAGACATTTTGGAGAAGGTAATGGCCATTGCCGTTTTTGAAATGAAGGTGGACAATAGGCCTTGGTTGCGGGAAGCTCCAGGCACGGCTGAACTCTTAGAGAGACTTTGTTCGCCATGCTAAACTCCAGCGGCTGCCATACTGGACTTAACATGGAGCTTGCTAAGCCCCAGCCCTGTGCACCCAGCTCTGAGCCCCAGGTTACTAGCTACAAGCCCAGGCCGCAGCCTCCAGCCAAACCCGCTGCAAACCAGGCTGCTCTCCCTTCTGTAAGGCTCAGGTTTATTTAGTCTCCAGCCCGCTCCTGTGTCTAGCCTACAAGGGGGCCTCAAGGTACCACAAGTAACCCTGCATCCTGGAGCTCAGGGTTTAAGTGGAGTAATAGGGGTCAATGAGCTCTTTAAGATACGATGGTGCCACACCATTAAGGGCTTTGAGGATCTGCAGGAACCCTTGACCCTTTAAATGATTTCAAATTCTATTTCAGATTTTACAGGAAGCCAGTACAGAGAGGCTAATATGGAAGAAATTTGATCTCTTATGCTACTTGTCAGTACATTGCATGAGGTACCTGAGGGACTTGTTGGGGCAGCCTGATGGTAGGGATTATTAATGGGGGAAAGCATGGACTAATTTTTCGGGATCATTTTGAGACAGAATGTTCCTGATTTTTGCAATGTTAGAATTGCCAGTTGAGGCTGCAGTGCTGCAAAAATTGAACAGGTAGAAGTAGATGACACTGCATCTTTTAGCTCAATACCTGCCTTGCTGTGTCATCCAAGTGGTTTCTTTAAAATAAATACAGTGGTAACAGTCTGACATTACACAACCTTGTAAGGGCTTAGATAAGGGAACAAAAGATTCTTTAAAACACAAAGATTTTGTGAAAGATTGTAACATCATTGACCACACCACTGCTTTAGGAGACAGACACTGATCCATGTTTGTGGCTATTTTGAATAGGTGAGATGCTGGCACAGTGAGAAGTCTGTTTCTGCCAAACAACTGTCACAAGTCACTCTCTTTGTTATGAGCAAAAAGACTATAGTAAATTACATCTTGACAGTATGCTAAACTTCATAAAAAATATTTTGAGAAATAACTACATTTCATCAAATGGAAATTACTGTAAATGTCAGTAAACTAAAATCAGAATATTCACCTAGCAATGTGCAAAAACTGAATGTTTTTAGTACTATCTATCTATCTATCTATCTATCTGGTGCTCTAAGAAATCAGTACAGAATGCATGAGTAATACTGACTGAACACATTTCTTAAAGACTGGTTGTTTCTTTATCAAAGTCCCACCACTGAAAAATGAAGGCAATCGTAAGCCTTGGAAAATGCTGTTTTTTTCTTTCTCAAACCAAGCTGTATTCCCTCTAAACTCACAAATGGCTGACCTTTGAAAATTGCAGTGTTTAAGCCTTTGCTTTTTAGCCCTCTGTAAATGTCACTTAATGTTATTGGGCCCTGGCAGCATAGGATCATTAATCTTTCCTGTGCCGGCTGGCAGAGAGAAATGCAGCGGGTAGATCCGCTGTATCACTAAGTAGGGACATCAGAGCAGAAGTGTAAACATCATTTGGACACTGCAGTTTTTTCTGCTCAAATGGGTTTGATGTTGATGAAGGGAGACCTTCTTTTCAGAGTGCAGTGATGCACGGTGTTTGATCGATATTGTCAGGAAGGTTGGTAGTTATTCCACCACTGGAAAGGTGGAAAAGGTGGTATCCTTCTCTTCAACTGAGATAGAGAACAAAGTTATCTTCTTTACTCCATTTTTCCACTCCAGCAGATAATGCAGCTGGTAATCAGTATGCTGAAGCAGAAAGCAGGGATTCTCTGGCTGAACTATTGGTTCTGTAACATACCAGCTTTGATTTACTCCCTACAGTTTATGGCAGCAATTCTAAACACTTTCAAGAAAAGAAGTTAATAAATAAAATCAATAATTAGTGTGTCTGCTGTTAGGCAGCATGTTATGTTGGGCTAACTCAAACTGTCTTTTGTGCTTTTTGTTCAACTACAACTCCAACACATTTGAAGCAACAAATCCCTGTTACCCTGTATGAATTTTAAAAAACAATTCCATAGATCTGTATTATATTAAATCTTAGCAATTCTATATACAAATTCAACTCGTAATTATATTGAATATAAAATAATCGTGTTATGATGACATTTACAGTGGAAGTGGCAGCTTGCAGTTGTGGTCAGAAGATGGTTGGTGCCTGTCATGTACTAAAGGCTGTGACTGGTAGCAAAGTTTTGCTGGTCTTTTATGTTATATTTGAGATTCTGCTCAAGCCCTTTAGTAATATTGGCATGTTATAAATTAAGTGTATTTGCCGTGTTGGAGGCATAGTTTAGTGAATTGGAAGTGCAGCTTTGTACCTCTAAATGACCTCTGAATAATATTATCGTTATCATTGTTATTATTATTATTATTACAGTTGATTATATGCTCCATATTATGACAGTGGTTATTGTAGCAACCACTACTATTATTGGTAGTATTTAGGGCCCGAGCACAAACTGTGCGAGGAGCTGATTGAAACTGAAGGAATTATTATTTTTTTTCTTCTTCTTCTTCTTCTGCCAATTCAATCACATTTTTTAGGGGCTAAACATGCTTGAAAACTCACCAAACTTGGCTTACTGGCTTGAAGATGCCCAGTAGTCCCTGAGGCCCTTTTGACCTACCTGCATGAAAATTGGTAGGGACATGAATCACAGACAAACAAAAAAGCCTCCTGGAGCCATTGCATAAGTCCCAATTGACTTCAAATTTTATCAGGACAATATTAACATCTTTTGGGATGCAAAGTTATCTGAATTTTCAACTTTCGTTGAACAATGTTGCCGTGGCCAATTTTTGATGATTCGTCATGTAACAAGAAGCTGCTGAAGACACTGTACATGGTTGAATCTGTATCAAACTTCACACATTTACATTTACATTTAAGGCATTTAGCAGACGCTTTTGTCCAAAGCGACTTACAATAAGTACATTTGTCACAAACTTCACACATTTGGTAAAGCCTGCCCTGAACACATTAGTATGGAAATTTTGAGTGACAATCATAGTACCCCCTATTTTAAACAGTGATGTATTTCTCCGAGCCAGATAATCCATTCTGCATCAAACACAGTGAGTAAACACTTAAGTCCTTGATGATACTGTATTGTGAAAAGTGTGAGCTTTCGTTGAACGTGGATGTGGCGCTGCGGTGAAAGCAATGTTTTGCAAAGAAAAAGGAAATTGTGAGAACTCCACTGTACATGGTCGAACCTACACCAAACTTCACATGTTTCGTCCCGGCCTGAAGACACACCAAAATTCTGTTCTACACTTTTAACATCAGCCCCTGCGGCTACTTTGGCATACATGCATGAAATTCGGAAGGCATATCTATTGCACCAACATCTACAACAAAGTCTCTTGGTGCCACTTCTTCAACCCAACAGAAAGTCAGCAATTTTGAAGATTTACACATGCTGTATTTAAACAAACTCCTCCTACAGCTTTACCTGATCGGCTTCAAAATGTTTACAGGCCAATCTAAACAGCATTTTGCTGAAAAGTTTTTAAAAGCTTTCATGTGACCATGGTGGCATGGTGAAGGTCAATGATTTGCTATAAAACAGGAAGTTGTTGTAACTCCACCAATAGTTGTGGGCAAAAGTATACATACACTTGTAAAGAGCATGTGTATCATGGCAGTCTTGCATTCCAACAATTTCTACAACTCTACAATAAATTATGAATTCATTATAGGTCTTCTGAATATGTGACCAAATTTGCTGGGTCAAAAATATACATACAGCAGCTTGAACGATCAATTTTGGTGATTAAAGAAAACTGTGTGAATCAAATTTGCTTTGCTTTCTGGGCCCATTTTAATAGGACTTGTTAGTTTGTTAGACTCAGCGATGAACACTACAATGGTAAAGTCTCAGGAGCTCAGCATTGATCTGAAGGAGCACATTATTGCAGTTTCAGGTCTAGAGATCAACTGTTCAAACAACCGTTTGTAAGTATAAAGTGCATGGCACAGTTGTGTCACTGCCATGATCAGGAAGAAAACACAAGCGATCACCTGCTGCTGAGAGAGAACTGGTCAGGATGGTCAGGAGTCAACCAAAAACCACCAAAAAGCAAGTCTGCAATGAATTAGACGCTGCCGGACGACAGGTGACGGTGTCCACAGTCAAGTGTGTTTTGCATCGCCATGGGCTGAAAGAAGCCCTTTCTCCTGATGCAGCACCTTAAAGCTTGACGGAAGTTTGCTGCTGATTATATGGATGAAGACAATACCTTCTGGAGGAAAAGTCTGTGGTCAGACCAAACAAAAATGTAGTTGTTAGGCCACAATGACTAGCAATATGTTTGGAGTAGATAACTTGCGGCCTTTAACCCGAAGAATGCCATAGCTACTGTCAAGCATGTTGGTGGTGGTGTTATGCTGTGGGGCTGTATTGCTGTCAGTGGATCTGCTGCTCTAAAGACTAAAGACTATTAAGTGCTGTATCGTAGGAAACTAAACTCTGCTTGGGAGTGTCCTTACAGAGTTGTTAAGGCCTCTAACTGTCCTTCAAGAAACTGAAACACGTCCAATTGCCTTTGATACAGCACTTAGAATTACCATTACCTGGATGACTGAGAACCTTCATCAACATTTATAGAAAGTAAATGGAATAATGAAGAAGGAGGATTGTCTCCAAATTCTTCAGGAAAACCTAAAAGCATCAGCCAGAAGACTGGGGTGCAGTTGGGTCTTCCAACAGGACAATGATCCTAAACACACATCAAACACAGGAATGGCTAAATCAGGCTAGAATTTAGGTTTTGGAATGGCCTTCCTAAAGTCCTGACTTAAACCCCATCATGCCAGGAAGCCAACAAATTTAGTTGTACTTTCTGTCGATAAAACTTCTTGTAAAAGTTGATAAAGGGCCCGGCTTGAATAGATTAATAAACCAATATACCAATATATCAGAAGTTAAAATTGACCTCCTTTGTGTAAAAACACATGAAAATTAGAAGGTGCGTCAAACAAAGTCAGTCAACAATCTTATTGAAAAATGTTTTATATACTGTATATGTGTGTGTGTGTGTGGACATGGACAGACACACACATATAGACACACACACACACACATATAACCCTGTCAGGTTCTGCTCACAGTTTCTGCCTGCCAAAAGGCAGTTTTTTCCCACCATTATGTCAAGCTTGCTCATGTGGAAATGGTGGGGTGCTTTAAAAGAGTATGGTCTATGCCTGCTTTATATGAAAAGTGACAGGTGATAACTTCTGTTGTAATTTGGTGCTATACAAAGAAAATTGACTTGAACTGGCAACCCAAGAACCTGCTGGTTCAAGCAGAAAACTTGACTATTCTTTCTTCCTTACAATGTGGTAAACAGGAAAAAGTGTTGCCTATCTTAGTCACCTTGATCCCTTGTGGGGATTTTCTAGCAGCTAACATAATCAGAGTAATGCATTCCTGCTCAGTGTCAGTGTAAACAAAAATGCTCAGCATGGTGCTCATTGACCATGCTGTGGTGAGCACCTGCACCTTGTTGTTAGACCAGTTTGTTGTGGACTGTGCTTGACCATGCTAGCAAGCAGGACCACAGCAGTGTGGCTAGGTGCTAACAACCCTTGCTGTGAGGCTGTAGAGGAAATACGTGACATCAAGGCTTGTCTTTTCATGGCACAGCTAAAGTGGTCTGACTCAGCCCAATCAAAAAATGGACCACATTTCTTATTTTGGCTATTAGAAGGGAGCTCCATCCACCACCATTCCTCTATGTGCAAGAAAGCACAACGCAAAGATAAACATGTTGACCAGAATATTGCACATCCTCTCCATTCTGCCTCATGTCTGCTGTTTCCACTGGCCCTGAGGCTTTTTAACAACAAGCCATGACAGATGCGAAATTTTCCCGAACTACTATATTTACAAAATGAACAAATATGCGTACATGCTTATGTAAGCACATACACGTGCACACAGAATCTGAAGACGGAGTGTCACACAAGAATGCTCCAGTGCTCAATCAGGTTACTGAAAAGAAACTTTCGCTGTGCTGCCAGCAGGCTTTGTTTGGAAATTCACATGGATATGGCAGGTTGTGACAAACTGTTGTTTTCTGCTTCACAACACCAGCAGCCCAAAGCACTTTCAGACTATCATCAAGTAGCCACCACACATACTCAAGCACATACACTCACATCACACGCCCTTCACCAATACAAGAGAATATGCAGTCATTCATGCACAAGTGGGTGTACACATGCATGCACATGCACACACTTTGCACTAATTTAGTCTCTTTTAAACGCACACACAGACACACGCACACACACACACATCCCAGAGTTTCTCAAGTATGTCATAATGTCATCTTAGCCCTGTGGATTCACTTTATTATAAAATGTAAAAATCCATTCAATGTTATTTAATCAGATGAAAAGAAAAGGCATTTCCAGGTCATTAACCACATAGACCCTTTCAGAGGGGGCCCTGTCTACCTCCAAACAGCCCTCTCACATTTTGTCATTTAGGAGAAGGAAAGCAGACAAAGGCGATAGGCTGGATCCACAGGGACAGCAGCAGCCTCTATCCCTCATGGAATAAAGAAAACACCCTATGTTCATGAGACAACCCTATACAATACTGATAGAGCTTCTGGTCAGATCTTTTTCCCATGATGCCATGCTGTTTTCCCTCCAGAGGTTTTTGCCATTGTTGTTAATAGATATGCATAGTAGTAATAGTGACATAAGAAGGCCAAGGGAAAGCCACGGGGTTCTAGAAAAACAAAAAATAAAAAAACTTTGTGCCAACAACAGAACAAAAGAAGAAATGATTTTATTTTGATTCAAATTCTAAGGTTAGTATTATTGCAAAAGCATGGGGAAGGAGGAAAGGATTGTTTGTGTGAAAACAGTTATTAATCGTGTGGAAATGGCCATCCAAGGGTCATTCATAGGACTCTTACTGGAGACCCAGGTTTGCATCCCTTTAGTAACCAAGAGTCAAGAGTGATTTGTTTTTAATTCATGTAATGTTAAGTAAAGGCTGAGTTATGGTTGCACATGGACTCTATGCAGTGCTGACACTGTAACCTACACAAGTGGCCTGCGCCCTAGTGAGCATTTATGCATGTGCGCTGGTGTGTCTGCGTTGCTGGCAGTGGTGAGCAGATTGCCAGCTGTACTTTCCCCTTTAAACACACTGACCCCAGCGGCTCATAGCTGTGTTGCTGGGCTAGGACAAGTGGACAGGCAGGGTGCCTGCAGGGAGGGCTGCCTCTCCCAAGTGAAATCTGAAATCACAGGGATCAAATACACAGATGTATAATCAGGGACAGGTGAAACTAATCAAGACAGGAAACAATAACTAAACCAAAAACCCAAGCCAATACACATCTTGTCACTAAAAAATCAAAACTGTTTTAGTAGCCACAAACACGGCTGCAGATGGCAGACTTTCCGTCAAAGATATCAGTTTTTGTTCACTACAAAAACAACTGGAAGTTGTTCTGATGTCTCCTCAAAAATATCCAGTGGTGTCATGGCATAGCGTCACCTCATCTGACTTGGGAATACCTTTACAGGGTTCACTTCTATAATCTGGGTGAAGACCTTAGACACCAGGAAGGTGCTCTGATTAGAACCATCGCTTCATCTTATGAAAGGAGCCAGCTGACATGATTGGGCCTAGACACCTTCCTCTAGAGGTATTCCTTGTGTGTACAACTGGGACGTGACCCTGAGGTAAACCCAGGACATGCTGTAGATATGGTTCATCCGCTGTGGTCTGGGTATGCCTTGGGATCCCTCAGGAAGATACTTTGTTTAGCCCTCCTGCTCTCACAATCTGGACAATGAAAAGCAGCAGAAAATGGTTGAATGGATGGGCAGGAACTTTGCTTAAACCAAAGTGGCCCTGTATAATTTAGCTTATTGGTTTTGTTACATCTAAATATAGTTGGTCCACCCACTGCTATTTTATGGCCATCTAAAATGACTGGTAGAATTAAAAATCACTCCAGTGCCAAGAGATGACATAGGCAGTCTTTATTTCAGGGAGAAGCTAGAATTGGCATTACACTTAGCTCGCCAGCTAACTGGCGAGTCAAGTAGTGCAGGCTGACCAAAAATTTGAATGCATCCCAAGCTGCAGACAAGGTCAGAGCCAGTGAGTGTGTAATAAATCGGGAGGGAGTGTGCTGAAGCCATTATCTTTCCCTCTCTGCTAGCAGAGCAGTGCAGTGACCTGACATTATAACAAATGGAGGGGAAAAGTCTGCCATGAGATCTGACATGACAGGAATGGAAGGATTAGACAGATGGAGGTATGCCGGTGGAGAGAGGTGGGGGAGGGCAGAACCCGCTTCAGGGAAGGCTATGTGAAAGAGAATTATGATTGCAGAGGATAAATTAGATGTTATGTCAAATGGACTTCTGTCATTCTCTATACAGTAAGTGGCTGGCAGTGGTCAAGGTAGTGTTTGTGTGTGTGTGTTCATGTGTGTGGGTGGGTGGGGGAGTTGGATGTAAGCCTTCTTTGAAGAGACAAGGTGGGCTCTCAGGTTATCTATCCTTTTATAAAAAAAAATTGTAAAATTTGTTAAAGTGTGTTTGTATATATATATACATATATATATATATATATATATACATATGTTCTGTATTTGGGACTTCCCCCTATTAACTACAATGATAGCATGCACTGACCTGACACAGGCGGAAGTCTCAATCAGGTCAAAAAGTTTATCAGAAATTGTGCCTGCTGTTTCAGGTCATAATGTTAGGTTCAGCACAAAAGACAAAAATCAAAAAGTGAGCTTTAATAAAATACAGGCAAGGCAATTTTATTTATGTAGCACCTTATCACACAGAGAAGTGCTTCACAAACAAAATAATACTAAAAATGAACAGATAAAAATACAGATTAAAATACAGACAAGTTCAAAAAAATACAGGCAAAATTAAAATCAGTGTAATCACCATAGAACTGGTTCGTTAAAAGTGATATAAAAAAAGTCAAAATCAGTCTTTAGTTTAGTTTCAAAAATGGCTCAGTTGGAGCAAATCTTTGTTCCAAGGGTAGCTGGTTCCAGTGGTGGGCAACATAATGGCTTAAAGCTGTTTCACCATGCTTGGTCTTTACTCTGGCCACCACTAACTGACAAGTTCCTGCAGATCTTAGCGACCTGCCTGGCTTGTATTCTGTAAACTACATTATACTGCATTTGGGGCCCAGAACATTGAGGGATTTGTAGAGAATAAGTAGGGCCTTGAAGTTGATTCATTGTTTAACCGGAAGCCAGTGCAAGGATCTAAGAATTAGAGAAATGTGTTCTCTCTTCTTGGTGTTTGTTAATAGTCTAGCAACAGCATTTTGGAGGAGCTGCAACTGTCTAATGGTCTTACTGGGGAAGCCAGTTAGGAGCGCATTACAGTAGTCCAGCCTGCAGGAGATAAACACATGGACGATTTTTGCTAAATCATGTTTGGAGACTAGGTTTCTTATTTCAGATATGTTTTTGAGATGGTAGAATGATGATTTTATTTTTATTACAGATTTAATATGAGAACTGAAATTTAAATCCTTGTCAGGGAATATACAAAATGTTTTGACATGAGTGTTTTTAAAGCTCTAGAATCAACGTAGGCACAGGCATAGGTAGAATATAGAGGCTGCAAAGGAGGGTCCCCAGAATGGACTACCCACATCATTTCTCAGGTGAATATCATGAAGAATCTTTATGAGGGCAGTTTCTGTGCTATAGTGCAGTTGGAAACCTGATTAAAAGCAATCAAGAATGTTATTGCCTGCAATCTATGTCTATGTAAACCTAAAACCTGTGCATTTGATAAATGTACAGTCATATGTGACTCCAACATGCTCCTAACAAATTTGGTAGTGCGATGGCCTGGCACATAACTCTTTATCCTGAAGCACAGCAGTGTGGGAAACCGACTACAGGCAGGCGCTGCGCGTGATGGCTGGCTTCTTGGTAAGTTACTGAACAACATATTGTAAGATGGTGTATAATTACTTCTTCATTATAACCTGCAGGTGACAGTGGTTACCCCCTCAGGTGCTGGCTCCTCACCCCATTCCCAGACCCTCAGAATGCAGATGAAATGCGCTATATTGGTGCCCACGCTCATGCATGCTCCACAACTGAGCATACCACCCTGTGTGTAGTGTGTAAAAAAGTCAGGGCATGTGGTGTTCTACACAATGTGGCACAGAGGCTTGGTCTTCCTCTCCCTCCCGGACCATCTCCCCCCCAGCATGAGGACCCTAGCCCACAGCCCCCTCCCTGGCAAGAAGGCTTTCAACAGGGAGTGAGGATACCTGAGAATGTGATGCAGCATTTGTAAAGAAAGCAATTAAGGTTCATTTTTTCACAAGATCTTTTAATGTTGCTGATATTTCACATATTGCAGTTGCACTCTCTCAGCTCACCGAGGGACTAAAGGAGACAACATATTATTGTCACATTTCTAAATGGTTTTACACAGCCATGTAATTTAACATTCTTACCGGTTTCATCTGCGTCAGCCAAGTCTGTCTCGCCATCCTTTTCCGACACGATGCCACACACACTCGCTTACCCATGTATCTTTGCAATTTTGGTCTTTAGAGGTGTGAGCGCAGGTGTGCCCTTGCCCCCACCACTGGCAGAAAGAAGCACCATTCACACTGCCCTTTCAAGGCGGGAATCTTGCGCCGATATTCCGCCTCGCCATCTGTGTGAAAGTTACAGAGGCGGAGAGGGGGGCAGTTTAGTTCCGCCTCTGATCCTCAAGCAGAGGGAGTGCCAGAGCCACAACAGAGGCAACACGGCATCTGTGTGAATGGAAGTGCCAGCAGTACGAGAGGGGAGTGTTTCGGTCTAATGGCTTCACAGTCTGACAGCTAAACAGATCCTTCACTCATCAAATAAAAGAGAAATGTCCCACACTTCAGCCCACAAAGCAACGTTACAAGACCAAACAACAGTAATGTGGTAGCAGGTAGTGTCTTCAGCATCTTATGAGGAAAAAAATACTGCATTTATACGTGGAAAAGTGTCTGTCATCTCGTCTGTCATCCTGTCTGTCCTACTGACTCTGTCCGCCCGCTATTCCGACATGTCTCCGACTATGACAAAACAAAATGTCGAAATAGTGGGACGCTTGAAAAATAACTTTAATGCCGCTATTCCGACAATTACAGGTCACTGTCTAAATAGCGGCATGTCGGAATAGCAGCATGAAACCCTTAAAAACAGTGTCTGCCCCTGGAAACTGGGGGAAACGCATTGAAAAAAACACACAGATCGCTGGGGGCGCTGTAAAATCTGGCCTACTTCTGAGAGACTTTTTACTGTGTTTTGGCTGACTCTGATACTCAGACAGGATACTTATTCAAGTAAAGAGTAAACAGCTGAAGACATCAAGGAACAAGGAACAAGGAAATATGACCACTGAGTATTTTGTCGTCTGACACAATGTTTTAAATATATTTAGAAAATATGTAGGCGTACAATAACAGCTTGTTGTTGAAGGTTCTCAGTCATCCAGGTCATAGTAATTCTAGGTGCTGTATCATAGGCAGCTGGACTTGTTTCAGTTTCTTGAAGACGTTTCACCTCTCATCCAAGAGGCTTCTTCAGTTCTAACTAACCGATGGGGAGTTGCAAGCTTTTAAACTCTGTGTGGGGGTGTCCTTACAGAAGCTTTAACTCAGGGAACTCAGTACTGCATTGTAGGTGGGTGATAAGTAATGTCTTAGGCCACAGTTTCAGGCATGGTCCTCTCTGCCACGCTGACTTGGTTAACAGCAGCAGCAACGTGTTGCCACTCAATGCATTTTTTTTTGTTTGTCACCCCGCTGCTGTCGCTACCAAACAATATGTTTTTTCCCTCCTCCACTTCACTGACAAGCACCTCGACCTCAGTGTGACAAAAGTTTGGTTTTTTTGGTCTTTTTCTCAGTTGTTGCCATGATCCAACTACCACTGATCAGTGGGAACATTTATATGCATTAACATTAATGAGATGCTTTGCATTGAACATTTATGGTTGAATGTGCGTGTGTTTACGGCACGATATCAGGCTGATCAACATGCGCACATTTCAAGGACGACTGTGATTTATAAAGGGAACATTGACTGCAGGTGTGCCTGGGCACAGTTTTATAAAATGGTACACCATTTTTGGCTTTTGGGCGCACATACATTTTTAGTATGGCTCCTATACAATGTTTTATAATCATTGGGCAGTGCATCTCTTCTCTGTCTGTAAATGCTCTCTGTGTTATGTGAGTTTGTGCCTTACAGTAGTGAGAGTGAAATACACTTATTTATTACATTTCATGAAGGGGAAACTGTTTATAAACTGCAGCTCGATAAAGATAACCATGCTACATGAACATGCGCTCATAGGCTCGCTTTCAAGCAGCAAACTCTGTGGACTTATATATAGACAATATATATGGATATATGGGCGTGATGACACTCCTTTGGCACGCATAATTTAAAACAAGACAATGATTATACCTATAGGCAAGTAGGCCTATTGTCGGCAAAATGTAGTAAAAATAGCAAAGGTAAAAGAGCAGTGCAGTAAAATGGTCCCTGATGCATTTTACTGATATATCTGGATTAATATTACTGCTGCATTAATGTGTATGTGTCATTTTAGATGTTAAGGTTGAGGTCATTTTAACTACTTTACACTGCTGGGTAGTTTAACCTACAGCAATGCATCATACTCAATAACATTGTCATTTGTTTGTAATGTGGCTTTTTACTTTTTAGCTTTTTAACAATGTTTTCAATTTCAGCTAATCAGAGAGGATTTTCAAATAGTTTATTTAGATTAAAACGTTTTTTCCCACCTCTCATCCAAGAGGCTTCTTCAGTTCTAACTAACTAGCATTCACTTGCGTGAACTAGAGCTTGGTGTTACTACTTCTGTTGCCAGGAGATCCGCTGACTTTGATGTGAGTAAAAACATCTGCTTGGACCTTGTTGTTACAATGTCTTTTGAGTTATGTCGGTTTGGCTAAGATAAGATGTTCTTTTATTGATCCCCCTTGGGAGAAATTCACATGCGCTCTCCTGGGCGGAGAGAAGGGGCGGTTGAAATCCGTAGGCGGCCATGAATGGGGTCATGCCGGTGGCCTGGCGGGAGTTGAGTCTTCTAGCCGAGCGCAGGTAAGCAAGATTTTTATGGTCTGTCCAAATGAGGAATGGTTCCAGGGTCCCCTCCAGCCAGTGTCGCCACTCCTGGAGAGCCAGAACCATGGCCAGCAACTCACGATTTCCCACGTCGTAGTTTCTTTCTGCAGGGGAGACACGACGGGAGAAAAAGGCGCATGGGTGGAGCTTGTGTGTAGAGGTATTGGGCTGAGAGAAAATAGCCCCCACTCCAGAGTCTGAAGCATCCACCTCCACCACAAACTGACAGTCTGAGTCAGGATGTTGAAAACAGGGGTGTGGGTAAACAGCACCTTCAGTCTTTTAAAGGCAGTGTTGGCACCGGGAGACCATGTGAATGGTGAGGCCTTGGAGGTGAGTTAGGTGAAAGGGTCTGCGACCTGGCTGTAGTCACGGATGAATCTGTGGTAAAAGTTGGCAAATCCCAGGAGCCATTGTAACTGTTTTTGGGTGGAAGGAGATGGCCACTCCTCTACGGCCCTGATCTTGGCAGGGTCCGGCTGAAGCCTTCCCCGAGCTAAGCACAAAAAGTAAGGAAATTTGTGTTTGGTAGATTATTTCTTTGTTGTAACAATGCTTCTTGGCAATAAATCTTATACTGTTTGAAAGCCTGTTTATTTCCCTTTTCAATGGTTCCACATTTGTGAGGATGCATTTGTGGAATGAGCAGCAGTGTTGAGTATGTGGGTTGCGCCCATGAAAAATGTGCCAAATCTTCTCTGCCAAACAGCTTATTCTGCTATTGACTCTTGTTTGGTGTTGTTTGGTGCATTGGATGATTGAAACAAGACATATTGGCAATTTAAGATTTTATTAATTTAACAAGCAGGAGCCTCAGTAGCGTGTAGAAGAACCATACACAGCCACAACAGCCTGGCATCGCCTCCTCATGCTGGTCACCATGCTGCGAATGTGGAAGTGACTGTACTCTGGACACAGAAAGTAATAGGGGATGAGGCTACAGGTTATCTGCATGATATTGTTAATAACCCACATTAGCCACAAATAAAAATTGCTTTTATGTATTCAAAAGCATTATAACCACACAACACTTTAGCCTACTACTCAGCCCCCAACCTACTACACTTTTGAAGGAACTGCATAAATAATATAAGCTATAATGTCATATTTCCAAAGTTGCTGCAGTCAGCATGTGTGCAGACTGCAGCAACTTTGGAAATATGACATTTTGAAAGAAAGTTCACTGTGTCGGCTGGCACATAATAGTATTAGGTAGCTGGCTAACTGATGTTAACTTCGGTGCAGCAAAATAACAAGTTCTCACGCTCTCAGCAGGTTGGTTTTCATTTCAAGAGCTAGTGTATGAGTATTTCCAATTAAATCCCTTTTAAAAGTTGAACTGCAGACCACCACGTACATCAACAAAGTCAGCTTGCTCGTTAGCCTGGTAGCTGCTTAACACAGAAGCCAACGGAGCCAAGTTTGCTTGTGTTAGCGTGACCTAAGCGATAACTACGCCCTTGTTTGAAGTATGTTACAATTCAACCAGCAGGTGTGTGGTTTGCACACTACATGACCGATCAGAGACAGAGGGTCACACACGACAGGTAGTCAAAGTTGTTCTTGCGGTGACTGGCAGCAAAAAGGCAAGGAAAAAAAAGAAAAGAATATGGGTGGGAGAACGCAAGGATAATTTTTGAGAGTAATATGTGAAACTGCCTGCTTATACTGTGGTTCAGAAAGGAGGACACAGTTACAAATACTGAAATGCATGTATGCCAATGTATTTTGATTGAATCTACTTTGCTCCATTCAAATACATAAACTCTGAGAGCTACAGCAGCTGACAGCAGAGGAAAGGAGGAGAGAGGGAGAAAAGAGAGGAGGGTGTTCTCTCATTCGCTGTCGCTCTTTCCTAGCTCCCAAACTGTTTATGTCTTGACCAGATATTAAGCCTGCCAAATATCCAGCAGGTGTCGGCAACACATCACCACTATGTACATCTCCGCTATATACGGAGGTAAATATTATACTTCACTACAATTATCTGACAGCTAGTTAGTCTCCAGTTACTTTCCAAATTAAGATTTTCGCTAACAACACACACAATATGATGTTTTGTGAAAAGATAAACTGCCCAACAATACAAGTACAGCTTGGATCTTTGTACACACAAGTAAAAATACAATTAGTCAATTAATTGATCCATTGGCAGAAATTAAGTAGCTTGGACTTTTCAGATGTTTACAAACCAAACAACCAATTAATCCATTATACCAATCCATTATACATTCCTTTTAATACTTACAGTACATTTTTCTGATTACTTAACACTTTAAAATATTTGATTTTTACTTTTAACAGAGTGAGTACAGTGAAGTATGTGTATTTTAACTTTAGTAAAGGATCTGAATACTTCACCACTGGTGTGTGGTTGTTGTTGTTGTTGTTATTGTTGTTGTTGTGTATACATGCCTGTGTGAGTGTCTAACGTGTTGAGGACTGTAGTTGAAGATTGAGATTGAAAGCTCTTGGAAAAGCGAAGAAGTGAACCTCGAATTAAGATAGCGAGCTGCAGTGAACTTTAAAGCTCAAAGCTTTCTCCTTACTTTCTAAAATTATTTGTCAAGTACACATTTCACATTAAAATAAGGCTTCCTGTGTTTGCCGGCGCCTCTCCTTTCACACAGGGATATCACTGGTAGAGAAACTGTCCTTGTGTGAAGTGACTCTGCTCTACACCTCTCACAGTCCCTTTGTACAATAGACCTGCATTATATTTTCTGAATTCACACTTATACCCATGTCCAAACTATTATGGCAGGCAGTCTAAGCTTTTTAATCTGCTTTTAGGTGGCATTGCCCTTTATTGTTTGAACCATAACCCAGATATTCCAGGGCACTTGCATGGTTTTTAAATTCTCTACACATATACCCCTTTCTTTGCTCTGTGGTAGCATGGCTCTGGCTTTTGTCCCTGAGCTTTTGGTTGATCTGATTTGTTTGAAACTGACAATGTCCAACTTAAAGGGAAACTCTGGTGTTTTTCTATCTGGACCCCATTTTCCTATGTTTTTGTGTCCAAGTGACTATGGGTAAGACAATTTTTGAAATTGGTCCAGTGTTGAACGAGAGCACAGCAGTAATCCCTTGCACACCATCAAAGTACGTCCACTAAAAGTGCCTGTTTTTGCCATGACAGGCTCAGATCGTTATTCTAAGTGTCTGACAACATTACGGAAATGATTCCTACAGAGACTGACCTTTTTGTTGAAGAGTAAGATTCTCTTTGTTTAACCAGAGACAGTAGCCGTACTGCTCTTCCCAAAGCCACCAGACTCCATTCAGAGAATCGGTCATTTTATAAAACAAACTTGTAAGTTTTTCAAATGTTAAAATATTCTGACCCTCCATGCTGTTTTCTCCGGCTGCTTCTCTGATGTCTGCCCTCACTCTCACTCCTCTCAAAATATTTTCACATCCAGCACAGTGAATTAAAGGATAAGTACCGTTTTTTACAACCTGGACCTTATTTCTGGCAAAACATATGGTCATTTACTCACCCAGATAACTTTGGTGTCATTCAGCGTCGTTCGGACGAAATTAGATCCAGTGTAGCGGCGATATATCCATATAATGGGAGAGACGGGGCAGCGACACACAGCCTCTATATAACGCATTATCTGCCACGAAACTAGTTAATTTCATCAATATTTTGTTATGAAATGCTAGCGCTATTCCCCTCTGAGTCCGGGCTCGTCCGTTATCAACATCCGGGGTCAAACTAGCAGTAGCAGCTACAGGTAAACAAGGCGCGCTGTCGCGGGTGCGCGCGCAGCTGAGAGACGACATCCTCCAGGTCAGAGGTAGTAGATCAGCCTACAGACCCCGGATGTTGACAATAGACGAGCCCGGACTCAGAGGCTAATAGCGCTAGCATTTCATAACAAAATATTGATGAAATTAACTAGTTTCGTGGCAGATAATGCGTTATATAGAGGCTGTGTGTCGCTGCCCCGTCTCTCCCATTATATGGATATATCGCCGCTACACTGGATCTAATTTCGTCCGAACGACGCCGAATGACACCAAAGTTATCTGGGTGAGTAAATGACCATATGTTTTGCCAGAAATAAGGTCCAGGTTGTAAAAAACGGTACTTATCCTTTAAGGGTTCATTTGGACCAAACCAGAGTTGGTGATTGTTGGAACAGTGGAAAGACAAACCAGGACTATTTTGGTGAATTTTATTTTGTTTCTGACAAGTTTCAATGAAATGTGTTTTACAACAATAAAATTACTCTTTCAACAAATTGAGTCTGGTGGCTTTGGAGAGGTGGTTGTGGCTGTTTCTGGTTGAATAAAAAGGATTTAGCTCTTCAACAAAAAGGTCCAACTCCATAGGGATCCTTTCCATAATGTTGGCATACACAATCTGAGCCGTTAGTAGACAGTTTCACATATAGATTGTAGGGGCTGGGGATCCAACCACCAACCCTCTGATTGGTAGATGGCTGCTCTGCCCCCTGAATCATTCAAAATGTGAAACATATGTTTAAAATTTTAGTCAAAATGAGGTTGCAGATCATATCCAAAACCAAACAAACAACAAACAAAAAATAAATCAAATCTAAACTTCTGGACTGCCAAGAATAACTGAATGTCTAATCAAGTCAAATTCAGATTCTTTACCCTTGCTTGTTTGAAATGTGCATCTATCTTAATCGTAACAAGGGCAACTGAATCCATATACATTTAGATGTTTGAATTGAAATGTATCAGTTTTGCTGTAATTGTCCATTATTTAAACCTTTTATGACAAAACAATTACTGCCACGTCCTAACGCACGATGATCGCAGGCTACAAAGTGTCCCCTATCCTGTGTCTCAGTGTCACTCAGACAGTTTGGCTACAGCAGAGGGCAGTCTTACGCCAGCCTTACTTCACACAACAGCTGCCTCTCACATTGGTGTTATCATTCCAGCCCTGACTGAGCCGTATAAGTCTGCCTCTATTGTCTTGACAACCATAGTTTGTATCTGACTGGAAATTGTGTTCTTCAGAAAATGTTCTGAAGGACTGTTACAGAATATTGGCATGATAATTTTGATTTGACTTAAGATCAGAGTTGCCAAAGCTAAAGTGAGATTTTGATGCTGTGGGCTTGATCATGGATAGAAGCATGTAGATTGCACATGCACATGTTTAGACTAAATTCACCGTCAGGGTTTAAAAAGTATGCAGTTATGTAGTGAGACCTAATTGCACAAGCACTTAGGTCTAACAGTTATGGATATATCCTGATTACCCCAACCCGATATGTCCACCCAGAGAAATGGTCACATTGTCACAATAATAGATATATGCTGATCAAATCAATAAAGTGCACTCAGGTTCATTCACTAATGAAAGTCAAAGACATCTTTTTTCCAATATCAAAACAACATTTTCTTGAATGTTCACAAGGAGCAATAATTACAAATTAAACTAAACTACTCCTTACACACATATGCACACACACACACACACACACACACACACACACACACACACACACACACACACACACATTGAATCTTTATGACTTTTCAAAACAGTAAGTCATTCATTACAATGCAAGAACACATGAGGCAAGTGTTTGTTTTTCACGTCGACAAAAAGTGAACAATGTATTCCCCCTTCAGCAGGGGGTCGTGCTTTTTGTTGAAGTACCGGAGCACATCTAAGATGCACATGTGCTTACACACGCACGTGACACACTTACTTACTTTTACCTTCCCATCCTAGTTAATGCTAGCTAGCTATAAACTACAGTTTTCTTGCATGTAGGTCTGTAGCCAGGATTTAATAAATACTCACGTCATGCATACTAGAATGAGCAGCATTAAAAAGAAATTGGAAAATCTTGCTGTTAAAAAAATGTTGCGCAGCACACTGACCCAGATGAGACTGACTTCTCTCATGCACACATGACTAATTTATTGCCCTGATATGATCCTTCCTGTGGAAGCCCATTTGCACCAGTTAAAGGCAAAAAAAGAAGAAGAGAAAAATCAAAAGACATAATTATGAGTTAAAAGTAAAGTTTAGTGTTGACATTTTATCTAATAGTTAAGACTTTTGTTTCTCAATCATAATTATGACTTTAACTCATACATATGACTTTCATCTCATAATTTAAATAATTTATCATTTATTTGACCTCATAATTTCAACTTTGTATGTCATATTTATGATTTTTTTATCTTACCATTTATAATTTCTATTACATAGTTTTGACCTTCCATCTCATAATAATGACTTTTTTTTTTATCGTATCTACTTGTCTCATGATTATGACTTTATCTTGCAATTATGACTGACCATGGGAATATCTTTTTCATCAAGCCTAGTTCTCATCCTTTCTTTAACTGGCAGAAATAGACTTCCAAAATGATCACAGTGAACCTCGTGCAAAACCTGGCATGGGCCAGTTTGGAGTAGGTGATGATAACAGACAGTGTGACTGCAGCAGGAAGGCTGGTTGTTTATTCATGTTTGTCCCACTGTGAATACTTTTGCCACTGAAAGCGTCAGAGCAGAAAACTCCCAATTGGCTTTTGTGCCTGGACATGACACTTTGTACTATGGGTTAATAGTTCGTTGGCTTCGGCCCTAAATGCAGTTGCTGCTTCCGTAACTCTTAGTTATTGGTTTGAGTGTGTAGGTCGGGTGAAATGCAGCCGCCCCCACACAATGAATGACAGGACGATAATGTAAGCTCATTACATATATGTCAAATATTGTAACGCAGAACTGAAGAAGATGCCTACCTTTATTCAAACATGCCATACAACTTAGACTACAACTCTGGCTGAGCTTGAGCAGGGTTTTTTTTGTTTCTTGTTTTTGCACCCTTATTCCACACAAATGCACCCCTACCCCTCTTCTGATTGGTTCGGACATTTTTTCCTAACCCTTACTGTCTCACCACTCCTCATACCTTAACCTGATCTTCACAGAGAGTAGCTATCCATTCAACACAGAGATACGCATTATCAACCAATCAGAGTAATTGAGGAACTCATATAATCTCAGGTTGGGTTATGGTCATACACATGCAAATTAAGCCGTATGACCATCACCTGCTGAGGAACAATTTGCATCAATGTTCATAGAAGTTGAGCTAAAAAACTTGTGTATGTGCTTCTCAGTTCACAACTGTGTGACTGTACCCTTACAGTACGTAACCAATGTGCTGTTGTCACAGTGTTTTCGCGTGAGAGTTGTATGGGCAGTGTGAGAGCATGTGACTGAAGATGAAAGCATCCGTCATACATCAGAAGCGTGAGAGTTGTCAACTGTGTTTAAGAGTGGAAACTTTTTCCTGAACTTGAGGTTTTAATGGAATTTGTAGCAGTACTTTAATTTAATGGTTAAGCAATGCTCCTTTGGATTCTTTGGTCAAGGTTGACTAACTACTAAGTACTAACTATTTTTTAGTATAAATATATTTACTCTGAGAATGTCAGTACATTTAGCTTAGCATTGCTTACAGGATTACAGAAAAACAAACAAAACACACACAGAGTAAGATGTCAGTGTTGTCAACATGTAGCAACCAAAGCAATGACAAAGTGGTTAGGCTTTCTGGTTAAAGATTATCTAGTGTGATCATTTTTTTAGATCATACTGTGAAAACAAAGCATGTTTGTTAAGGGCTGCTTTCATTACAGTGGACTGCAGCTTGCCAGCCAAATCAGTCCTGCAGCATGTACAGCTCGCTATCAGGTGGCTATCGTAGAGCAATCACTGCTGCCATGGCACTGACGAAAATATTTTACTAATTTGATGATAATGTGGTTGATAAAAAGGAAATGGTTCTCAGACTTGGATCTTTCCAACACACTGTAGCACATGTTCCTCAGTATGTTGAGAAGTAAGTGTGGGTCATGAGGACAAAGCTAAGGACACAATAACGTGTCAAAACCTAATATGATTTTGCAGAGGAATTTCAGGAAGGATTTTAGATGGCTGTGGCTCAGGAAGTAGAGACAGTCTACTGATCACAGGGTTGGTGGTTCAATCCCCATCTCCTCCTGTCCACATGGCATGTCCTTGGTTGCTCCCCAGCAACTGGAGATGCTAATTTGTCCCTGGATTAAATGGAGGGGCATCTATCCATCCAGCCCATGCAAAATTTGATTTCCATGCCGGGTTGGTTGGGGCCAGGTCTGCCAAGAACAGTCCAGCTTTGTGCAGCCTTGGAGACCCTACAAACCAGAAATAGTGAGGAAAAACTGTAGTTGTGTTAGCCTAGCTGTTAAGAATATATGTATTTCTATTTATTGGTAAGGTAGTATCATGAGTGCCCTTTTAGTAAAATGGTCTGAGTGAATTGAAGTTCCCCCCTGATAAACACTTTAACAATGTACAGTATATGGTGTTCTGGCAAATAAGCACCCCTGCCGCGAAAAGCATATAGAGAAGATAATATCCACAAGCCCTTGGGTTAGTTTAGCCATGAGAAGCAAGATTGTTTAGGGTTAGAGTAAGAATATCAGGATTAGCCAATCAGAGGCAGGGGGTGCTTTTCATGGCAGGGGTGCTATTACGGTACCACAATAGTATGTCTTGGGCTTTTTTTTTGACAGGTAGAATAATGTGAGAAGTCTGTCTGTATGCACTGCAGATATCATGTGAGTGATATAAAATGTTTCCGTCTTGGTTCAGACTGTGGAACCTCATGTTATTATTTATTTATCTTCATAAGTATAGCTGTAACTTATAACTCAGCTACAACATTTATGAACATCAAAGTGTGGTTTTTGGTCTCATCTGTGTTCATCTTTCTTAATTTCTTTACCTTCCTTCATGTTCATCCCTCACGTTGATGCTGTGGCTGCAGGCCACTCGCCTCACTGATATCACTGTTGGTTGGCAGATGGGTACAAATGATGTTCTGGGAAGTATCCATTACCTGGTTTAGAGTCCACTTGTACCATGAACATCTCAGGCCAGTTTGTAACGCTTTCAGTCAGAATGCTTTCTATTACAGGACTTTTCTCTTCTTAAGTTTCCTAACAGTCAGTAGGCAATTTGTTGAATTCTAACACCTCCCCTTCTCAGATATGAGATATTTGGAGTGCATGTAGAAAGAATGAACATGTAAGAGTCCATGTTGAAGGAGAGGGACGGCAGGTTAACAAAGGTGACACATTTTGCTCATTTTGCTAACAAGGGTTATGGCAGCTCCCCTCATCCCGCTCAAATCTCCTACTACGTACAGTCATTTTTGAGCTCTCTTTACCAGGGTGGAGATGTGTGATGTCTATGACATGTCTGTGATGCTGATTTCCAGGAACCTAAAACTTACTTGCTCTACCTCAGCTACACTGTTGTAGACAGGGGAGTGTGTCTTCTTCTCTTTCTTCCAAAAAAGTTAATGATCAGCTCCTTCATTTTGTCGACACTGAGCAGTAGGTCTCTGTGCACCACCCTGGAAGACCTTGCGATATGAAGTCTCATCATTGCTTGATATCCAGGTAATGATGGGGGTGTCGGCCACAAACTTCAAATCAGTTTTGGGGATTACAGGAGGATGCTAAGCACATAGCTTCGGCTCCATGTTCAACACTAGAGTGGAGGAGGTGTAACTGCCAATCCAAATTGTCTGGGGCCTGAGGAAGTCCTGAGGAAGAGGTACCGAAGCCTAGAGTGCTAAGTTTGCCAGTCAGTTTCATAGGGGAGATTGTTATGAATGTTGTTATGAATATTCATTCAACATGTTTAATGCCAGGTCATCCTTTTCATCATCTATGCAGCAAAACTCTTTTCTATGTGGCATGACAAACTCTCATTGCAATAAAATGGTGTTTGAAACTATTTACCCACTTCAGCCAGTGCACACCAACATGAGCTGAGTCAGGCAGCACATTCAAAGGAGTAACTACAGTCAAACTGAAGGCAATTCTCACTCAGTAAACTCTGCTGTCCACTTTTCCTTGCAGGTTCCACATTATTGCCCTGTTTTTGTATTCTAATAGCCAAATATAGTATAGTATATAGTATATAGTAACACTGAACACACTACTGTATTCAGATAGTTAACACTCTGCTTTATTTCTGTTCACCCAGAACAACCAATAAATGCTTAACCTTTTACCAAGAAACACTGCAGATGGATTGCCATGAAATTTTTAACAAACATTCATGGAGGAGGTCAAAGTGCGAATTTATTGTCCACAACTATTAAATGACAGCAAATTAATTGAGCAGCAGAGAATCTGTATTTAATTTGGACTGGTCACGTAACAAGTATTGGGCTGTAGATGTGTTCTTAATAAATAGATAGCAACTGCTAATCTGTTTACTATACTGGCAGAATGTTTCCTTAATGATGTCCCCAAAATGCTGTCTCTACTATTTGGGATCACCAGGATGTTAAGTGACCTCAAGCAGATTATACTGTAAGAGCATCATTATAAACAAATATGTCTGCTGATAAATGAGCAGCCTCTTTCTCAGAGCTATGGATCACATCCAGTCATTTCAAACCTGCAGTAGCTTCTGTCTTGTGTGTTCTTTTCCCTTTGGATAGACATCAGTTAGTTGGCATGGTGATATGATTGTCCAGCAATCTAACAACCAAGATTTTTTCCCCCCACTTGATGACATTGAAATGATTGTTCCATATATACTGAATGCTTGTTTTCACAGATTATGTGTAGATTACGCTGATATGCCTGGATGCCATGCAAATGGAAGATAAATCATAACGTTCTTAACATGAATTAATCCAAAGAAACATTCATTTGATTTATTTTACTTTAATTAAATTTTATTATCATTTTTCCTTTAGAAATACCCACTTTTTACAATATATGTAGTCACTAAACATTAGTGAAAGTATATAAAAACAAGAAAATATAATTAATATAAACTGTGCCTGCATCTCTAATATTCAGTCCTGCTTGAGAGGTTGCTCAAGCCTGGCGTAATTTCATCAGAAATATTGATATGTCTTGACAAATGACAGGGGAACACAGCTTTTTGATCTTTTGGAGAGGTGGTGCTATTCTCAACAAACCAGTGTGTCTCATTGTGATACACAAGACAGATGCAACACCCCTTGAACTAATTTGACTCAAAATAGCCAGACAAAATGACAGAAAAGTATTGCAATTTTTTCATTTTCCTACATCTGATGTTCCTGTGTCTTCAAAGGGATACAGGATACCACTGGACGAGGTGCAGTGACACAAAATAATGCCATTTTCCCTACAAAGACATATTTTTCTGACACAGTCCCTGTCCCCAAATTTGGTCTTTTGTCTGAGCTTCTTTTGAGTATTCTACATCTCATCACATCATTCAAGGTAATCCATGCTAAGTGAAATCAGGGGATCAAGCAGCAGCAGTTAGTTTAGCTTTGATGTGCAACATAGATTAAGACTGAAGCACTTTTCTTCCTTGCATATAAATATATACCTTCATCTGATGTAAAATTCTGGATACTATTCACAAAAACACACATGCATTAAAATTGAGATGCACGATGATGTATACGATAGCTCCCCTATTACATGGGACGTGGGCTTCATCACACACAGTACATGCAAATGTACGTGAGCATTCATGTGAACACACACCACACACACAAGCACGCACACACACACACTGGACGGTCTTCGCAGAGTCCCCAATTAATGTCTAATTATAGTTTTGTCCTGATGGCAGGAGGCAAAACTCTATCAGTCCCCTAATGGCTGTGGTGCTTTTGTGCTCCTAGCAACTGGCTGTTCTTTTGTATGGGCCATATACACTTCGAGGCCATGTGAAAGCTGCCTATGGATCGCTGCTTTGTTATTTATAGAGGAACATTTCATAATAGCCTTCACAAAAGCAAATAAATCAGTTGTAATCAGCCGGTGTCCTCTCGGACAGATGCATAAATTACAAGAGGAAAATAGCCAAATCTACTGTTGGTTTGCTGCTGTGACAAAAACCCTAATTGACTGTTTTGTTTTTAAAGACTTGAAAACCCAATGTCTCTCATCATGCACAATAGGATATCCGTAGTATGTCTTTGAGGTCTGCGTATCCAATGAATTTAAAAAAGTATCCTTTTGCTATGTAGGGTTAAACCAACATAGATTTGTAATTTAATATCTTTTATGATTGTCAGCCAAAAAAATGACATACATTTGTAATTCTCAGAATTTTTTCCTGGTCAGGCTGAAATAGTCTCTGAAAAAGAACACAGACCACTCCATTCAAAAACAAAACTGATACATGGTGATACCCTTTTTAAAATAATTATTCATTTTAATTACATATTACTCAGTTCTTTTATTCAGTGGTGGAATGTCTTGCTTTTTATTTCGCCCTCCATGTAAATAGGTTAGAGCGGACACACTGCCGGCGTGATTAGTGTGGCTCACTCATGTGTCAAGCGAGGCTGCAGTGGCGCGTCATCTTGAGATTCAGAGTCTTGCCTATTTTAACCGCAACGAAGTGCTGTTCTCCAAAATAACATGTGGACAGTCATATTGTATCATACCAGCCTTTCACTACAGCTTTAATGTCTGTATCTGTATACTGTACATGTGAAGGGCAGTTTTTTCCTGTGCACCCTTCTCTCCCTCTCTTCCCCCTCCTGCTTTCTTGCTCATTTATCGTGGGTAAAGGAAAATCACATCATCATTTTTATTGATAATTATCAAAAGCAAACTCGATTTAAAAAGAGAGGGCAGGCAGGAGCTGCACTGTGTGGACACATACACGTGAGTCAACCTCAGCATTTAAGCAACACAGCTACACACTACACGCAGGATATGTGTTCCACCCATAAGACAAATAAGATGTTACTGTGGTGTACAACAACTGAAATATGTTACTTCAGTGTTTCAATTGTGTTTGCATGTAGGATGTAAGAAGTAAAGAAAAAAAGTATAAATTAAGACAACACAATTTTAAGAAATAAACCTGGAGTACAATGTCCTTTGGCAGCATAATGTTATATCCCCATCATTATACTGATGACACACAGTTACTGTATGCCTGTCCATGTGCCCTGGAGACCTCAGCCCTGTCAAATTACTGGTTTCATTAATTTAAGACATAAACATCTGAATGTCCCACAACAGGAAATACAGTATGTTCTCATTTAAAATTTAGCATCTTGTGTATAAAGCCACAAACAACATTGTTCCACAGTACTTCTCAGAGCTACTTATTCAATATGAACCTGTCATAAGTCTTATGTTTTCCATCTTAATCATGAAGCAACCTTCAATTGTGATCCCAACTTCTGAAACATTGCATACACTCTGTAAGGCTTCAGCAGTCTGCGTTCCCCTGCGTTTTTCATAGACAGTGTTGTCTAGCGAAGTTGCAATCTTGGGATATTGGTCATTCTGTGCCCCGTAGGTTGTGCCAGTCAACCTACAAGGATATCTGTTTGGCTTGACTAACTTAGAATGCTAAAGTTGCACGATGGCTTCAGGCTGTGGGTTTTGTCCTGAATCTCCTTCAGTGTAGTCACAATGTGAAGTGATTCATGGGAGCCAATGGCTTGCATTTTGGGAGACAATGCCAATGCTTCTACGGCCTTCCAAACTCTCATCTCAGTGCAGCAAGCTCAGATGATGATATATGACTTGCAGATTCCTCTATAGTCATATGTCGTTTTAGCAACAGCTTCATTTTTTTCTTTTTAGTTTGAGCACAAAATTAAGTTATTTGAAAAGAAAACTATTTGGCAAACATTGTGGCTCATCAACATTGCAAGGGAATGATTCAGAAAAAATTTAAATATCAAAATGCCAAAGTGTACTGGAGTGTGTACTTCATACATTTGTATAGAATGTAGACATGCAACACTATCACTGATAACATACTACATAATAGCAACAATAGACTGAACTGCTTTACAGTCACACTCAACATATTTGCTTCATTAACCAGGTCATGATGTTAGATTGGCCTTTTCTGCTATGTAGTCATTTGACACACACAAATCAATACAACTAGCAGCTGTTAGGACAGGCAAAGCAAATTTAAAGATCCAGAAAAATATTTGACTTCCATGTCAGGGGTCAGAGGATAGGTCATTGGGCACTCAAACAGTAAATCCTTTCAATGATGCCATCATGGATTTTTTTTCTTGTCTAATTGAAAATGCCCTGACATCACAGTTGAATTACTCACCATTAAGGCAATAATGTCTGGTCTTTGTTATATATGGTAAATGGACTGCATTTTTTTTCTAGTCTTACTGACCACTCAAAGCACTTTGCAACACAAAAGTCAGTGTTCACCCATTCACTTAGACATTCCTACGCTGGTGGCAGAGAATACCATGCTAGGCACCACCTGCTCATCAGAAGCCATAACCATTCATACACCTGGAGCAATTTGGAGTTAATTATTTTGCACAAGGACACTTCGACATGTAGACTGTAGGGGCCCAGGATCGAACCACCTACCCTCCAATTGGTGGGGCTGCCCATTTAGTGTATATAAGTCTTTCCATTTTTTGATGTCATGTTTTAAGATTTTTTTAGAGGAGCTCTAAGTAAACAAAAGAACATACCAGAAACAAAACAATTTAAAGATGTAATTTTTAAGAAATGGACAGATATAGCCAAAAAACTTTAGAGGGCTGCATCACCATGAACAGCTGCTCACTTGACACTCTACTGTAGCTATTTTTGACATATGGGATTGGATAGTACTGTAAGTCTCTAGCATGTAGTGTTCCCAAAATATTTAGTCTTTAATATGTACTAGTGCAGTGCCTGTTCAAAATGTACCTGTTTGATTGCTTGGTTTCTGGTATTGGTCATTGCAGCTTTCTCGAGAACCACTCATCCAAACTTCTTCACACTCTGCACTGACTGCAGAGGGTTATCAAAATGTTCACATTAAAACTGAAATTAGTGGTCACCTTGTCAGGTATAACCAGTACCTATACTTCAGCCTGGCTCGTAGCTGGTAACTTATGTTTAGTTTCAGCTGTTCAGTCATTCAGTCATGTTAAGTTACTGCTAACCCAATGTTTCCTGTTTTTGCTGCTTTGCAATAAAAGCTTTTAAATAATTACATACTGGGGGACTTTTATTGTGAAGGATTTAAAGATAATGTGTTAACCACCAAACTAGCATAGCTTTGTCAACAGCAATTATTCTACAATACTGCAGAAAGAAAGTTTTTCCAGCTGCCTCTTTGACCAACGCCAAACAAATGTGTCATTATTTAAAGACCTTCGTGCAGTTAGACCTGTTTTCCTGGAAATGAAAAATCCCATCTGAGGTGGATCTGGTGGATCTAGTAGGAGGAGAACTTCAAACCATGTACAAACAATGCAATTTCCTGTTGCCAGTAGGTGGCACTATGATTATTAATGAGTCTTCATCTAGATATCCTCAGACTGGAACTTAAATCATACATGTGAAGTTTGGGGCAGATTGGGTAATGTATATTTGAGTTACACCAACTTCCTGCATCATGGAGAAGCATCGAAATTCAACCTGGCACAAAGGTTATTGGCAAGCCAACGTCCTCAGGCTGAATTGGAAGCTGCTGGAGGCTAAATCAGGCTAGAACTGAGGTTTTGGAATGGTCTTCACAAAGTCCTGACTTGAACCCCATCAAGAACATGTGGACTGTATTGAAGAAACAAGTCTGTGCCAGGAAGCCAACAAATTTAGTTGAACTTCACTGATTCTGTCAAGAGAAGTGGTTAAAAATTCAGCCAGAGGACGACCAGAAGCTTGTGGACGGCTATCAAAAGCACCATATTGAGGTGAAAATGGCTGGGGGACATTTAACCAAATATAAGAATTACTGTATGTATATTTTTGATCCAGCATATTTGGTCACATTTTCAGAAGACCCATAATAAATTTGTATTTGACACACATTTCATGAATGTTGTTTTGTGACAAAGTAGTTTGTGTTCCACTCATTCCATCGCAGAAAAATGAGAGCTGTAGAAATTATTGAAGCTAAAGACCACTATAACATAAAATTTCTTTAAAAGTTTATGTAAATTGTGGCTCTGGGGTAGAGCCAGCGTCTTGTAATCTCAAAGTCGCTGGTTCAATTCCCCTGGTCTGCATGTCGAAGTGTCCTTGGGCAAGATACTGAACCCCAAACTGCTCCTGATGTGCTGGTTGGCACCTTGCATGGCAGCCACCGCCAACAGTGTGTTTCAACTTCACACAGGTAAGTGGAGGTAGGTATAGAATAACTCCAAACAAGGAGCTGCAGACTGCTGGGATGAAACACTGTGTTGAGAGAAAATACATTTTAAAGAAAGTTTATTTTTGTTACAGTAAAAACTGTTATATTGAATATTGTAATGAAAATGGACATTTGTTGGACATTGAAACATTTTTAATAAAAACATAAACAATACAAAGTCGTTTTTCAGATTATTTTTGATTGATATTGTTCATGTTCAGCATTAATTACAAACTGAATGAAACTCAAGACTCAAAAGAGCTGTGGCATAAGCCTGTTTCAGTGGTGACAGTTACACATGCAGCTATGGCTAACACACAGTTGAAAGATATCACATTACGTGGTGTCATTCACATAAGATAAGTGATGCAAATTACTTCATTGACGTACATTAGCTTACTAATGTTACATGAATTACAAAGAAAGCCTGGCTTGGATTGTCTCGCTCTTATACTACTGCACTAGAGGAGCACTTAAAAAAAGTGGCGCTACAGTTTCAACCTTACAAGCCTAGGTCCACTGACGGTGCAGCCGCATTTGACACATCGGTAGTGAGGATGAGTTGGTCCGGCAGATGGCGGTAATGCAACACTTATGGATGCCAACTGCCATAAATCTCAACAGATGAAGAGGAAGGTGGGGCAAGGGGCTAGCTAGCTAAGCTCAGTCCATTTCATGTAATAGGATATTTCATGAAAATGTGACAAGCTGCACATAGTTCGTAACACGTGGAGATTTTTGTTCACAGGACATCCCTTTGGTTATAACGTTTGTTGTTAATCATTCCCACAAGTTCAACACGACTCACCTGGACCCCTCGCACAATGCAAGCAACACCAATTTTGAATACTAAATGATGACTTGACAGTGGGCATGGGGATCCCTTTGTGTCATGTTTTTTTTAATTTCTTTTCTTTTTTTTTGCCATGGCCTTGCCCATACTGTCTCTGCATCCTAAGAAAGCGTGCCTACCCAAAGAGTAATTAAAGTTTGGATCATTTAATTTGGTCCAACTTTAGCAATTAAGGGTACTCGTATTTATGCAGCCGCAACAGCAAGACTTAAACTCTTTTTCCTCCAGAGAGGCAGCTCAGTCAAAAAGTTAATTGGGCAACTTTAGCCCTGACTTGTGCATGCCTTAATGTGTTGAAAATACAAAGTTGATAAGGTGAATTCATTAAAGACATTTCTAATAATCATATTATAATTTTACGTAGAGAATAGAAATGTGTAGGGGTCATTTTCACCTGAACGTGTGGATGGAGAGGAACGTAAAGTTCTAAAATTGGTGAGAACAGGAATTTTCCTTATTCCTTGCATTTTTTTTGTCTTTCCTTTCCTGCCTCTTTGCTCCTCTGTCCCTGATGTGTAATGAGTGGTCTCAATGTCCTCCTACAGGAGGAAACAGAGATAAGGAAGTGAGAGAAAGGGAAGAGAGAAAGTATTGACCACAGATGCTTTCTGAGTCCAGACTGTTAGCTTTTTAGCTCTGAGTGTGTCGTGATCTGGTTACCCAACATGCTGCCACCACGTTCAGAGATATACTAGAAGCTTCCCTGGAGACGCAGGAGGGCAGCCCCGCTGCCTCCAGCATGGCTGAGAGAAAAATCTGTCCCGGACGTCACTGGGTCTGACCAACTGCCCCCTCCCCTCCCTGCCATCTCAGCCACAGCTCTCACAACACACACACACCAGCATACCTGTTCATGATGAGGCAGTGGACGACAAATGCATCACACCCTGTGAGTCAGGGACAACACATGGTAGGCAACACAGCTCTAAAGCAGACCATGCATCTTGTCACATCTTTTGCGTATCAAAAATAATTATTGCATACTTTTACAGATTAAAAATAAAATGATTGAGTTAGTTTTATTGTGTATAATGGCCCAAAGAGTGATATATAGAGTAATTTCACAGTGTGAAATAAGTTCATCTGAAAACACGGAGTGTCCATCTAATAGCCAATGCAGGCGTGCAAGATGCTTGATTATTTTCCTGGGCCAGCATGTGAGAACTGCATCATTGAATCACTGTGGCTTGCATGTGTGTCCACACAGTAAGCATTGCTGCTGCGGTGCTGCTACTACCAGAGCTATCTTTCTACATGGAGTTTGGCTTTGATAATGATCAATAATGATGATAATGTAATTTCCCTTTAGCTTCGTTTAGAGAGAGAGAGAGAGAGAGAGAGAGCTATCCACAAATCGCTTTCAGCTGTATTTCTTCTTTGAACCGCACCTAATGTGGAAAAAATTAACATGGGCACCAAAATGAAAAAAAAAAAAGCTCTGTAATGCCCTGCTCACCATGGTCCCAGATCCCAGCTGACACTGGGCGAGCAGTGGGGTTCACCATGGACAGGTCACCAGTACATCACAGGACAGATATACAGAGACAACCATTCACACTCACATTCATACCTACAGGCAATTTAGAGTGATTTATTAACCTATCCTATCCTGTCTTCGGACTGTCATGCAAATAAAAGTAAGTTTACAGCCTAGTTATTCAGTAAACCAAATGATGCAGAAGCTCCAGAAAAATCGCTTCTATCCTCATCTCAAACAACAGCTCCCGGAAGGAAACCCTGTCTGCAGCGTTAAAAGGAGCTAAATAAGATTACATATTGCCGTATTACTGTGCCATATGACTCACATAGTAGCTTTAGACTGGTAAGTAACATCCAACATTGGCTATGACAACACAAAATGTAACATTAGCGTGATGTGACTGTTACTGTAGCATTGCTAAAACTGCGCTAAGTAACTATAATGTAAACTTGTACACAAATACCACACGTGAAGATCATAAGATACCTGCTGTCGGAATTTCAGCAGTTTGGTCGAGTTTTGCATATTCCTGCTCTGCTGTCAGTTATTAGTAGTGATTGTATGGGCACAAGGGATGTAACGATACCGAAAAAGTACATTATCATCACTATATATACACTCGATGGTCTCATGGTGTCTGGAAGACAATTAAGACCACAATTGTGCTTAGCATTTTATCTGTGTGTCATGCCTCTCTGTGAGAAAAATGAGAGATGGGTCTTGGCCGAGAATATACCCCATTAACTTTTGGCATGGATCCGGATAAAAAGACAGATAAGGCTTGATTGAATAAAAGGGGACTGTTGGGCTTCTGCTGAGTTACTGTATGTGCTCTACGGATTGCCATTCTAGTTTTTTCATGCTACCAGACTGGGACATGATTTGAACACTGAAGGATGACATTGACACGAGTGATATAAAAGTTTTTCACATTTGTTTTGCATTCATTCATTCATTCATTCATTCATTCATTCAGTTAAAAGCTCAATGTCTCCAGGGATGACATACAGTGGTGGCCAAAATTATTAGAACACCTGACAGATCTGAAAATATTGACCTTTTTTTCCCCCTCCAAAACATGATTTAATTTCATAATGTTCATGAAACATGCAGATGGTTGCTCTGAGCACAACAAATATCAGATGGAGTGAGTCCTACGGTTTTTATCCACTTTTAACTTTAATATTTGTCCACCTTTTGCAGCAATTACAGCAGCACATCTCTTTGGCATAGTGTCATTATATTTCCTGAGAACTTCAACACTAATGCTATCCCATGCCTTCTGCAACTCAAGCCAAAGGCTTTCCTTTGAATGTACAATAGATAGATAGATGATGATTGTGTGACGTTGACAGTGAAATAGGCCTAGCTTGTTTTTTGTAAGGAAAATGACCTAAATCACCTTATGATGGCACTATTCTATGGTTTATAGAGCATAATGATGACTTTGTAGATATTTCATGTGTTTTATGGGTATTCTAATGGCCAATTCAACAAAAACAACTGAAACCTCTTAAATATGCCAGGTGTTCTGATAATTTTGGCCACCACTGTATATTTTACTCCATCCCAAATGAATCCTTTTTGTACATGTTAAGTGATCTAACTATTTGATTTTTACACTATTGCATTTGTGTCTAAATCCACAAACTGAATGTAGGACGCGGTATGATTGAATCTGGACAATGGAGTGGAAGTCATTTGTCTTTGTCTGAATGCATACAGTATATACTGTATACGTTATTCCTTATTATGAAACTGAACTATTGAGATGTAGACTTTACAGTGAAACAACAAATGAATAGTTCTATTGTCAATAGCTATGAATATAAAATATATAGTGCACTCCAAACAGCAGAACACATATAGTTCAGTCATTTTCCTGCTTCCCTGTCATCCTGTTTCATCATCAGTTTTCATATTGTCAGTTTACAGTCTAAGAATTATCTTCCTGCAAATTTACTCCATCAGTGAGCCTACACCCACAATGCAGTAATCAGAACTAACACTACTATGCGCCTATAGTTTATTTTGTGCCTGCAAATTTTTGAAAAGGCATCAAGAACAGACTTAAACAAAAGAGAATAACAAACTGAAAGCAGGCTCAGTTAAAGCAGAGATGTAGCATGTAGAGGCATCATCACAAAGGGACAACATTAACAATTGAAGCAGTCTTTTCTAAATCAGTTTTGATATGGAATTCCTTTAGCCTAGGCAACTCACTAGAAAAAGTTCAGTGTGCACCAGAACTGTAGAGCTGCAAACATGAGATGAGATCTTTCAATAGTTCACTGGGAACAAAACCAGTGTTAACACTTACTCTCAACTCTTACTTTCGACGACAACTGTAATTATCGTTAGTAATGAACATAACATTAGAGTGAAATAGAATCTAATGGCCTGAAGTTGTGATCAGATTGAATGCAAAGCTGTTTCTATGTCCATATTTAACTCCTGCCTGAGAGTTGGTGTTCATCCACCTGAACTTTTAATTCATTCCATCCATTCATTTGAATGGTGCAGTAATTGAGATGTTCATGTCATGACCGCATTCTCGTTGGAGAGGATGGTTATTCACAACTAACATATTTATACAATGGTATGCCATATTATTGGAAGATGGGCTATATTTACTGCACAGCTCTGTGCAATGCATGCCTATAATATAAAATATTAATCCTAGTATGTGCATCCCAAAGTGTAAGATCACACTAATGGCACTGGGAGATTAGGGTTACACACCTCCCATCTGTACTTAAGAGGATAAATCATCCATCTCTTCCCGTTCAGAAAATGTATTGTTCCATACACTCTGCTTCATAGCCCCAACAAATGAAAACGACAGTATCAGCGTGAGTCCCAGGCCAGACTCACAACAACGTATTGATGTTCCCCCCCTTCACCCTCTAAGTGAGTATAAGGTATCCACAAGCTCCAAGGTTGGCGCCAGCCTCTGTCTTTTATGCACCGCAAACCAGAATTAATTGCAAATCAATCGAACAAAGTACAACTGATCAGTGAACCAATTAGTAATTTTAGCTCTTTGTACAGGTTTAGCTTTCCTCACGCTTCCACTGCCATGTGTCTTTAATTCAGATTTCTGTTTTTTGATAAAAATACCAATTTTTAGATTGTAAAGCAAGTTGATATGTACAGACCTCCAGACAAACTGTTTTGAAAAATTGTTGAATTTACTCTTAAATGTGTGAAGTATATTTTTTTTTCTTTGACAGTTTAAGCTCAGGTTCCCTTTCTCCCAAAAAGTCTATTAATCATCAAACTGGCTTCCAAGGACCTTCAAGGACACCCCCTTGTACTTGTATGAGTTCTAGTACGCATGGCAATGCAGCAGAACACTGAACCGTATCAAGATGATCAATGTTCTTCACTTTAATGGGCTTTAATGTTCTGGCTGATTGCTGTATTTATATGACTTGCCACAATCATGTCTTGGAGAAGGTTATAGATATATGCTGATGACACTGTTATGATATTTAGCAGGTTTCAGAGGTAAAATATTTCTGTTTCATATTAGACTCTCATCTTACCAACTAACTAACTCAACCGTAGTTGTAATGCTTTCATTGGCTCACAGGTAGACAGAAGGCAAGTACAGTGACCCTGAAGGTCAAAACACAACAACATTTCATAAAACACAGCAGCATCTCACAAAACACAATTACAGAATACAAGGATATTTCAGAAAACACATCAACATTACAGAAAAACAAATCACAGCATTTCACAAAACTCAACAACATTTCAGAAAACACAACAAAACTTCACAAAATACAATGACTTTTCAGACTTTTGTGATTGGACAGAACCCTAGTCCCTGGCCACTGTCATTTCTGCGTCTGCTGCGCTTCCTGCAAAACACCGACCTTTTCTACCTCTTGTCCAGTTCTCGAGGTCAGACATCCTCCTGAGCCGCTCCTTGGGTAAGTAGTAAGTCAGTAAAGTTTATTTAATAAAGCACCTTTCACAGAGCACGGTCACAAGGTGCTTAACAAATAAGATAAAATAAAACATTGAAATCATAAAAACAGCAAAATGAGGAAAAACAAACAAACAAAAAAACAATAAAAGCATACAGATTACAACACTAGATAGCAGCATGTGAGACAAATGACATTTTGAAAAAATCAGTCTTCAGTTGCTTGTAAAGGCAGAGACGAGTAGGAGAGTAGCAGATTGAGTTAGTCATGACTTAAGGTTTGCAGCCAACAAGTCCACATGTTCATCTCAATAGTTACCTTCATTTTCCCACTAAATTTTGCCGTAAACGCCCTTCTGCCGGGGTTTATGGCACAGTACAACCTTAAGGGTATGAAGGATACTCTGTCTTCGTTAAAACAACCAGACCTACACATACTACCAAGATGGCAACCAACTCTCATTAAGGGGAAAAAACCTTTCCCTTGATGCAGTTATCAATTCAGCATAGCAAGGAAGAAATATCAAACCAAGTTGACACAAAAACAATCTACTATCAAGTCCTTACTAACTAAAACATGAAATGGAGGGGTGGATATCTGGAAATGAAGACAACATAAGGACACCACCACGCATTTTGAAAAATTGGAAAAAGAGGTCCAATCACTCAAAGACAAGGTGGACGACCTGGAGAAAAGGAGCAGGCATAACAATATTTGGATATTGTCAATATACCCACGAAAGCTGATGGCTGTGACCCAGCTGGATTTTTTGGAGTTGGTCATACCAGAAATTCTTGGTACTGAAAAATGTTCCACTCCCATTACCTTTGCACATTGTCAAGGGAAAAAAGTGGCAGTGGTAATCTGCCGAGACCCAGGCCTATAATGATTATGCCATTGAGACTGTGTTTGTCCCCAGACCTCTTAAATCAATCCTAATCCTAAACCTAATAAAAATCAACATTACAACTGTTAAAAAAATTAGAACATTACATGTGACATTAGATCTCTGTCATCCAAAGCTGTTTTAGAAAATGATTTACTATCAGATCATAATATTGACTTATTCTGTCTCACTGAAACCTGGCTGTGTAATGAAGAATATGTTGGCCTTAATGAATCCTCCCAGTCAGTAATACTCACATTCCATGAGACACCGGCAAAGGAGGTGGA
The DNA here is from genome assembly GCF_965226575.1 of Pagrus pagrus. NCBI lineage: Eukaryota > Metazoa > Chordata > Actinopteri > Spariformes > Sparidae > Pagrus > Pagrus pagrus. The sequence continues at coordinate 28,960,300 of NC_140192.1, forward strand.
GTTGCAGCCATATTTTGAATCCCAATCCTAAACCTAAACTCCATTATAACTCTTTCGAAAGCCTTTCTCCCAGTCTCTCTCACCTGACCTGGAAACCAAGACGTTGGTCCACTCCTCTTCATCCTCTACATGCTTCCCCTTGGCAACATCATACGCCGTCAAGGTCTCCGCTTCCACTGTTTCGCTGACGACATCCAACTCTACATCTCCATCAAATCACCATCATCACCACTGCCACTCTCTCCGCACCAACTGCCTCACTGAAATCAAATCCTGGATGCAATCTAACTTCCTCCAACTGAACTGTGACAAATCGGACATGGTCATCATCAGCCCCAAATCCCTCATCAAAACCACTCACAACTTTTGCCTCGCCATTGACAACTCCACCCTGTCTCCCTCCCCACACAGTCGCAACCTCAGAGTCATCTTTGACAACAACCTCTCCTTTCAACATCACATTAATTAAATCACCAGAACTGCCTTTTTCCACCTAAAAACATAGCCCATCTCTGCCAATCACTCTCCTTCTCTGCTGCAGAAACCCTGATCCAACTTTCATCACATCCAGAATTGACTGTTGCAACAGCATCCTCTATGGCAAAAGACCATCCAAACTCTTAAATAAACTCCAATACATCCAGAACTCTGCTGCTCACCTGCTCAGCCACAGCCACACCCGTGACCACATCACCCCCGTCCTCCAGACACACCCCCTACCTCACCGTCCTGCTCCATCACCACACCCTGTCCCATAGCCTCTGCTCCTTAGATGCAAACCTCCTCACTCCACCACACAGGACCAAGCACCGAACCTGGGGTGACAGAGCCTTCTCAATAGCTCCCCCTACCTCTGGAACTCCTTCCCCAAGCACATCATAGACTGTACAGACCTCACAACCTTCAAAACACTCGCCAAAACTCACCTTTTTAAAAACTGCTTTGAATGTATAACTTCTGTCTATTTTTGTTTTTAGTGTGTTGTTTTTATTATTCTGCTTTTTAACCTGTACAGTGTCTTTGAGTACCTTACAAAGTGCTACATAAAATAAATGTATTGTTATTATTATTATTATTATTAATCAGAGAGGGTAGGCAGGAGCCATGCAGTAACAGCAACGCTGCCTAGGTGAACACAAACACGCGAGAGAACAGCAGCAGCTCAGCAATGCAGTGGCCACGTACTAAACAAGCATCCTGTGTGGTCTGTTAGACCCAGCAATGGACTGATCCACACCAAGATCTTTGAGCTGTTAAATGGCTGCATGAATTTCCAGCACAATAAAGCTCCAGGACCAGATGGCTTTCCAATCAAATTTTTTAAAGCATTTTCAGAAAAGCTTTTAACTCATCTAACAAACATGCTTAAGAGCTAGGGAGAGTTTTCTTAGTCAGAGCTTTCGACTAAGAAAACTCTAGCTCTCTGGAATTGGTAACAATTTTATCCCTAAATCAGTCACTTTTAGGCATTGTTAGAAATGTATATGGATCAGACAACGTACGGAGACTTTCATAAAATTGAGGCATCTCATACGCAAAAGGACCCCATGCTAGTATGGTTGATGGATGCGGAAAAGATATTCTACAGGATCAAACGCAGCTTCCTTTTCCAAACTCTCCAAACAATGAATTTTGGATGATTTATTCAATACATTGAAACATTTTGTAATGGTCCTACAGATCAGATCAGATTTAACAGTAATGTCCTCATCCCTTCAGTTGAGATACAGAGGGGCCTGATTAAATGTTTCTCAGGAAAACAGGACAGCAAAATCAGGCACTTAACCAAACCTTTAACCAATTAGGTCAGAATCAGAATCAGAATCAGAATACTTTATTAATCCCTGGGGGGAAATTGTTTTTGTTCCAGATTCTCCGTGCAAAGTAGAAATAGAAATATAGCATGAAACTATTGGACCAGGTCAGAGTAGATTTTCAGAAGTGGAGGGACATGTCATTATCATTAATTGGAACAGTAAATTAAATTAAGATGAGCGTAATCCCTAAATCTTTATATGTATTCCAATGTGTCCCAGTTAAACTCCCCAAATCTTTGTTAAGTAAATAAAACAAATCTATGTCCAGTTTTCTTTGGAAAGGTAGGCCCCCAGAGTTAAACCCCATATAAGAGAGGATTAAATCCTCCCAATTATAGTTATTGGCTTGGAGCTCAATTTCATTCAATGCGGTGCTGGTTGCACTCACAGTCAAGATGGCTTACCAATGAACAACATCAATTAAAGAGTGTCCCCTTAAAATCACATCCTTTTCTTACCTCCAGGAAAGCACTCTTAACGTCACCAAGAACCTCCTAATTATACCAGATCACAGATGGAACACTAAAATACAGTTAGAGATTTTAAGATAACTTTTCAAATTTCCGACAACTAATTGAAAAATTCAGACTCCCAAACCATAATTTATTTTAATACTTTCAGATCAGACACTGGGTTCGCAACAGCCATACAGTCTTCCCAACCAAGTGAAGTCACAGACACGACAAAGGGCCTGATGTCTTTTATGTACACCATTCAATATGGTAACTTGCCAATTTATGATATGACTGAAAGAAAAAAATGGGTATCAGATCTTGAATGTAACGATGATGACATCAACTGGTGTTATATCTTTAAAATTTCTCAGACTGTACTCATCAACTAAACAGACAAATATAGTTTAATATCTTCAGTAAAACTTATTATACCCAGCTCAGGATTGTGACAAGGAGGGAGCACACGCAAGACCTTTAACATAAAACTGGTGATTTATTCACAAAGGTCTTAGAAAGGGATCGGGGAAGGCAGTAGGAAGCAGCCATGAGGAGGCTGTGACAGTTGAGGGCATTTAGAGACAGGTTGAAACACTTTTTCATATGACCTAATTCATGTGACACATAGTGAGGCATTTACACTTTAATGAGGAGGTTAGGATGAGCCTTTAGGACTAATTAAAACATACTTGGTACTGCAGGCTGGATTTAAACATACGAAAAAGGCATAACAGAAAAGTGTTATGTATCATGACTGTCCTTCAATTTGAAATATCCAAGCGTACATCTTTTAATGAAGCGCAGTAAGTATTTCAGTTATCAGTGATGGATGGATGCAATAGTCTGTAAAAACATGAAGAGGTTCTGCACAGAGATACCACGCAATGACAGACTGAATATGATATACAGGCATATAAGGGTGTGATGTTTGTTTATTTTTAGTAATTCCTCAGGCAAACTGCAAGTCAAATTGGTGCTGTTGAATCAGAGATGGCTCCGATAATAATGACAGAGGCATTACATGTCTTGCAGTCTTATCAGGCACCCAAGTATATTCCATGTCAGTTGTTTGTTCTGACACTGGGCACAGACTGAACTATCAAAGTATTTATGCTGTCATCGTTCAACAGAAAATCACCTACCAAACCTGTCTAGCTTTTCCTTCAACATAATAATGCCTAATTTCAATGTGTGCAGTTTCTTGGGTTTTTGTGGGCATTTACTCAGCAGAAGGGTGTAATATCAACATGGTGGGAGGATAAAAGAATACAAGAGCTATAACACAATCTTCACCAGTAATTTCCCCCTGACAGCTGACAAGTAATTTTCATGTCCATTCAGAGATGGACCAGAGCTACGATTAGGACAACGTATGATAAGAACTGTGGTTATACCTGCTTTCCTGTCCTCATTCCTCAAATCTATTTGATTATCATTGACCACTATGTCATAGCTGCAGCCTAAAGAAATACAGCTCTTTAATTATGTTGTATGATAAAGCAGATTACGATTCACGTACAGCCAGTATAGATGCACTTTTTTTTTTACTCATAGCTGAGGTTATATTTAATGTAAATTGTCTTTGGATCTCCATTATATCCTCTTAAGAGTCAACGAAAGAGACATTATAAATTATTCTCTTTACTGGAGTCTTATTACATACAAACAAACATAATGTTCATACAGTACAAACTTAAATGGTTTTCATGCCTACAATACATTCCCTTTTCCTTTATCACTAACTCACCAACAATAGAAAGGATGGAAAAGTTATGAGAGTATTGGAAAAGTTCAAAAGCACCAAACCTGAGGTAACTGTTCAATTTAAATAATTTATTGAAATTTGTAGGTGAAATGAAGGTTAAACCATGGGACAGATGGAAGTCAAAGCTGGGACAGATCCACAAATCATGACTTTTTGTATTTTGAGACTGGGGGTGGGGGTGGGGGTGGACGTAGCATCTCATCATTGTGTTTTTTAGCCATACTAGCTGCATGGTTTGAGGGATGTGTGTGACCTATGAAAAATCTCAACTAATTTTTGATGGATTGACATTTTTTTTTTTTTACAATCATTCATAGTAGTCCTATTGGCTCCGGTGATCTCATAGCTTTTCTTGTAGCGCCAATATGAGGTTGACATTTTGAGTTTGGACTGAATTGTCCGTTGTTCGATGGATTAGAATGAAATTTGGTTCAGATATTATTGTTCCCCACAGGATGAATTGTAATGACTTTGATGAACTCCTACTGACCTATGATTTAGTCCCATCATTAGTTCCAAAATGTACTCAGCATGACCATTTCAACATGCTGATGTAAGCATTTAGCCCAAAGCACCTCTGTACCTTATTAAAGCCAGTAAGAACTCTTAGCATAGTTGTAGACAGTCCATTTACACATATGCACTCCAAAGAGGGGACAGCAATAGGCTGCTATGTTGCAGCCTGGTGTTGCCCGCCAGCTGCCGAGACTGCAATGGCAGCTAGTGGCACTATAAGGAAAAGTTCAGACTAATGGAAATGTCCTTTGATGCAATGTGTGCAACAACCAGGCCAGAGCAAAGTGCGATTGTTTTAATGCCCACATTAACCAACGCATGTTTGTTTACTACTCTGCTCCATAAGTAGATTGGGGATCACTTCCAGCACAGATACAGGACTGCAGTGCTGATCAGTCTTGCCAGCTCAAGCGCCAATGTTCTGTTTAAACAGTTTCATCAATGTATACCACCTAAAAAAAAGAACACATACAATATTCTGTCACTGGGAAAACAGTGTACAACAAGAAATTAACAACTTTCTTATTTGTAGTATGACACCAGAACACACCTCCAGTTGGAGCACGATCAAGCATTTTATATTTTCATATCTCTGTTTAGCTCCTTTCAAAAAGGTGAAAAGAAGAATATATAAAAGGTGAGTAACTTTTAAGTCTGTGCTAAAATTTGCTTAGTTTAAAAATGACAGTAAAAATCTGATGTGTCAAACCATTCAGAGTAAATTAGGGCCAAGGCCACTGAATTGAGATTAAGATTAATCTGTCATTATGAAAAACAAGATTGTTTAACAAAATTTCGTTTTTAGTTCCCTTGTTATGAACACGAGAGAAGACCCAAGTGCAGGACACGGTGCAGGTTGAGCAGTAAAAGGCGTTTAATTGATAACAGGGTTTAGATGATGGCAGGGATGTGGGATGTCCAAGGCGGGTGAGACAAATGGAGGAGTGAGGCTGGCGTGTTTAATGACGGAGCATGGCAAGCAGGGAATGGCCAGCAGACTGGTGAGGGGTGAATGGTAATCCTGAGATACAAGGAGAAGAGCATGAAAAAAATCCCAAGAAGGCAAAAACACAGGGGGCAAGGAGTTGCCAACACAACCCTGGGGGCCTCCAGTGTAGAGCAGCAATTAGAGGAAGAGTGACTGCCAGTCCAAACTGTCTATTGGTGAAGAAGTCCAATATTCAATTGCACTCAAGTACTCAAGGTACTCAGTGCTGAGTTCACCAAATCATATACAACATTCTGATGTAGTTATTGAGTGTAGGACGATGGAGTTGGCATCCTCTGTGGATCTTTTGGTTGTGAAAACTGGTAACCAGTTTCTCAAAGCACTTCATCAGAATCAGGGTGAGAGCCACAGGGCGTAAGTGCCTCCTGTGACAGTGATATGTTAAAAATGTCTAATAAATTCAGCTGTCTGTTTGGTACATAGTGAGGGATGTTGTCAGGACCAGCAGCCTTATTCATATTCACCCTCAACAGGATTTTTGTCACATAGGCTGTTGTTATTGACAGTGGCCTGTCCTCTAGAAGCGGACTAGACTTAAAAGCTGACCCTTTATTGAGGAGATCAAAGTGAGCATAAATTGTGCTGAGCCCATCTGGCAACGTGGCCTGACACATGCTGGAGAATGACATTCAGACTGTTAACCAGTTAAAGTTGGGAGTGCTTTTAATGTGTCCAAGCAAATTTTATGAAGTAAATGGCTGATGGTAGCTTAAAGATCATTTCGTACTTTCATGAAATACTTTTATGGAATACTTCAACTCTTCGTGTCGCATTAGACCATTTGGCTGTTTTGATACTAAATTTTGAAAGAAAACAGTGCTGCGAGCGACAAGAAATGAAACCATTTTATTATTAACAAACAGTTACAGGATGTCACACACACTTTGGCTGGTTCTCTACAGATCCCTTTTTTTTCTCAGCCTGTAGTAAACTTTATCAAAACAAGCGTTTCCTTTCCTATAGTGGTAATCAAATTTTGGCATTATTTATACATGATTCTCACAGTGGTAATAAATGGGATTTAATTCCCATTGAAGTGAGACTTAAAACGTAATACTGATACTATAAACCTACATGAAAGGGCCTTTATGTGGCTTTGCTGGTTCTTACCATACACATGATACAGTGTGCTGAGATAAGAGTATTTGTACTCAACCTGCTATGTTTGCCCACGCAGAAAAAATGTTACGTGATATTTGACAAACACATTTGAGACAAAGAACCCAGTCAAAACACAATTTTCACTTGTTCCCAAGGTCTCTGATATCCCTTTTCTACTGGTCAAAAATAATATATATATAACAAAATATTGGTGAAATGAACTAGTTTCGCGGCAGATAATGCTCATAGAGGCTGTGCTTCGGTGCCTGGATCAATCGCATTACATGGATATACGCGGCCCTCCACTGGATCTAATTTCGTCCGAACGACGCCAAATGACACCAAAGTTATCTGGGTGAGTAAATCATCATATTTTATGCTAGAAATAAGGTCCAGGTTGTAAAAAACGGTAGTTCCCCTTTAAACCCACTACGATCAGGCTTCCGTGTACAGTGGGAATGTGTAAACTCTGCATTTACACCCGGGTCAGTTGACTCTGCAGTAGACACAGGTTTTCATCACCTCGGCTCAGCTTTGATCTAAACTTAAGATCTGGGTGAACACACTAAATTCTGCCATGCGAAGTGATGACGCGTTATTAACATCTCGCGGTGACGTGTAAATGAGGAAGGAATTTGCTGCTCAGTGGTGTTCTGAGGCCAAAAAAGGTCGACTTCCCGGCTATGAAAATACCTGGATCGCAGACTGAGCCAGCTAACTTGAATGAGGATTAAATAATTTAATCGTGTGGCTCTTTTAGACTTTCCAAATGTTATTGGACCAAATGGATCAAATTATGACAGTCAAACAAGTCATTTCACGGGGTTGTGACAAAATAGTTTATCAACCGCTTTCTTTCACAATGGGTCTATTATGTCTATACGTCTGACTAAATATTCTTAGCTGTTGCTTTTTTTATTATAAGGCTATATATTTTGAAACATAAAATTCCTACTCCTAAACACACAAGGTAAACTGAAATGTCCCCCCAGTGCAGTCCCATTCCTATTTTACCATTTCGACTCCTTACATACTCTCTCACTCAAACATTTACCAGGTGACATCCATAAAGTCCCTCAGGGCTCAGGGCTGAAGACTTTAGGGGGCACAGTGGGATTGGGCTGTTCTTTCCTCTGAGGCGTCATGTTCTGATGATGGCTGACAGCTGATCACAGCTGGATCAATTGGCTATAACTCTCTCTTTTAAAATTTGCCATTTGTTTTAAACTTCTTTTGGCTTTATTGCTGAGCTGGCAGAGCTTGGCATGAGAAGAGCTTGACTATGTTTTGATTGACAGTGTTGATAACAATGAACTTTAAATGTGAAGATGAAAACCATATTATCATCACTATCTTGTTTCTGCTGTCTACATTACCCCCCCCCCCCCCCCCCCCCCCCCCCCCCCCCCAAAGGCCATGTATACATCTATATGTAGGCCTATATAAAGAACTGAACTTCTTCCTAAATTTATATTTCATCCTGTCCTATGCTAAATGTAGTTATTTGTATGTTCTATGCATGTGAAGCATGAAGGGACTACAAACTTTAATTTAATTGTGCAACCCTGTGACAAATAAATTACCTTGACACCTTGAACAGTTATATGTCAGTTTGAGAACAAATTGTTGGGTTGCCAGGTTGTGGAAAATCTCTGGCTGGTATCTTCTACTCTTGCAATTGTTAATTTTTATAGCAATTGATTACCATTTGCAACTGTACACTTTATGGATTTTCTTGGGAAAACAAAATGTATTAATGACTAACTAACACGTGTATCTGCAAATTAATTAAAGCCATTGTGGCCTTTCTAAAAGTTATTTAAAAGTAGTATTGCTTGGGACAGAATTTAAATTGTCTTCACAATTTCACCTTAAAGCTACAAAATTCAAGCACGCTATACCTTGTGAGGTGGAGATTGATTATTTCATTTAGTGAGGGGAAAGAAAAATAACTAAATCTGTGAGAAAAAATGACTGACTGAGGCTAATACCATGATGTACCATCTTAAGGCTCTAAGATCTTTTTAATGTATTCTCCTCTGTGGCCGGGGCCTGAAAGGAAAAGGAAAAGAGGAGAGCTGAATGGATTCCATTAATTTAATTGAAGCAAGCCCTGACAAGAGATAAAACATCTTGGGCCCACATCTCTTCAGGGTTGGCGCGGGCTTCATAGTAAACAAGCCGTGATCCGTAAACAAAGCCCAGAGAGCACCGCCACGCTCTACAGAGACTTCAAGGCCATAGAATATGTCAGAGATGGGCTTGAATGGATACTGAAGTGCACCCCCCACACCCACCCCCCACCCCCCCCACACACACTTAAGTATTCAAGCTGTATTGTGACCATTGTGCCTCAGCTTGTGGATATTTTGATGCTGGTAGCTAGCTATTACAGTGACAGTACCTGCAGTAGATCAAGCAGAAAGAGAGACATACACTCCAACAAGCACATTGAAATATGGATAGCATTGTTGAATTCTACAGATAAGAACCCCTTTGACTTTGATGTGTCCCCATCAGATATTATACACCCACACAATAATGCACTGTAAGCTAATGTACAGCATTTCACACACAATCATCATGAAAAATATGTCAGCTAATGCCACAAATGTTCATTTCATTGTGAGGAAAGACACAGTACATATGTGTCTGACAGTCTATACTGGTGAAATACTACAGTATATACTCTGTAAAAACAGTGAATCCAGTCCACTGGTGTTGAAAGCTCTGTAAATGTGGCTATGTGTGTAAAGCCTTGTTGTTTGGCCACTCAAAAAGCAACTGGTATTTGGATGTCACATTCTTCCCTGAATTGTTCCTCAGCAGGCACTGGCTTTTCACTCAGGTTGAATAGCAACACAAATCCCAGCAGAATCCATTAAAGGACGAATAGCTTTATCTTCAGAACAGTGAGAGTAGATGGCTCGGACAATACAAGCCATCTACCACAAACTGGGCCTGCATGTGGCTTATGAACAGAATGCCAAGGTTACAGCCTTTGTCCAGATCTGCGTAAGCTCTGCTGGCAATTCAGTTGCATTGTGGTGTGAATGTGGACTATCTCAACTTAATACCATGACAAACTGAGGCAGGATCTAAGTTTGACATTATTTATATATTGTATCTTTGTTTGATAAATGCTGCTTCAATGTCATTTGACTGATCCAAATGACAGATTTAGTGCCAACATATTAAGTAGGATAAAAAGTCGATTGTCATCTTGTGATAAATATTCTATTCCATCATGCAATAAATTAATTCACATTAGATTTCCCTATTCGTGCTGCACTCAGGAGAAATGCTGCTTTGTGTCCAGCCACTTTTTTTTTACCATTGTGAGGGAAAGGAAGGGGCTAAAAAAAACTCCTGCTGTGGAGAGAGAACACAGCGACACTTTTCCTGTTACACATTGGAAACAAATGCACGGATCAGTCCATGTGCAAAACTAGAGCCGAATGCTTTTAAATTATTGAGAAATTGGAGACTTAGGATTAGTTGTGCTTGTTGCTTGAAAAACAATGAAAACCCATGAAACCTTTGGAAAAATGTAGTCATTAGACTAAATTAGACTTACTATACATATTTCACTAAAATATTAGCAAGTTTAGCAAGAATGGATGCTATAGCTCTGTAGGAGTGGCTTCTGGTAGTTATTTTAATGCAGAAAAGCTCATTCAAAACACCAGTGCGGTTTCCTTTCAATGTACTGTATGTACATATGTACACTGTTTAACTTCATCCAGCTGTCCTCTTTTTTCCCTTTTTCCTTTTTTTTCTCTTTTCCTTTCACTCATGTAACTCGTGTTACTGTTTTGAGAAGTGGACAGCAGGATACACTCACTGCCGAGCATAGTATTGTAGTTTACAATGCATGTTCTAACCAGTAATAATAAAAAATGGGTGGCTGAGCCTGACACTGTCTCAGATCTGTGCGGTGCATGCAGCGATTTGTTCACTGAACATTCTTAACAGTGAATGTGAGTGAGGCAGTCTCTGAGTCACTCAAGTCTGCCTCTGACTCTCCTTCTGAAGGCAAGACTTCTGCTTATAGTTTGCAAACAGTCTCTTTATCCAACTAAATTCTTTGTTCTCAGATCACTAGATCACATGCTAAACTGAATGTTCAGCCTTGTTTCAGCCTTTTTAATGAACAGATTCTACCCTGAATAAAACTGCCCTAACTATCTGTACAGGCACTCTCATTCTTGGTAGCAAGATTGCAGTACACTGCTGAATTGGCATTGCCATACCCTACTGCTGTCTCCTGCCAGTGTGCCGCATGGTGACTCACCAAGATACCAGACTGAGTCAAAAGCACCCCAGGAAAAGGCCAGTTTGCCAGTAAACAGAGTTCTACAACATGAAAATAAACCCTTTGTGCTGTGAACTCCATGATCAGCCCACAATTTACACGTGTACACAATGAACACTATTTGTTTTCCATCCTGGTAGCTTGAACAAACAGAGGTCAATAATAATATCAAACTAAATATATGATGACATATAAAGACTTAGATAGCTTTGTTCAACCATAATCCTAATCAGAAATACATGTCATTGCGATTCAGCAACTTCTTACAGTGCAGTAAAAGCAAATCACACATGTATCAGGAGAGCTTGTTTTAACCCACATTTTACAGTTTGCCTATTTATTACTATTACAGCTACTACACTGCTTGTGTTAGATGTTGCCAGTTGTGTTTTTGTATGAATATACTGTGAGCCCCAAACTGTGTGGAGGCTAAAGATGGCATTAATGCTGACAAATGTATCTGCCTCCCAAACCACTTAGCAGCCATGAATGCATTATTTGCCAGCATTTTCTCAGAAATAATACAGAAGAAACCTAAAAAGGCATATGAAATCAGAGTATAATGACATTGTGTGATCATTTAGCCTTTCAGATGCTGCTCAGGAGCTCTAAAAGTAACATAAGAATACTGTGGTGGATCAATAATGAAACTATCTAATCTGTTTTTACCATCCACCTATACTTGTCTTACGTCAGACAGATATCACAGTGTTGGACATGAGTTGTAAAGTGAATCTTGCTCTGGAATAGCAATCCAGTAATAGAACAGAAGATGCAACAGAATCCAGTAATATGTTGTTTAGGTGGTAAACCCTAAATAGTTCATATATCGCCGTTAAGTGCTCTGAGATGGTCCTGACCATTTCTCAAACACACTATCTTATTTTGTGGTGCATCTTCTCTCTTTGTATTACCTCATTAGATCCCTGCTCTTTGTCATGCTAAGGCTGACCTTGCAGCCATCTGGAGGAAAATACTTGAAGATCATACATCTGAGCTGAACTTTTGTTTTCATGTATTTGAGACCCGAACTGAAGGGCTACACCATTAACATCTGAAAGGCTGTTAGATTTTTGCTCATGAGGAATGTCTCACAGCAGCGTTATCAGCATCACGCTTGATATTTCTCTGATAATCTTCCTATTACAAACAATGGAAATCCTTATCAAGAGAATTTCTTTGAACGCTGGGATGATTACAATGTTTTCAAAGCAGCATATACAGGGTATCCTAATGATAACATTTACACTCTTATCAAAAGTACAAACACATACTTATTAAGTGTACGTGAGATACATTTTGAGACGTTAGATTATGCTTGTTCAACGCAGAATTTTTAAACAATTTTTTATCAACTCTGACGTCTAATATATGAGAATGCCAGCCTCCTTCTCTTTGCTCTTTGACAAGATTATTTTCCCACAAGCTGAACTTCTTTCCCTTGGCCCTTCAATACACAGCAGTGTAACATTAATATGTATTTGTTTGGAGTTGTTGAAGCAGGTTATAGCAGGTTACTGATAAACTGATCATTGTTCAGTAGAAATTCTTGATAATTTCTCATTCCCTTTCACATGTGTAACCTGTAGGCTTTCACACTTAAGGTCTGCCATCTTAACAACTCCATGTTGAAGCCTTAAATACCTGATGAGACGGAACCTGACATTCCGTTCACCAAGGGTGAACCAAAGAGGAATAGAGTGATCAGTTTTAGCACAGGGTGCCACAATGATGGTCTACGGGTGTGTGTGTGTGTGTGTGTGTGTTTGTGTGTGATAGCGATAGAGAGAGAGAGAGGGGGGGGGGGGGGGAGAGAGAGAGATTTAGTTTTTGCAAAATAGGCTTGTTCACTGTATTGTTTTTTTTTTTAAGTCTGTGCAGTTCGGCTCCCCTCAACCTCCTTTTGTGTTCAACTGAAATTCATAGTTTATAAACTGTCTTTGCTTGGCTTGTTGCATTGTTTATAAAAATATTCAAGCGCTTTACTGGTGCATGACTTCACGCACAACAACTTTTATCTCAGCCTGCTTGTTCCTTCTATGAGGGCAGATCAAATCATAGTGGTGTGTCTTTACAAATGTTCAAAGACTGTGATGACTAAGACAGGAGGACACTGTCACAGATTCAAATCTGCTTTGTGATGTTGCTCCCTGTCTTCAGAGATCACTGCTCATCTTTCACAGCAGACCTGATGCTGGCATTGTGAAAACCCTCCCTCCAATGTTTCACCTGTTGGCCTTCTAATCAGATCCGACCACGCTGTGGCCCACACCTTGGTCTTGCTTTATCTGCACCTGAATCTTCTGATAAGCCCTCCCTCAATCAGCCCCCATAACTGGATGAAAAGGAGAAACATATCAGTTACACTTGAATGCTTGCATGACCTTTATTTCTTGCTTAACATCTGTGTGCAGGGTGCAGCGGGGAGAAGAAAACACCAGCACTTGTGCTGATTGAGCTGAGATTGGATTCACACCCAGAACAAAGAGGAAAAGGAGAGACAGGGAGACTGAGACCAGACAAGTTGCGTGCAGTATGGTGTATGCATGTCTGAATGTAGTTGTAGAACTTGCATATGCACATGTATGTATTTAAACTAGTGTAAATGGCAGCCACATGACTGATACAGCAGTGTTTCCAATACATGAGCTTTACTTAGGCCCACCCAGGGAGATAAAATCCAAATCTGAACTTTTCTTTCTTTTTAATCAAGATGCACAACCATCATTTCATAATGCACACAGAGTAGTGGACCTTCATGGTCAAAGTTCTCAAATTTAAGGCGTGCTGATTGATTCACATCAACTTGCTTTCAGTAACATGCAAGAAAACAGTCTGCCTTAAAAGTTCTTGTCGGTAGCTGGTGGTGCTATGCCCCATGTTTCCCAAACACAGGCTCTACTTGAGTTCGCACAACCAGCAAATCTCTGCAGCTGACCTCTTAAGGGTAAAGTATATCGGAGCATTGCGTCGGATGCTGGGTGACAGTGTAGTGAGAGCAACTCCTGCTGAATAGCAAAAATGTAACTTAACTAAAAACATTATATAAATGTTGTCAAATAAGAACGGTAACAGCCTATACTTTGTTGCAAGCTCATAGAGAAATGTGTGAAGGAGAATGATTCATCCTGGAGGAATATATGTTATGTTTTTTAGGTATATTACATTTGGTGCAGTGAATCTGATTGTACAGGTTCAAGTTTACACTGTATAATATATAATTAATGGAAGTTTACAATGTTTTGTTTATTCCTACAATTATATAAAATGTGAAGTTAAAATTTTAATCAAGTGTCTTTTTACTCAGAAATTCACCTACTGTAAAGGTTATTTAAAAAATGTTGATTGTACAATTCACATTATGCACTGTATATAATTTGTTGAAGTTAAAGGAGTCAACAATTCCTGACAAATCAGAAAGGCATTTGAAAGACAAGTGATTAATGAACAATGGACATGCCAATGACTGCAGGTCGGGGTTTTTTTTGTTGAACTGAAGTTGATGGTGAGCCATACTTAAATTGAAAATCCCTGAACTGAAGAGACCAGAGCCAAAGACTGTGGATCTTACCCTCCCTCTAGCTGGGGGAGAAGAATAAACATCAAAAGCTGTGTAAGGCCAGCAGCTGATGGGCCAAATAGAGTTATTCATAAATCTGTGTTTGACTTGTTTAATATTGAACTCACCTGTTAATGGTACATTATCACACAATGCACCAGTAAATGCTTAACGTGTGGGAAACACTGTACAGTTTTGTTCTTGTAAATACAGATACTGTCTACAGACAGACTGTTATAGTTTGAGTTTGTGGTGTAGTATTTCCTGTTTTCATTTTGAAGTTCTGTCCTCTTGTGTCATGTTTTGCTTTTCATTTCCTCCCTTTGTCCTTTTCCTGCCCTTTTTCCTCTACACCTGTGTTTCAGTTGTTAATTAGTCCTCACTATTTAAGCCTCTGTTTTTCAGCTACTCTTTGTCAGTTTGTCTGTTCTGTTCTTTTAGCCATGCGTCTCCTGTTCCTGTCAATATCCCTGCATCAGTCATGTTCCTTGTTTTCCTCATGTGTCTTCTGTTCGTACCCTCTTAGTTTTGTAATTTTCTGACTTCTAAATTTCTGGATTCTCCTGCTGACGCCAACTTTTGTTCTAGCATTTTTGACTTTTGGATTTTATATTGCTTGAGTTTTGGACTTTTGGATTACAGCTTTCTTTATTAAAGCTTGCTTTTTGTTCAATTACCTGCCTGCCTGTTTCAGCAGTGTAGCCCCAACTGTTGGCTCCCTGGCATGGCATTTAGCCAGTCTTTCACATCAAAATCAGGGCCCAGGAATAGCTTTATTTATATGAAAGCTGTAAGCAGTCTGTGTCATCAACCCATTGCAAATTGTAACTATTTTTCCCCATGGCTTCCACACAATTACAAATAATTGTAACCCAGGAAAATATAATCATCATTACAGCTAAATGTAATTCCAACAAGATGAGAGCTTCCTCTGGAGTAAGATTTAAATATCTATGGCTTTAAAAAAAGAAACTTTTTTTTTTTTTCTGAAAGAAAGATCCTTTGATCCACTTGTCTTGCCAATTTTTTCTTAATTAGGGCCCGAGCACCGACTGATGTGAGGACCCTCTTGAAATGCAAAGAATTATTGTTCTTTCTGTGCCAAAGAAAATGTTTTTTTTCTCACAATAACCCCTGGAGCTAGTTTGAGGTCATGCGTGAAATTCGGGCTATCTATGGCAACTACATCCACAAAAAACTCCCTTTGTGCTATTACCTCAACCCAACAGGAAGTTAACCATTTTTAATTTTTCTGCTAATTTCATTAAAGGAATAGTTTACTCTAAAACAAAATTCACTCATTATCGACTCACCCACATGCTGGTGATAAGTCCGGTGTAGTTTCTTATTCCTCAAAGTGCAGCTGGAGACTCGCGGGGGTACTCTCCGGCAACGATAATCCATCCGCTGCAATCCAAGTGTCCTGAAGTGGCGACATCCAGAGTTTACTCAAAACGACGTCATTTAGTACATTTTTCGAGCCTAAACAGTCACTATGCTATGTTTACACGGAGGCACGCTCCGCGTTCACGCGAGTCTCCCTCGCAGCTGATTGCACTACGGAAGCCGCGCCGGACAAGATGAACGAGACTCGTGATAGATACACACTGGCATTTACATCCTGCTGTGAGTTTCAAAGTTTCAAATCACCAGTGCAGCAGATCCCCCTTGTGTTTGTGTGTCACTCGGTGGCTCACAGCAGGAAGTAAATACCGGTGTGTCTATCGCGAGTCTCTTTCATCTTGTCTGGCGTGGCTTCCGTAGTGCAATCGGCTGCGAGGGAGACTTGCGTGAACGCGGAGCATGCCTCCGTGTAAACATAGCATAATGACTGTTTAGGCTAGAAAAATGTACTAAATGACATCGTTTCGAGTAAACTCTGGATGTCGCCACTTCAGGACACTTGGATTGCAGCGGACGAGCAGTATGGAGGAATATTACAAAATTTTTGTGTAGTTTTATGGACATTTTCTCCCGGTTGCCACTTCGCTCGTTATATGGATTATCATTGCCGGAGAGTAACCCTGCCAGTCTCCAGCTGCACTTTGAGGAATAAGAAACTACACCAGACTTATCACCAGCATGTGGGTGAGTCGATAATGACTGAATTCTGTTTTAGAGTGAACTATTCCTTTAATTTGCAAGTGTTGTATTTTGATGAACACCTCCTACAGCTTTAACCTGATCAACTTCAACTTCACTGGCCAATCTTAACACTTTTTTGATGAAAAGTTATTACAAGCTTGAGTTTTAATTGTCTGGCATGGCGGTGCAGCAAATATCGATGATTCGCCTTAAAACAGGAAGTTGATGGAACTCGACTGTCCAAGATTGAATCAGTATGAGTCCTGAACACATTTACGTACATGCCAATATTTACTTACAGTCACAGTGTCCCCTAGTGGCAGAAGGAATGAAACAATGACGTCCCCCTCCTAGCCGAATGACCACAGTCACCTAAAGAATACTGAGAAGAACTTGAAGATGTTGGATTGTGAAGATTGTGAGTTTTCATTGAAAGGTGTGGCCGTGGCAGCACAGCGAAGGTCAATGATTCACCTTGAAACAGGAAGTTGGTGTAACTCAACTATACATGGTCGAATCTGCACCAGACTTTACACATTTGATAAGATTCCCGGCCTGAACACATTAACATCTCAAATTTTGCATAGTCCTGGCGCCACATAGTGGCAATGGGAAATAACAATTTAATCCTCAAGGCGTTCATGATGGTACAGTATATGGTGAAGATTCTGAGTTCTCATTGGACGCTGAGAACTTCTGTCTAAATGGTCCAGTATTTCCAAAATTGATCAGATCAGAGTTCTGCTCAAGACATGCCTGTAAGGAGGTATAGTCATATGCCACCTACTGGCAACAGGAAGTAAGCCTTGTCTGACAGTCATTATTTCATTTACATAAAATTTCATAGTGCGGTCTATCCTTGACATCCTTGAATGTGATGTCTGTTTTGTCTAATCCCACATAGTGGACAAAGTTACTGATGACATAGTAAATTATACAATCTTCAGGTGACCCATGCCTCCCGGCAAAAGTGTGCCAGGCAGGCCATGAAAGCCTCTTGCCTCATTTGGGTCAGAGACATGGAGCGGTCCTCGAGTCTATAACCTGTCTAGGAATTGTGTGTTCTGCAATGGGACCAACGTGGTTTAGGTGAATGTGCTCTAGGGGCCGCGCCACATGGCGACCACCCTGAACTTGCGACCCAACTGTTTGGGCATATACCAGCCAATCATCCAGGTAATTTAGAATTCTGAGTTCTTGTCACAGAGGCCCAAGGACTGTGTCTATGCACCTGGCAAAGTTGCAAGGGGCCAGCAAGATCCCAAATGAGAGGAATGAGAGTTTGAAGATCTTGTACAGGCAAACCTCAGGAACTGAATGTGACCCTTCCAAATAGGGATCTGAAAGAAGGCATCCCTGTGGTCTATGGTGGCAAATCAATTGTCAACATCTCGTGCTTCAGGGGTCGGATAAACCAGCTGTCCAGGATTGGTCTTTGTTGTGAGAAAGCGAGGATAGCCTCTGTGTTGGCTAGTTGTACCTTGACAGCCGTGGCTCTGTGCATCTTAGCCAACAAGGCATCCATCATCTTACATTTCCTATTTGGGAATGCTTGTTACGCCAGGCTATAGACTTTGGAGGTGAAATCAAAGCTGCTATACCCTGATCCACTGCCAGGTATCTGATTGAAGGGCTTCTTTCCAGACCTAGTGAAGTGGCTCAATTGTGTGCTGCGCTCACCACCATCTAGTGGATCGGCCTGTGGCTGACCAGAGGGGAGGCCCTCCTCATCTGTATCTCGAAATAACAATTCAACATCAACGTCATGCCCTGCTGCCATCCCTAGTGGATGGTGGGGTGGGGGCAGGCCTGACCTAAACTGCGAGCCTAGCTCCTTGAGCTGTACCCTCTTGGGACACTCAGGGCCTGCTGAACAACCAGAGTGGGAAAGGCACCTTGTAGTAGTATAAGCTGGCATGAGTAATTCATGCAGAAGACAGGATCCTCATAGGCTGTCACTTTGTGGCTATGGCCGAGGCATTACACACATCAATCGTGCCTTTCCTCTGCCGGCATGCGCACCCCACAGTTTGCACAAGAGTGAACCCTCACTGTTTCTATGTTTCACCACCACTTAGGTGGAAAGTTGAAGAAAAAGCACACTCCATGGTGGCCGTTCCCACCCTGGAACAACATCATGATATGGAAGCAGGCATAGTCATGTGGTACTATGCTTGTATGCTAACTTGTATGTTGCACTTCTATCACCCATGGCAGACTCAGCACACCCCGCTACTTCACCCACAATGGCAGATTCTACTGACAGGTGACCTGAATAACATTGATGATCTCATCACAATGCGATGTTCTGCTGGGAAACCTTGGGTGTTGGCATTCATGTGAATGCCACTTGACACAAACCACCCATCCAAACACTGTTGTGGACTAAGTACACCCCCTCATCACAACAACACTACCCGATGGCAGTGGCCCCCCAGCAGGTGCCCTGACACACCGCAAACACTGCTTAGGAACAGCTGGAGGAACACAATAAAGGGCCCAAGGTGTTGACCGGGCCTCCAAATTCCCCAGATCCAAATTTGATCAAGCATCTGTAAGACGTGCTGAAACAGGTCTGATCCATGGAGGCCCCACCCCCCGACATACAGGACCCAGAGGATCCACTATAAAACGCCCTGGTACCAGACACCACAGGACACCCTCAGAGGTCTTAAGGAATAGTTCACTCTTAAACAAAATTCAGTCATTATCGACTCACCCACATGCTGATGAGAAGTCCGGTGTAGTTTCTTATTCCTCAAAGTGCAGCTGGAGACCCACGGGGGTACTCTCCGGCAACAACAATCCATATAACGAGCGTAAGTGGCGCCCGAGATGAAAAGATCCATAAAACTACACAAAAATTTTGTAATATTCCTCCATCCTGCTCATCCACTGCAATCCAAGTGTCCTGAAGTGGCGACATCCAGAGTTTACTCGAAACAACGTCATTTAGTACATAGTGACAACAGTCACTATGCTACATCTGCCTGGAGGCAGCATGTAAATACCAGTGTGCATGTAAATACCAGTGTGTATCTATCTTGTCAGGCGCGGCTTCCATAGAGCAATCGGCTGCGAGGGAGACTCGCGTGAACGCGGAGCATGCCTCCAGGCAGATGTAGCATAGTGACTGTTTAGGCTAGAAAAATGTACTAAATGACGTCGTTTCGAGTAAACTCTGGATGTCCCCACTTCAGGACACTTGGATTGCAGCGGACGAGCAGTATGGAGGAATATTACAAAGTTTTTGTGTAGTTTTATGGACTGTTTCCTCTCGGGCACAATTGACGCTCGTTATATGGATTATTCCTGCCGGAGGGTACCCCCGCACGTCTCCAGCTGCACTTTGAGGAATAAGAAACTACACCGGACTTCTCATCAGCATGAGGGTGAGTCGATAATGACTGAGTTTCGTTCTAGTGTGAACTATTCCTTTAAGTCCATGTCTTGACAGGTCAGAGCTGTTTTGGCTGCACAAAGGGAACCTTCACAAGGTGCCTTCACATTAGAAAGGTGGTCAAAATGTTATGCCTGATCGGTGTATACCTGAGTGCGTCAACAAGCCTGCTATGCAATACACCTCTCATGTGTTTGATGACAAACAAGAGGCGACAGAATCCAGAGCGAAATCTAACACCAGCTCTTAACTGCACCTGAGCAGTGGTTAAATGCCTGTTCATATACCTGGGATCAGAAAGAATACCTTATCTTACTTTACAGGTTGCCATATTAGGTGCTGTGACTATTATTACTGATCGCATCTGCTACTTTCAACCCCTTAATCACCTGTCAAGATGTACTGACAGCTTGCCAACCCTGTGGAGTTTCCCTAAAAGAAAACAAAAATTTGCAGTGTTAAATATATGAATACCACAGCCCAAATAAACCACAAAAAGTGAGTCCGCATTTCTGGACATGTTTAAAATCTGACAGTTGCCAGTTTTTCAAACAACAAAAACTTTATTTTTTCTCTATGTGAACTGCTGCTCCTTAAGCATAGAATAAAAGCGTTTGTGTGTGTGTGTGTGTGTGTGTGTGTGTGGGCGGTGGGTGGGTGGGGGGGCAGTTTTCACTTTAATCATCAGGAGTGCTGGGGAAAAACTGACTTTGATTAAGACCACCTCATGGATCAATGAAGTCCTTGAACTTGCATAAGTCACTGCTGGCCACTCTCAGTATTACTGATAACTGCCCCCAGTGCGCACGCACACACACACACACACACACACACACACACACACACACACACACACACACACACACACACACACACACACACACGCACACACACAGCCCCTGTCTTGCCACCTCACCTGAGTGATTTTCCCATTGATGAATAGATTCTTTTGACCTCAGCTTTCAGGGTAAACACAGATTTAAAGAATATTTCAGCATAAAAATGGACACAGCTGCATCTGAAATGCCCTCTGCTGGCCTCAGCCAAAGTCACAGACAGAAAGTGTTCATACAGGTTGCCAATATAAATATGCCCACTTATGAAACAGCTACAGAGCTGTGACATTTCATAGGAAGAGGAGGGGGAGGTTCTTTTCCATTAGTCTGACCCAGCTGAAATGACTTGGCCTCTATATAAAGGGTTAGGTTGCGGACAAGGCAGAGGTTGGGTTCATGCATAGTGTGCAGTGCTTTTATTTTATCTGCCACCTGTCCCAGATGAGCATCACAAAACAAACAAGGAATTTCTTTCATTGACTGAATGCGGTCCCGAGTTGTAAAAAACACAACAAAACAAATAACAAAATGCTATGTGCTGTACCCTTATCATTGGTTAACACAGGCTGACAGATTCAATCTGTTTCAGTCTGCCGCCAGGGTTATACAGTATTAGTCAAACTAAGGGCCATCACTCTCTCTCTCTCTCTCTCTCTCTCTCTCTCTCTCTCTCTCAGCAGCTCAGCAGTGTCAAAGTTCAGAAGTCATCAAGTCTAATAGTCATGAGCACATGAACCCCTATGTCTAATGAGGTGGTTTGTGTTAGTCATTCACAAACAGGGGTTTAGTGCTACTTGTGTAAGTACCGGAGCACACCTAAGACACACTCATGCGTACGTACAGGCACGCAGGTAATGTTTAAGGTAATTATTTCACGTTATGACAGGTGGGAGTGGGGCGGGGTTGTGACGTTTGGCTCTCCAGATCCAACTAATTGGGGTTGGCTTCTGTAAACAATACCAGCCATGCTGTCACACTGACATGACTAGTAATAAGGGCAATAAATGACAATGACATGCAACTTATTTAAAATACATCTTATAGACTATGTTGTAAGGTACTGTGTATAGTACTGTAGAAAAAACAAGTCAATTTTATTTAGATCACTACAAACCTCAACCCTGATTCTAGGAAACACAACAAACTCTGCATCCTAGGAGCACAGTGTTCTAGTGGGGTAATAGGTACTATGAGCTCTTTAAAATATGACAAGTACTAGTCATTAAGGGATTTGGATTTTAAAATATATTCTGGATTTTACAGGAAGCCAGTGCAGAGAAGCTAATATGTGAAAAATATGATTTCTTACTATGCCTGATAATAGGGAATTGCAATAATTCAGCGGTCAGTCCTTGAACTTTGTTTTATGTGGGATTTAAAGGACATATACTGATCAAAGATGTAGTAGGTAATGCTGAGATATTCAATTCAGTTCAGTTCAAAAAACTTTATTTGTCCCCAGGGGGCATGATCTTAGCTAGTTGAGCTCTTATGACTTGAACACACTTCACAATTTTCAAAGTCGTCAGATAGCTGTCCTCTTCACACTACAAAACTTTCTGCCGTGCAGTCGGGAGTCCTACAGTCGTTTATTTAAAAGGTGTGTAGTTCGGTTGCACCATCGCCATGTGATTGACAAGAAGAGCGTGTCAGAACCATTATTATGGATCCCACTGCAGTGCAGACCAGCTCTGTTCTGCCGTTAAAACTGTTAGGTCACACAGTAGCTGTGGTAATGTCTGCTAACTTGCTGTCTGGTACGGCGGCCAACAAGCCGCTGCCCCGTCAGCAAACACAACTACCCCTTCTGCCTCTGCTGCTCCTCTTGGTGTCATACATCCTTCACTGCCAGAGCATGTCTGGGCTCGTTAGGTAGAGCAGACAGGCCAGCTCTGCCGACCACTGCACTGTTTGCTCTACCTACGAGCCCAGAGACGCTCCAGTAGTGAAGAGCGACCCCAGAGACCTCCTACTACAGGCTAGCCAAATGAAGGCGTACAAGAATCTTGAGGCTTATAACTATTTGGTGTGTGGCTGGATCAATGACACCGGATCGTTAGCAGCATTGAATGACTGCCGTCTTGTTCTTGCCCGGCTGAGTATGTTTGCTCGAGAATCACTGTCTTTTTTTTTTATTGCCATTTCAAATCTAAAGTAACTTTACATGGATGGATGCAGCACTAGCATCAGGCTATGCGCTGGCTAATTGTAGCTACTTTTTTTTAATGATTGTAGCCTTACCTTTCACGAAGCAGGCGCTGCATACACGCGCATTGTCTAACTCCGCTCCTCCAGACTTTAGATGGAGGTTTTTAATCCATGTCTGCCACTGTTTCTCTTTTAAACTTCTCTTTAAAACTTTTTTAAACTTCTAGCCGTTATGTATCACTACTTTCAAGACTTGAAAGTAGCTTGTTTCTTTTCCGATTTGACCGGCTTGCACAGAATTTTTATAGTGCTTCTCCATGCAGAAATCACTTCCTGTCCCCCATCTGAAGTTCTTCGCAGTGACATGATGTCATGTGCACACAACCGATTGAGCTGCAGAGTTTACTCAAACTTTCCCTGTGCTCTGGTCACTAACACCTGTCTGCTCTGATCACAGGCACCTATGTTCTCACTTTCTTTGCTCAACCACACACACACACACACTACGAACTATCCTCTTCTTAAAGAGGCCACGCTTCTCTCTTAACTCATATAGGGCAAGCTTGGAGGTTGCGGCGTGACTCCAAGATTCCACTTTAGTCATATGTCATTGTTCCATTTTAGCAACAGCTTTGAGAACATAAGTTATTAGCCAAAAAATATTTGGTGAACAGTGACTTGTCAACATTGTCAGCAATTTACTCAGAAATATATAAAATGTCATAATGATACCAAAATGCACTGGAGTGGGGCTTCACGTCTCAAGTCAAAGTTTGGCCCTGTCATATATTACTGTGGCCGGGCCTTGAGACACTTTTTGGGCCACATCAACTTATCCCATTTTGCATGCACATGTTGTCATCACCATCACTGAGTGATAAAGAATAGGCAACATCAATAGGATATAGCCAGTTGTTTACATGAAAGTTCTTTGTTGGGGTGACAACTTTGAGCTCGTACAGCAGTAGTATATCACAGCCTCCATAACTATTGATTTTTTGACAAAGTCTTTCAGACAATCAATGGTAGTTAACGGCATAGATCCAGAGAGTGGACATGTTAAAGTAGAGAGTAAGCTGCAGAGGATCCTTTGTCTGTCTGAGCCATACATGATGTTATACATTCTTTGTAAGAACATAGCATCAGTTTTATAAGGGCAGAATTTTCTGAGATGAAATGAGACAGACTGATGGCAAATTTGTAGGAAAAAGAAGGTATGTGATACTTTTACACACCAAGACAGCCATTTATCTTTTAAAAAATGGGCCACTTCACAACTGGTCAACTACTTGAATGAACCACTCCCCTTGGACTGCACCACAACACAGTGGATAACGAAAGAATGTGGTCACTAGGTGGCTATTGATAACACAACACTGACCTCACTAGTCTTGTCTTTGAAAGGAAGCATCTATCAGCAAGCCATGGTTCACTTGTCAGTCGCAGACTGAGCACCTGATAAAGACAACAATTAAGAAAGACGAGGATGCTGTTTATATATCCTCAGACAGGATGGGACAGGCCCGCCCACCATCCACAAGTCCCCACAGGCATGATGACTGAGGAGGACGCAGTCTGGGCAGAAGGAAGTTATAAGACAACAGATTTGCCCTGCTCTGTTGAAACAGCCCATCCCGTCCCATGTCTTCTCTGTGGTCAGAGGAAACCTGACACTCAGTATTTTGAGAGTCCATGTCAACCTGTATGTGGAGATAAGGGGGAGTTTTGGTTTTCAGAATGCAAGGATTTTTCCAGCAACCTCACTTTCAGAAGTCAGATCTTGATAGTTCTGCTAAAAGAATATTAACAACAACAACAACAATAATAATAATAGTCAAATTAACTGTAATTGTATATAATGCTGAATGAAACAAATACAAATTTGAAACCATAATACCATGAGGTTGTCAACTGCTGCTTTGGTGTGGATAGTTTGTTTACAGTGTGTGGCAACTGCATTGTTGAACTGTTGCGACTCACAACCATTTTCCACATATATGACTGGTGTCTGTAGATTCCTAAATATATGGATAATGCCCCTAATGTCCAACACAAGGAAATGCATTTCTTTACGGATGGATAGAAACTACCTGTATAGCCATGGGTGAAATTACAGAAGGAAAAAACTACAGAACTGAACACAGCAGAACTGGAGGGAGATATCAAACTTCATATTAAACTTTCAAGATGATCTGACTGAATTTCATATCAGACTGATAAATGTGACTGTCTTTCAAACTGATGAAGACGGTCTGACTGTATATAATGTATAACCATATTTTAGCAGAATATCATTACTCAGATTCACAAATTCAAGTTTCTTTCGACCACAAGACTAGGCTGGTGGAATTCATTTACAAATTGAAGTACAAATGGACTCATTGGGACAATACACCACATACAGCAACAGTGTAACATAGACACATAAAAAAAGACAAACATAATTCCAAAAGATGAAAAACATATATCACAAACTCCACACATCATCATAGACATAAGTGCAATACAAGTGCCGAAGGAAAAACAGAATGCAAACACATCACCTCACATACTTAAGAGTTCAATAACTGATCAAACCTTGGGGAAGAGAGCCTGATTAAGGCGTTCAGCCCTGCTTCCCAGAGATCTGTACCTCTTATCATGGGAGAGATTTTGGAAGAAATGGTTGTCTGGGTGAAAATGATCATCTGTGATCTTTCTTGGTCATGAGATGGTGCATTGTGTGTATATGGAGTCCAGTGTTGGGAGTTCAAGTCTATGATTCTAGATGCTCTGATTGTGTGTTTTGATGTGTTTCTGTACCATACAGTGATTGACAGTGACTTGATGATTTTGATTTTTTCTATGTAACACTGAACCAGTAGACTTTGTTTGACTGTCATTTTTTAAGCTGTCTTAAAGGATAACTTCCGTTTTTTACAACCTGGACCTTATTTCTAGCAAAATATATGGTCATTTACTCACCCAGATAACTTTGGTGTCATTTGAAGTTGTTCGGACGAAATTAGATGAAGCGCAGCCTTTATGAGCATTATCTGCCACGAAACTAGTTCATTTCACCAATATTTTGTTATGATACGCTAGCGCTATTCCCCTCTGAGTCCGGGCTCGTCTATTGTCAACATCCAGGGTGTGTGGGTTGACCTACTACCTCTGACCTGGAGGATGTCGTCTCTGAGCTGCGCGCGCACCCACGACAGCCCGGCTTGTTTACCTGTAGCTGCTACTGCTAGTTTGACCCCGGATGTTGATAACGGACGAGCCCGGACTCAGAGGGGAATGGTGCTAGCATATCATGACAAAATATTAGTGAAATGAACTAGTTTCGTGGCAGATAATGCGTTATATAGAGGCTGTGTGTCGCTGCCCCGTCACTCGCATTATATGGATATATTGGCGCTACGCTGGATCTAATTTCGTCCGAACGACTCCAAATGACACCAAAGTTATCTGGGTGAGTAAATGACCATATATTTTGCTAGAAATAAGGTCCAGGTTGTAAAAAACGGTAGTTATCCTTTAATAGAGTCTCTGTTGGGCTTTCTTTGTTTGAGAATTGGCGTTTAAGTTGCATTTCAGGTTATTGCTGATGTGAGTGCTGAGAAACTTGAAGGAGTCAGTTACTGTTATTGGTTGGCTGTCAATGATAGGTGCTTTTATTGCTTGTTTAGTTTTGAAGTCGATCATCATTTCTGTTGGATCAGGTCATTTTCCTTGCACCAGTTGACAGTCTTCTCCACCTCCAGCCTATATGAATCCTCATTGTGTCTTGTGATTAGTCCTATTATTGTTGTCATCTGCATTTTTCAGGATTTTGATGGAGTTTGATGAGGATTTGAAGTAATTTATGATGGGGCTAAAGAGTAGCGGGGACAAAACGCATCCTTGTGGCACACCCGTGTTGGTGGTGAGGGGGTGGGATGTGATGTTATTAAGTTTGACGACTTGGCTCCTCTTTTTCAAAAAGTTCAGAATCCAGAGGCACATTGAGGTGTTAATGTTCATATCCTGGAGTTTTCTGAACAGCTCGAGTGGGTTGATAGTATTGAAAGTGGAGCTGAAATCTATGAACAGGATTCTTGCATAGCTGTTTGTCCTCCAGATTTTTGAGAATGTAGTGCAGTGCCAGGTTGACTGCATCATCTGTAGACCGATTTGGGTGATAAGCAAACTGTGGTGGGTCCATTATGTAATTTATTTGTGTGCCAGGATTATACGTTCACATGCTTTCATGGCCACTGATGTCAGGGCCACAGGCCTGTAATCATTATGACCAGATATTTTTACGAGGATAATGGTGGCGTTTTCAAAGGTATTTGGGATCTTTTGTTGGCTGAGTGAAGTGTTAAAGATGTCCGTGAAAATGTGTTTGAACTTTATAAACTAGTTTGTTTCAATTATACAAACTCACCTGACAATAAACATAAGCAACTGAATTTAAGGAAATAACCCGCTAGCAGGTTAAAAGCCTGTTAGCTAAGTTAGCACACTGTCATACACTCTCTCCGAAATCCACCGCAAAAGTAAAATTGTTTTAATGTACTCGAGGCAAATTCCACACCAAAATATTATGGACCGTCTTCCCATAGGAATAAAGGGACTTTGGGTTGCCTTGCCTCCTGGAAATGAGGCATCACACACGTGTCTGTCCACACAGACAGCCTTGCTGTCTACTTGCTGTTTATTCCTTTCAGGTCAGTGAATTATTCAAGAGGTACAGACATTAAAACTATAGTGAAAAGCTAGAATGATGTTGATATTAAAATATAAGTTAATTAATTATAAACTTTGCAATTGCATTGGCGGCACATGAAGATGCAGCTGTGCAATACTGTAGCTGTACAAGATGGGAGTGAGTTCCAGGCCGACAGCACAGGACTACAGCAAGACGAGGAGAGGACTCTGGTTGCATCAGTGATGCTTGGTGGTCATACTCAGTCAAACTGAAGGAACGCTGATGTTGAACTTTTAATGATGCCAACCACATTATCTTCACCATTACATACACTCCAATGCAAAAAAGATGCACTATGAGTATATGTATGTATATTTGTATATAAATAACTGTATATGTTTTGTGTTGCATGAAGGAGTTTAAGAACTTTAATTTCATTATGCAACCCTGTGTGGTATAATGACCAATAAATTACCTTGCACCTTGTCTTCAGGTTGTATTAAGGGCAAATCTGCATGTCCCGTAAAAAAGGTGAGACACCGAATCTATAGATGATGCGCCGCTGCAGCCTCACAGAGGCACCATGCATGAGCTATGCTGCTCACTCCAGCTGTGTGGCAGTTAAACCTGTTAACATGGGTGCCAAAAGAAAGAGCAAGATGTTCTGCCATGCTCACGCAGGATCTGTGTTCAACCCATAACAGGCTGGCCACACTGGAATGTGTGAGCAGCACCTGCGTGGCGTTGCATCTTGCTCTTCATTTCCCTGTCGATGTTAACAGGTTAGAGCAGCCACACTGGCTGCGTGACTAGTGGGGCTCATGCGCATGTCAAGCAAGGCTGCAGTGTTGCATCATCTAGAGATTGGGAGTCTTACCTATTTTTGCCAAGAATAGATCTGAAACGGACCTATCATACAGACATCATACCACTGTTTCACTACAGTTTTAATGTCTGTACCTATAATATGTCACAGACATGAAAGGAAGACACACAACAGGTGAAGGGCAGTTTTTTCCTGTGCACTCTCTTCACTTCGTCATATTTATTGATAGTTATCTAAGGCAAGCTCCATTTAAACAGCAACAAGCATCCAGTGGGGCCCACCTGTTAGGTACAGGTGAGACAATGAAGTTGAGGGGTTCCAGTCTGAGTAACAGAACAGTGAATTTGATGGCTTATCAGACACTGTGACATGATACAGCAGTTTAATATTCAGAGACATTATTTACAACTCTAGAAAGTAATCATGGCAGCAACTATTTGTCTTTAAAAAAACAACATTCATTTAAAGTAATCTGTCTCCTCACAGCTGGGGTGAGGAGAATGTCTGATTTCAGGATCCTCAGAACTGCATCTCTGCTTTTACATATCTCATCTGGGATTGGGAGAGGGATATCTGGAATACCCTGCTTAGGGCACTGCTGTTGCGACCTGACTTTGGCTAAGCAGAAGAAAATAAATGGATGGAAGAATAGATGTTATCCGCTATGTGTATGTGCATGTATATAATTAGCCAATTTAGCGTCTTGCCAGATGATGTTGCACTGTGTTTTACCAGTGCCCCCTGCATTGGCACTGCTTCAATCACTTGATGGCCTCATTCAAAAGAATGTGTTTATTCTAGCTATTTTCTATTGATTATTTTTGGGCTGAACAAGGCCTTAGTTACAGCTTTGTGAATAAATATTTCAGTTTAGATTCATATTCTATATTCTTTAGGACATTGCAGCCTCTACCTGTTGTGCTGAGAGCATTGAGGGATTTGGTAGACTAGAAGTGGCTGTGCAAGGTAATGCAATGATAACAAAAACTCAGTTTATACTGTTATATACATTATAATTCCTGTACCTTTCACCTCCATCCTCTTCAACAGGCAGCAGCGATGCAGTTGACAACATCACAGCAACTTGGGACCTATACAGCTTCAGATCAACATATTAGTCAGCCTGACATGTAAGTCTGGTTAGGGTCTGGTCCCATTCTATTACCGCAGGTCCTCGGTCCCAAGTAGATCTGAGAAGACCTGGCCATGATAAGACAGCGCAGATCGTGTCCTGTGGCAACAAGGTGGTACCAACTGACCTGTGCAAGTAAGTGCACCTATTCAGGGGGTGTATGGTCCAAGGGCAAAGGTCAGATCTGTCTCCAAAAGCACAGGTGAGTGTAACAGTTGTGGTTAGAACAGGTGGACCCAAAAGTTGACACCAAACAGGGAGCAGATTTGAAAGGTGAATTTATTGACTACAAAAGGAATCGCTGGCAGGTGGTGAGCTCGAGCGCAGGCAGGTGGCTCCACAGGTGGTGCAGGTGGAGACTCACGGTTACGCATGTTGCTGGCTCAGGCAGTCAGGGCTGTGCAGGGTGGCAGAGGTGCGGGAGGCTGTGTGGCGAGTGGTAGCGGAGCTGGTCAACAGGAATGGTCCGGTCAGACTGGAAGAGGAGAGAAGCTGGATTAACGCGCTGGAGTGAGAATATAAAGAAAGCTTCTGAACACATATACTAGAGACACTGAGAGAAATCAAGTACCACTGGAGCTGGCGACAATATTCTGACAGTGAGCAGAGGGAAGGTCTGCGCTGCAGGTGTGTGGACCGGCACAGCTCCGGCCAGCAAAAAGCCACGCCCGGCCTCACCAAGCACTTTTGAAAAACAAAGTACATAAATACCACCACAAAAACAGGCCACCACAAAGTCCAATCATAACAGATGATAACACATTAACAGTGCTATCGTTAGCAGCTATCGCAATGAATGAGCGAAAGGGTAAACAGTCAAAGTTATCTTCATCATGCTGGATGCAATAAAACTGCAAAGCTCAATCTAAACGAGTCAGGTAAATCATAAATCATGGTGACAGCCAGTGTTGGGTAATGTTACTTTTAAAAGTAACTTGTTACATTACAAGATTACTGAAAGAGTAACGCGTTATGTTAGTGCGTTATCTACTGAGAAAAGTAACATGTTAGAGTACTTAAGCTGACCAAAAATTACAGTAAAACCCCTTTGTGACTAGTTACACATGTTGGTTATATTGTCCAGACGGTGTGTAGCCAACTGTACATGTACCTTTCGAATGTATTGACTCTACTGTAATTTCGTAGCCTTCTTTACGGCCCACAATCAGTAACCCACAGCTTAATAACAGGATTGACAGATGCAATAAAACATTTGTGTTTATTACAGTGAAGTGGGCAGAGGCATACAGTATTAGGCACAGCTGTTTCAATGAAAACAATACAACATGGCAGCTGACAAGCACTTACCCTCCACCATCCTCACCATCATGTTCTTGTCCTTTTTCTTAAAATTAAAGCTGTCCTTTCTGCCATCTCTCGACATTGAATTAGCTAGCTATGCATGCGCACTGACACAACTGTAGGTTTATCTTCTGCTGGCATGCAGCCACCTGCTGAGCAGCAGGACAGACACAGAAACAGAGACAATGCTTCAGGGATTTTATTTTGGTTTTTGTGGCGACAAACTTTCCCCAAGTAATAATAACTTTTATGGAAAAGTAACTAAATAACGGATTGCAGAACTAATGTGTTACGTTACTCATTACAACAAAAAGTAATCTGAGTACTCTAACAGATTTTTTACGGTATTTCTTGGGTTTGGGAAAAAAACATTGCACCTGTGAAGACCTCTAGAGGATCCATTCATTCAGTGTAGGCAGTGCCTTGCTATAGCTGAGAAGAAATGTTGAGATTACATGATAGTTGTATTTGATTATCATTATCATAATTGATCATTATTCACAATTTGTCTCAGGATTAAACATACCAGTAAACTATACTTTAAAAACAGAATTGTTTAGTTTGATTATCTCATTAAATTAAATTGTCCTGGCATTCTTTTGGATGCCACTTGACATGCACAGCCCACCAAAACTGTTGCAGATAAAGTACACCTCCACACATAACTGCACTCCTGATGGCAGTGGCCCCCCAGCAGGACAGTGCACCTTGCCACACTGCAAAAACATCTCAGGTGACCTCAAAGCGTCAACCTGGCATTCATGGCATGTGCATAAACAAGTACAATCCATGGATGCCTCAACATTGATAGGACTTGGCTCGGACCTGGGGCGTGGACACAGGACCAGGATGTAATGCTCAGGGCATTGACTACTCAATATAAATGAACAGCTGTAGGATCCTCTAATACCCATAGATATGTTGATGGCCAGTAGGTTTGATGGGGCATAATAAAGTAGGACACGCTTGAAAATAACCAGGCACCAAGACTGGTTGCCACCCATCTGATTGGATTGTTTGTAATTTGTTGTTTAAAGGCCAGTTTGGCATGTAAACTGTCAATGATTTATTGTTTATTGTTCTGTCATTTAGTGGGTTTAAGAGAACTGGGTCATGAGGCTGTGTAAACCAAAAACAAAGGATTTGCTTGGAAGCACAATTTTGCATTTGATAAAAATAAATAGCATAAGTGGCCGTCTAACTGATATCCTAGGATCACAAACTCTTAATCTGTTATGTAGGCATAACAAACGGTGGCCCCAACAGTTACATTATGTGCAGGTCTACTTCTTTCTCAGTCACTTTTTTTTACTGGTAACTTTGTGTCATTGTTACGACCCCCTACAGGAGGTACACCAAAATAGGTCTAACGCAAATAGCCAAGTCAAGTTACATTTTAAAAGAAGATGTATTTATTAAATGAACAGTGAAAAAAAAAATCCTAAACAAACAAACAAACAAACAAACAAACAAACAAGCAAGCAAACTGATGGGCCAGCCAAAATACACAAAAGAAGGGCAGCCTCCCAGAGCAACCCAACAGGGCTGTCAGAGCTGGAGACTAACCCTCTACCCTAACACAAAGAAACAACTAAACCTAACTGAAACAAAGCCACGAAAACAGGACTACCACACCAATCAGATAAACATAAAACAAAACATAATACCACAGCCGACCTCTAGGCTGACTGACTGCATCTCTGGATAGAAGGTATAATGGACAGAGATACAGAGTCTAGTGCCCGACCCCCTCTTATTGGTTCATAATCAGCCAGACTGCTTTCAACTGGAAAGACAGGAGGCCAACCTTCAGCCACAGTTGCAAGTCCTGGCCAGCAGAGGGGGAGCATGTAACAGTCATAATAATGGGCTCAAAGTAGAAAAGTAAAGTATCAGCATCAATTGTATGATGAATGATGATTTGTATAATACAATAACATTTTAGGGTCACCCATGGATTTTTTTAACTGCTTATCCTGTTATTCATTCAACAATCAAATTGCTTGTGTGGCGACTTTGTACTCTGACATCACTCTGGCATCTCTCCAGTGTATTCTTGGCCTATGTGTGTAAAGTTTATAGACTATACAAGTTAAGTTAATGAATTAACCTTAAGACCATAAGTTGATCCTGAATACCAGGGGTCTCAAACTGACGCCCCCCAGGCCATTTCAGCCCTGCCTCCATACAGTCCAAAATATAATATAATCCGGCCTGCAAAGTTATCTTTTTTTGCTCCAATTGAAATAAAAACACAATGCCATTCATAATAACACAAATTGACTTTCTGAGGTAGACTTGTAATAGGAAATGCAATGTGTTCCGTTAGCACCACTGTCTACAGACAGCAGATTCATTTTCAATTTGTCTGAAGGTGCTGTCAGATGAAGAGCTGTAGGCAACAGGATGCATACCTACCTTCTCAGTGAGGTAACAACTCTTTTTCCCTCATTAATGTTATCAGGTTCCCTGTTATCACTGGGTAAATCACATATTGCTAAACAGGCACTTTTCCCTTCGTCAACAAATCCGCCACCATCGTCTTGTCAGCCAGCTCTCCTTATTCTCTCCACGCTAAAGTTAAATGTGACTCCTTTGCTACATGCAGCAGCAGAGCTCCAGCACAGAGTAAGACGCCTTAAGAAGTCTAAATTCTGCAGCCAAATTCCTTTTACAGAGGAGCAATAGAAAGCATCCTGACTGGAAACATCACAAACTGGCATGGTTCATGCACGGCCCAGGAAAGGAAGGCTCTACAGTGGGTGATTAAAACCTCCCAGAAGATCATTGTTACCCATCTACAGTGCATCAGTCACATCGGTGAGGGGAGATGTCTGCACAGAGCCCAAAGGATACTAAAAGACAAGACCCACCCCAACCACAGTCTGTTAACCCTGCTGCCATCTGGAAAAAAGATAGTATCCACTGCCGTACCATCAGACTACATTGCAGCTTCATTCCTCAGGCTGTGAGACTCCTCAATTCAACCTCAACAAACTTTTTTTCTGCGAATGTGGCACAAAAGGACTCAAATGTAGTTTTGTTGATGGGTGTTTTTGTATATATATATATATATATATATATATATATATATATATATTTCTCATCGCATTAAAAATCTGTCTCGCGAGATTTGTGAGCTATCCAAACTTCTATTTGTGACCTGTGGGGGCAGTAATGCGCCTTTGCTACGTCTAGCCTGCCAGAACCTAAAGAAGGAGAAGGAAAAGAAGAGGAGGAGAAGGAAGCAGAGTGGAATCAATAAATCAATCAATCAACTTTATTTATATAGCACATTTTAAAAACCACAGGGTAGCCAAAGTGCTGTACATTGAGACATAAAATAATTTAAAAGTTAAGTTAGAAGCACAAAAGAGACAAACATGAAACATGAACATGAAAAACATGTAAAAAAACAAACAAAAACACAATAAAAAAAAACAAACAAACAAGCTCACGGCAAGTTAGAGGATGTCGAACAAGGTGAAAATAAATCAAGGTGTACTAAAAGCCAAAGAATAAAAGTGGGTTTTTAAAAGAGATTTAAAAACAGGGAGCGAGGAGGCCTGTCTAACGTTGAGAGGCAGCTCGTTCCAGAGTTGGGGAGCAGCGGCAGCAAATGCTCTGTCTCCTCTGAGCTACAGCCTTGTTTTAGGGACTGTCAGCAGCAGCTGATCTGCTGATCTCAGGGGTCTTGGTGGGCAGTCTAGCTGAAGCAGATCGGATAAATAAGGTGGAGCAAGGTTGTTCAAACGTTTAAAAACAAATAACAAAAGCTTAAAATTAATTCTGTGGTGCACAGGGAGCCAGTGTAGGGACGCCAGGATGGGGGTGATGTGCTCACGCCTACCGGTCTGTGTTAGCAGACGTGCAGCAGAGTTCTGCACAAGCTGCAGACGAGCAAGGGAAGCCTGGCTAATCCCTACATACAAAGAGTTGCAATAGTCAAGACGAGTCGTGATAAAAGCATGGATTAATTTCTCCAAGTCAGGCCTTGATAAAATAGGCTTCACTTTCACTATTTGACGTAGTTGATAAAAACTTTTTTGTACTACACCACAGATCTGCTTCTCAAATTTAAAATCAGCATCGAACTTAACCCCCAGGTTAGTGACACAATCCTTGAGATGTAGTGACAGAGAGCCAAGGTCAATGTTGGGGGGAGTACAGCAACTTGGTCCGAACAACATCACTTCAGTCTTGTTTTCGTTAAGACTGAGGAAATTAAAAGAGAGCCAGGCTTTAATGTCGTTAAGACAGTCTGTGAGTGGCTGGACAGAGTGAGCATTGTTTTGTGCCAAACGAAAATAGATCTGGCAATCGTCGGCATAAAAATGAAATGAGACCCTGTGTTTTCTAAAAACAGAACCGAGGGGGAGTTGATAAAGTGCGAATAGAAGAGGGCCAAGGATTGAGCCCTGAGGGACCCCATGTGGAAGAGGAGCTGTTGAGGACACAAAGTTGTCAAGTTTTACACAGAAACTTCTGTCGGTTAGGTATGACTGAAACCAGTCAAGGGCGAATCAGCCAGAATGACGTCGGAAAATACCGGTATTACCATTGAAGATGCCCCCGCCACTTTCAAATCGTTTGTTTGGCAGCATTTTGGGTACCCGGCGGAAATGATAAATGGCAGTAGAGTGACTTATAAGACACGGACAATATGCAAGCATTGTATGAAAATAATGCCGTACACCGCGGCTAATATGAGCACGATGCAGAGACATATACAGCACCACCACAGCTTGGTACTCAAATCAACAACTGCACTATTTGCACTCTGTATTGACAGAGTAGAACTTTGATTTGGTTTTACACATAATATTGTTTGCACTTGATAAAAAGAAAGAAATATTTAATGTTATTTATTTTATTTAAACTTTTATAAATTTTTATTTTAGTTTCAATTTGTGGAAGAAGAAGTTTATTAAAAGCTCATGCTTGCATCATGCATGTAAAGAGTTATAATAAAACATTTCAAAATGCATGTGCAACTCGATTAAATAAAAGTCTGTTGGTCCAGTCATATATTTTGTCATTGTAGTTTTCTTAAAATCTTGTCTCGTTCTCGTGAACCCAATATCTTGTCTTGTCTCGTCTCGTGAGCTGAGTGTATCGTCACACCCCATATATATATATATACATATATATATGGGTATTATTTCTGTAATACTTTCTCAGAAAATCTGCTAGTTCCCCCGTGTAGATG
Source organism: Pagrus pagrus (assembly GCF_965226575.1). Taxonomy (NCBI): domain Eukaryota; kingdom Metazoa; phylum Chordata; class Actinopteri; order Spariformes; family Sparidae; genus Pagrus; species Pagrus pagrus. The sequence goes on from NC_140192.1 coordinate 28,996,447, forward strand.
GATAATTCCGGATGAAAGACACATAACATGAAATAGAGCACTTCACTTCCACTTCACTTCAAGTCAAACAGACAGATAAAAAAACATCAAACAGGCAGCCAATGGCCCCCTCAGATTCATCCCCTTTGACACAAACTCTGACATTATCCATAAAAAATAACACTTATCCCCTCAAAATAATCCTAATCCTGTTCAAAGTAAGAAAAAAAAAAAACAGAGTTAATCCTTGAATAAAGATACATCTGTCAGTGGGGGTGCAGCTATTTAAACAGAGCTGCTATGGAGGCTGATGCTTGTCACCCAGAGCAGAACAATTGGGTGAACAACCCCCTCATGGCCCATATTCAGCCTGGAGGCCATGTGGCATGACAAAGCCTGTTCATCCCGCTGCCGCCAACCTCTTGGTCTCCTAAGAGCACATTGTTAACACCCAGCAAGCCTCTTTATTGACTTTGTGACCCCTCTGTCTGGTGGCAGTAGAGCCACACTATTAGCATACCAAAAATGAGAGAAGCAGGGAATCTGTCCAGCTCTTGACCATGGAGAGATTCCTGTCTTCTCTTCATTCCAACACAATTTTGTAACAGAGTTGAATTTTACAGTGGTAGTATTGTAAGGGTAGTTTTACCTGTCATCGGAGAAAATATGGAAGAATAATAAATGGGTCATTCCATGCTAACTCACCTAGTGCCTCCCAGTTCATGCCATTGATTTTTGACATAATCCATTTGCATTGAAACAACACAGCAAGTCTGGGATAATCCCACCTGAAACAGGTTTGGGTAGATTACTGCAAAATGGATTGTAAAATAACCAGAATTATTTAAAAAGTGCAATCAGTTTACTCCATCATTAAGCAGTTTGATGTGATAGTGAGATTACTGTCACTGCTTATGGAGAAGTTGATTTTTTAAAGTTTGGTTGATGTCAGAAATTAGTTCAGAGAGTTTGAAATCGTGAAATAATATACTTGTATTGCCTAAGGAACTAAGATGAAGATGTTGTCAAGACACAGCATAGGATGACATCACATATATGCAACAAACCGAGCCATTTCAAGTTGTAACTTTCAAATTTCCAGAGGCCAATGAAAAACAGGCTTAGAACATATCAGACAGGGAGAAAAGTCAACACAGTACAGATATCTACTGATAAAATAAAACCACATTATAGCCAGTGAAAAGTGCAAACAATTGGCTAATTTAAAAAAAAATTATAAACGATGAAGGAATAATATAACATCTTTGTATTTTTTTAAATATGAAATAAATATCAACACTTTCACATACAAAAGTTTAAAGGAAATTCAAATAATCCTTCTTGGGAAAAACCAAAATAACCCCAAAAGTGACTTTTTCAGCTCTGAAGCTTTATTTAACAAGATCTGTGGCATAATTTCAACCCAATTCAGTGAAAAATAAGGGATTGGTGAGGTTCAGAATACACACAAGGATCACTAAAATGCTGAAATTCGGTTCAGTGCCAAACTTCAGACAAGAAAACACACACGCACACACACCAGACACACACCTTAGCAGGGAGCATATTCCTTGTCCCTGCGTTAGATTCAATGTATGTTGATAACTGTCTGATCACTGGTGACTTTACCTACATTTATAGTAAAATACATGCACATTTTGCCAATTCATATTTCAAGTCACACATAAATATATTATATATATATAAATATTTATATCCAGTGTATCAGCAGGGTCTCGCAGATATTTTTTTCCCTTTATCTGATTTTTGTTTATTATCTGGAAAGTCAGGATAACTTATTGTGATATATAACATTTGTAATCGTAAAATACAGTCAAAGAACTTGTCACCTGTAAATATTTTATTCTTTGTTGCTTGGTTTTAGTATTTCCTTCATTAGAACATCCAAGCAAGCAAGGGTCTGGCATTATGTACTACTTTAACGAGCCAGGACACCTCTGATGTGGATGAATTTCAGTTTTTTTTCCGGCAAAACATGAGGGTGAGAGAGAGAAAAGAGACAGAGAGACAGTAGCAGATGATGGAGGGTGGAGGATCCCCCCAGACTCCACTAAGCAGGTCCGGGCTAAGCCCCCAATGTCCTCAAACCCTAGAAATGGCCCTGGCTTATTGTGTTTGTACAACACTGATACAAAAAAAGCTGGGGCACTGTGCAAAACTTAAATAAATGATAATATTAATATTTATTAATGTGCGATATGTCAGATGAATATATCATCACATTCAGTGTGTCCACTGGTATATTCCAGCTCCACAGCTCTCAACCACTATATTAATTGACTTTAGTCTGACTTGTAGCTGCTAACTAGCTTTTCATTGTCAGAACAATCTCTTTGAAGATTACAAGAAGACGGCTGTAATAACCTCACATAAACAAGAACCTTTCATTTCTTTCAGTGTCTCTTCTCTTCACAGTGAGTCGACACAAACACAGCTGCTATTTAAGTCACTTTACATAAGTCACCCAAATCAAATCAAATCAAATCAAATCAAATCAATTTTAAATGTATATGGCCCAAGATCACAATCGCATTGCCTCAGTGGACTTTACAATCTGTACAGTGAACGACATCCTCTGTCCTGAGGCCCTCCATTCAAGTGAGGAAAAACTTCCCAGAAAAAAAACAAACCTTGTAGCAGGGAGGGAAAACTGGACAAAACCTCATAATCAGAAGAAACAAACATTAGAATGTATAAAGATTTAGGTTTTACAAAAGTACAGATGTAGGGATACATAAGGCAGCTTGATGAAAGAGGTTAATTTAAGTGTCTATAGCAAGTCTGACTTAGAATTGTATTTTTATGCAACTGGCCCTGGTCTCCTCACAAAAATACGGAGCATCACAGTCACTGTGGTTGGAAAGCACATGTTAATGTAACAGACCTACTGACCTGGATGTAAGTGATTCACAGACAGTGATACAGACAACTCAATTCCTCTCAAAGAGTGGACACTCAGGCTTTGAGTGGTAGCTTGATAGTAGAACTTGAAGTAATTGCAGTAACAGTAATGGTAATCTTGTACAGCACATCGGCTTATGTTGTTAGCAGTCAGTCAATATGCTGACTAAAAACAGGTTTTCATTAAATATTTTGGTAACACTTCATTTTACAGGTCTATACATTTCATGGTAAGTCCAATTACCACAACAATTACCTTCACATTTATTGAAAATAACCTCCACATGATTTAATAATAATATTCAGCTTTTTTCCAGTAAGCACTTAATAAATAATAAATAGCTGGTAATTTAATTAATTCATTTCCAGGAAACTTCCAACTGGTTTTTGCCTAACTTCTGCTGATCATGCCATTTCAATATCCAACTAGTTTCTATAAAATTAAGTGTTGCCAATATTTTCAATTCAACAGTCTATAAAGTTTTATTCTAACATTTCACGCATCACAAAGTATGTTTGCAGTTATTTTGAAAACAAAAAGCAAACAAACAAAAGAAACATCGATTCTACAGTATAAAACCAGGGAACATGTAATAGAATCTAATTCCACCTCTAGCCCGTCCCATCTCCTGTGATTTTAATCTGCCACTCATCTAGCTCCCTAGCGAGCCTCTAATTACATTTTACAACTTGTGTATTTGTGCTGACCTCTGGGGTGAGCCATCTATCTATCAAAGTGTCTAGCATCTGAGACCCAGTTGGGCTGAGTGTTGCCCTGCACCCATTTACCATGACAAGTGAGCCAAGAGAGGAGCATTCGGTTTACAGAGGGACACTTCCTCACAGGATACACATTTAATCTGGAGGTGATATCTAAAGTAAGAGGAAGTATGACAATGCTGGGAGGTCATTCTCATATCACTGCATACAGCTAATCCTATCAATGCTATAATGCCAACCATACATAGGGACATAGGGAGAGTATTTAGTCAAACACCTTTTACATGCTGAAGGAGCTCAGTTGAGATCAAATTTTCACTAGCCTGATTATTATGTAAATCATCAGGCTCATTCGCCATTTCCTTTCTCTTCATTCATTCCACCTGACATTGTGTTTAAATTAGCCCTTGTCTGTTTGGCAGGGCCGGTTATTTTAGTGAGTGACATATCCATCCTGCAGATGTCATTTTAATTAGGCACAGAAGCTGTGGTAGTACTTGCTAGGAGCAGTTAACCTGCTATTTTTCATGACAATTGAAGTATGTTTGAAATATGTTTATTTATAAGTTATTTCAGTAAGTTAAAAACAACTGCAAGCCTTAATCCTTGCTTGGAAACGTTTTTGTGGCTGTTCTTGGTATCTAACCATAGGTGGATGATCAGCCATTTTTTAATCCCAATTTAAAGCTCTGATTGGCTGATTCTTCTCCTACTGGGAAGTGGCTATCAATAGGTATAATTTGATCTTATAATTAATTCTCAAGGAAAATTGATTCCTTAACCAAAATCCTACACTATACACATACATGATGGTATACTAATCCGTTTGTGAACCTATACCTATTATACCGTCCCCAAATTGAAATATCTAATGCCCCCTGCAATGCAGTCTAGTGGTTGTACTAGCATTAGTATCACTAGTATTTCAGAATACTTCCAATAAGGAGTCAATGCAGCAGATGAGTTAGTGCAGCACAGATGGATGTCTGAGACTCTAACCAGCCTACTATGGTCAAACTGCTGTCCTAAGTGTCTACTTTGATAAATGGCTGTGTCCTTGATTGAGATTAGTGAGGTGGGGCCCAGGCCTGTTTGATGAACCAGAAAATGAAATGATTACTATTGGGCTTCTATCGACTGCACTGCTGGTGACACTCTTGCTTCATCCCAAAGGTTAATTGGACTTGAACCCAGAAAATCAAGAGGTTAAGAAGGGTCAGTGTGACAGCAGGTCCTTCTGGGAACAGCCCTCTCAAATGGCTGCTAATCAGATTTGTCAAGGGGCTTTCCTTATGATAATGCTTCTATGTGCATCTCTTGTTGATGCTGCAGTACACTAGAGTATTGATTCCCATATAATAACATTATCCTTACCAACTGGGTATTTATATTCACTGATTTGCATTCAAGAAAATATGGCTTCCCTTCTGCTTTCCTGATTTGTCTATTGGTGTTTAATAACAACTGTTGATGTTTGTGTGCATTTGTGTACACTTTTCTGATTGAGCCTTTTCATAAAAAATGGAATGCCTTTATAATAACAACAACAACAACAACAACAATAATAATAATAATAATAATAATAATAAACCTATGTAAAGCACCTTTCAAAACATACTGTAATTACAAAGTGCTCCACAATAACAAAAAAAAAAACAGAATCCAATAAAATGGCAATAAGAAATAGCATTAATTTAATAGGATTGTTCATAGACATACAGAGCAATGAATTGATAAAGTAAAACTGCATTTTAAAAAGTGTATTTTTAAATTCAAATAGGATGAATTTTTGGTTTGCCTGATTTTTGATAGCAGAGGCCTCATGGTTTGTGGTTTTCAATCGAGATCTTGGAATCACTGAAAGGGATTAAAACTTTGAAAAGCGGCATCTGTGGAAAGCAAGATTTCTAATAGCTCAGCTGGAATGATAAAAAAATAAAAATCTGGTGATGAGAAGCATCTGTGGTACAACTACCATCACTGAGGAATAAAGAACATCTGCATTTGATTTATTTGAAGGAAAGCCCCTTTGTTCCATTAACAGCAGCATCTGTGTAATATTCCGTTATGCTTTGACATGCTTTGTGCAGTCAATAAAGTCATTTTTAGAAAAACATCATTACAGTACAACTATTGATGTGGAACCTAAATTTGTATAAGTTTAGCTGTCATAGAAATTGAAAATAGCTTAATGTCTGATCCACTTCCTTAATTAATCAAACAAAAAATGTGCAAAACTAAAAGGCCATGGGCATTTACACTCTGGTGATTTGAGCTAATTTGAGCTATCATTGGCATGCTAATGTACTCACAGTGACAATGCTAATATACAGATGTTTACCAGGTAAAATGTATGTTCAGCATTTGAACATTTGCTAATTAGCACTAAGCACAAAGTACAGTTGAAGCTATTGGGAATGTCAGTAATATGATGTGTTCTCTCAAGTATTGGAAAAATTTAAATTTCGACCAGATGATGGCGCTACTTGAAAAGTCAGGACATCATCAAGAAGATTCATCCTGTGAGAGAGAGAGAGATAGAGAGAGAGAGAGAGAGAGAGAGAGAGAGAGAGAGAGCAACTTACATGAGGAAAAAATACTGCAGTTATACGTAGAAAAGCCTCTGTCATCCTGTCTGTCATCCTGTCTGTCATCCTGTCCTCTTCCATTCCATGACAAAATGTTAAGAATATTTCAGTCTGGATCAAAGTGGTGGACTTGACACACCAACAGGCCAACATTTTCATCTCTCCAGCCACTTGGCTAACATGACTGAAGGGCAAGTCTGAACCAACTCCAAATAAAAGCTCTTTCACTTTTAATAGTCCAAGAGGAGATTAAATTCTTCTTAAGTCATTCCTCTCTCTCATTCTTTCCACCCTTTGCTTTCCTCCCTGTCCTGTCTTGCTGTCACTTGTTAGCTTGTCAACTGAACATGGTTGAATGCCTCAGCGCTGCCCTGCCATGTGTGAAGATTGAATCTGATGAACTGCTTCAAGACTGTTAGGTGAAACTTTGATATCCCTTAAGTACAATTCAAATTGCAAGCAATTCATTTATTAAATAGCAGGGTCAGTGGTGCCTTTATTTGAACACATATCAGCTCAATGTGTCTGACCTCAAACATTGAGGGCTAACGAAGAAGAACGACAAAATATACATGTATTGAGGTAGCGCAATTGTTCTACATCGTACCAAATATATTTTCTTGTGCAGTGGACTCATTATAGTGACATGAGCACCGGTTATGCAGCAGAAATTTGAGGGGAGGTGAGAACCACTGTTGAGTGTTTATGGACCGTAATTTTGACTGCCGGCTGGAGCTGGAGGGAAAATGAACTTTACTTCACTGAAAGGGAAGTTACAGAGAAGAGAGGGGGAAAAGAAGAGAGAGAACCAGAGTCTCTAGTGAGTGCTGAGTTTGATGAGAGGCTGACTGGAACTCAAACACACAGACACACCCATCCTCAGTGTGTGCTGTCGTGCACTAGCTCATGGCTAATGTACAGAAAAGTATCTGAGTGTTTGGGGCGAATAAACACTCATGCCAGTAATTGGAATAAACGTAAATGATCTGGCTGTCAAAGTCGCTTTGCTAGTGGTAAACCCACAATTAAACAACATCATTACTGATAAAAAAATCTGTGTGACTCAGGCACAAATAGTCATGGACGAGGTAATGTTTTAAAGTTGTATTCTTCCTCGCTCTCTGACTCTCCCAGAATTAATACCAACAGGCGACCAAATAAAGCATGGTGTTACCTTGAGTAAACTGGATTTCTCTGGTTTGCACACTGCTGGACACTTTGGGATGATGTAAGTACACAACTGAACAAATATGTAACAAAATTCCATTTTAATGCAGCAACAAGTAACCTGAATTTTACAACCCAAAATAATTTTTTAGGGAAATTAAAAATGGAATCTGCTGTTTGCAGAATTATTGAACTGCTTTTAGTCATTTTGATTAGTGCACAATGATACCTTTATAAGCAACCTAAATAGCTGGGTGGTCTATTTTCATGTATAATAATAATGAGCAATCACAGACTTCAACATAGTAACATAAAGGGAGGCGCGGCAGTTAGTTAATAGAGTTAATGAAGACTGAGGCCAAGACTCAATCACAATGACAAAGGGTGTCATTTCTAAAACTGTGCATGAGATTCACGTCAAAAGGTGGCATACAGATGAAATACACACCACCTACATTACAGCTGACAAATTGTTACAGACCTGGGATTTGTATTTACGACAGTGCTGTTGGGGGGCACCAAATCACACAAAATGACAATTTCTACATAATGTTGCTTTAATATTCAGTTACCCTGGCTGCATAGAGATGATCACAGAAAACAGACAGGGTAAAAAAAAATGCCACACTCTTTGCTGTAGAGGTTGAGACAAGACAAAATATTTGTTTGATGGATATAGTGTGCACACGGCGAACGCTGGCTCAGATATAAAAAAGGAGCTGTCTGACATGGACGCACAGCCAAGGAAATGTACACATTCATATCAATATCATACCAGCGTTTCTCTACAGTTTTAATGTCTGTATATGTAGACTATGTCACAGACATGAAGTGAATACACACAACAGGTGAAGTGCAGTTTTTTTGTTGTGTGCTCTTTTTCTTCTCCCTCTCTTTCTTACTCTTTCAACAGGGTTAAAGAAATATTACGCCATCATTTTTATTGATCATTATAAAAACTTAATGTAAAAAGATTGGGCAGGCAGTTGCTGTGATGCAGCAGTTCAGTAATGCAGCACTAAACAAGCAGGCAGTGTGGACCACTGGTAAGCCTGCCAGTGCAATAGCTCCACCATCATCACTAACATTACCATTTAGCCGGATTAGTTCACACTTTCCTCAGAAGCCGGTCTGTTTAACACTAGCGCTAACAGGGTCGCTCGTTAATCCAAGACACTGGCGTCTGTCCCTCTGCTCCGGTCTGTTAGTTCAGTTAACCACACAGCAAGCATTATTATTTTGCAATAAAATTCTCCAAAAGGCATCAACACCACAAACACAGCTGAGAGGTCAAGATCAGTGACTGGAATTAGCTGAGGTGAAGCTGAGCAAACAGCTTGCAGCTAGCCGTCACTCAAAGCATCCCACCATTAATTATGCCTAACATCTCTCGGCTATATAATTTAAAGGAGTGAGTAATATAATAAATTAGAGGTGGGCAATATCACAAAATTAGGTTTTGATCCAATACCAAGTAATACAATATCACTGATATCGATACCAATACTTTATATTAATAAAAACAGGACTGTTTTTTTAAGGCAAAAAAACAAAATATTGGGTTTTTGGTGAATCACCTCAGTGAAATACCAAAATAGTCTATAGCCTATGATAGACCACATGTAGCCTAAATATAGGAATCCTATACCTTCCACAGTTACACAAAAAGGTTATTATATTCAGCCATTTTCATGTTTCAGATTTGAGGTATACTATTTATATCAGTTTCATTAACATAAATTATTCAGATAACAATATTTAATGGGCTGAATATATTTGTGTGTCTGAATATAGTATGCTATATTTCATCAGTTTGACTAAGAAATCTATTTCACTGTATATGCCTTGATATTCCCAGTAAATTGTCTGGGTGCTGAGGCATTTCCCTCCTCCTCCTCTCTCCTTGCTGCAGCTCCAAGTTCTCTTCCCACTGGTGCTGGAAAAAGGGGTATACTGGGAAGAAATGTAACATGCACTTCACTAATGTGTGCAACTATAACCAAAAGTGACAATTACTGGTATAAACTGGTAAATTACTGGTTATTATTGGTCGGCCTAATGCTGCGTGACTGATGTGTTTATGTAATCAAGTTAGGCAGCAAAATGGAGAGAAAGTAGACGAATCAGGTGCACTAAAGCACAAGCCTGACAGTGGCTAGCTAGAGGAGGATGCAGTTTTCAAAAGGGACCATACAGATAATTAACACGTAGAGGATTTTGTTCAGGACAGTGGCTGAACAGAGACAACAATTAGTAAGTGAACCATCCACAATTAACACGAGTCTTTTTAACTTAATTTTTGGTTATGAAGAAATCAGTTATGAGATTAATCTGATGTTTAACTCATGTTTACCGCATCTTGGCACCAGTCTGTTTTACTGCCTGTGGTGTTATGGATTGTTTGCTGACAGGCAGCAATCTGTCAGACATTCGCTGTCCATCGGCGGTAGTGCTGAACTGTTCATCAATCAATGCACTTAGAGCGCAGCATGCTGTCCTCTGTGATAAAACATTTGAATGCTCTGTGAGCCAACTTGAAGTAAATTACAATAGCGAAAAACCAGATTTAACAGCTACAGTTCAGAGCCGCAGCTCTAGAGAGGTTTCATGCAATCATGTTAATCAGTGGATCAGACATTACCACAAATGTTTTGTTGGTCGCGGTGCAAAACATTACCAGCTGAAACATTGAAACCTTCTGTGCACCTGCAGGCTGTTATAACGTCTATAACTATACTAAAGAGCCCAAACTCAGCCAGAGCATGCCGTTTCCTTATGAGAGGATGTCTTTCAACATTACATGCATTACATGCAGTCCCCCCACTTTTTAACCCAAGGCTGTGCCACTGTCTCTTTCTCTTGTTTTTTTAATGTGTTTTTGTTTGTACTGTTGCCACAGCAGTGAGCAGTCCTAAACACACATCACAGTTCGCAACGTTTTCATTTACAGCTGTAAAATAGCTCTAAATGATGCTCCGCTTTCATTCAGCCATCACTGCCAGATGTGGGATCAGGGTATGGGGAATGGCTGGCTTGTGGAGCCAGCCTCAAGTGGCCATTTTAGGAAGTGCAGTACTTATGCGTTGGCTTCATTTGATCAGCTCCAGAAATTCCTGCTTGAGCCCTCGGAAGGTCTGCTTCAAGTATAGTACAGGGAAAAAAGTTTTCATGTACAACAACGGGCAACAAAGTTGACCTGATTATTTCATGTATATGGTAACTATTATGATATACAGTATATGGTATGGATTACTGTCCTTACTATCTGTGGGGTGACCACACCGACCTTTCTCCACTTACAGTTTGTTCAGATTGTTTGATACTGCCTTCCAGTCCACATGCACAATTGCGTGGTAGGTGCATGAGCACAGGTGCCTGGTTTGGGGTGAATGGAGCATGCAGTGTGGATTCAAGGACAAATTTGTGCAAGGTGTTGCAGGGGGCCAGTCTGGGCCAAAAATGCAAGGGCCGATTTTCTTTCCCAGTCCAGCCCTGATAGTTGAACAGTATAAATAAAATAGATATAATTGCATACAAAAGCTGCAAATGTTAACGTATTTGAAACAGGTGGCCTAGTTCTTTTGAATGTGCCCCTTGTTTGTAGAGGTTGACATCCTTTATTATGATGTACCATTTTACCAAAGATGAATGGTGTGGCAGAAGTAGCAATTAATTTACTGTCATTTGATGTACTGATAGTGACCCCATTGTTGGAATTGTGATTAATAAGACAGTTGCAAACCTATTATTTGCTCATGATCCCCTCTCTCAATTACTCATTCACACATACAAACATATTTTGATGTTGGCCTCAGTAGCCTCTAAGTAAAATGTAGGCTTACCAATTAGTGAGATCTCTATCTATATTTGGTAGATACACGTTGGCTGACACTTTCAGCTGCACATGTACCACTAAATGGTCTGTTGTCAGCCGCCTACGAGATGAATTGAAGAGTGGATCTGGTCGCACATGTAAGTGGATGTAAATGCGGACAGTTAACACCCCCCTCTAAAACATGCAAACTTGCTCTCCCAACATGCTCCTTGGTCCATGTGGTCCAGCATTTTCAAGTGCTTTGTGGAGTTCTGTGAATTTAGAGGTCCAGAATGAAGAAGACTTGAGTTCAATATGCTGCAAAAATATTCTTGGTGACACTTTCCAGCCAAGTTTGTGGTGACAAAAAAATCGATATTTTTGACAGGAGGTCGGACCATCTGCAGTCGTGATTGTGGCAACAAAACCGGGTGTTTTTAACAAGACCTTGGTACAGCAGTGTTTGTGGCGATCTAAACAGATAGGTATTTTAAGTCAAAACACTATGTTTTCCGAGCATTAATCAAGATGGAGGTCTGGACACCCCTGTTGCCTGTGATTCCTGCCAAAAATTACAGACCAAACCCAACAAAGAATTGATCTTACTATCAAGAACTGAGTGCTAATTGAAAGCCTGATTTATCTTTTTCCTCAGCTCCATTGTTGTCCATAAACTATACATCAATGAGCCACACTGTTGGTGACATGTTCCTTCATTCCCATGAACACCACACCGTAGTTTATTTTGACTCAACACACACACACACACACACACACACACACACACACACACACACACACTATTCTGTGTCCAAAAACTGTGTAATTAAGATTCCTGGATAAGAGAGTTTATAAAGTTAATGGAGATTGTTTTAAAGGTCCCATATTATACTGTTTTTCATCAATTTCACACAGCCGTCACAGGTCCAACAACACTGTATTCGAAATGTATTGCCCCAAACCCATCCGTGGTCCTGAATTTCAGCTGTCTAAAAGTTGCTCTACTGAGCTCTGCTGAAAGCAGCTGTTTCTGTGCCTGCACCTTTAATGCTAATGAGCTCCGTCCTGCTACACGCCCCTCTCAGGGAGAGGATGCCGTTCACGCTAGCGGTAGCATGCGCTTATGTTTACGTGGATGTATCACTATGGCTCGCCGAGATGCTGTCGTTCAACCACACCAGTTTGACCCAGAATCGGACCCAGAAGGAGAGGCTCAGAAAAATACAGACTCTGCGGCTGCAGCAGGACTCCCCAACACAACCACCCAGCTCCCATCCCCCACTGACCTGCAACAGGTAACATCTAAAAACAGCTAGCGAAAGCTGTGTTTGTCTCCAACACAGTCTCCAAACTCTTGGACACTGTCCGCATAGTCTCTGTCTCCAGTCTGCACATGTTTCCAGACTTTTCACTGTGACAACCAAGCTCCCTCCTAAAATTATTAACATTAAACTCGCTTCAAACTGCGTTGCATAGCGGACCGTAGCAGAGCTAACTAGTTAGCCAATTTCAACCTGACTTCACCATACTCGTAGGCAACTGTAAATACTATCAAAACGTGGCGACACTCACCTGTGGCTCGGGTGCAGTTGCTGGGTCCCGTATGGTTGAGGCTGATCCTTTTACGAGGGTCAGTGTCGAGGCAAGTACTTGTACTGACCCTCGTTACTGAAGCAGTCCGATGTGAAGTGGTTAGCACAGACGAACAGACTTACAGGAACCGTAGCCGGCACGTTGTCGTTAAAAATGAAACGCAACCACTGTCTCTTCTGTTCTTCTGTAGCTGGGACAGAGTATAGGCACTTATGTTGATTTTTTATAAACAAAAACAGAGCACTTCTCGTTGCGCTTCGACATGGTGCTTTCGATAGCGTAATGGCGGATCTCCGAGACGACAGTGCTGTACCTGGTGGGTGGACACTGTGGGTGGGATTATTCAAATGACCGGTCGTCGACATCGATAACCGAAGCCGAATTTGACTTGCTCATCTGGAAACCGCAGGCAAGATACCGTCAGAAATCTGTATCTCACTCAAAAAAGCATGGATGGTCTTTTTTCAAAGTTTGTATGTGTGTGGCAGCACCATAGACCCAAAATAACACCCCAAATCCCAGAAAAAGAGAGTTTTTCATAATATGGGACCTTTAATACCAGAGCCTTAGACTAATTAAGGTTGGGAGGTTAAACTGAAAATAGACTTAAAGATTAGAGCAGAGTCACTAATAGGCAGACCACGGCCTAACGCCATCCTGTCCAAACCTGGACCAATAATTGATAAAGTATTGAGAATTATTACATTTTGACAGAGCGTTTCTATTTTAACTGCAACAGCTTTGCCAGCTTTTACAGCACTGGTTGAGCACCCCCCGGAGACTAACAGAAGGATATTCTTTCGCCTTCTGCAGTTTTTTGTCCTATGTCATTTTGTTTTTCTAAATTCACAAAGATGAAGATTCCATCATTTCTGTTAATAGTTTGCAGTTTCTCTGCCCTCCATGGCACAAGATTGGCTTGGGACAACAGCTGAAAGGACAGGTTTAGCCAAGCACTTTCTCTTTCTACTCTTTTGAAATACTTCTGATTGTGAAATAACATCAGACAACATCACACATCAGACAATTTGTAACATGTATTTTATCTGCAATAGACATTTTAGACGATAGACGATAGAAGTTTGTGTGTGTGTTTCTTTAGTTTCCAAACGAACGCCTCGAAAGAAGGACTTAACAGCTGCTGTGCACCAAGCGATACAGAATGTGGAACAGGATTGTAGCCCCAAGTGGAAAGTAAGTATAATGTCAGTGTGCTTTTTCTGGGGATAATTTAGCGTTATTTTTGGATCCAACTTATGTTCCACCGAGACCCGCCCTACTCTGATTGGTTGGCTTTATTGGTTGCGTTTTCTAATCTTGACTCAAACTGTTAAATTACACAATACGTAGTGTCTGTTTTGGGCAGTTTATAAGCTGTAGTGTTGAAGCTGAGTGCTGTAGCTGAATTCACTACTCACCATCGCCTCAGAACAGATCTGATGTGACTCCGGGTGTTTCCCCTGAAGATTTAGCTTTGCAACCAACCTTTTCTTCCAGAGATGGCCGGGTCGGCACAGTGAGTGGTGGCTCTGCCTCTCCCCAACCTGGCTGACTCTCCACACTCATGAAATCCCTGCCACACACACACATTTTTCACTGAAGGGTGAGTATCACAATAAACTCAGTACTCACCAGAGACTCCAGTCAGCAGTCAACACAGTAAACACCCGACAATGGAGGTCACTTCCGCGGATCGCTGCTACAATCAGGTTGATAAGCAGGAGTGAAGATAAACCCACTTTTTTAAATCCCAAAAGTTAATAAAAAGCCGTCTCTGAGCTCTCTTCCCATCAGTAAACGGCTCCAGATCAAAGCTGAATATAATGTAAAATCCTCCAGAGGGTCAGGCTCTGCACCCAACCCTCTCCCCCAAAGCTGCATGGCTCTGGGCAGCCTTGACACGGCTTTCCCTTCACTCTCTGCTTGGCCCTGACACAGTCAATCCCAGACGCCTAGGTTGGGTAGTTACCTGTTATTAACAGGGAAGGTGCCACATGAAAAAAGAAGAAAATCCTACAAGGTCATAAACAAAGAGCAGCTCACGAAGACAAGTAATATAATATTACTGTACCTTGAAATGAACTTGTATGTTGCAGTGAGTCTGTTACGTTATCATTTCCTTTCCACCATGTGTGGCTAAGATAAAATACTTGTGATTCAGTGTTTGCACTGTTTAACTTCTTCCCAAACATTGACTTCTTTGGGATCTTGCGAGAACAGCTTTAGACCCACAGTACAGGTGGAGATTGACATAGTCACTTTGTTTGTGGTCGGTTTGCATAATTGTGTTAATTGGTTGAGTGATAAATTGGCGTATGGTTGTAGTCAAGTCAATTTTATTTATAGAGGGCTAATTCACAACAAAAGTTATCTTACATGGGATTATATGAGGGCCTGGCTGAATACTTATCACTTTTTTGATTAGTCTTCATTTTCAGTAAAGGGACATCTACAATTTGGTCAAACTTATACCTGTAGCACTATCAAAAAAAAGAAAACAAAAAAAACATCCACTTTGTCACTTTGTATGAAGGAGTGCCTATCTGTGACAACCCTGTGTCCCCTGGCTGATAATTGTCTGGCGCCGGCACTGTATCCTCATCCGTCGCTCAACAGTTGTTATAGCTGATAAACATGTAAATATGCTCTACAATCACAGTATGTGTACAGTTGAAAAGGCTTTGATATAATGAACAGTGTCATGCTTCCATTCCTCATGACTCCACACTCAAGCACATGAAGAGGTACAGGCATCACTGACCATGTGGTAACAGCAGGGGTAGGGGATGTACCTACCAACTTTTATTACCAACTTTTAACTTTATTTAAAAAAAAAAAATCTATTTTTTGCAGTTAGACTGCATGACCACTAGATGACACCATGAGACAACCTCACTTTTTATTTATTTTTAATGTTATGGGTTGTATTAATACTTATATTTTGCACACATGTAGTGTGGTGGTTTCCGTGTGCCATATTGAGACAAGCATCATGTAGTGGCAGTTCTCTGAGGCCTGATGGTCACCACTGTTACATGTGTATCATATACAGGTATAACCACTGTGTGAGAGGCACATCAAGTCTGTGTTTGCGATCAACCGATTGTGCCCATCAGTCTCTAGGACCTGCAGCTGACATTAACACTATGTCTTGAGCCTTTTGATTGTATGGCATAGTGGAATAGAGGGCATACATACTATGTACTGTACATGTAAGTGCAGTGTTTTGAAGCATATAGTTACTTTATAGGCTCGTGGGACTTAAGTTTACGACGGCTACCCCCAGTCATCACTGATAAACCGGGCAGTCCTTTCTTCCCTGGCTTGTTTTCTCAACATTACTATGTGAAAGGAATTAATTGACTGCTGGTTACTAGCAATATTGTGGCTGTGCTGTCTATTATGTGCATCTGACACTTACATACATAACAATACTTATTTATTTTTGCGTTACATTTTGACTTGATAATACATATCACCAAAAGACGAAACCTGTGTTCGTTCATGTTAATTCCATCCATTCAGAATTTCAAACCAAGCTGTTCTGTCTTTAATCCTTTCTTCGTCCTTTGAAACAGCTATCGCTTTTCTTTTTCTTCTTGAATTTAATTCATTCACAGTGAACATCATGAGTGTTATCAGAGTTATTGTTTTGCTGTAAGGCACTTGGACATCAGATGGCTTTGAGAAGTCTGCACAGCACCACACTATAATATGTAATGAAACTGTATGAAGGTGTGAAAAATATTTTAAAAAGCTGTTTAATATGCTATGCTCTAGGCATTAGTAAATTCATATATACATGTAACATGTACATGTGAGTAAATAAGATAATCACGCAAAAACAATGATATTGTCCTTTTGGATTTTTTAAAATAAATGTTGGTGTGTGCAACTAGTGTGACATAGAGGTCCAACAATCACGGTGTACTGACACAAGCCTAACAAATGCAACCAGCCAACGCTGTTGTTAATTCAGGAGAAAAGAAACAAAACATAAAAAAACAACAACATTATAATAACCTTAAATAAACATTCAAAATCAGCTCTTCCATTTCAAAAACAAGGTGTGATAAACAGGAGCTCAGCCGAGCAGAACACATGCACTGGTCATCTCTGCATCATGTTACAGTCCTGTGTATTTCTTTGACCTGTGTGACAGGCCAGGTTAATTTCAATTGTCCTGGAATAGGCTACATATCTGCAAAAAGGCTACATCTGACAAACGAATGAGTTGTGGAAATTAAAGCAGCATATTTATGCAGGAATCTGTGCATGCACGGGGCTTCAGGCGCTTAAGCTCTCCCAATCCCTTTTTCATTCTCTGAATGTGCTGCATATAAAGCAATCCATTAGTCTTAGCTTTGCCAGAGATTTTAAGTGGACACCTGTCCATTAAGACCATCGTTTCAGCTGCGGCTCATCTCTCAAATTATTTGCCCTGAATTAAATTCTTCCAAATGTAATGGAATGCATATTTATAGTATTTTCTCCCCATTTCTGTCATCCACAACTGTCCACCTCATTTTATCACTTTAAAAAAAGAAGCGTCTGCTTCATACTAATATATTGTTTCATACAGCTTCCCGAAAAGGCCAGTGATACACAGTGACTGCCTGGATTCAAGATGCAGCATCTACAGCATTTATTCAAGCCAAACATGATGTGAATCCTCTCAGTCACATGAAGGACACTTCACAGTTCTTAAAGAAAAGGATATCAGAAAGCGAAAAAATGTAGATACTCAGTAGATACATATTGAAAGTAAATGTTTCAAGGGACCAACAGTGCTCTGATGTTTCAGACACCGATTTCGCATATTTCCATGCAGTGATATCTCATTGACTAAGACTGAGATCTCTCAATTCATAATCAGTTGATACCACTTGCATTTTTTAACCATTAACTGTTTTTGTTTGTTCTACAAAACACAAAGTTTCATCATGCACTTTGAAAAGAGATGATACATTTTCCTCTGACTAGGAAACAAATACTGCAGCAACTACTGATGCAGTCATGGTGCAGTTTCATACAGGATGACGTTGGGTCAAATTATTTTGGTCTTTGCTCAGCATGCTGTATGTATATTGTTATTTTAAGAATATGTTGGCTACTCAGTCTTATTGTGGCCTGTTAGTGGCACCATACATAACTTTGGAGGGTTTAATGTTTTACACTTTATTTGTATTTTTTGGCTGTATGTCCATACGTTATTGACTATTTGTGTATGAATGGTGTCAGTGAACCATAGATATACTGTCACAGCATGTTGGAACATTCTGAACCTTAGCGCTGTCAGGAATGTATTGATAATGTTATATATAAATAATTCTTAAGTATAGTCACATTACTGTTTTTTTGTCTTGTTCAAATAGGATTAATTATATTTATTTTTTAGCAAATGCATGGAATTTTCTCTGTGATGGATCACTACTGCTGAGCCTAATTGTATGTCAACTATGACTCTGTGAAGAAAGTGTGTGACATAAATTGTATCATTTGGTTTCAAAGGATTAAAGTACAAAGGCATTTCCACATTTTAGTGATTTATTCCACATTTACTACAATTCAGCTTCACTTAGCTGCTGACTGCTTTCCAAAGCCCCTTAGATTAAACAAAAAATAGTTTTGATTTCAAAAATGTGTTTTCTGAAGGTAACCATTCTTTTTTATATTTACATTTTGGTAAAAATTTGCATTCAGAATCAAACGTCAAAGTTAACATTGTATACAATCATGTTACATTCTGTAAATGTTCATCTTGTTGTTGTGTCACAAAAGCAGCATCTCTGTTAAGTCTGAAGAATTAGCTATCATTGCAAGTTTCATAACTTGATTCCTCGATGTAGTGAAAATAATGACAAAACAATGTAAGATAAAAACATAAACAATATTTGTAAACCTCTGCAATTAAAAAGTCATTAGTTGGTGTCACTCTTTTCACTGAAAAACAAAACAAAACAACAACATTGCTGAATCCACATGATCTGCTGTTTTTGTACATGATACAGAACAATGATAGTATTATGTGCACTGGAAAAAAACAACTGACTAAGTAAAGCTGTTGGTGTAACCGCCTGTGATTTCTCATATGATTCCACATGTGGAATTAAACACATAACTGGAAATAACTGTTGTGGTTAATTACTAAAACAAAGACATTTGTTCAGCCACACAGCAATACAGTAAATGGACAATTTGTAATTGTACCAGTACACTAGCACATACATAAGATATGTTTGTAAGGATATAAAATCATAATTCTTATTTTTAGCTGTCTTCACTCATCATGCAGTCTGCATCCCTTTCTCCTTTTTGCGCTGTTCCATTAATCTGTTGTTTGCTGTAGCTTCCATGCAGTATTTCATGACTTGAAATGAAATGATGATGACTTGTGAGGAACGGTCAAACCATAGGTGTGTGTATCCGTGTTTGTGTTTTTGTGTGCATGTATAGATCAATTGACACTTTGCATATTAATCAATGATAAAACATAGACAACCACAGCCTCATCTCCACAGGGCTGGTGTCGCCTTACTGGGGTTTAAATCAGGAAGGAGTGGCCATGAGTGATAAGATCGAAGGCCTGCTGGTTCCTCCTCTTTCTGCGGGGTTTTCCTGCGAGCACATTATGGCAATGAGTTTGAGGCTTAAAGGGACGGTGTGTCAGCCCAGTGCCAGAGGCATAAGCCCCAGTCATTCCATCAAGCCTGAAATTAATTAAACAAAGCCCAGCCTCAATCACGAGAGTGCCAGCTGAATACTAGGAAATAAAAGGTATTGAGTTTTTTTTTTAAGTTTCTGTTTTTTTGTAATGAGCACAGTGTTGGAGGGGCGAATATTACCAATTTATTTGTGAACCTAATGCTTCACATTGAAGCTATAAGCAGCATTTTGCTGTCAAGTCTCTGTAATGTAACGTACAATATTTCCAGCTGGAATAGCGAGGGACTCACAGCAAGTACATAACGTGGGTTTATTGCTTTTTTTACCTTAGAATTTCTGGTTTCCTATGATTTATTAAGAGAGAAACATGGTTTTAATTTCCCCAAATTTGACAAAAGAAAGAATAATGATGTGAGTTAAAAAAGAAGGTGCTTATACTGTAAATATACACTCTGACCTGAAAAAAAATATATATATTTACACATATATATGATAAGCTGTGTGAAGGTGTGTATGTACTGTACAGCAAAATTATTAAATAAATTAGGTCAGTTACTGTATTGCAGTGTGATTAAATGTCAGTTACAGTAATCACCGGCAAAACCTACAAATATTTATTAGGGCTCAACATGTGGAATAACATGAGGAAGGACGGACAGTTAAACCCACAGCTTTAGTTCGTCAGTTGTTTTGTCCAGTGCACATAACTACTGTCCACCTTGCAGGCTCAACTCTGCCCTATGAATATTAGTGGGGGGCGGGTGTTGTGGGGGGTTGATGGATAGCTGCTAACCATGGGGCCTGAACGCCTCACAATCCAGGTATAATTAACAGCAGCTATTTAATCGAGTGGTGGCTGCCAACAGAGAGCAGAGGGAGGAGACTCAGGCTGTCTGGCCTGGGAGGGATTGCAGCTTTGTAGCCTCTGCAGGATTTGCTTCACCTCTTTGTCTGCTCAGTCTAAGTGGCCTGACAGGCAAAATGTCTCCCGACCTGGCATTGTTATCTGGCTGAAATGGACCTGGTCCAATCGCATGACAAGCTCTGTCTCGGTTCAAATATCCCCTCCCTCTGCTCTTTCTCTTTGTGCACATTCTACTTGTTGTGATCGTGTACAATGTATGACACGCTACTAGAATATAGCTGAACCCTTTTTTTTTTTACCAGCCTCTGGAGGCCAGAAGCAAAAGCTACATACTGAAGAAACTAAAATGGGCTGTGCTTTACCAAATTTATAACAATAATGGATACAATGATTACAGTTTGTTTCAAGGGATGCAGTAGTGTTTATTTATGCATTTTTCTTCCTTTCATGCAGTAAATATTTTCCATTTACTAAACTTCAGTATAATATCACCTCCTGGTGAGTTGACAGGCTCAAGGCTTGAGCGAGATAATTTATTGCTCATACCTGCTGTTATTGTTGTCAAAGATGGGTTATCATCATGCGATTTAGATGTAGTGTGAAAGCACAGCTATGGCCTGGTTACTAAAAGAAAAGCCTGCTTCAATTAATCAGTGGTGAGATTTTTTGTGAGTTCTTCTAATATAGAAATTAGGAGCAGAACACATGTATTAAAAATAAGTACAGTTATGATGGAGATCTTGGAACCACTTCTTGCCACCTCAAACTGTGTACCCTCGTAGGTTACCACAGATTCAAATACTATAAATATCAATTCTAATCAAAAGCTCCTATGATATGTACATGTAGATGATATACTTTATATGCAGCAATGAAAAACCTTTGCCTGTAGTAGCCGTACAGCACATCAATTAAATGCTTGGTGATACATATAATATGAGCTAATGGTTTATGTTCAATATGACATATTTGATGTGATCATGTGTTAGGTGGTCATCTTATTTGATAAATGTCAAACAAATGGAGGGGCATGCACAATAGGAGCTGTTTTCACCATTTTCCTCTCGGTGTTGGCACGTCCCTTTGACTCTCTCTGTTGTCCTTGTTTCCTCCCTTGTTGCAATTGATTCCTTTAAAGGATCTAAGTGTATGTTTGAAACTGTCTTTGATTTGTCAGCAGGTGGGATTATCATGCAGAAAACACTGCTTCGTTTGTCATGAAGGGGGGAGAGGGGGAGCGTTTCAAGTTACACACTTGGAAAACAGTTACTTTCAGACCCTGTTTAGATCCGTGATTACCTCCCCTGCACAATCAAAGTAGTTATAATGAAAATGCAACAAATCACCATTGAATCCCCAGTCTTTTGTCTGGCCCACCGTCACCCCACCCCTTCCCTCCGTACTGAAAGAATGGCTCTGACATTTCAGCCTGGGAGTGGAGAATAGAGGCAGTTTGTAATGTGTGCAGCATTGCCTTTTCTTTCTTCCCTTGTAGTAGTACTTAAGTGTCATGTTAAGCCGAAGGCAGGGAAGACTCTCAATGACCTACTCTGGCTCACAGTTTGTGTTTACTGTATTCTGTGGTGGCTAAAGCACCAGCAGAGCCCTGTCTCTTATCAGCACATAAAGTCGAACAGATTGGAGACTCAAATTTCCCCTTCCAGCCAATGTTGGTTTTCCATTGTCTGTGCCTGACAATAGTTTCACATACCCAAGAGCTTGAGTTTCTCTCCTCTTTATTTTGCTGCATATTATCCCCTGTGTGAGTGCTGGGTATTTGCAAGCCAATAACAGAGTTTCCCAAAACAGGCCCCTTGTCGGGCGCCAGGGATGCCACGCTGTTGAGGTGATTCCTGTTTGAGCTGTCGGTGCAGGTGCTCTACAATACAACTATTTAGACAGGAGAAGAAAAAAATAAAGTCTTGAAACACACTTCCAGACAGCAACAGATTGCTGCATACTTCACATAGACATCATGAGTAAACTTCATTCTAATAAGTGCATAAACAAAGTGTATTTATTTTACCCTGATTATTATTATGTTACTTTATACTTTTACTACATCAAATAGGAAAGAGGAAACTTTTTTTTTTTTTTTACTTCACTCTATTTGTTTTGACATCGTAATAACTGGCTACTTTGCAGATTAAGATTTTACTTTTAATGACAAGTATATGATCAGATTACAAGAATACTGTATGATGCATTGTGTATGAATGTAAATACCAAACGGTAAATAGAGCAATTAAAAATCTGTTTCACCTTGACCAACTACAACATTAACATGTGTATATTGTGATGAACACTGCTCATCTATTACTAGGTAAAATTTTGATTCCAGGACTTTTACCTTACATTAGATATTGGTTACTTCTAATAGGTTTGGATCTAATAATTTTCATTGTCTAATCAGAGATTTAGTTGTAAAACAAAATTGATTCCTAAACCTAATTGTTACATCCTCAAATGTCTTCTTTTCTCCAACTAAAATCCAAACATCGTCTGTTTACTATAGAATAAATGAATGGAGAAACTAGAACTAGGTAATTATTCCCTTGGTGAATTATTTGAGAACTTACCCCTATGCTGATTTTGTTGCATGTTAAAAATAATCTAAGGTCTTTCATACCAGTGGGACACGGTCGACAACCTTTTCAAGGATTAAATATTTACTGACATCATTCCTCTTTAAGTGTTTAGCGTTAATATTTAGTATAGTAGCATTTTGATTGTAGTTGTATTTGCATGATTGTTTTTTTTGATTAAATAACTGTTTCAGGCAATATAGGAGCATATATTTAATGATGTAAATACATGAAAATGACAAAACTGGAAATAAAAAAATCTCACCTTAAAATGTCAGTATTGACTATTCTTCATCTCAAACCCAGACTAAATACATTTTGTAGCAGGTTGGAGTTTGCTCAAATCCCATGAATATGACAGGTGTGACATTCTTCTGATGTCTTCTGTTACTAAACACACAGAGGAAGTCAGCTGATAGTACACAGTGTGCTGTAGTACTAAAGAAGCAGTGGGGGGAGCTGTAATGTCTATTATGTTAGCCAGTCTGGAGTAGTTGTGGTGCAGCAGGTTGGGCTGGGGGTGAGCGAGGTTAGGAGACAAAGCTAAACAGCAAATTAATGTTTATTTCCACATAAATATGCATGGACATATTTCATCATGGTAAGGATTATAACCTGAATTTCACTCGAGGGCTGTCCCGTGGCTTTAGAAGAAACACATTCTAAAGACAATACTGAACACAGCAGATTAGATTAGAGTTGTGGGGTATGAATATGTTCACTGAAAGCATCTACCATAAACTAACCATTAATACTGATATTTATATTGATGTAGAGGTTATGTGTATTAGAATGTTAGCTGTGGGCTAATTTGAGTACCTGAGGAATGCAACATGCGAGCATAAAACTGAAATAATGACGGTCCTGAAACTAGATTACACCCATGACAGGAGCTGGAGATGAGGTCAGGACCCCTACACCATGTTGATACAGTGCTTTAGTGGTGCATGTTCTCAAACAATTTTTTTATTTATTCATAACAACCAGTTGACACAGAGTACTTCAGAGGCCCCTGGTTTTTGGAATTTCATAACAATCCTGTTTATAAACATATTTTTACGATTGAGACTTTTTATCATGATGTTGTCGTCGACATCCTGTTTCTCTTATTCCTCATTTGTGTCACTTTGGTTTCGCTCTTATTGTTGGTATGCTGCATTTATCCAACATTATACTTCTTTCTTTGTCTTTTTCTGCGATACACATGTAACTGGTATTTTAAATAATCATACGTTTTATTTTTCTGAATTTAACTGAACTCTGAACTGTTGGCTTCTCCCTCCTGAGGTAATGACCCCTGGGTTTCCTGGAAACTTGTCTCTCCCTTTCTTAAAGCTACCTTGTGACGTTTTGGACCACGAGTGGCACTATGTAGCTGTGCTTTGATTAGTGGGTCTCTGTTTTTTTGTGTAGTGCTATGAGTAAACAGATGTTCATACTACTCAACTGACTGTCAGTTGACGGTGGTAAAGTGTAGAGAAGCATAGCAATCCTACAGCAAAGGCAGTGAAGAAGAAGAAGAACATTGTTAGCTGATGTACAACTAAACATGGGTGTAAACCATGCAGATTCCAAAATATTTTGTAATTTAAGATATAATCTGTATGAATTCTGTATTAAAATGACTAGACCTTTGTTGTTTTGTTCAGTTGTGTAGAAATGTTTCCAACAATGTTCAAAGCCAGTGAAATCCACAAGTTTACTCAAGTTAATGGTGTGTTTCATTTAGTTGCCTGTCGCTACTTCCACTCGCAAATATTTGTGCCTGACTCACGTCACATAGATTTCATCAGCAATGATGGTTGTGTAATGGTGTGTACACCACAAGTGAAGCAAGTTTGACTGGAGGGCAAATGTGTGTTTAACTGCTTTACTCACGTACTGTTTATCCACCTGTTATGGGGAGATTCTCCTTAAGTCTCACCGCTACACCCAGCCACAGCTACACCCAGCCACAGCGCCATCCGCCTGAACATTAGGCTCTGAGGGAGCTGGCGAGACAGTCACCCCAACTCTGCCATGTTTTTATCAATGAGAGTTGTAATCTCCTTTTAAAGTGACTGTTTGGGTATCAAGATACTGAAGTGGGCCACAATCACTAGCAAATCGTCCTCTCAGCAAATGTCTAGATCCTACCTCCCCTCCGAGCTCGTATCGCTCTCCCCTTGGAGCCTCCCACGACACACCCCCTCCCGCAACAAGCAACAAGAGCAACAAGCCGGCAGAAACCAAATACAGCCCAGCTTTGAGTGCGGAGTAACGATGTCAGATTCACAGGTAAAGTTATTACAATGCATGTTGAAACTCACGTAAATCTTGTAAGTCATTACAATGTCCACAGCTAAGCTCCACAGCCAAGCTAGCGTAACGTCATTAGCATGTTACAGCTACGTTACCTTACAGCTACGTAATCAGCTACAACAGCTAAGTTAGCCACTTCTAAAAGTTATTGAGGGCCAAGAGACTAACAGATGCTGCCGTCAGCTTTCATCACAACGATCGCTTCCACATTGTGGCGGAAAACTAAACCTGCATGAGCCTCGGACCGACACAATGTGCCCGTAAACCGTAATCTCTTGTTTATGACAGATAAGACACACAAATACACACATCGTAACGCCTATATGATAATCCATCATATTGATTTAGCAAAGGCTTTGTTCAAAACAAACGGACAAGACCGGGAGGAGGGTTAGCAAAACAGTTGAGTAGTGACCGGGCGAGAGGTTGTTATGGAGAAATAAATCCGCATTACTTGCTGCTTCATTTAGCTGGCACGAGCAAATAAATAGGCTGATTGAGTGTAAACATCATAGCAATTTTAGCTTACAATGCTATCATAGAGGCTAACGTCTCCGTCGAACAAATAAACAAGTGTTGACAATATTGCAGAGACAGACATTTTTTTCGACGCCGTCAAATAAGACAGAAACAAACTAACAGCAGCTTTCACAGTCATAAGCGAGCATCGGCATGAAAGTTATCTGTGTCACATCATCCACAATAAAGATGAAAGATTACCTGTTCAACAAAAACTCCGCTGACTCAGCATCGCTTTTCAGGTCCATATCTTCACTGACCTTTCGCCACCATTCAAACAATGACCCGATGTTTATTCAGGTTTGAGCCCTCTTTATTTCGCATCTCCACTTTGTGTCTGCCTTTTCAGTGACAGACTTGCATTTTCAGCCTTTGCCGGTGGAGCAAGCAGAGGCCGCTTGCTGTCGCTCTGCTTTCCCTCCATACCTGAACTGCTCAGGGTCAAACAAACCTCTTGCAAATGTGGAAGTGGGTCGGGACGAGGCGTGACCAGGAGCAGGAGAGTGAGCGAGGGGATTGGATGGAAAAATTGACCAATAGTATTGGTCAATTTCTTTGCAGTTTTGCAGGCGCTAGAGAGAATGGATTCATTTGGTTCCTTTTACTCTTCACATTGTGTAGGTCGTACTATTGGGCCATAACCACCATCTAAATGATGTTAATAATAATGATCAATCTTTCAAATCGTAGACCATAGCTTTAACTCACAGGATATCCCAGACGAGCCCCCATCATGTTACAAACCCTATATAAGTCTAGGGAGAAAGGGAAGCAACATACTGTCATGATGGATAGGCAAGCACTGCCATTTCATTTCATTCAAGTTTACAAAACACAATAGAATCAGGTCAGTATGCGGTGCAACAAGAACAAAGGGAGAGGGCTGCACATCATACAACAAACAAAACAAAACTATCCCACTTCCTAACCTGCAAACCCCACTGGCTTACTACAGTTGAAGTCAGCTCGAAGAAACAACGAAACGCCTGTCTGTCTGTCTGTCTGTCTGTTCGAGCAGCCACCCATAAGGCCTATGCACTACACAGATAGTTCCCACATATGTGGTGCGTTTTATGTGCTTGTTGAAATAATAAGAAAACGAAGCTGTTGCGAGGTTCCCCAAAACAAAGCTAGTGCCTTGTTCATACGTCACCACTTACTAACATCCAAGGCCCATTAATCTACACATTTCTAAAGGCAGAGGGCCTATTTTGAGCATCAACAAGTTACAGTAAAGGTGCAATACGCATTTTTGGAAAAGAAATTCAATCTCAGAAAGAAAATGTTCACAATATTAATTATGTAACAATAAAGCTCAGAAATATTTATTTGCTTAATATATTTCTATAACCGATTAAACAAGCTGTCCTCAAAAGGGAATGAGGTTCCAAGTGCAGCCTTTAATGATAGATATGTGACTATTTAGAAGGGCCCTGCAAATATAACCAAATAAAACAGTATGAATTGTGTCGTCCTTGTCCTTTATTTGTTTATTTAGTCATGAAAATTAATGATTTTTCACTTCTGAGAAAAAAATCCTTCCCAAAAAACTACACAGTGTACCTTTAACATACAATAAAGAGGCACAGAGGTGTGCTGTTTGGTTTAAATCACACTATGGTATTTTCACTGGGTGAATTTTATCAGCTTGATGGAAGAGATGATGATTGGCACTGGTGATCTTTGACAGACGAAAGAGGATCCAGCTGGAGGCACACTTCTGGCACTGGCGGACAGTGACCAAGGGAGGAGGAGCCCACTGAAGACGGGATACCCGAGAGCTTGCTGCAGGCATGGAATGATGAAGAAGGGAATCCAAAGTAACGTCAGCCTGCCTTGGCTGTCAAGTAAAAGGACTGCCACACTGTTAACATTATCTTAGCAGACTGTAGCCGGTGCCTGTAACACAGCCCCAAACAGACAGATTGCTGTACATTAGCTGTAAACTAATGTCGTCAAGGATTATGTGTGTTTGATTTCAGGTCTACCTCTTACTGCACTGAGCACTCACCAGAGACTCTGGCTCACTCTGGTTCTTTAATGTTACGTTCATGAAGTAAAGTAAATATACTTTACTTCGCCTCCAGCTCCAGTCAGCAGGCAACATTACAGAACATAAGCACTGACAATGGAGGTCACCTCTGTGGCTGCTGCTGCAGTCAGGTTGAAGATAAATTCACTTTTTAATCCCAAAAGTTAAAAATGAATCTCTGAGCTCTCCTCTAACTGGTAAATGGTCCCAGATCAGAGAGTCTGATGTGACTCTGGATGTTTATTCCTCCAGAAGTTCTGGCTCTGCACCCAACTCTCAGCAGCTGCACCTGCTCGTCCAGCCTGATACACAGAACACTCTGCAAATGTCCTTTGTTTAGTTTTGTTTGGGGGCTCCCTTGTGGCATAACTTACATGTGGTGCATTTAAAAACTATTATTCTTAAGAAGTCTCATGAAATTCCTGTTTTACATATGCTAATGAACAATATCACTTTTTTTGGTGTTTGTGACTAAATTGCAGAGTACTACTGTAAACATGTCTGAGGGAGTTGTGAAGACCCCTAAACAAGTCTTTATATTCCACATACTCACATACACTCACACATTTACAGACTCACTAACAGACCCTTTGATCAGCCAAAGGGTGACTCTGGTAAAGCAAAGGCAGTAAAACAATGAAGTCCCAGCTGCAGGTTGGAGTGCAGCTTCAGAACATCCTGCAGCATGTACTGGAACACAACTGAGACACATACATGTAATGTCATCCATGCTTCCTTTTTCTGGGTAACTGGGGGCTTGTGCCTATTCAAAGGTGCAATAAATCCGAACTAAAATATCTGATACAATGCAGGAGATCTAAATATTTCAAAAAAGCTTTCCGCACACACACACACACACACACACACACACACACACACACACACACACACACACACACACACACACACTCTATATAAGTCCTGCATTCTCCTCCGGATCTCCAACCCTTCCCCTACCAGCCATTCCATAGCATGTTTTTAAGATTTCATGAGGCTTCATAAATATATTTCCATACTTCACTGAATTGTTCAACCTTATTATCTTCATAAAATGTGTTTTTCTACAATCAAAAAGTATCTCATCAATTATTTCCAAATATGTAGAGAAGGGGCCTCTGTCCTTTTTTCTAGTGTTTCAGAATGAGCTTTTTATAACTGGGAAGAAAATATTTTTTTTGGCATTCTGGAATTTATACAGGTCAGCTGAAAACTGAATTATTGTTTTATAAATCCATTCTTGAATTTCATTCCAGACTTTATTCACTTTTATACCAAACGCATAAGAATGTCGCAAGATCCACACTTCACACACTCAGCAGAGGATTCTGGATAAAACTTCTGGATAGAATTTTATCTCGTGTGATATGTTCAGTTAATTGTGTCTTTTTTCCTTCTTTTAACATCACCTCCTCAAAGGGTCTAAGCACCAAATCATAGTGTAAATCAAAAATTCTTGGTAATCCAATTTCTAAACTCTAAATATCAGAAAAAGTCTTTATTTGTCAATATTAATTTATTCTAGAGTTCTGTAAATGACTGAATGCTATTATATATATGTGTATATATACACATATATATGTATATATATATATATATATATATATATATATATTTACATATATATTATTCTTAATTATATCTGATATTAACTGCTAATATGTTTTTAATTTTATTCCATATTTTAATGTACTATTTATGACAAAGTTAGATATTTTTAAATTGTTTTGTTTCATTGTAAATACGTTGAGAGGCTTGAATTGATTTCTTTCAGTATTTATCCAGTTATATTCTGTTCTTTCACTTTGAAATAGGGTTCTGCTCAACTGATGTGCTTTATTAGACCAGACAAAGGGGGAGATTAGATAGCCCACTGAAAATGTATTGGACCCAGAAATGGTGTTTACTATGAACTTTTATGATTGAAATGTCATCTTTAGGCCTTGTAGATTAAATTCAACTTGGTTGCTAAGAGTTGCATGCTGGGCTGTTAGCATAATTATTATCATCACACATTGTCACAGACTTCCTAGAGTAAGTTTATTTCAATGGCTAATGAGCTGCTTACTGCATATAAATTATAAGAAAACATTTCTAGCCCCATTGTTATGCCTGATCAGCATTCTCATTAATTACAACACCACATTTAATGAAAAAAAGGTGATAATTTAAAAAATGGTCAGACATTTGCCCAAGTTAACTAATTTGAAAGGTAAAAATGTACATTGTAACATTTTTTTTTTTTTTTTTTTTTTGACTAATTAGATATAGAGCCTGACCAATATATATATATATCAGGTCTCTGTTACATATCTCTATCACAAGTGTTAGATAACCACATTTGCGGAATCATTGCAAAACATGTGTATATTGGCCAGTATATAAATATCTGATATTATCTATTTTCATTTCCTAATATAGGTATGGGCATTTGCCCAAAAAATCCAGTACCAGTCAGGCTCTAATTTGATATTTAGTTAAAAATCTTCAAATACAGGAAATACGCAATAAGTTAACTTGGTTGCAGTGGTGTACCTCACCTCCTACACACTTGCAATATTCAGTGCAACTGAGACTTGCAGCATAGCAAATTAACTGGTGCCACTGACTGGTTGGAAACAGTGGGCATGATAGCTCCTCCATTAGCAACCTCCCACCCAAATTTAGTGATGTCTCTGGCCCCTGCAGGGGCCTCCACCTAATCTTTCACAACATGACCTGGAGATGAGATGGCAGTATGTGCCATGTGTTCACATCAGTTTGAGGAAGATTTTTAAGTTCAGGTGTTTTTTTCCTCTGTCTACATATCTGGTAGCAAGCAGGCTTGGCCTTCTTCTGCCCATACAGTGGAAGAATAAACTAGGTTCGGGTATCTTTTAGGTCACTGTACTGTAAGTTGTACCACAAGTACGCATGTGGCCAGAAGGATCCTCAGAGGCACTTCAAGACTGTTTCTCCACCACAGACTGGGACATGTTCAAGCAAGCTGCCACCTGCAACAACACCACAAACCTCCAGGAATACACTGAGACTGTCACTGCCTACATCTCAAAGTGCATTGATGATGTCACAAACACCAAGACCATCACTGTTCGAGCCAATCAGAAACCATGGCTCACAGGGGAGTTCTACAGGCTCCTGAGGGCGAGAAACACTGCCTTCAGAGCTGGGGACGAGGTGGGCCTGAGAACAGCAAGAGCCAACCTGTCACATGGCATCAGAGAGGCCAAGAGGCAGTGCGCCAAGAAGATTGCTCACTGCTTCAGCAACAGCAGAGACACTCGGAGTCTCTGGCAGGGGATATAGACCATCACAGATTACAAACCACCACCACATACCTCTGACAGCTCCATCTCTCTGCTGAACGAGCTGAATGACTTCTTCGCTCGTTTTGAGACACACAACAGCACTCCTGCACAGAAGAGCCCACCCCCTCCCGGCAACCAGATGCTGACACTGTCCCTGGTCAGCTTGAGGAGATCCCTCAGCAGGATCAATGCACGCAAAGCTCCGGGTCCAGACAACATCCCTGGTCACGAGCTGAGAGACTGTGCAGAGGAACTCACAGATGTCTGCACAGACATCTTCAACACCTCACTGAGTCAGGCTGTTGTCCCCACATGCCTCCAAGTCGCCACCATCATTCCAGTCCTGAAGAAGTTGACTCCCTCCTGCTTCAATGACTACCGTCCAGTCGCACTCACTCCCATCCTCATGAAGTGCTTCGAAAGGCTAGTCGTGCAACAATCAAGTCTGCTCTTCCCCCTTTCTTGGACCTGTTCCAGTTTGCATATCGGTCAAATCGCTCGACCGATGATGCCATCTCAACTGCCCTCTACCCAGCCCTCACTCATCTGGAGACCACGAACGCATACATCAGAATGCTGTTAATAGACTTCAGCTCAGCATTTAACACAATCATCCCCCAGCAGCTGATTTACAAACTGGACCAGCTCGGGATCAACATCTTGCTTTGCAACTGGTTGCTGGACTTCCTGACAGGAAGACCTCAGGCAGTACGAGCCGGCAGCAACATCTCCTGCACCATCACTCTAAACACAGGGGCCCCCCAAGGATGGGTGCTGAGCCCCCTCCTCTTCACTCTGCTAACCCACGACTGCACTCCGTCACACAGCTCCAACCTCTTCATCAAGTTTGGGGATGACACGACTGTGGTGGGTCTCATCAGCAATGATGATGAGACAACTTACAGGAGCGAGATGAGATGCCTGGCCAGGTGGTGCAAGGACAACAATCTCTCTCTGGACGTGGAGAAGACAAAGGAGATTATTGTGGAGGAAAGCGCACACCCAGCACACTCCACTGACCATCAACGGTGCTGCTATGGAGAGGGTGAGCAGCACCAGGTTCCTGGGTGTGAACATCTCAGGAGACCTCTCTTGGACCAATAACACCGCATCACTGGCCAGTAAAGCCCAACGGCCCTTACTTCCTCCGCGCGCTGGGAAGAGCCAGAGCCCCAGCCGCCATCCTGTGCACGTTGTACAGAGGCACCATTGAGAGCATCCTGACCAGCTGCATCACTGTGTGGTACGGCACCTGCACCGTGTCCTGCTGCAAGAAACTACAGCGTGTAGTGAGAGCAGCTGAGAGGATCGTTGGTGTCTCTCTCCCCTTCTTCCAGGATATCTACAACACCCACCTCAGCCGCAAAGCCCTCCCCACTGTAGGCAATCCCACCCACCCGTCTCACAGCCTCTTCAGTCTGCTACCATCCGGAAGGAGACTGCGGAGCCTCCAGGCCAGGACCAGCAAACTGAAAGACAGCTTCATCCATTAGTCTGTCAGGAAGCTGAACTCTCTCCCCGCACTGCCCCCCCTCCTCCTCCCGCCCCCCGCACACACGAACTCTGGTCTCTGATCCCCTCCATCTCCCCCTCAAACATCTTGAACCCACCCCCTGAAACCACTCACACACATACACACCGAACCCTGTTCCCAGGAACTGTCAAACAACACACACACCACCAAGTCAGGGCCGCACTAGCCACCTTGTAGAACTGGACTCTTGCACTTGCACTTTTACATTTTTACCATTTACCACCACAACCAGCCTGCTGCTATGCTGCTATGTGCTCACTGCTGATATAATACAGTATATATTGAGCTCTGGTTTTTTGCACATCATCTTGTACTGATATTGTATTGTATTGTTTTGTATAGTATTGTCCGTTGTACTATACACAAAAATCAGCATTTTTTAATTATTTATTCCCCCTTTTTTTTATTATTATTATCTTAATGTTACACTGTGGGCCTTAGAGAGCACTGCAATTTCAACTCCTGTGCACTGTACATATGGTTTCGACAATAAAGCTGACTTTGACCTTTGACTTTGAGGTTCTCCATGCACTGGTTTTAGACTAGCTTTGGTACTTCCCTAAAGTACCATCAGCGCAGATGCCTTTTCCATCTTCACAAATGTAAGAGTGTCACATCTGGACAGTGAACTCATCCCTAGGAGACACTCATCCCCAGGAGACCCTGACATTTGTCACCCAATGCCCTGGTGGCGTTTCTGACCAGGATGGCGCCATCCTACTCTTCCATCTGCGCTGCTGATTGAACATCGGCCTTCCAAGCCCAGTACACTAACAGGACAAATACAATGTCATCACTTATGATACTTATTGCGGTTGCCCCTGCTCTAGCTGCTTGCAGCATGTAGCTAATAATAGCGACATCACCCTCCTCATGCTTGACAATGCAGCCCATGTGGTTCACAAGCAGGGAGTTATTGGAAATGAAGTCAAATGTACACAGAAGGCGCAATAGCTGTGTCTTGTTTGAAGTGCTCTTCATCCTGGCTTCACAACCAGGAGGGTGTGTGCTGATTGTCGGCTTGTACTCAGTTGCACTGATGCTGATAAGGCAATGTCCCTGATCGTACCTGCCACAGGCCAGACAATGTGGAGAAGCCGACAAGCTTCAATTAGGACAACATCAGGATGTGGAGCATTTCCATCAGGCACTCCCAATTTCTTGACAATGACAGACTTGTCAGTCTCCATGTCATAGATGGGTTTGTCTTTTCTGGACATCACAAGTGGACTTCCAGTCTTAAATAGCATTTCAATGTTTACTTAAAGCAAAATTATATATATAATCAGCTCATTATGCCATATACTCAAATCGTTCAAGATGGAACTCTTAGCAACCACTTAATCTCATATATATATAGTTTGGAAAATAAAGAGAAATTTTGGTAACTGTATCATTTTACATAAATAAATATTTTGGAATGCTACAGTGATCTCTGGTAATTTGCTAAATTTTTCAATGTTCACCACAGAACTCTACGCGCTATATCATAGGCAACCAGATTTGTTTCAGTTTCTTGAAGAAACTTATAACCTGACATTTTCTAAAAATATTTTTCTAAATTGTATTTCAAACAACCCTCTATGGTCTATTACCTCTGGGGAAGTTGTTCTAGTATTAGTTAAATATAACATCAAATCATCAGCAAATAAACTAAGTTTATATTCTTCGTTATCTACCTTTATCACACTTCCAGTGTCTGTCTAATTTTTGGGCCAAAGGTTCGATTGCCAAACGGAATAATGAGGGAGAAAATGGACATCCTTGTCTCGAGCCACTTTTAAGTTCCATTAACATAAACCTGTGTTGTTGGTGACTTAAACTTTTAAATATATTTTCTATATCATGTTAATTATTTAATGATAATACATGTTCTAATATTGGTTTTAAGACTGCTATTTTGTATGAAGCCAGTTTGACTTTAGTGAATTATATCTGAGAGTATTTTAGCTTCATCTTGACTGTATAGGACTTTGGTGATAATTTTATTGTCACAATTAATTCAACTTACAGGTCGATAATCAGTGTATTACTTTCCCATCCTGGTTTTGGTATCACATTGATTATTGCTTGGTACACTGTTTGTGGAAAAACATGATGCCTCCATGCATTATAAGTAACATTTAAAATTAATGACATAATCTCTGTGAAAAGAATAAAATACAATTCTATTGGAAAGCCACCCATGTCTGGTGCCCTCTTTGGAGAAAAACTATCAATAATTTTAACTTCTGATATTGTTATGTCTTTTTTTAGATCCTGTTTTTGTTCATCAGATAGACTTTTAAACTTGACTGATTTTGAAAAGAGCATATAGTTGAAATTATTTGTCATATTGGAAAGTGTATCCTTCAGTGCAACAGTATTACTTCATACTACTCTTTTGACTAAATTACTCTATTCTATTCTATTCTATTCTATTCTATTCTACCTGTTATATTTGCTGTTCAACAAGATTATTTTTTAAATTCATGTTTAATATCCCAAACGTTTTTGGATAGATTATCATATTCTAATTTAAAATGTTGCAACCTTTTTTCATTACTCTTCTAATAGTTTTTTTAAATGAATATTTCGAGTCCTTTAATTTTTCTACTATATCAATCTCTTTGTCTAGTTACTAGTAACTAGATGAACTGAAAATTATATTATTATCCCTCGTATATATGCCTTAAAAGCATCCCATATAAGATCTATTGGTGGTCTATCAGCAGATGTAGTATTTTTAATATTTGTACTTGTAAATATATCAATATGATTTTGAATTCATTAAGCTGTTATTTGTTATCTGTTAGATGTATTTGATAAAATTTCCAGATTTTATGAGAATATTTATTTATTGAAGGTGTCATTAAGTCAATAAGTGTCAAGGTCTAAGTACTTTTAATCATGGTTAGTCCAAATCTAGTCCAAAACGTCCCGAACTATTACAAATAACTCTTAATTAATTAATTAATTAATTAGTGTATGTATTATTATAATTATTAATTAATGATCACATTTTTTAAACTACCACCACTATATTAAAGGTTTGCTTTGGTCCGGTCAGGTCTCGAGTGTAGCCCTGACTTGTCTTACGTGCAGGACTCCTCCATTAATGTCTTGAGTATGGACTCATTTTTTTCTGCCCAGCATGAATTTATTCTTTCATAGCTGTCAATTCTCATCACAGATGCATTCTCTATTATGATCTGCACCGTTCTGCTCATTTACATGTACAGGTTCTTATTCCCAGGTCATCAGTTACTGATGCTTTGTCATGCCACTCGATGTCTCACAGCGAAAAAGGTATACCCTCGAGCATCTCTTTGAGACGCTCTGTTCATTTGCATATACAACCAACAGTGATACAAAGCTGGTTGAAAATTGGCAAAGTTCCTTTTTCAATACATACTGTATGCATGCCCTTTTAAGGGTCTGAGGCCCCCCAAAGTTCTGATCCTAGACACTTCCCAGGAATGAGTCCACCCACAACAAAATGCCCTTCCTTAATACTTTCTGACTCCTGCTGCTTCTCCAAACTGGTGGCGTGCTGACAGCCATCTACTGTATGTAATACACTGACTATGGATAAGTACCTTATACAAGCCCAAACTTCAGAAAACCCAAACTATCCCTTAAAGGCAAGAATCCAGAAATAGACAAAGATAAGGTAACAACAAAAAGAGATTAACTAAGTAATGTTAAAATTCAAAATGAAATCTAATTAGAGAATAGAACAGTTATAGTATTAAAATGGGATGCGAAAGGACATGGACTGTGCTCTGGACTGAGAAATGTGTCTGGAATACATGAAGGTGACAAGAACAAAAATTAAATGTGACATGTGCATAAATAATTAAATGATGTAACAGTGGAGGTTGAATGCAATACACAATGTTAAGTCCAGTTTGATGAAATATATCAAAGTGCCTAGTGCACAGATTGTGAAATGTAAAATCAATTCCCTAATTTCATTTATTTGGGCATGTTATTAAATTGAATGCAATTTAGCACAAAGGCAGGTAAGGGAATGGCTTGAACTTGGCACATTTGACTACTTTTTTCGGTTGTCTGCCATGGATGGGCATGTGACGCTGTAATCTAGATCCTAACACTGCTGCCACTGTGAACAAAAGGTGTTAAATGGCCTGTGATTATAAAATGGGAAATTGCTCCCTTAATTTTATATTACCAAGGATATGTTGCTGAGGATATTTAATATGAAATCGTCATTAAATCATAGACTGATAGAATTATATTAAGTATATTAAGTAAGCCACTCCATCCAATAAAGCACTCCAACCCTGTGTGTGTGTGTGTGTGTGTGTGTGTGTGTGTGTGTGTGTGTGTGTGTGTGTGTGTGTGTGTGTGTGTGTGTGTGTGCGTGCGTGCGTGTAGGGGGCAACTCTAGAAACACACAAAATCTTCATCAGTTTGAAATAAATTATGGTTTCTGTAAAAGGTAACACAAAGTGGACTGGCTTCGTCTCCATAGCAACGGCGACTAAGGATCATACTTGTAGCCTTCCACTATCCAAACTGACAAAAAAAAAAAAACATTATTTCTCAGAATCAAGGCAGAAGTTATTAAAACTCATGGCCATAACTTTAACCTATTGTATTGTTGAATACAAAAATACTTCTTGGCAGTGGATCTTCTGGGCACTGTGCTCCTATGGGTTGATGCACACAGCATCTTATACTGTCACAGTTAGATTAATACTGCAGTAAGTCAATGTCTGGAGCAGGTGCTCTGAGTTACATCTGCTGATGGGGCACCTTATGTGTCTGGGATGCTGAGGGGCGTGACATGGTGTCTGTATTTGACGACCTGGAAATAAGAACGTATTGACAGGTGGCAGTGACATCCTTATCTTAGTTTAGTCTTTACTTTCGCCAGGTGACCGAGCATCCTCATTTTTGTCACATAGTTTGTTACATTACGCAAGAATATCGTATATGTAATTTAATGTATTTTTCTCTCAATGAAATGAAATTACAATATCAGCAAGTGATTCAATATATAGGCACATTTGCGTATAAAACACCTCAGTTTGTAATCAATGACAACTGGCCCGGAGGGAGACTAAATCAAACACTGTAGATTATGTATACACTGTATAGTATACAGTATATACTATTTTTTTTTCTTTAAACCTGAATAAAGCTAAACTTTGTTGATCACTAGAACCAGGACGACATAGGATCAGAAGAACAGAAAACAGTCATGTCCTGTGGCTCATTTGGTCATATTGGTTGTTTTGGAAGACACTGATAAATGGAAACTTCTGCACCGGTCATCTGGTCACTTTACATTTTTCTGATCTGAGGGACATTTTGTTATTGTGTGAATAATTACTGTTCACATGAGAAGCTAAGGAGTGTAGTTATCACTCTGTAAAAAAGAGCAGTGCAGTGTGTTCTTTGTAATAATGTTTCCTGGCACACACTGAATCAGCTGTCCTTTGCCTGCCCGTCATTTTGCTGTGATGTGAACTTGCATCTTTTATTCTGGCTAGCTAGAAGTAGTTAATTTACTACTTAGTTTATATCAGCGACCTCAGGGATAAACAGCATCTGCATAAAACAGCTCGGGCTCCAACCCAGTACACATGACACAGGAAACAGCGATCTGAGGAAAAAATCACAGGGAGAATCACTAACTAGTCCCCCAGCTTCACCTGGATGATGGTGCAGTTCAAGGCTAATTATCATATTTATTTTAGAATGAGGTGGGGGACGTTTCATCAGTGACATCAGGCGCTTTCCTGCTCTAAGTCACAGGGTAAGTCCACCATTTTTACACATTACAGTGAGTTAACAGTACTTGGTGAGTACTACTACATTTGTGAAAATAGTAGTATAAGGCCTTTTGTGGCACCAGTGGACTCCATAAAAACTTGATATTTGACCATGAGGTGCCGCCAAACGTCTTGCGTCACACAGAGTGTTATGTGTCTGATGCTCGTTCTATTCAGCTGATGTGTCCTATCACTTGTAATGTCAAATAGAGATGATTTTTATTTTTGGTGATCAATGCTGCTCCTGTCTGTGTAAAACCAAAAGTGAATACTGATTTATTAATTTCAGACCATGGTCTTCTAGAACCTAACCAACTATTTTTATTGTATAATCTAACCTGGTTACTTTATTTCCTAAATCTAACTAAGTAGTAGTAAGGCTAGATTCAGATTCAATCAGGTGGTGCGGATATGCACGTTTTTCCATTCATTTTAATGAGGGCAGTCCATTTTGGCTGCAGGGGGCTCTGGAAAAAAAAATGTGGCTGACTGCGGCGAAAAAGTTGAAGTTATTTAGCATGGCTAAATCCTACAGAGGGAACACAACGGACATTTCTCTGTGTAGCGCTATGTTTCCCTTGTGATCACTCAGTTTGGTCTTGTGCCCCAGTTTAAACACACAGTAATGATCTCACACCCTGGTTGTTCACTGTTATTTTTAATCTGTCTATGAGAGTAAATCACGATTAGGACCAGCATGCTACATTAGGTGTATAACAACATAGCAGCTTTCGCCTTTCGGCAAATTAATCAGCAGGGGTACCCTAACAAAGTAGTTTTAAGAAAACGTTTCATACAGTAAAACCACCCAAAAGGTCTTACAAGGCAGAATTACACCTTGCATGCACATAAATGAAGTTAAAACCACACATTATTACAGAACAGTGTGCACATAGATGGTCACAGACTTAGACGGCTGAGATGGTCACAGAAAGTGTGCACCACTATATCCTTCAGAACCATGCACATCCAGGTGAAATACCAAGTTCTAAGGGACTCCCGTGGCTCTAGACCTAGCTGCGTGTAATCTGATAAATGACCTTGAGTGATGTCACTCAGATGTTAAGGATGAAACAAATGTCATGTAAATATATTATTTTGATTTAATGTCTTACTGGCTGTACAAGCTGCCATCTGCAAACCTAATGTTTACTAGCACCAGATTATCTATTTAAAAATGCACTGCAATACATGAATGAATAACTTTAATACATAAGGTCAGATTTAGAGCACAATTTTAAAAATGTACACCTTTGCATTTGTTAGTAGTATTCCCAGTATTTGCTTTGTATTTAATTACCTTTTAGCTACTCTGTGAAATTCTGGAAAGGAAATGTGATCTTTGTACCAGCAAATTTGATGCATTTCACTGTGAGAAAAAATATTTGTATTAAGAAGTCATTTTTGACAGCAATTCAAGCTGATGGTGCCTTTTCTTTAAAGGGCCACCTCACTCATTTTAAATGTCAATATCAGTTTACTACTCGTGGTTAGTACTACTCACCCTGTGAAAATAGTATGTGTTCTCTGGCTCTGCAGGAGCTTTGTCAAGTCTAAAGAGATAATCCTGATGATATCACAGTGATGTCATCAAGGTCATCAGCTTGGAGGCAAATTTATAACTGAAAGACTACCTAACAAACTGGAAATGTAAGGTTTGAAAGACGTGGGCAATTACAAAGACACTGCTATTGTATTCCGTTATGCCAACTGTAGGATCCTGCATTTTTGCGCAGACTGCACACATACTAGAGACTTAAAGTCAGGATATCTTAGCCACAGCTGCATAGATTTCTTATATTTAACTTTGGCTTGCATCTTTCACCACTTCATCAAAGTGTAACACAAGTCACTGGAGAGCCTTTTCCCACTGAAGATAGATTCAAACAACAGCTTGAGCACTTCTTGGTGCAATTAAATTAGGAATTTTCAAAAATTGTTCAATATCTCAAATCAAAAGATAATAAAGCAGATTACTGAATCAGGTCACATGTCTTACTAAGACAGCAAATGTCATCTTCATAGCATGAAATGACTTCAGACTGAGTTAGCTATAGTATATTTTGGATTAATGGGTAAATTGTGTAATTTAGATGCTACACAACAACTGTGTTTGAATCACATATTATACATTCAGTGAAAGCAGCAGTATATCTACTTTCACTGAATGTATATATATACATACATACATTTATATATATAAATATATAAAAAAGGGGTAAAATAATATATTATTTTATTTATATATATATATATATATATATATATATATATATATCAATTATTTTTTCCCCTTTTTTGCTGCAAGGGCAAAACTGAAGTCAAATATTTGTGTGGCAGATTCTTTTTATATCATGATTTCTTATGTAGGACTAATACTTGTTTTACATTGCTGTATTGGTACTTTTACTTAAGCAAAAAATAATATTTGTTTATGAATATTTCTTCCATCACTGGATGGGGCACATTAGTAAAGCACATCTGTCACATATTTAGAGCAAGATTAAGACTGCAGCTCACTGACACAGAGGGAATTTGTGTCGCTGCATTCCAGCTTTTATGGTGCCCTGGTTTTATTTAAAGTTTGGGGGGTGTAATAAAATTGTATCTCTTGCTTTCACTATGGACTACTTGGCTCTAACTGCCGTCTCTGGGGAGCTCTAAGTGTCTGTTTGCCTCCATGGCCAATAAACGCTCGGCCTGATTAGCTTAGCAGGAGAACAAATCAATAAAAGCAGGAACTGCTAGCTGAACATGGAACAGACAACAACATCAAAAATGCAAAAATGTTGACAATTGTAAGTGCCAGAAAGACTCACTTCCAGATTTGTATGATGTGTATTTTTATCATGTCAGATGGGTAATTTGAACTGATAACCTTTTTTCTCCTCTCCTCCACTTGCATTCACTGTCTCTTTTCTGCCACTCGCTCACCGTTACTTGACCACTCACTCCTGCTCCGCCAGTCTCTCTTTTGCTCGACCACACAATCTCTACACACAGCACACATGGGTAGTTGTTTATTCCAACAAGGAAAGAAGCTTTACTTCAGGAAAGAATCAGAATCAGAATCAGAAATACTTTATTGATCCCCGAGGGGAAATTGCTTGCATTACAGCTGCTCCCATTCAAAAGTCTTAGAAAATATGCAGAAAAATAAAAACTATATATAAGCAAGAATAATAAAAATAGAATAACAATATAAGAAATGTACAGTCTACTAGAAATACATCTATATATACAGTATAATAAATAATGCTACGTTGTCAACATCCGGGGTCTGTAGGTTGACCTACTACCTCTGACCTGGAAGATGTCGTCTCTGAGCTGCGCGCGCACCCGCGACAGCCCGGCTTGTTTACCTGTAGCTGCTACTGCTAGTTTGACCCCGGATGTTGATAACGGACGAGCCTGGACTCAGAGGGGAATAGCACTAGCATATCGTAACAAAATATTGGTGAAATGAACTAGTTTCGTGGTAGATAATGTGTTATATAGAGGCTGTGTGTCGATGCCCCGTTACTCGCATTATACGGCGCTACGCTGGATCTAATTTCGTCCGAACGACTTCAAATGACACCAAAGTTATCTGGGTGAGTAAATGACCATATAGTTTGCTAGAAATAAGGTCCAGGTTGTAAAAAACGGTAGTTATCCTTTAAGTATAGTGTTCAATGTAAATGCAGTTAGTTACATTCCACCACTGGTTACTGGTTAACTATTCAATAAACATTGCTTGTTTATACTTAGTTTATACTTATTAGTTACACTTAGTTTAAGAAAATACAACTTAAAGGGCTCAGTCACAGATACCGTGGATTCAGGAGAGGGGGATTTTTTACAAATTATTGATCTTTGAGGTAAGTCTCAAAACTAAAAGTGATGACTTCAACAGAAGCATACACTACTGTGAGGTTGTACACAGATACAGAGAAACAGAGTCATTGAAAGGCCTGTAAAAAAGATGAAAAAGTCCATTCAAAGAGTGTTAGAATAAAGGTATTTAAAATCAAGTTGTTGGCATCCTGTTGAAACTTGCTCAGTGAGCCAGCAGGGCTTCTGTTAGTGATCTGTCAGTAGCTCATAACTTTCTTCAGTTTTGCCTTCTGTAAAAGAATGAGAGGAGGAAATGGGTTTCAAAGTTGTGACTCAGAGTCAGCATCTTTGCATGGATCCCATGGTGCAACACAATGCAAATACAACTTCTAATCAGCTTACTGTATAAACAACTAATTAGACGTCCGCCTCCCCCTAATGATGTGCTGACAAACACATGGAACAAAACAGTGAAGCTGATAAACAGCAGGAGCGTAGGATTTATCCAGTCTCTTATCTCAGCAGAGTTGAGACAAAGGCTTGATTAGAAACAGTTCTGTAGAGGAAAGTCAACATTGTGGGAGAAGGTTGGAGAGAGGAAGTGGGTCTTGCTACCTCCCATCACAAATATGAGAGGCAGGCTGTCTTATATGCTCAATCTACGTATGGACTCATTAATAGGCTACATTTGGTTGA
This sequence comes from Pagrus pagrus, assembly GCF_965226575.1. Lineage (NCBI taxonomy): Eukaryota > Metazoa > Chordata > Actinopteri > Spariformes > Sparidae > Pagrus > Pagrus pagrus. Next base: position 29,039,332 of record NC_140192.1, read on the forward strand.
AGTCCAATGAAAAAGTTTCTTATCCAAGGTTTATTTTTGAATTACTTAGGCAGCTTTGTTTTATGGTTTTTGGTCTCCTAATGCATTTCAGGTGAACTTGAGCAAATCTTGTATACTAACAATGCACCAATCATGTGAAAGGAATAGGACTGTGTTGACTATAGTCTGATGTAGCTGCATTCATCAGTCCATTAGCAGACTAAGAAACAGTGCCCACTTTGTAGAGCGGGTCTCAGATGTGCAGAAAAATGTGCTGTACTTCTTTTATCTTATTTTTTCAAATTATTTTTAGCCAAACAGTAATGTATTCTGTTTCTGGCCTTGCTCCTTCTCTTAACATTATTCCAGGTTCTGCTTTTGAGTCTTTGTTCTATACAGAGACTCCAAACTTCTTAACATTCTTTGCTCCCCAGTGATAAAAGGTTAACCTGTAACATCAATATCAATGAATGATAGGTATGCCTGAATACTTTTACCAGCGATCTGTTGAGTATAACTCCTCACATTCCCCTTGGTTTTGATGCTCTGCATGGTGGTTACGAGTACAAGTGCTTCACCCATTGTGTGTTTACAAACAGGTGGCTGCAGGGGTTCACGTCTTTCAGAGACCCTCAACCTAACTAAACTACAATCTGATCATCAGAAAGGCTATTTGCTTTGATGGAATACTTTTACATAGTGACACATAATCAAAAGTCACTCAGTTTGTTGGTGGAAATGTAAAAATCAATGTCAGTTTGTCTTTAGGTTTACTCAAGGGGAATTCCCTTTAATGCCTCTCAAAACGTATAGATTGTATATGCTGGTATCGTATTTTTAGTTTAATTACTCTTAATCCCCACTCTCTTGAACCCTTTCCCTGCCATTATTAGCAATATTTTCTATCTTATCTAATTGCAAGCAGTATAATCCAAGCAAAGTGACATGTTTAATTTTTCCTGCATCTGTTTTTTTGTGATTGTCCCCTCTGCTTTCTTCTCATGATTCATTTTTCACCAATAATGTGCTATAGATAGAGATAAGTTTGATTTTGATTGAAAGTTGTGTGTGTGTGCCAACTATTTTACTTCACAGGACCAGTATGAAGCTAAGAGCAAAACAGGGGAACTGCTCTGTTGTTGGCTGCAAGAATCAACACAGTCTTCATGTACTCCCATCTAAGGATGTCAAGACCCAGTGGACTAACTTTACATTTGATAGAAATGTGACTGAAATGTCCCCACAATGCGTCAAAAACTACTGAACTCTGTGTAGGTATATTAAATGTGTTCATATTTTTGTCTAAACTAAACTCAACGTATCCACCGGCACAGAACAAACGTGAATGTGAGTGTTGCTATTTATTAATGACACCAGTACCCTGTTTTAAGGAACTCAGCTGTAAATTGAAGAGGGCAGTGTTTCATACATAGCGGTATTATTATGGATCCCACTGCTCTTTTTCAAAAGACCCACCCTACCCTGCTTCTGATTGGTAGAGACAAGTAATGAACTTAGCAACTTAGCAACAATAACTGTTTTCAATATGGAAACTAAAGTGTTTGACATTCAGTGTTTGATTTATCATGATGAATTTATTTTGCAAAGTCTCCAAAAAGACACTGCCGTTCAAGGCTGGATTACAAAGCCACTGAAAGGGATATGATTGCATCATAGGACCCTTTTGGCATAACTGTATACTTTTGGGCAAAAAGACAAGTAAGACACTAACATGCAACCATCCAGAGATATTAAGTATTTTGTATATGACATATTTTCATATAGTATAGACCACAGATGGTGAGATTGTGTGGTAACGCGTTAGCTGACAATGTTAAATAAAATAAAATAGAACCAGACCTTGCGTGACCAGAAGTCCTGAGAAATTTGGGTCAGTTGTCCCAAATCCTGCCCTCATTGTCCCACCAGGGTTTTGATATGTTACAGCCTAAAAAAAAGATTAAATACCGATCCTTGTGAAACACTTTTTTTGTGTCACCCTGCAGCTAGCTCTGCATTGGCAGTTCCCACATATATCCCATAGCTACGGTGGGGGAAACATTCTTGACGTTGAATAAAAAAAATCTGAAGGGAAATTGCTGACACAGAGAGTTTCTTTGTTATAATGAGAGACACTTGAGATAATGAATAAAAGTAATATTTTTAAAGTATGTGAAGGGTGTTATGGATAATGATTTTATACACTGTTTGGCCAACATACAAGATTGTCATTGTGGTCTTTGTTGTTTTGACATACGGCTGAAATAAAAATAATTCTGTTCGTTGCCACTGTGATCACATGACCATGATTATTAAAAAAGTCCAAATAGAAAAAAAAAGTGCTTTTTTAAAAGTAAAATAAATACTATTACAAACTCAATTAAAAAGTAAAATATTAAACTACACAACTAGAAATAATCAGGTCATGAATCAACTTTAAACAATAAAGTAAAGTGAAAAAGTTCAAATATAAAATGATAATTTCAAAATGTAGGCTAAGGTCAGTAAATGTGTTAATTAAATTAAGGGGCAATAATCAGTAGATCTCATCAGTACATATTGTTTAGGCTACAGCTGATGAGTAAAATCACAAAAAAATAAATATATGAATGTAACTGTAATAGCAACTCAACTCATTCCTGTCCAGTTAAATCAAATCTGTTATTTGGCATTCAGGACATGCTTTTTAATGATACGACACAGAATAATAACAATATAATATGATAATGATAATAATAAATACATGTAATATGACAAGTAATATAAATAATACCAAGAGTAATAGTCATAATAATAATCATTAGTATAAACAGATTAATATTATTCAGGGAAGACAATTAGCCTACATTTTATTAGATGGGGCAGTGAGGGACATGGGTGATGGGTAAGGGCGGTTGAAAGCTGGCTTTAAAATCTGTACAGCATGCAACACCTTTTGACCTTTGAGACATGTAATAGATGCCGCATGTACATGACAGATTCACAATGGAAAATCAGTGTATATTCATGATAAAATGTATATTATAAAACATAAGAAAAGAGGATGGATCCAGTAGGACTATTGAAGTGCCTCAGGCGGTGCCCATTAAATTGGATATGCATCAACAATATGTAAAAGTGTGTAATGTTGTTTTCTAAAACATGTCTTTATTTCTTCATATTAGCAGCTGCTATTTATCAGAAATGTTGAATAGATGTAATGTCATGCAGGAAGAGGGCTGGGGTATGTAAAGAAAGCCTGTTGAGCTCAGCTTAAAGGCCATTCTTCACTCTGCGACATCGCCACATGGAGACTGTGGCTGTCATTCTGGAGAGTCAGAGTGCTTCCTGATTCACTTTACTGCCACTGTCTGCCATGTGTGTGTGCGGAGCATTGTGTTTTAGTGAGCAGTTCATTTCACTTTGCGCTATGTCTTGCAGGAGCTGGTTGGCACATTCTCCACTCATAAAGCAGCCAATCAGAGCCTACAAAGAGCCTTGTTCCACTAAACACAGAGTGTTTGTGCCCCCCCACCTTTCACCCCCAACACAGTTTTATGGGTTTAAAGTCCAGTTCAGACCAAAGATTGGCAACATAACAAAACTGTTAGAACATTGCAGGGGGAAAGTTGCAGCAGCATGAACTGGCCTGTTGCAGCTTGACTCAGGCTGGCTTATGGTGTTGCCTGCGACTCAGCTTGTCAAGTCACTGGTGGCTGGTTTTAGAGCGTAATCCACATAATCAAATGCAATCAGTGCCTATTGCTGAACTGACAACGTACTGCTGCTCCTCTGCTCTGCTTGCATTCGCAGCCACATCCACTGCTCACTCTCTCACTCAACTAAACCTCTGGACCGCTCTCTTTTACTCTGCCACAAAGTCATTTTGAGACGCCTACACCTTTTTGTTGACGCCATTTCATCGTTTCTACAAATGCAATTGTAGCAATTAAGTCATTATCACTGTGCTCATTCATATTTTTACACACTACAAATTATATCCACCTATAAAAACAAGCCTGAAAAGCCTGAAGTTAACATGGAAGTACAGACCCTTGTGAAAAAATAGTATACTTGATTGTATTAAAAATGTATTTTGGGTATAGTAACCTTATTACAAGTACACTTTTATACTTTTAAGTATATTTAAAATAAACTTCGAAATAGACAGTCAGTTCAACTTCAATGTACTAAAAACAAATATACTAAACAAATACTACAAAAATGTGTACTTTGGTGCATGAAGTATGTTGTAAATTGTATACATATTGACTTTTAAAAAGTGGGTTACTTTAAGTATAAACAGGTTTAATAAAAAGCGCATTTATAAAATGTACATTTTCCTGCTGCTTCATAGCACTCGTGCACACACACACACACACACACACACACACACACACAAATGCTTGATTTTAACCATTTGGTTTAGGTACCTTGAAAGTGCTTAAAAAGTGTCTGAATTTGAAAATATTACAAAACCAGAAAACAATACTTGGGTGCTGATTCGAAATTCACTGCGATTTTTTGGTAGATTGTTTTGTCAGAAGGGAGCTCAGTGGGTCACATTAAATTTGCTGTTTAATCAGACTACAAAAGAGACAAGAATTTGCTAATTTCTTAACTGTATGTTCAGTGGTCTGCGTTGTGATTGTGTGCTATTTTTTCCTCACGGTTGCTTAAAACATACACCCAGCAGTGAAGCTGATGCAGCTAACTGAAAATACACCACCACGACTGGCTGTCACAGCTGCAGTGTCTCTGGGCTGGTTAGGTAGAGTGAACAGGCCAGGTGGCAGCAGCCTGCCTGTCCACTCTACCCAACGAGCCCAAAGACACTCTAACAGTGAAGAGTGGCTCTGGTGGATGTGTGACCCAAACGGGAGCAGCAGAAGACCAGAAGAGAGGCCAAGTGTGTTTTCTTGCAAAACTACAGTTTACAAACCGCTGAAAGCAGACATTACCAGAGTTAGTGTGAGTTAACAGTTTGATCTACATAAAAGTGCCACTTCAGCGATTCATAACAGAGAATAACTGTGGAAAAGAGTGTGATGATGTCCTTTTGATTGCTTCTGTTGCTTACAAAAATAGAATTAGAAGGGAATGCATAAGTTACTGGAGACAAGTTTAACTAAAAATGTTCTGTCTCTTCATTAGTGCATACTAGTACTACAATATAAAACATGTCAATGGCATATTGCTGGTATATTTGCAAGACAATACATTTTAATGTGCTTGTATCACAAATAAAGTAGAGTTTAAGTTAACTAATCAAGCATGTATATTAGTACATACACAGCAATATACTTAGTGTACAAAGTATAATTGAAGTTATTCCACATGAACACATAACAGACACTAAATACACTTCAAAGTGTGCTTTCCTGCAAATTAATTATAGCTAAATTATACTTAAAATAATAATTACATCAAGTGTAGCCGATCCACTGATGGCGATGGTGCCTCTCCAAAGTTGTGTTCTGGGTTATACAGTAACTGTTAAAACTGTTGTCAGGTTCAACTGGAAAGAGCAGCATCAGCAATAGACTCATTCAACCCCGCTGCCTAAAGGAAAGGCACAGGAAATCATTGTGTTTATCAAACCATGTTTGTGTGGTTGATACAGGGAAATGGTGAAGTTGATTTACAAACCAAAAAGGCACGTCATTTATTACTTTTAAATTATATAGTGTAACATGCTGGTAGTTGATTTAAATGTGTGCATTCTCACTAAAAATATGTCTTTTGTGTTGGTTGGCCATGGTGCGATAAACTGTGTTGATCTATTTCTGTTGTCACATAATTAAATATTTTTTAATTTCAGCACAAACACTAGGGTTCGAGGTCCAACAGTCCCTGGCACTGAAGCTACAAGGAATCTAAGGGAAATGTAGAGTTCAGGAACAGTGTCAACTGTAGAAGAGCAGTTGTCCCTTTGGCATGGACTTTTGGCTTTGTAACTTTTGCAGACATTTTATATGATTGAAAAAGCTACATACACACTAAAGGAAATGGTAAAGCCTATAAAGCGTAACATGTCTCCTTTAAAGTTTTTTTTAGTAGCTACTTGATGTATAATCTAATGTTGTCCTGGAAGTTATTACAATTAGTGACTATATGAAACAGCTTTACCTTGAGTTAAGTTACATATTTCTCTGGTTTAAACATTGTTGGAAACATCTGGAGTAATATAAATACAAAATCTAGCAAAATACTGTTATAACAAAAGTCTAGTCATTTTTCGGCATTTAATACAAAAATGTTACATATTACATCTATTATATCTTTGATACCTACTACCAACAGGAAATCACAGGCCCTATTCTTTGTCTAGCTAGTCCTAACAGTTTCCACATCAAACTAAAATTTGGTCAGAAAAGTCTGAGTCTTGATGATGCTCAACAGTGAAGATCTTGGATTTTGATCAAATGCTATTGCTGTGGTGACACATTGTTTGCCATAAAATGGGAAGTTGTTTTAACTCAATGTCTAAATGTCATGTGTTTCATCAGAAGCCTGAGAACATCTGCAAGGAGTCGTAGTCAATGTGCCACCTACTTGCAACAGGAAGTAAGTTTAACATGAAATTTTCATGGTTTGGTCTGCAATTCATATACTGAAAAATTAATATATACGTACACATAATTAGTGGGTGTTCTCTATGACGGTTGATTGATAGGTTCATGGCCTAGGGTAGAAGGAGTCAATTTTCAAAAAGTTGTCTTACTTATCTCAAACTCTTGCTTTTTATTTTGTCCCCCTTGTAAACAGGTTAGAGCAGCCACACAGCCCACATGACAGCAATGCATTATCAAGAGAATCGGACTCTTCAGCATCATGCGATCAGTTCGACCTAAAAATTATCTGTGGTTACTGAAAAGAATATGCAAAACAGATAAAGGGCAGTAATTTCCCAGAGTGGTCTGTCTTTCTCTGAATGAGGGTAAAGAACAATCACATCATCATCATCATTGATCATTATCGAATGCAAAGTTTATATAGTTAAGATAGCCCACTGCTCATGCAGGTAATCTGTTGCATGTGAGGAGGCGAGTACAGGGATCGAGGATGTACAAAGTGAGAAATAAGAAGAGGGGCTTGTCTGTCTGTTTGCGTCACTGTTGTAACACTGTTGTGATTAGGGATGGGTACTGAAACCCATCATTAAACGGGCTAGATAATAAAAGACAGTGGTATTGACAAACTCTGACATCATCAGTTCTGCTAACAGCACTGGAGAAATTAAAACATTTGTCTATGATGCATATTCATTATTCCCAATCCTCCCGAGAGTTTTCTGTATGTGTCGCATGTGTGAGGGGCAGGTGCAGCTCTCTCTGCCTGTTTCTCACAAATGCAGACACAAAGAGATCCTGCTCTTAGTGACAATACTGGAAAGAAACAAATGCTCAAAAGTGTGGAAAGATACTCGTGTTTCTGCCCTTACATGCAAAAGACTGTTACCGAACACCCAGTACACATACCTGAAATGTTTTCGAGTGCTTGGCTCATAGTTTTGATCTCTTGTTGCCACATCCACATCAGGTGTGCTAGCTGCCTACAACCCTCACAGAGTTAACACATCTATGCAAATATGGGTTAATGATGAAAAGGAAAAAAATAGCCAGCTGACTTTAGCTTTCAATATGTGTTCATAAATACAATCTGAAATTGTCAGAGCGCTCAGAGCATACCCTGGACACCGAGTTTGGACCGATGACGCAGATTGTTAGCTGATGTTATAGGCTATCAATAATATCTCAGCTGTTTTAGTTTAGTTATTTACTAAACTACTAGCCTAGGACAAGTTCATAAAGTTAATAAGTTATCTAATTTACCAATCTACTGTGTTGTTTTTGGTCAGGGTCTAATCAGGAAAGCATACACGCAGATTTGGGTCATTAATAAATTCATATAGATTTTATACACCAATAGAGAAGCAATTGGAATTCTGTTGAAGTACTGGATCAATAAGCAGTATATACGTTATACAATCTTAATGATACCCATCCCTTGTTGTGATGTCATAGCTTTGCAATTTATGTTGGTGTTGTCCATGTAACATCATAATTAATATTGCACCAGGACCATCATTGCAACTGACCAATCATGTTTTTTTAATGTCCTAACGTCCTTTCAAAAGTGTTAACACTCAAAAGAGACTTCTTTAAACCCAAACTCCCTTCCTAAACCTATCAAGTATTTTTGTTGCCTAAACCTCACCAATCACTGATAGAACATTTAAAAGAAAAGGAAAACAATAAGTGGACTCACAAAGGCAATGCATCACAACAATGTGATTGGTCAGTTCCAATGATTGTCCTCAAACAACATTAGTTATGGAACAACACTAGCATTATCAGATACGCTGTGTAGTGCTCCTCCCTGACTCTTCTGGCTCCATGCTTATTACACACCGCCTTCCATCATTTCCATCACCCTGCAGTATGTCTACCCTGGTTCTTCATCCACTCATCCCCAGCTCGTTGTTCCAGCTACAGTGGTAGTATCATTCATGCCTCTCCTCTTGCTCTAGTGTTCTTAGTGAATTATTCCTCATGTTGTATTCATGACTATTCACCATCTCCCTCTTTTGTGCTTCGGGATCATAACTCACCTGCCTGCCTGCTCTCCAACCCACTACCACTAGCTATCTCCAGCCATTGGTCCCTCATTCATCCACCCTGCTCCAGACATACCTCTCTGCCCTCTTGCCTTCTGCCTCAGTCAGGATTAGCCAGGATATTATGAGCAAAATAAAATATAAGCTGAAATAATACAAATATTAAAACTAGATTTTGAACCGGAGCCCCTCGACAAGACAAGTCAGATTAATATATAGATATGACATCAGCCACCTTAGTAGCCTGCTTACATGAGTTTATACTGTGTATTGTCAAGTGAATATTTAAATATAACATCTATTCTATTCTATTGTATTCAAATTGGTGCCCCATTGTAGTTGCTCATTTTGAATGGCTGATAATCCAGCCTTGTTTGGTGGGAAAACTGGGTGCTTTTGTTTGAAGATAATGTTTTAATGATATATTCTCTTTCAATTAAAAAAATAAATAAATCTTGTCTTTCTCAATTAAATACTAACAAATGATAAATATAGGTAAGATTCAAGTTTTTGAAAATACTGTAATGAAAGACTGACACAGCAATGAAAGCTGAAACCACCATATTTTATGTTTTTAAGATATATACTGTGCTATTAAATAACTTTTACTGTTTTATATATATATATATATACACACACACACACACACACATATATACATATATGTTTTATTATATATGTACATATATACACACATATATATATATATTTGGTGTAGCTGCTGGCCTGGCTGGTCAGTGTGCTTTTGTAAGGCCGACAGCAGCAGCAGCCCCCCCTGCTTCTGCAAACTGTCAGCCACACCACAGGTGTTGATTTATGCCATTAATAATTCACAAAGTTGCTTGCACTCTTCTGAGTTGGCCAGATGCCTTTCTGCACTGCCAGAGCGTGTCAGCTGCAAACTGAACTAGGCATGCCATAGATGCAGATATAAGACATAAATATTTTAGAAAATACACACCAGAAACAGCCAGTGGAAAAGGGTGCACATGTAAGAGTACTGCCATGTTTTGGCAGCCATCTTCTTTCATTTTTTTTTCTAAAGGCGGGAGAGAGATGGAGAAACATGCCATCCAGACAGGAAAGCTACATCTCCCTGTTCCTCTGATTGCTGCTCTCTAATGAGCATGGCGGATGGTGAATCTTTTCAGAGCAAATTTCTGAAGACATCTGGCCAAGCTTTCTCTCTGATGCAGCTGAAATGTCCCTCTAGATGGCGTTGGCATGGCAACCTCTAACTGCCATTCAGCGGTGTTATGGTTTGAAAGGTTTAGGGTCCATAGTTGAAAATCCATTTGGGCCTCTAGCAGAGCGCTCTGCACTTCACTCCCCATGCTGGAGGTGCAATAAATACTCCCTCGCCCAAGGAAAAATAGATCCTCTTTATGAATTGATGGCACTCATGGCACCAACATGTCTTTGTTGTTTGCCTTTGTTATAAGGGTCTTATTAGTGGTAACACAATGGAGTGGTTTGGCAATGGTAGTATCCAGAAAAATCTTACCCTAATGGAAAAGTTAAGGCAATTTTTGTCACATTCTTGTATGAGGTTCTATCTTGGTAAGATCCAAATATAGAAAATTGCAATAAATTGAACACTGTTCTACAACACCCCAGTAGCTCTAGTGGCACAGCTGCTGAAATGGAAGAACTAACTGTATTTGGAGAAGTGATGGTGGGGAGTGGTTGGGAGAGGAGTGGAGGGGTATGGGGGCTTAGGTCCATCCCCACAGTTAGCTCTCCACAACAACACTTAATGACCCCTGTACTTCAGTTGAGATGAGACACTCCATCTACAGAATTATCTCAAGGGTGCTATGTTTGAGAAAATTATCTCATCCTCAGAAACAAAATTGCAGTGAACTTATCATTACAATTAGCATACTTTGGTCCTTTGGTGCATTTTAAGTAGGCAAACCAAATAACTATGGCGGTGTTCAGATTCAGTCATTCAACATACACAAAATTTATCAGCTGTTTTGCATTTGCTCAAACAATGGATTGGCTAAATGCTACAATGAATCTGACTGTGAGGTCCCTCATCTTTTCCTGAGAATACATCTTAATGTATTCAGAAGAAACATATAGGAAGTACATTTTTGCATAATATTTTTCCTCTCTTTAAATAACTTGGCTTGTGCTGAGAATCTATTCTGGTTGTTTACCATTGGGCTATGGTTTTGTTTCATCTCTGTGCTCCATACTACGATGTGTGGTCAAGGGTAAATAAAGAAATCTGAAATCAGAAATGAGGATTTTAAGCCCCTTATGTCACAGGGAGACAAATGGTTTCAGCCTACTTAAAGCACCACTAATAAGTCTGGAACCTTTAATGATTCATTAACACCAGATCAGTATGTAGAGAAAACCGCCTACTCATAAAGAGATACAACATGTCACATTCTTACTAAGTGCTGCAGAGATCTTATGTAATCAAAATCTTATGTTTAATATCCCTTAGTTGAGTGTTCCAATAGAGTATACACACTAAAGCTGACAATGCATTCCTGCTCTGTACTGTATGTATACTAGGAATAAATACATTTTAGCCTTAAAAAAACAAACAGAAAAACTTTAAACAAGGCTGACTGAACCCATTTGGACCCTCCCGAAAAGTGAGCTGTGGGCCCCTTCTGAAGCACTGACTTTTTCAGGTCAGCCCAACCCAGAAAAGGAGCAGTATTGCTACTTTGTTCAATCGAGACACAATGAAAGTGTGACCTCTGGTTTCCACAAGGCCTAATTTAGAAGTATATTAAGTCATGTTTGAGATAATGTCATAAACTGAGCGTAATGTAAAGGCTGTTTATTTTAACGAGTGAAACAAGTTAAATAGTTAATAGTAAGTGATTTGTCACGCATGTTATTCGATTTATCTGATGTATGGTTCAATGTATTCACATGTAAAACTAATATGAGAACTAAAGAGAACCAATTCTGCTTCATGTATCTAGTAATAATACAAGTTGATGTCAGTACACTGCACTACAGCTTCCAGATGAGAGGGGAATAGTGCTGTAGCTTTATTTTATCTGTCTCTGTGTTTAAATGGAGATTCAAGAGATCCCTGGACTCCCTAATTCGCATCTCAAATTTATGATGATTAATGTCTCAGCATTCAACCTTGACATGAGTTATTCACAGCTGAAGAGTTACAAATGTGCTGAAGGCATATGCATCGCTGGCTCATGTGACCATCAATTGCATTTTCCCCTGACCTAATTGCCTTACATTTCTCCATATTCAATACAAATCATCTTCACTACCAGATGACATCCATTGTCTTGCCACTGTGCACAGACATGAAGATTGGTTCAAGATTTGACTCATTAAAATGTCTCTGCCTCTGACTACGCAACAAAGCAATGGAGCAATACATAAAGACACACACTTTTACTCTCTCTCTCTCTCTCTCTCCATCACACACACACACACACACACACACACACACACACATCTGTATTCAGTACTTTGTATATCTTTTTACAGTTTTTTTCCTGATCACTTACACACTAGAACTGGAAACAAAACATCCCAACCAATGCTGCCATCTACTAAAACACAGACTTATTCACAATACCCCCGCTTCATACAATTCACTTTTGAGGAGCTTTTGGTGAAAAAATCTACACAGACTGCCTTTTATATATCACAGGCTGCACTATGTGCCTTTTATATATCACAGGCTGCACTATGTGCCAATTTATAGAGCACAGGCATTCAATATCATTAACTCAAGTCATCACAGCTGGAACCTAATGAACACACAATTCTCCGGGTGGAAAGAAAAAGTTTTTCTTCTTCACATGTTCCTGAAAGGTTTAGTTGGTTAGCCATTGCTGTGATTTACCAAACTGATTTTTTTTTTTTTTTCTGAAAAGATATTCCAAACCTTTTTGTAGCAGTGATTTGAATTAATCTCTCTAGTTAATAACAGTCATGTTGTCTCTGATTTGGACAGCGTGTGTGTGTTGTCCAAAGTTTGAATTGGACCCAGACATTAGATGTTTATACTGTTAGGTGTGAGTTTTTAAAATAGTGTGTGGAAATTTTAGAAAATGGGTTTTAGGAATTGTGGTCCCCTGAACAAAAAAAATTGCACAGTACAGTACATCTGCTCACATTTCAATAAACACAAAAATAGAAAGGCTTCAAAAGAAATTACAAGAATTACAGCATAGTAATCAGTATGTTACTGTAAACAGAAACAGTCACACATGCTCATGCAGATGGTGTTGTTTGCCAAAGCTATATTGACAATTGGTTGGTAAGGTTTCCGGTTATGCCATTTTGGTGTACAAGCTTCAACTGGCTTGATTTTTGCCAACCGGCTGAACTGGCATTTGTCAGGTGTAACGTTAAGTGGAGAGAGCTAGCAGCAAGTGGCTAGTTAGCAGGAGCCCAGGAATAGCCTATTAGCTCAGCTCCATAGGTCATTGTGTAGTGTTATGATGTAATAAAATTGAGTTGTGCACACAGAGTCACTATACTTTTCAGACTGAAGTCCACGAGAGAAAACTCCCATCAGTTGTTTATGCTGCAGCTTCTTAGCTTTACACGTTGTTTTTTGTAGCCTGCAGTACGAAGCCACGTTCTGAGCCACTGCTCCTGTTTGCCCTGTTAAAGTTACTGCATTATGCTCAACACATCCTGTATCCGTTTCAACTTCAAAGCCCTCTAGTGTTTCAGTGGACAGAAACCCTTCATTTCTTAGCAAGGCTTTCATTGTGAAACATTATCAGGAACATGTTGTAGAAAACTCACTGACCTGCAAAGTTCATATATGTGACAACGTGAAATGTCGCCTCTTGACAATGGCCACTGTCTGTTCACAGGTGAACAGACATTGCCTTCTGCCCTCAGGAGGTCGTCTGGCAATTCAGTTGAAAATGCAAGACCCTGATGTCATTAGTGAGGTTCATTATTACAAACTGTACTGTCATACTGTACATAACCGTAACCTTATTAGATGTATGAGAACCACCTATTGCAAAACGGAAAAATTCAATTAAATCAAATTCGGTCCGTGACCACTGAACTATGCAAGCAACCAAAAATAATGTCGGCTTGCCTGAGCTATAAAGCCGGGAAGTGCATAGTGTCGTATTTTGTCCCACTGAGCTACCCAGCTTGATAGCGCACAATGTCGAGCTGAGCTATCCAGCTGAGTAGCTGAGTAGCTGGATAGCTCATGCTACATAGGCATACTCTTGGTCAGCACACGCAACCCGCCTGGATAGCACAAGCAACCCGACTCCATAGTGCAGCTGGACAAATGGACAGCGTGTGATTTTGTCTAGCTGGCGCAGATCGATCAGATAGCATAAGGAAGCAGCACCGGATCGTTTTTGAATAATCTGGCCCCATAACACGGAGCGAAATCAGAAACACACTCTTCTGGACACACAACACACAAGGATAAGGGCTTCCAAATGTGCCTCCCGTCTGTGTGGTCCTAATCCACATTCTCCCATCCCTGCTTGTGTTGGCAATGCTGTTGGCCAAACAAATGTCAGCGATCATAATCCTTGGTTTATTCAATATGCATTATTCAAAATGTCACAGGTCAAAATCATTTATTTATTAAATATAGACTATTGACTGCCTATTCTTATGTTACACAGCACGTTCCACTTCATACCTGTCTATCTGTCTAGCTATCCATCTCTACAGAGCATGTGAGTATTTTTAGGTGATTAACTCTTTATGAACATGAACAAGTGGTCCACATGGTGCTTATTGGTCCATGGTGTGGTCCAAACCAGAACGGTCAGTGGTGTGGTCCACACTTCCTAACTTGTGTAACTAATGCTTCTTTTTCTGTCACTTCTTTTTTTTTTTCGAGGATGTGGTTTCTTTCCGGGAGCTGTTGTTTAGAGATGATGATAAAAGTAATTTTTCTGGCATTTCTGCATCTTTGTGTTTACTAAATAACTAACTGAGGCTGTAAACTTCAACGCGGTAGCCATTCCCTTAGATTTCTTTGTCCTCTCCAGTGGCAGATAAGAGGATACATTGGCTCTGTATCGCCTCTCTCAGCAGGTGTTAGTATTATTCTTATTGCCACAGTCTGTCCCTGGCTGCTTAGCAGTGCACATCTCTGCAATACAACACATAGGCATTGTAGCTACACTGGTCCAATTAAATAATGGCCACGATTCATACAAATGTCTTTATTTATTTGCTCTCTCTCTCTCTCTGTTTCAGCAGACACCGTGAAAACTACAACAAAAATAAAGACATGAATGTTTCACAAATCACATACAACTCCCACTCACTGCCAAAGTCTCTCAAGCCCAGCGTCCATTAAACAGTACGGAACACAGCATAACCGAAATGTGCTGAAGTAAAATAAAATAATTTAAAATGCACCATTAATGTCCATACAAAGGTACATTAACAACATTATACATAAACATTAAACATTACCGTGTGCGCCTCTTGGACCACATGTAGAATATCGTTACCCTGAAGTCGCATGTTTCTCATCCGCAGCCATGCTGTTCTGACCCACAATGCTACTGACATGACCTCACCATATGACATCACATTTCCCACAATGCCCTCAACTAAACTGCAATCATGTTACATTCTGCAGTATAAACCTTACATAAAGAGCAACATATTTTTAAACAAACATGTTTAAGTACCCTTTAGACACATTTCTATTCAACCTTTTAATGAACTTAAATGATTATGCACTTATGACAGAAACATACACAACAAACACATCAATTAAACTGTCTCTGAGACAGTTACAGGCATTTTGGACATATTGCCAGAATTGTTACTTCTCCGCAGTCTTTTGATAGGGTTAGTTCATTTACCATCAATCAATCAATCAATTTTTATTTGTATAGCGCCAATTCACAACAAGTTATCGCATGACACTTTCCCACTTGAACAGGTATAAACCATACTCTTAACTAAAGTAAAATTATGCCCAGATCTTGCACCAAAAAATGTTCCTTTAAAGGAACTGCATTGTTCTGGTTTAAGTCTTATTTATCAGATCAACCTTAGTTAAAGGTATAGTTGGTAATCCTGTTCAGAAACACTTTTTGTTATACTGGGTGAAATGGTCTTCCCATCCTGAGAGTAGTCCATACATAATGTGTTCAGAAATAGGAACAAAATAAATCAGACCTCTGTGGCAGCTGCAGGCCTGTAAAAACTCTGACCAATCCCTCCCTCTCGGTCCGAGTTGAAAGAGCCAATCAGATGCCTTCATGTCTCATCCTGCCTGCACCCCCCTCTGTCCCCCCCTTCCTCCCTGCGCGCACTCATCACGCGTCACTGTTGCCGGATATATTCAGCACACTCCATATGGAGTTAGCAGGAGATACACACTCTAGGTCAGAAGGTGGCGGTAATGCACACCTAAAAGTTGTTTGCCAACAGCCATAAAACAACAGAAGAAGGAGAGTTAGCACAGTTAGCAGGTGGCAGAGGAAATGCAGCCAAAAGTAGCACTTCCAGAAGTGATGCAGAGGTTGCTGTCTTTCTGTTGGACAGGTAATTATTTGTTTTGCTTCGGGGGGATTTGTTATTTTCATGAAATTTGTAACGTTAGCCAACTTAGCTACTTTTGTAGCTTGTATTAGCCCAATGCTAACGGCTCTCCTCTGCCCTGCTGACGGACTGTCTGATGCGCGTTCAAGTTTGTGGGGGCGGGGCTTTGGACGGAGCACTGACGGGAGGGGGAGAAGGGGATGGAGCTTAGACGAGGTGCCACTTTGAAATCTTGCTAGCTCTCCAACATTACCAACTATACCTTTAAGGTTGACAATGAATCCTCATTACATACCAAAGTCAGATCTGGAGTTGGTACCTGTGCGTGTACGCTGCCCACTACCCCTTCAGGATGGGTTGAATGTAGACTACCAGTTTCACAATGTTGTATATAAAGATTTTTCTTGTTATTGTTATTCATTTTCGTGGTTGTCCAGATGAAACACAATTATACTTATCCATAGAAGGTCCATTTTGAAAGAGAAGTTGATTTTTGAGTCTCATTCCCAACTTGTCAAAAACGGACGCATTGGGATGGCAGCCGGCCCGACCTACAATCCCAATGCATCAGTATTTGACGAGATGGGAATGAGACTCAAAAATTAGCTTTTCTTGCAAATAGCACCAATAAGCCAGATGACACTAATCAGTTTGCTAAACTTCAGGCATGTCTTGAAGACAAAATTTTTTGTTACTGAATTCAGACAAAACAGAAGTTATTGTGCTGGGCCCTAAACAACTATGAGACACATTATCTAATGATATAGGTACAACTCTGGCCTTCAGCACCACAGTAAGGAATCTGGGAGTTATCTTTGATCAGGTTTTGACCTTTAACTCACACATAAAACACATTTCAAGGACTGCATTCTTCACCTACAGAACATCGCAAAAATCAGGAACATCCTGTCTCAAAAAGATGCAGAGATCATATTTCTCCCATATTAACCTCTCTGTACTGGCCTCTGAGTTTTTGTCGATTCACCTCTGTTACTACCTCCGCTGGCAGATCAGAGGCAGAATGAAACTGTCCAACCATTCTGCCCTTAACTGTTATATAGACGGCAAGGCGTAATAACTGTGCGATACTCCAATCTTGATAAGCCAGTGTGAAAGGGGCTTTTGTCTCTCCCTCCCTCTCTTTGTCTCTCCCTGCCCACCCCTGCGTCTCACCCTCGTTGTACCGCTTTTCAGACAGAGATTCCACAATAGCACCGCAACGAAGATTCGCTTCTACACCACCTTTGTTTTTTTTACACTCAACCAAGCAGCGTTGCGAAACCAAAACAGTCGGGACAGTACACATCTTAACGTTGAAATCTTTGATTTTATTTTTTTACACCTGGTTTCTGTAAAACTAAAAAATGTCTTAGCTAATTGTTTATAATCATATGGATGCTGTTTTAATATGTTGGGATTGTAATCCTGACCCACCATGCATCGTGGAAAGCAACAAAGATTCTTTTTTGGCTCGAAATCACATCACATAATCACCATCAATAAATAGCAGACCCCACAGTTGTTTGGTCTCGCTTTGTGAGTGTGGGACATTTCTCTTATATTTAGAACATCTTTTATTTTGAGTGACATCCAGTGAAGGATCTGTTTAGTTGTCAGACTGTGAACCCCACTCACTTATTAAAATTAGTAGTTTGAACTCCCCCACTTTTCCTATGTTGAAAATGCGTCGGTGTATCCACACAGTGCACTTTTCAGAGCGCTGCGTCTGTGCTTCATTAGCTATTAAAATCCATTCCGTTTGCTTATTGAGAGAATGGCCAAAAAATGATACTCCATGCCACGTTTTCACGGCTACCTTGCAACAAAGCACATTGACATACAGACTGACACGTTATTATGGATTTTACTGATCTTCTCACAAGACCCACCCTATTCTGCCTCATTGGACCTGGTAGTCCAATGTACAACCAGAAAGAGGAAGGGAGTTCAGTGGGCCACAATGACCTACAAAAGAGACAAGAACTTGTTATCTAACGTGTTATTTCCTAACCATGTTCAGTGTTTTGTTGATGGGTTGACGTTGCGTTCTATGAGGGGTGAATTTAATACAAATTATTTGAAAACTAGAAGTGATCAATTAAATACATTTACTTTTTAATAAAATGTAATTTGATGGGAATTACATATAATTTACCTTTAATATAAAACCATTACTCATCAATTAAATATATATCATTTGAAAATAAAGTTTCAATAAAATTTGGGAATTAAATGCAATGTAACTTTTAATATAAAATACAATTACTCATTAATTCAATGTTGTTATTTTTATAATAAAGTATTACATCATTTAAGTTGATGTATTGCAATCATAATGGACATTTCAATTGGGAAGAGAATTTATTTTTAGTGCCTTACATATCAATTCACCACCATTTATATTTAAGAAACAATTTAATTATTATAAATCAGTCGTTGAATCAATTTACATACATTTAACTTGTAATACGTTCAAATATATGATACAAGGCAATTCTTCTGGATGAAAAGGTAAAATGAAGGCCTACTATAGCCAGATAAAGTATCAAACCACTTGTTAAAAGGCACCAGAATACATGATATGACAAATACGCTTTATACAAAAAAACAAAAATTCTAGGGGAGAGCCCCGAAACTTCTGATAAAATCCACTCACATTTTAAATGCTTCCTACTGTATGCCCATGCCCCTAGATCTTAAACCAAGACATTTTACCAGCTCTACCTGTGCTGTGACAAGAAAATAATGAAGATTATCCATCCCAATCCAGACCTCTATTCTCTTACTATGATCTAATGCACAATTATACATACCTGATATAAATGTCACAATAACACTGTATCTTTCTGTAATTTTCAAGTTGTGGCTTTACATTATTTGTATGAGTGGTTGTAGCAGGCACCATTATATAAATCAAGCCCAAGCAGGAATATTTGTTGTCCTGATGAAGGCAAATTGAAAGCATGTTACGTGAGGATTTCCATGTGCAGTCTCTGTATTTCCATCCTTTTTCACTGCATTTGCCGGTCAGTTGCCATAGCAACCCACAGAGGAAGACTAGTGTTTAATTGATCCACTAATGCATTTAGCTGCACACTCACCACTAAGTTGCCTTTGTTTCCAGGTCACATTTTAGGGACAGACATTTACATAAAAGCATTTGCTGTTGCCAGAACCAATCATTATAAGCAGTTTTTACTTTTTGTCCTTTGGCAACAAATGTGGTGTAAACACTGACTATTAAAAGCTACAATATTGCCTCATCAGGAAACTATTATAATACTAATGCTGGTGGGAAACATAATAAGTTTGGCAGGCACTTTCTCCAATCAGTCTGTAATATGGGGAATGCTAATTATAAGTTGCATTATAAAACAAAAGCAATCCCTATGACAGGTCATTATTATACCACTATATATTTATCATATTTTTTTAATATACCAGGGGACAAAAACAACTAAAATTAAACAACATAATGGGAAGATGACAAAATTCTAAGAAATGATCTGAAAACCTTGAGTCTGGGTTTCAGTGGAATGTTTAAGCATCTCATGTTAGAATGAATGCTAGGCTTCCTCCCCAGTGTGAAATATTCACAGGGAGCTTTGAAGCACTAAAACTCTGCAGAGAATATTGGTAAATTTAGTCGGAAAGCATCCAGGATTGGTGCCACAGAGATATTGGCCCCAGCTGATATCTTATTGGTTTCTGAAGTGCCCCTTTGCTTCAGAGCACCTCACAAGCTGAATTTTGAAATAAAAAATGCTGTAAAATCAATATCATAGTTTTGTTGATTTCACCTGCAAAATCCACTTCAAACATGACTTTAACCTTAAAACTATTATAAAGTTAGGTTGTCATTAATACGGCTGGAAAATGTCCATACATCTCCTAAAAAAATGTTGTGTATTGCGAAGTGTTGCAATGTGGTCCCAAAAAGTGGTCACTGCTTAAAAATGTCCAGGTTTTTACGCCTACAAATGTTGGAACCCATCTCAAAACCACCACCCCCTCCTCCTCCAGATATGGAAGTCAGCTCATTTACTCAAAATCTAAACATGATATGACACGTTTTGTAGAAGGTACAAGGTAAATTTGTTTGTCACTTTTTACAATCCTTTTATGCCATGGAGGATGAGTTGAGTAGTCTTATAGCCTGAGCAATGAGGCTGCTCCATAGTCTGGTATGGCAGCAGATACTGTATCTGTATCTTTTTCCAGATGGCAGCAGGGTGAACAGACTGTGGCTGGGGTGGCTGTTGTCTGTTCGTGTCCTTTGGGCTCTGTGCATACATCTCAATTCACCAATATCACTGATGCTCTGTAGATGGGTGCCAATAATGTTGTGGGTGTTTTTTTTTTTTTTAAATCACTTGCGGCAGAGCCTTCCTGTCCTGGGCCATGCACGAACCATGCCAGTTAATGATGTTTCCAGTCAGGATGCTTTGTATTGCTCCTCTATAAAAGTTGACAAGAAATTGGCGCTAAGATTTCTTTTAACCAGGATGATGATGTGTGATGACCAATACAGGTTCTCAGTGATGGTAATTCCAAGGAACCTAAAACTGTTCACCTGCTTCACCTCAGCTCCACTGATGGAGACAGGGGTGTGTCTTTGCCTCCTTCTTTCTAAACTAAACAATCAGTTGTTTGGTTTCACTGACGTTGAGCAGTAGATTGTTCTCTGTGCACCACTCTGCAAGATTGTTGATTTCCTCCCGATATGAACTATCATCATTGTTTGTAATGTGGCCGATGATGGTGCCGTTGTCCTCATAGAGTACTTCACTATAGACTTGATATCTTGGAGTGCAGTCATGGGTGTACAGTGTGAACAGGAGGGGGCTGAGCACACAGCCCTGGGGGGCTCCGGTGTTGAGCATTAATAGTGTGATTGCCAATCTGAACTCCTTGGGGTCTGCTTTTGAGAAAGTCCAATATCCAGTTGCAGAGTGTGGTACTCTAGAGTGTTTCGTCTTCCTATCAGTTTCATGGTGAGATTGTGTTGAATGCTGAGCTGAAGTCAACAAACAGCATCCTGATGTAGCTATTCTTATTCTCCTAGTGTAGAGTAAAGGGCAGTAGATATGGCATCTTCTGTGGATCTGTTGCTCCTGAAAGCATACTGGTGAGGCTCCAGGCTGGCAGGGATGTTGTCTTTGATGTGCTGGAGAACCAGTTTCTTGAAGTACTTCATCAGGATGGAGGTGAGAGCCACAGAGCGGTTGTCATTAAAACTAGACACAGCAGACTTTTTCGGTACAGGGATGTGATGGCTGTCTTGAAACAGGAGGAAACAGTCTCCTGTGCGAGTGAGATGTTAAAAATGTCAACATAACATCAGCTAGCTGACTGGAACATGTTTTTAGTACACAGCCAGGTATATTACCAGCAGCCTTATTTATATTCACTCTCAGTAGGATTTTTCTCACATCCAATGTGGTTACTGACAGTGTCCGGTCCTCTGGAGGCAGAGTAGACTTCACAGCTGAGTCTTTGCCGAGCAAAGACAAGCGAAGCGAGCATAAAATGTGTTCAGCTCGTCTGACAGCGTGGCCATCACACAGATGGGGCGCTCCTGCTTTTGTAGCCTATGATGTGCTACATCACCTGCCACAACTTTAGTGCTGTTGGTGTTGAGGTCTCTCTCCACTCTATGCTGATTCTGCACCATAAAACAAATATATAAATAAAATCAGTTTGCATGATGGTGGGAACTGCTAAGTATAAAGAAGGGGAAAAACTGTTAACTATCAGCTGCTCTTTTTTTCTTAATAAAATGTCATGTTGTTTGCTAGGTAGCTAAAAGTTTAGCTTAACTGTTACATACACCATGCTCGTTTTCAGCCGTTTCTGGAGTTATGTTATATTAATGCTTGTGAAGGGGCAACATTTCCTGATATCGCTGTGTCATAATAAAAGCTTTTAAATTACAAAGTGACATAAGACTTCTTTTGTGAAAAATTTATAGGAAGTTAAATGTGTGTTTCACTGAATTAGTGGAACTTTGTTGGCGCAGATTCTTTGATAATAAAGCAGGGAGTAAGAGTGCTTACAGCCGCTCCTCTGACCGCCAGTTACAGCCATGGACCAGCCTGCTGCTTTTAATCATCTTCTACTCAAGATAAGTGCTCTTTAGTTAAAGACACACCTTGAAGCAGGCAGCCCTGTTGAAATGGAGATGTAAATCCCAGGTGTGCTGGGCTCATGTGTTGAGTCAAACCTAGTCAAGCCATGCTAGCACATGCGGAAAGGCCCTAAAATTAGCCAGCTGGATCTCTTTCACTGCCCTGGCAGTTGGTCCAGTCTTCCTGTTCAGCTCCATAACTTACTGAACTCGTATCTTGGTAAAAATTCAGCAGGATCATAAAACATATTTGGTTTGAGTCTGTCCCTTTATTCCATTAACTTGATTATTTTGCTCAGTTCATTTAAAAAAAAGACTCCAAAGTCAAAGTGTAAGTTTAAAGTTAATACTGGATCATAGGTTAAAATGGAGTTTAAGTTTTTATGCATCAGAATTCAATTTAATCTAGGTTTCGAGAAAAAAAAAGGGGTTTAAAGAGAGGTTAAAATGTAATCTCTCTTCATTTTAAGCGAGTTTTAAAGTTTATTGCAACGGAATTTAAATTTAAACCATGATTTAATCAGGTTTAAACTTAATCCTTGTTGGTGCGAGGTTGCACCAGTTTTTACTGATGGTTTGACCATCTTTATCAACTGGGAGTAAGTAGGCAGAAGAAGCAGGGAAATGTGATGCCAGGAGTATTTGTATACACATGGTCCAGGATATTGCTTCCTCTGGTGGGGATTTGAACGTGCTGGTATGATTAAGATAAACCAATTCTGAGGTCTGTTTGATTAAAATCACCAGCTATTATTAAAATTCCATCTGGTTGTTTTGTCAAGTTGCTGTTGATGTTGCATTGCTTTCGGTGACATTTTGTCCCACTTGTCTGACTGGCCGCTCGGGAGATGCCACAGGCAAAGATTGTCTTTTGGTCTGCAGCACTTTATCTAAACCCCAAATTTCTTTTTTCGATGTTGATGAGTGCATCATAAGCAAAGCGTGCTTCAGTAAAAGGGGGCTTATGGTATTGTTAATATGGCATACTTGATACGTACATATTTAATGTATCGGTGGTTTGCAGAAACGTACATGCCAAAATGTTATTCTGGTGACCGGGCTGAGCTAACGTTAGCTAGCTGGTTCTAGATCTGCATTGATAGAATGACCTTCCAGGTATAGAATTACCCGAATCTTCTGCATTGTGTGGCCAACAGATCGTGCGCCCTAGATACTTTCGCCTGCCGAAATCGTTTAAGTTAACTTTTTAGATATATAATTTTCACAGGGCAGCCACATTATGAAAATATAACAATATTATAGAATATGATGCCAGCTCAACAGCAAATAAAGGAGTTAAACTGAGCTCAACCTTAAACATCTGCAGCAGTAAATTGACATATTAATGTAGCAGTGAAACGACATCTTTTAGTTTGGTACTTCAAGTTAATTGTGTTGATAATACGTACTTTTAATCAAGTAAGGTTTTGAATGCAGGATTTAGGCTACTTGTATTGGACTATTTTCACAGTGTAGTGTTAGCACTTTTACTGAAGTAAATGAAGTGAATATTTTTCCATCCCTGACTAAACCTTGACCGAGACACTAAATACTCATTATCTTATTTAATTATCTGCGCTTAAGAGACGTGTCATTAAGTCTATATATTGTCTGAATAGTTTGCTGCTGAATAGTGAGCGTTTCATTTCTTCTTTTCAGGGTGCAGTTTATAAACGTATATATATACGGCTGACTGTTAGCATT
Source organism: Pagrus pagrus (assembly GCF_965226575.1). Lineage (NCBI taxonomy): Eukaryota > Metazoa > Chordata > Actinopteri > Spariformes > Sparidae > Pagrus > Pagrus pagrus. Next base: position 29,063,253 of record NC_140192.1, read on the forward strand.
TAACAAACTTAATAAATAGTTGTATTTCACTCTCACTTCTGTCTGGCACAAAGTCTCAGAACACAAAGAGCAAGACACAGGAAGAGAAGAGAACCCAGCCCAGCAACTGTTAACAAGACAGACAGACTACAGAGAGATGCACTAGCACTGCAAGCATGACACATGACTTTTATAGTTTCTTAATAGTAAGGTTTACCTGACTGCTGTTCTCACACTTCATTCTCACGTTGTTTGTTTTTGTCCTCATGACCAGTATAGTTACGCTTCAAACTCTCATCTCTCAGTTGTAAACATTGACACCCGCTTTGACACGCAGGGGAGGCAGAGCCCTACGCAACTTGCATAGATGCATATAAGGCGGACTGGCTCTGCTGACAAGGCACTCATTGGGCATTACTATATAGCCAAATCAACTAGCCACAAGTTGGCAAGTTATGCATTGATCTTAAGTTTGCTAACATTTTGAGTTGTGAGAAGGAACTAACGTTATGTTATCATAGGTTTGGTCCTCGTCTTAGCCATGATTTGAATTTGTTGTTTTTTAGCCAACTCTTAAAATGGCTACCTCCTAGCATGTTGTCATCTCCCACTCATTGTGTCATCAGAGAGGCAGATCTGGCAGGCTGGCAGATCTCACTATAATCACACACGCAGACTCAGTGGCAAATGAGGCTCAAGTAGATCAGTCTTCATCTTAAGTGAAAGGCAAACCATCAGTCACTCTCTGACTTATTTTATTTATTTTCTTGGAAACACCTAACTATTCAGTCTGCAACTTATTCTGAAAGTAATGCAACTAGAATTTCAAGCAGTTCAAGCACTTTATCCACAATCCAAGCTCTTAAAACCTTAAAAACATCACATTAAATTAGAGTTCCAGCACTGTAAGTCTTCAAACAGGGTCAACAAGAAAGTTTTTCTTTGGCTCTTTGCTATTGGTGAGTGCCGGTGCCACCACCATTTATGTGGTCTACATTGGTGTTAGGGTTCCCAGGAGACCATTGCATTGTAACGAGATGATGACTGTTAATAACTTAACCTGTCAGTGGTTTTAATGTTGTGGCTGATTGGTGTATAGTGCTTTTTTAGTCTGAGCAACCATTCAAAGTGCTTTGCAACACAGTCAGTGTTCACCCATGCACACACACATGCATACACTGCATGCAGTGCAGGTGCCACCTGCTCATCAGGAGCGATAACCATTCATATGCACTTACACACCGATGGAAGAGCCACTGGGAGCAAACTGGGGTTCAGTATCTTACCCAAGGGCACTTGTAGACTTCGTGGGCTAAGAATATCTGTTACATGAAATATCAGTGCACCAAGTGCACCGGGAGTTTGGGCAGGGGGACAAAATGCACAGCTTTAGAAATCTGTCCACAATAGTGAGCACGGTGGTCTTACCTTCAGAGGGCAGCAGACCAATGACGAAATCCATGGCAATGTGGGACCAGGGTCAATGGGGCACAGGAAGTGGTCCTAACAGGCCGGCGGGGACACGATGTGAGGCTTTACTGTGGGCACAGACAGAGCAGGCAGAGACAAACTCCTTGGTGTCGGAGTAGACTGACGGCCACCAAAACCGCCGCCTGATGAAGGATACGGTCCTCTGGAAACCTGGGTGGCAGGCCAGTTTAGAGGAATGTCCCCACTGGAGCCCTTGAGACCTGGTTAAATCTGGGACAAACACACAGTTGGGGGGACAGTCACTCGGGGGAGGGTGAGAGCGCTGTGCCACCAGGACAGAGCGGTCAACGTCCCACCTAGCTGCAGAATACGCGAATATGCACCAAGTGATACGCATTGCGTATGTCCAGTTTTGAGAAGATGGTGGCTTGATGGATTGGTCCAAAAGCAGAGTTGATGAGGGGCAGTGGGTACTTGTTCTTAATAGTTATGTTGTTTAACCCTCTGTAAACAATGCAAGGGTGGAGAGATCCATCCTTCTTTGCCAGGAAGAAGAACCCCGCCCCTACTGGCGAGGAAGTCGGGAGTCGGTAATGTAGGTTTCCATGGTGTCCTGTTCTTGGCGGGTGATGTTGTAGAGTTGACTCAAGGGAAGAGGGGCACCAGGGAGCAGGTCAATAGAGCAGTCGTAAGGTCGGTGAGGAGGTAGTGAAAGAGCACAGTCCTTGCTGAACACATCACTCAGGTCATGATTGTTTGAGGGAACTGAAGAAAGGTCACTGAGTTACGGAATGGCTGGTGCCGAGAGTTTACAGGAGGGGGCAACGGAGTGAAGGCAATGAGAATGACAATGAACACTCCAATTCACAACTCTGGAACCGGACCAGTCAATATGGGGATTATGCAGTTTTAACCACGGGAGACCCGGGACCAGGGAGGATTGAGGTGATGGGATAACAAATAATTGGATTGTCTCTCGATGACTTCCAGACAGGAGAAGGGTCCGCGGGATAGCACGTCGAGTTACTTGAGCAAGAAGTCGGCTGTCTAAAGCGATGTTTCGGAGAGAGCTAGTGTGGGAATATGGGCGTGAGTCTATGAAGCTATCATCAGCACCAGAGTCAATTAATACTTGCAAAGGGAGTGATCGTTGAGGCCATGAGAGTCCCTTGGAGCTGGATACGAGAGAGGGAGGTTATGGTGGTGGTAGTTCAACTTATCAGCGCCCCCCCATGGCATGATGAGTCTGATCTTTTGGTCGCTGAGGACAGCGGGAGATGACGTGACCGGTCTTCCCACAGTAAAGGCACAGTCCCTCCTGGAACCTGCGCTGGCACTCTGCTGGGATGAGGCGCATCCGACCAAGCTGCATGGGTTCCTCCACTGGGGCAGGAGAGGGTGGAGATGTGTCAGAGGTGTTCACAAACACCAGTCTTCTGGACTGGGGAATGTCACCATGCTAATGGCCCTCTACCTGCATCTCTCCCTTAACCTATTATCTAGCCGTATGGCTATGGAAATAAGCTCCTTGAGGGAGGCAGTGTTGTCACGGGCAGCTAACTCATCCTGAATATTATCAGCCAGACCCCGTAGAAAAACACCCCATAGTGCGGACTCATCCCAACCAATTAGACACCTCCCTACCATGCACATGGAAATCGAATATTTAAAGCAGTTCTGCCAAGAACGGAGGATAAGACTAACAAAAGGGAGCATGGGATCTAGAGGCTAGAGGCCCTATCACAAAGTAGACTCACAAAAGCAATTTTGGCCTCCCAGATGCGTCACGCTGGTAGGCAAGCCCCGAAGTGCATCCATAGGCTCCCGGAAGGTATGTTCATGATTTCAAACCATGACTCCTCGGGAGGTGATGGCACGGCGCAGGTGCTCGGTCTCCGCTGGGTCCATTTGTGTTTGAGTTGTCCGAGAACAGCATAGGAGAAACTCAGGTAGCCAGTGGAGCTGGAAGCCAGAGAGGTGCTGGAGGTTGTGGCGGAACAATCTGTCGCCAGAGTGGAGATGAGACCGGGGTTAAATAGCACAGGATGATGAGTAGATGACTCTCCGCTACTACCGACACTGCTGCCATGCCCACAGGTACAGACAAACACAGGAAAAGGAGCAGGTGAGGGAGAAGGGAGGAGGGTAGGCAGACAGGGGTAAAAACACAAAAACAACAAAGACCCCGACTGCCACAGTAGGACCATGACACAGAATTTATAAAAATGCTAACCCTGCTGCTCAACAATAAGCTGTTCACGTGACATGAAAAATTTACTTTGTGACTCCTCCATTGGAGAAGGGGGAGACTGCGGAGAAACCGGGTCTGGGTAGGAAAGAGCTGGCCGAACAGATAATTTGCCGTCAGCCCTAAAACCCAACTCCACTTCCCCATCACCAGCCAGCGATAGACGTTGCTTCTCCGCCCTAGCGCAGACGGAACACACCCCTGGAAACTTTTCCACAAAGTCACCCGGACACTCAGATTGGGGCACAGCTGTCACTTCCGGATTAAGCAGGACCTTCCCACCCGCCAAATCGTTCCCCAGGATGAAAGACAAGCCCCCCACAGGAAACTCATCACTAACCCCGACCACAACAGGCCCCGTAACCAACTCCGAGTCCAGGTAGACTTTGTGTAACGGAACCCCCATAAACTGCATGCCAAATCCACGAACTAGCGCAGCTTTCTCAGTTGGAGATGTCTCAGACAGAGGCAACACTCCCTTCAGAATCACAGACTGAGAAGCTGCACTGTCCCTCAAAATAACAATAGGAACTCTCGGTCCACCAGCAGTCAACGAGACCGAACCCTTCATAATGAAAGGCAAAAACACATCATCAGGTTTTCTGGGAAGAGACCGCTCAAGAGGGGAGAGAGATGAACTAAAACCACTGGGAGACCGACCCAGGAAGTGTTCGGTTTTTAACAAATTGACAGCTTTAGGAGACCCGTTTCTATTGTTCAAAGCAGAACAGTAATTAACAGTATGACCACGCTTCTTACAATAAAAACAAACCCTTTCACTCTCCTTAGCCACCACCCTCTCTCTTCCCCCTGCCTTCACGTCCCCATCACCACTCGACTCCTGTGGCACCGGGGGCCTGGGTGCAGAGAAGCTGGGCCCCAAGGAGAACTGTGGCCCCTCATAGCTGTCCCTATGCGTCAAAACGTACTCATCCGCAAGCACCACAGCCTCAGAAACCTTCAGTACCTTACGGTCATTGATGTGTGTCACAATCCGTTCAGGCAGGCAATTTTTAAAGTCTTCCACGAGCACCAAATCACGTAATTTATCAAAATCAGAAATCTGCAAAGAACGACACCAGCGATCAAACAACACCTCTTTCTCCTTGCCAAATTCCACGTGTCTGGTCATCTGACTTCTTAAGACGTCGGAACTTCTGGCAATATGCCTCGGGCACCAACTCATACGCCCTCAGCACAGCCGCTTTAACATGCTCATAGTCAAGGCTCAGATCAGATGGCAAAGACGCATAGGCATCCTGAGCTTTACCTGTGAACACGCATTGCAACAGTAAAGGCCACACCTGCTTGGGCCACTGCAAGGTATTAGCGACACGTTCAAACAAGGTGAAATATGTATCAACATCTTTATCATTAAAGACGGAACAAAACGGATGCATTTATTGATATCAAAATCACTAGCGGAGGAAGGAGACGGAGATGGGGAGGAGTGCCGCAGCTCCAGCTCTTTCAGCCGAACCTGCCTCTTTGTTTCTTCCTCCATCTTCCGCAACTCCATATCATAACTCAGCTCCTTCTCTCTCAAATAGCAGTACACTAACTGCTGCACCTCCAGTCACCAGTCCGTCAAGCTCCTGAAGTTTGCGGACGACACCACCCTCATCGGACTCATCTCTGATGGTGACGAGTCCGCCTACAGGTGGGAGGTTGACCACCTGGTGACCTGGTGCAAACAGAACAGCCTAGAGCTCAATGCTCTAAAGACAGTGGAGATGGTTGTGGACTACAGGAAGAACCCAGCCTCACCTGCCCCCATCACCCTCTGTGGCTCCACTGTGGACACCGTGGAGTCTTTCCGCTTCCTGGGAACTATCATCTCCCAGGACCTCAAGTGGGAGCCGAACATCAGCTCCCTCATCAAGAAAGCACAGCAGAGGATGTACTTCCTGCGGCAGCTGCAGAAATTCAGCCTGCCAAAGACAATGATGGTGCACTTCTACACAGCCATCATTGAGTCCATCCTCACCTCCTCCATCACCATCTGGTACGCTGCTGCCACCGCCAAGGACAAGGGCAGGCTGCAGCGTGTCATTCGGTCTGCAGAGAAGGTGATTGGCTGCAACCTCCCGTCTCTCCAGGACCTGTACATCTCCAGGACCCTGAGGCGTGCAGGGAAGATTGTTGCTGATCCCTCCCACCCCGGTCACAAACTCTTTGAGACACTCCCCTCTGGCAGGAGGCTGCGGTCCATCAGGACCAAAACCTCACGCCATAAAAACAGTTTTTTCCCGTCTGCTGTCAGTCTTATCAACAAGGCTCGGAACCCCCCCTGACACTCTTCACACTCCACCTCCGCCTCTGACTCTACTGTCACACTGACAGTACCATAACTCTATGCGTCACATTAACGCTCAGTCTGGACTTCTTCTTATTCTGCACATTCCATTGCACATTGTTTTTAGCAATCGCTAACTGTCAGCTGGACTGCTCTTGTCACCCGTCTGTGTATATACTATATTGTTATATTTTCTACTTCGTAATAATTTATATTGTTATATTTTCTACTTTTTAATAGTTTATATTGTCATATTTTAATGTTTAACAGTCATTTGACTGCATGCACCAGCATCACCACAACAAATTCCTCGTATGTGTGAAATCGTACCTGGCAATAAAGTCCTTTCTGATTTCTGATTCTGATTCTGATTCTGAAATCTAAACGGCGCATCTCAATCTCCAACTCCTTGAGACGGACCGCTTCACCTACATCTGAATCTGCACCCACACCCTTCACAGTCGCTTCAGTCAGAAGAAGACCCTTTTTAAACAATACAGACGAGAGTTCAGCTTTAATAGATTGTTTCTTCATCTGCCTAGACACAGGGACCTCAAGGAAACTGGCCAAAGAAATTAAATTTTCTTTAGTGCACGAATGAAACTCCTCCAGTGTCGGATGAGCGACAAATTCCTCGGCATTAAACTCCATAATAACGTGTGGGGGGGGAAACACCAGCTAGACCAAAAACACACCAAACCACAGGTTGTAAGCACACAGCAAATCAAAACAGTACCATGACCTACAGTGCCAACACACTTTTCACAACGACACGGCTTGCGCAACAATCACAAACAAGCCAAGAAAAACACGTGTCGGTGACAACAAAGGCACACCACCAAGTCATTCAGGTACTACCTGCACAACCTGTAGACAAATACCGGCACTCACGGTTGGAGTCCGCAAAAAGAAGATCCAACATGAAACGGACGAGCCCCCAAATATGTTACGACCTTAAAATAAATAAGGAAACACAGGCTCAAACACAAGAAGGCCAGTAACATATGAAACGCTGACTCAACGCAGTCAATTCAAAAATGAATGTTTATTTGACAGTGACCAAACGGCCGTAGCCGAAATCAAACCCCGATAAGAGAAATAACCCCAAACAAAACAAGGGACAGGAGTTCCTGGCCAAAATTAACAAAAGAGAGAGGAGACCCCAGACCAGCCTGCCACGACCGTCGCATCCGGGATCCCTCCCGAATAAACCTACCTAACCAAGATAACTAACCTACAAGAAGAAAACAAGAAAGAGACGAAAACAGGACTACCAGGAAATAATAAAGCCCTGGGACTCTAACAGGCCAGGGAGCTAAAACCAAACAAACTCTGCACACACAGAACAACCAAAGGAACTGCGCGGACAGCGCTGTCTCCCTCCTCCGGCACCACACCTGTAGAGAGAGAGAGAGAGAGAGAGCGCTGCCCCGCTGCTACCTCCTTTTAACATGCTCAGCTGATTGCCAGCACCTGAGCTCAGGCAGAGCAGGGCGGAGACAAAGGACACACATACAGGTACTGCTACCTGGGCACACGTAACAGAGGAAAAGATGATTTTGGTGTCAAAGAAACCATTTGCCCACCTGGAAGTTCTCTCCATGCTTGATGACATGCTTTAACAGGTTAATTGGATTTCAAGTTTGTCCTGAAATGATCCTTCTGCACTTCATGTTTTTTTTTGTTTATTTTAGTAGACACCACAGAAGTGTTGTAGAGCCATACTTTTCAATACACTGCACTTAAAGTGCAAAAACATTTTCCCCTAACGTTTCCAATTATTGTTTGAGCTGCTGTTCCTCAAAGACATTACCTTATCATATATATGTTCTGAATGAGCAACATACATGTACCATAATTTCCGGACTATAAGCCGCTACTTTTTTCCCATGCTTTTAACCCTGCGGCCTATACAACGGTGCGGCTAATCTATGGATTTTTACAGCTAACAGCCACTAGGGGGAAATGCTGGAGGCCGGAAAAGAATGAGACAGGCAGTTCGCGCGCCAAATGCAGTACGAGAGACAGAACGAGAGCAAGACTGACATTACGAGAGCGAGACAGTTTGCGCAAAGGAAGTTTTCATGCACAAACCCTCATTATGGAAAACAAACGAAGAACTGCATATGATGCAGCTTTTAAGTTAAAGGCAGTCGATCTGGCTGTCAAAGAAGGAAATAGAGCTGCTGCAGGTACCCTTGGCGTCAATGAATCAATGGTGAGACGTTGGAGACGCGAGCGTGAAGAAATGGCTCAATGCAAAAAGACAAAAAAAGCTTTCAGAGGTAATAAAAGCAGATGGCCCGAACTTGAAGACTATCTTGAAGATTGGCTGAACACACAGAGAAAACACGGCCAAGGTGTTTCCACCGTGCAGATCCGACTGAAAGCCAAAACAGTCGCCACCGAAATGAAGATTGAAAACTTTAGAGGTGGACCATCCTGGTGTTTCAGATTTATGAAAAGAAAAGGACTGTCCATCAGGGCGCGGACGACGGGTTCCGCGGGTCATTCCGACATTCCGCCACTCCGACATTGACGTCTAGTTGTCGTAATGGCGGCACTTCCCTTGATTAAAAAGGTCCCACCACTCCGACAATTTTTGTTTCCATTGTCGGAATGGCGGTACTTTCCCTTTTTGGAAACGTTCCGCCATTCCGACATAAGGTCATTAATGTAGGCTAATAACTATTATCACATCAACCGCCTCCGCCCATCTCTCTCCTCTAACAGCACTTCGACTCTGGTCAACGCCTTGTCACATCCCGTCTCGATTATAAAATGCATTGTTATTATTATTATTATTATTATTATTATTATTATTATTATTATACTGCTTGGTGTTTCTTTGTCCTGAAGGGACAATAAAAAATACATTCCGAACATATTTGATACTGTGTAATTATTACACCATATAGTGTGAAAATTGGCGTCAAATTCACTAATGCTGACCTTTAAAATAAATCAGCGACGATTTACCTTGCATTTAAATTTACATTCACATTGAATTCAACTGAAGCCTTGCTGTAGCCTACTCCCTGCATCCTCGCTGTCTACATTCCATTTTTTCCCAGATTCATATGGCAGTGTAATCAAACGACCTCATTAACAGGTGTTTAACAGTGACCCACACTCGGAGGCATGAATCAAAGCAGTAGTCTCATCGCTGCAAGGCTTGCGTGCGTGGCAGTCAGTAAACAAGTCCCTTTTTACTTAAAAAAAAATAGCCTCCCGTCTTGAAGTAGCTTGTAATATCATGCATAAAAAGGAATAATCAGAAGGCCAAAACTGTGTGATGATTCAAGGGATTGTTTTCTCCAATGAACTGGGTGATTAGCATGCAGCTTGTTTCGATTGCACAGCTATCAAGTATTTAATGTTTATAATTGCACCCAATGAGGAGGACACCGTAGTTATGTTATATAAAGGCAAACAATTAATTAAGTGAATTAATTTCAAAATGTAACGACAGGCCTATTGCCCTGGACGTAACACAAAGGGGGCCGCGCACTGCGGTTATGGCGGAGAGTACAATTCAGCACCATGGACAGCTGCCTGAATGTGTACAGACAATGGCCGCGTTTCCCAGATTCGTTAAGAAGCTCTTAAGTGCTAAGATCTTCTTAGGAGCGCTCTTAAGAACGCTGTGAAAGAAGGATGCGTTTCCCAGAGTCGCTCTTAGCTTAAGAAGATCTTTCACTAAGAAGGAAGTGTAAGATCGAGCTGACCCACTCTTAACAGCCTTCTTAGCGACCAAATGCTCAGTGATCAAGCCGCGTCAGGGAAATTTATATCCTCCACTTTTCGAAATAAGAAAACAATGCTCAATGTTGAAATGCGCTCATAGCTGCGGACCACTGGCGCAAGAAAAGATCAACTTTTTATTGAATTACACGTTTAAGTTTTCCACACACATCTGCATATATGAGTTTATACTACATATAAAAAAACAACCCTGTGGCATTTCACAGATATCAAGGAAACAGGCTTCATCTGCTACTCTGCGTTGCCAAAGTCCGCGCGTGTGAGAAACCACGGCTGCAATACAGCACATTTTCGCTGCGAACCAACAGCGTCGCCGTGCGCGAAGCCAGACGGTTTACATAGAAGCATACGTGCACGTACACTGGACGTGCTGCCAGACCGGGCTGTCCAGGCAAAGTACCGGCTGCCCCGTGCGGAGATCCAACGGCTGATCACAGAGAGCAACCTGCTGCAATTTTGGCCTCAGCCCGGAGGCGCAGCTCCTGGCTGCGCTGCGTATTTACGCAGTGGGGAGCTTCCTGGAGGTGGTTGGGGACGGCACCCTCATTCCAATACACAATCCCTCCCTGGTGGATCCGTGCTGGATCGGTAGAAAGCACTACGCGGCCATCCACACACACACACACACACACACACACACACACACACACATGCTTTTGGGTTCTGTTGATCTGTGTGTAATTGTTCATTATATGCCGCCTGTGATGGGCGCGTTTTGAGTTCAGTGAAATACACAGACAAAGTAGCGACTTAATTTAATGCTTCCCTGGACGCACCAGTAGCGCGAGCCTAGGTCCACCTGCAGCAGGACGGCGTTGTGCCAGTTCTCCTTATATCCTTATTATAAGGGAAATTGTTACAAACTGACATCAGAGTGTGTGATTGTAAATGGCGAGACTTTGTGTTTGTTTATTTATTAAGCTTCCACTGACTGTATCACATCTGTACACGTCTTTAAACATGAGGGGGGAAAAAAGCCTTGTCGGAATGGCGGAACGAAACTGTCGGAATGGCGGGACGAAACTGTCGGAATGGCAGGATGTTTGCATGTCGGAATAGTGGTATGTAGGAATGGTGACATGTCTGAATAGTGAAATGTCGGAATGCCGGTATGTCGAAATGGCAGCATGTCGGAATGGCAGCATGTAACCGCGGACGACTGTGTGTCAGCAACTCCCTCCCGACTACGAGGAAAAAATAACAAACTTCCGCGAATTCACACAAAGAAAGATAGACGAATATTCCATCGGACCGGACGAGATCATAAATATGGATGAAGTGCCTTTGACGTTTGACCTGCCTCTAACTAGGACTTGTGAATCGTCCATCACGTTGAGAACCACTGGCCATGAGAGAACGAATTTCACTTGTGTTCTGGTCTGCACAGCATCCGGATTAAAGCTTCCGCCAATGGTGATTTTTAAGCGGATGACTATGCCAAAAGAAAAGATCCCGAACAGTATCTCTGTTAAAGTCAACAAGAAAGGGTGGATGATGGAAAGGGTAATGAAGGAGTGGCTGAATGAGTGCTACGGGAAGCGACCTGGAGGATTCTTTCGCCAAAAAAAAGCATTGCTCGCTTTGGACAGCATGAGGGCCCATATAACAGATTCTGTGAAAGCAGCCATCAAGGGCACAAACTCAATTCCAGCTGTGATTCCTGGGGGCACAACGAAGCATCTGCAGCCACTCGACATCAGTGTGAATAGTGCGTTCAAAGTGGCACTACGCATTCAGTGGGAGGCGTGGATGACTAGCGGCGAGAAATCATTCACCGAAACTGGTCGCATGCGAAAAGCAACTCTTGCTCAAGTCTGCCAGTGGATCCTGACAGTGTGGAGAAGTGTCAAAACATCCACGATCACCAACGGGTTTCGAAAGGCTGGACTGCTGCGTGATGAGGAGGCCGCCGCCACGGCTGACGAGGCCGTTCAGAGGATGTTCGATTCCGACACTGACGAAGAGGAGTTCTTTGGTTTTGAGAGCGACAACGAAGGAGAGACTGGGAGAGTGGCTGACGAAGCCACCCTGAGGCTGTTCGTTTCCGACACTGAGGAAGACGACTTTGGTGGTTTTAGTACACAGGAAGAAGACGAAGATGAGGATGAATGACTTTTCTGGTAGGCTGGTTATATTTTAAGCAGCCGTGTTACTGCACCTTTAGGCCTACTGCCGTGTTACAGGCACTTTTAAAAAACACATTTCATTTAGCCATTGATATTGCCTTGTCAAGCACTGTAAGCTTTGTTTTTTGTTATGGTACTAGGCTATAGCCTACTGTAGATCACTGCCGGGACGTGCGCTGGGAGCGCACCGTTTATTATTTCTGCAGTGTAACGGCCTACTGCTGAGTTACAGGCATTTTTAATTTAGCACTTTTAAAAAACACATTTAATTTAGCCATTGATATTGCCTCGTCAAGCGCGTAAGCTTTGTTTTTTGTTATGGTACTAGGCTATAGCCTACTGTAGATCACTGCCGGGACGTGCGCGGGGAGCGCACCGTTTATTATTTCTGCACAGTGTAACGGACTACTGCTGTGTTACAGGCATTTTTAATTTAGCACTTTTAAAAAACACATTTAATTTAGCCATTGATATTGCCTTGTCAAGCGCTGTAAGCTTTGTTTTTTGTTATGGTACTAGGCTATACTGTAGATCACTGCCAGGACGTGCGCTGGGAGCGCACAGTTTATTATTTCTGCACAGTGTAACGTTACACGTTTCCAATGCTGTTAAACATGTGAAAGTTTGTGTGTCTGAAACGCTATGTGATACAGTACAGTTTACACAGCACATTACATGTTCCGTAGCCTACTATTGCACTAAATGGTAACACTTGAATAAGTTATGCAAAAATGCAACTTGTTTGTTGAAATGTTAATAAAATGGAAGCTTCCCCTAACAGCCATCTCTTTCCCGACAATCCCCTCTGTGCACGAACCCTTACATATGGTAATTAAACATTAAAACACCTGCGGCTTATAGTCCAGTGCGGCTTGTATATGTACACATTTGTTTTTTCCCCTAAATTTAGCTGGTGCGGCTTATATTCAGGTGCGCTTTATAGTCCGGAAATTACGGTAAGTATAATAATGTTCTATATTGCCTGTAAGGAGCATTTTATTATTATTATTATTATTATTATTATTATTATTATTATTTTAGAAAAATCTGACACCGAGGCTGCTGTCATTCCTGGTCCAGTATTCAACTTAAACACCAGAATAAATGTTGGCACAAGATTTCTGTAAACCAAAAATTTAAATTTGTTTTCATGTCTCAAGTTGACATTACTTTTGATTAATTTTTCAATTTCATCTTGTGACACCACTGTGCTTATGATCTAGTTGGGTTTAGGCACAAAAACAATGTTTTGGCATAAAATACCTGTTTTTGTTACCACAAACAGGCGGGAGTGAACCGAGGCCTCCTTTAAAATATCCACGCTCGTGTCACACTTACAAATAATGAAATGCGTGAAATGAGTTTCAGCATTAAAACTATCCAGTGGTTTTACACATACAAATTTTGAAACACTGTCCTTCAAAACACCACTGTCACCATTACCATGAAAGTCGGGTAATAAATTGTAACGTGAACATGATGTGACACGTATTTAACATAGGTCACATACAAATGTGATAGTAACAATATATTGCAAAAACCTTAATTGCCAACATTTTTCCTGACGACAGGGCTTGAATGCTTGAATCTTGAAAAATTTCAACAGCTGCCACTTGGCAGAACCAGACGTAAAAGACAGTTGCTAATTCTCTGAAGAATTACAAACTGGGCATGATGAATCAGATCTCTTTAATACATGCAGCATGGAGAGAAGACCCACAGTGTTCTCTGCAGTCTTCCAAATTGTCTTGACTTACATACAACAGAACAGTGGTTACATACTTTATGACAGCTGTTAATCACTCCTTCACCAAAACAATGACCCTCTGGTGTTTGTGTTGATCATGCGTTCCCCAGGGCAGTGACCCTTTGATGATTTACTGGACAGTAACCGTAGTCCTGTTAATACCTCAGGCAAAGAGAATTACCCCTCATATGAATTCCTGACCTGCTATAATACTAACAAACCCCCACACCTGAGGTGAATGGGATCTCCCCTCCTCTCACATCCTGATGTTCTCTACCATACATTGATTTCTGAAAACTGTTTAATTCCCACAGCTCCTCCTCCCTGGCTCAATGACACAGACCCAATGTCCAGAGCTTGACACACAGTAACATCGCCAACACAACAAAAATAAAACAAAACATTCAGAATTATTTTTGTAACTCATTCGGCCTTCAATAAAACCTAACGTGATCAATGGTGCCTTATTTGTACCAGTACTTGACCTGGTAATAACCACTGCCTGCAATAATTTATTATGTGAAGACTTCACAGGCTTCTGGCCACTGACTTTTAACACCACTCAAATTTACCTACCAAAATATATATTTTTTAAGCAAAATACACAATTGTGGCCAAGAAGAATTATCTCCGAACTCTACAAAATCCTTGAGGGACCGGTGACCAGCTGCGGCTCAAAGGAGTCCACCATTCGGAAGGTCGGTGGTTTGATCCACAAGTCTCCTTCGGCAAGATACTGAACCTCAATTTGCTTCTGGTGGCTCTTCCATCAGTGTGAGTGCATTAAAATGGTTATCGCTCCTAAATAGCAGGTGGCACCTTACATGACAGCCTCGGCCACCAGGGTATGATTGTGTGTTTGAATGGATGAATGCTGAGAATCCTACGATATGAAAAGCGCTTTATGAAGACAGTCCATTTACCATTTAGATTGTTTGCAGATTATTTCTTATCCTTCAAGGTTGCTGTTTCTCTTCCAGAATACATGTTTGATGCTTTCCTCAAAGTCTGAGAATCTCTTTCCTGTTCAACTGCTCGTTAATTTGCCTGTAATCCACATCAGCTTGCCAAAATGGTTCCCTTCATCAATGGCTGGATCTGCTGTGTGTCTCATCAGTATATGCAATAAAGAGGCCTCGACAAACACCCTACTGTAGTAGGGTCAGATTCTGTGGTAATGGCCAGCATAACTTAAGTTGTTATGCTCCATAAAATTAGACTAAAAAATGAGGATGAATCTGAAATATGTGGGATGTGACTTGCTGGTAAATAGTTTTTCACTGTGATGAAATTGAGCAGCTCCCTCTGAAGCTGGAGGTACAGCAGAAAGCAACAAGTTGAGGTAACATGCTGTGGATGTATTTGCCCCATGTCATTTGGAGCCAAAAGACTGTGTGTGCACGATGTGACCAAATCTCACCAGCCATTACTGCAATTTTGAGAAAATTGACAGCATCATAGAGGCAGGCCTGTGAAAAGCAGAAAAGTGCAAGACTGAGTAATTCCCCCCTCAAAAATGGGACAGCATGAGCGGGTAAGTGCGCGGTGCTTTACAAGTCCCCAGCAGATTCCAGTGTATACAGTAAGACATGAGGGGTAATTATTAATTATCCCAGACAGTAATGCTGGAATAGATAATTATGTGACAAACATGACATCTTCAATCTTACCGCTAAGTGATGAATGTCATGAGGAGACTGCAATTATGTCATCTCATTCATTCGGGAGTATGGTAATTGCAAAATTAAAAGCACTTCAGCTAATTTTGGCTTATTCCTCAGAGTCTAGTCTTGAAGGTAGGCTTGTAATCACTGAAGCACACAGGAAAAATAGACCGCTGTGCATATTTTAGATGGAAAATATCAAGCATTTTTTTCATGCGTAGGTTAAAGCCACTGGAGACATTGTGTTGACAGTAATGATTCAGATGTATGATGTAAATCAGCATAAAAAAATGCCTTAAAGGATTTAAGAGATGCAGCTGCATATAAACAGTACACCTTATCACTGCTAAATTGGTCTCTTGCAGTTTTTTTTTAACCTGACTGCTGGGAATTTGTAACAATAGTGTTCTTACATATGCAAAGCACACAGTTACACTCAAGTTTATATCTTTATCATTCTTCCTTGTTCTTCTGATCATTTCAGTGGTTCAGATGGGTATTTTAAGGATTTTACCTGAACAAGAGATACGCTAAACTCAAATTAATCACATTGTACATATCTTTAGTGACAGTCATTTCTTTTTGTGTATGCTCTTCTTGATTGCTGTTCACCTGGATCAATTAGCTATCCAGCTTTCATGTACTAAACATACTGTATGTAGCTGATGGTGCAAATAGGTGAGGGACAGGGCCTCGTGCAAATATTAATAATAATTAAGATGAGCCAGGCTGACATAGACTTACATGATGGTTAATAACTTTCTCAACAGAATGCCGGACTGTATGAAACTTGGAGATCTTGTGCGACAAAGACTATACAGTTGGGAGAGATAGATGCCGCACTTGCTCTGCAGAAGTGAGATGCCTGATTGGAAACAAATTTCCAACATATGGAGCTGAGTGCTCATTGGGAGTTTTTACTCATTCTATTGATAAAACCCTCTAGCTGCACAAAAGTTTAATATTATCACTCATAATTAAATTACAACATTTCCATTATCACTGTTCATTGTATTTATCTAAGGTCAGGAGCAGGTAAAAGTGTATTTAATGAGTACATTTCTGACATTAACAATGTAACACATTCTGTATAAATGCAAACTGGTTAAAAGCCCTGACCACAATTGTCAGGTAAATCAACTAGGTGGTATGTCTTCATACTATGTCGCTACATGCAGTATTCAAACCTTCTGTATTGATTTGTTTATAAAAGGAACAAACACTTGAGTCACATTTATTTGTCGTGAGGTGTCATTTCATTCAAATCATGTATAGCCTTCAGGTTAAACCAAATCATTACAATAACTCACTACAAATGGGCTGGAAGTTGCACCACAATGCAAGATTGCAAGATATAATGACATATACATCCATGTTGTAGACATCATATAGCCAATAATGATGTGCCTGCTGAAGAATTCTGTTTCGCACCAACAGGGACAAATGCCGATATCTAACAACACAGCAGGTAAGTGTTTGGACAAGGCAGGGAGGCAGGAAGAACGGCAACAAATGACGAACATTAGTATTATTCCTCATTGCTGGGTGTTTTGCCATTGCTGCCATCACCAGTGCTGCTGTATATGATCTTCACTTGATATTTAGTTTTTTTTTTAGTTTTAACCTATTAAGTCAGAAAATTGTATTATATATTTAAAATTATATTGACAGTTATTAATTCCACACATGCTGTTGTTCATGTCCACACAAATTAAAGTGGGATTTCTATTTAATCCAATTCCATCCAACACCATTGCTTCTTTTGACTTGCCAGTCAAGTCAAGCATACATTGAGCTGTTAGACAGACAGATACCCCATCCAACTGCAAATTAGCTACTCTTGTCTACTTACACAGCAAACTGCAACTCATGTCAAGCAAGGCTAATATCATTAGGCTGGGGTTGAGCTAAAATGTGGGCATGACCTAGTGCTGACATAGGGGTTGGGTCTGATGCTGCAAGCATGAGGCAGGAACTTTTTCCAAAATATAGGTGTGACCTATTGTCAGCACTGGGGGTGGGGTCTCTTAACATGATACAGTAACAGGGCCAGGGCACACTGCCAACCTTGGTGGACGGGCCTGGTGCCTGGGCATTTCTGAGTACTATCACAGGGGTGGGACTATGGAGCCAGAACTGTGACAGTGAGCTATGGCACTGAAACTAAATTTGTCACTAAAAACTAAACCTGAACTAAGAACGAAAACATTGGCACTGAAACATTTATATTTGAAAAAGTTTTATTGGCACTGAAACAAATAATTAGCACTGACGAAAATTACATTGAAAAATAAAACACGGACATTAAAAATTATTTCATTTTAATATTTCTTTGGATTTTGATGTGTTTTTCAATGACAATGTTCAGATTTTTACTTCATGTCCATCTTTTTTCAGTGTCAACTTTCTGTCAATGTTTTGGCATGTAGACGAAGGGTCTGATGAGAGGGGCAAGGAGTGTGATCTGCATACTAATGAAAAACGTCACTCATGTGGACCGGCGCTTCGTTATGATCTGGTTATAAAGCAATTGCTTACAGGGGTTTACTCGAAACTTCCAGACAGCAAGTCATGAAGACATGAAGGAAAAATCTGAACATTGTCACTGACAAACACATCAAAATAAAATGAAATAATTTTTAATGTCTGTTTTATTTTTCAATGAAATTTTTTTGGGTCAATACAGCTTTTCAAATACAGATGTTCCTTTGTTAGTTCAAATTTTATTTTCAATGCCATTGTTTACTGTCACTGCTCTGGCCCCATATGGGACCTGCTGAACCTAATACATAAAGGGCTGCATTTATAAATGAATGCAAAAAAATTATTTTTTTTCCAAAACGCTTAATTCAAATCCAGTGTCACGGCACAAAAAATTTAATCCAGATATTTGTGTACATGGCCTCAATTTCTTTTATATTTTCTTGTGACGTGAATATGTAAGTTCTCATGAAGTCAAAATCGCTGTTTAAGTGTTTTTTTCATGTCTTCCTCCGAATCTCAGCTATATGTATCAGGCCCAAGCACATATTGTATACATTCATTCACGTTGTCCTCTAGTAGTGCTAGGACAGTGACAGTCCATGCAGCATTACTCATGAGTGGCACCGCAGTATTTCTATGTTTACAGCGATCAGACTGACTGTTCCACTTGACAAAATGATCCTGACGATCAGTGTTATCCCCCACCCCAGGATATCATTTGAAAGTGGAAGTTTGATACTTGAACACAATTTATTTATTTAATGAAGTTTAGTTATGTGAACGCAGCCTGCATTACTATTAGGACTCACAATGAGGATATGGAGTGTAACGATTGTGTCAGAGCTGTTGCTGACTTTATTTCCACATGTTCTTAATTTACACAATCCATATGTGCTGGTGATGAAGATGTACAAGGTGAGCTGACTGGGGACGGTAGAGTGTGTGTGTGTGTGTGTGTGTGTGTGTGTGTGTGTGTGTGTGTGTGTGTGTGTGTGTGTGTGTGTGTGTGCATGTGTGTGTGCGGCAGCCACTGTGCTGTCTCCAGTGCGCTACATGTGTCGCACAGCTTGCGTCTGACAGCACATCCTTAATTGAATGTTTATGATAATGTGGATCTATTCACATTTGATATGAAGTGAAATCAATTGTGAGATGTATAATGCACACAGTAATGCCTCTCACGTTTAATTTCTACAATCTGCTTCAATTCTCTACCTCACTGTTTGTGTCGCCAATTCCCCTTGCCTCCAAAATGTTCGTACGCATGGGTCAGAGTTTGCTTACAGGTGTGCACATTCTCCCCTTATAGATCACAACTTCTGCGTGGGAAGTGGCGTACGCCTTTTTCAGGCCGCATTCTGTGCATACGCAAGCTTTATAAATGACACCCCAGGGCCGTACGCGTCCTCCAAGAACGACGACGGAGGCTAGCTACATTACAGAGGTGATTCATGGAGTCTCCTGGTTGACAGATACCTCTAGCTTTGTTGCTCTCGTAGCTGCTACATAAATATAACGTTAGCTGCCATTAGCTGGTTAGCTCAGTAAGTGGTCCTATTTGCTGACTTGGCCCCACAATGCCAGGAGCCAAACCTGGCAAAAAAAACACCTTGGTACTGTCTTTCCTGCCATCAAACTGGGCCCCATCTCCTGGAAGGCCGTGTTCTGTCCCTGTCCGACCATGTTAACTAGAAGCTGCCAGTCTGGGGAGAGGCTGCATCAGCGACTTGGTGGTTAGGGGGTGGGGTGGGGCCTAACCTAAATTCTGCTTTACTCGCTGCTGCCTGTTTTTACAGAAAACACCAAACTATGCCAAAAAAATTGCACTCCATAAGCCATTTCACAGGAAATTTAAATCATCCTTCTTAAAACACAGAATGATGAAATAAAATAATTTAGCTCATCACCACTTCCAGTTTCAATTTAGTTTATACAACCTTTATTTAACCAGGAAGTCAAAGGAAGTTCGATCAAACGTACGATCAACTTGGGAAAGACTGGAGCATTTACACAGAAGTTACAAGCAATTCCTGTTAAATTGCAAATAATTCTTTGCAACTGCATCGCGCTGCAATCTTTATTATATATAGTGTCACAAAGGCCTTAAGCAGATGTACATAGAAGTATAAAAACATGCTTGCAAAAACGTGTACCAAATAAAAACCTCAGCAAATCATGGTTAATAATGAACTATTTCCTTAATTATGCAGATTTCAATGTTGTACTTTCAATAGCTTACTAAATTATGGATGTATTGGCATCAAATCACGTATCATCTGTGTGGTCATTCGTCACAGCTTTCATAGCTGTCAGTTTGTGATAAGGCCTTAGGAAATCCCTTAAAATTATTATTGAGCAATTGGCTTAAGGACATTTCAAGGTTGTAAGTCGAAAAGCTGTGTCTTGGACATCCTCTCATAACTTTCACAGCTGAAAGTTTGTGAAAAACCCTGAGCAAATCCCTTTCAATCATTATCAGTTATCAGCTATTGCCCAAAATAAACACATTAAAAGGTGCTATTTATAAGAAAAGTTGATTTTTGAGTCTCATTCCTAACTCGTCAAATAATGATGCTGTACCAACAGCTGTTTTTCTTAACATCAATATAAGTGACCTATTGCCTAAAAAACACACATTTAAAATTACATTTGACATGTGGTCTTGTGTTAACATGCTTAGAAATGAACAAGTTATTGAACATTGAACCTTCTAATGTCTGTATTCAAAGCAATAAGTCACTGATAGTGATTTTATTTGCTGAGGACTTTTTCACAAACAGCTGTGAAAGTTTTGATATTATGTCCAAGACCCATGGCAGATGGTGGACCCATATTATGAAAAACACGTTTTCTCTGGTGTCTACATATATAAACTGGTCCTCCCTGAGCCTACCAGCTCCCAGAATGAGGAAAGCAAACGAGTCCTGCATGGTCTCTGCAGCCCACCCACTGGTAAAACGAGGCTCCTACAGGCTGTTCAGATTCAGCTCCTGTCCTCTGCGCAAAAACACTCCCCCTCTCCCCAGAGATATCCGAGAGGGGGGCGTTCATCCCCGAGGTGAAGGTCGGTGTGTCCAGCGGTAAGATAGCAGTGTTTCGCAATGTCGTCGCTCAGAGCTAGACACGCAAATTGTTGTTGGTTGTAAAAATCAACATAAGTGCCTATATTCTGTCCCAGCTACAGAAGAACATAAGAGACAGTGGTTGCGTTTCAGTTTTAAGGACAACGTGCCGGCTACGGTTCTTGTGAGTCTGTTTGTGTGTGCTAACCGCTTCACATCGGACTGCTTCAGTAACAGGGTCAGTACAAAGCGAGGGTCAGTACAAAGCTGGCTTTGCCTCGACACTGACCCTCGTAAAAGGATCAGTCCCAACCATACGGGACCCAGCAGCTGCACCCGAGCCACAGGTGAGTGTCGCCTTGTGTTGATAGTATTTACAGTTGCCTGCCAGTGTGGTGAAGTCAGCTTGAAATTGGCTAGCTAGTTAGTTCCGCTTTGGTCCGCTATGCAACGGCGTTTGAAGCGAGTTTAATGTTAATAATATTATGAGGGAGCTTGGTTGTCACAGTGAAAAGTCTAGAAACATGTGCAGACTGGAGACAGAGACTATGCGGACAGTGTCCAAGAGTTTGGAGACAAACACAGCTTTCGCTAGCTGTTTTTAGATGTTACCTGTTGCAGGTCAGTGGGGGATGGGAGCCGGGTGGTTGTGTTGGGGAGTCCTGCTGCAGCCGCAGAGGCTCTCTCTCCTTCTGGGTCCGATTCTGGGTCAAACTGGTGTGGTTGAACGACAGCATCTCGGCGAGCCATAGCGATACATCCACGTAAACATTAGCGCATGCTACCGCTAACATAAGCAGCATCCTCTCCCTGAGAGGGGCGTGTAGCAGGCAAGGCAGGCGCTGACAGACGGAGCTCATTAGCATTAAAGGTGCAGGCACAGAAACAGCTGCTCTCAGCAGAGCTCACTTGAGCAACTTTTAGACAGCTGAAATTCAGGACCAGGATGGGTTTGGGGCAATACATTTGAATACAGTGTTGTTGGACCTGTGACGGCTGTGTGAAATTGATGAAAAACAGTATAATATGGGACCTTTTAATATTAGAAAAGGGCAGGCTATTGAAATTACAACCTTGAAATGTACAATATTAAGGAAATAGGTCATTGATAACCATAATTTGCTGATTTTTTTTTTCTTTATATTTTTTACAAAGTCACAGATTGATTTGCTGCTGTGATTTGCCCTTCAGGGCCACCAGAGCTAAGAGTCAATGAGTGGTGCAAACAGATGGACAGAATAGAGGAGGAAAATAAAGAAGAGGACTGAAATTAGAGAGAGAGATTTTAAAAGCTGGAAAAGTCAATAAACAAACAGCTGCTCCTGGTGTTTGTTTAAAGATCCCCAGTTAATCACTAGTAACATTGTTTTTGTTAGAGTAGTGTAAAGATTTTGCCAAGAAGGAAGCATCATAATATCCCACCACTAGTTTTCCTTACTAAACAGTAAAATACAACTGTACACCATCTGAATTCAAGTTTTTCTTTCTAATTGCCTCGATAACACACTTCATTCAAACCTGACAGAAAAATAAAACTCATGAAACTGGAATGCCTTGTCTTCTATTCCCCGAGTCATAGTCCCGATCTGAGTAGCTGTAAATCACCTCTGTACTGTATTTCCTGTCTTCAAACTGACCTACATCATCCAGCCATGTTCACCTGGAGGCAGCTGAGCCTTGCTAATGGCAGCTAGTCATTAGAGCCAAAGATAGCTACATCAAAGAGTATAGTAAGCAACAGTTAGTGGTTATGCTGCCCCCTACAGTTTTGGAGAACATTTTCTGTCCATTACTACAAATTATACCTTTAATAATCACTTCAATCTTTAAGCATGCTCTGTGCTCTGTCTGCGTGTTGTTCCTGCGCCTGTGTGTTGCTTGGCAACCATTCTGCTAAATGTCACTGAAGAACTATATTGCTTGGCGGAAGAAGGATTATTTGTTATCAATAAATTATTCCCTTTTTGTCTCTGTGTCTTATTTCATGAAACCTTTCCATGTATATGCTGTAATTGTTTTATAAAGGCAATAAACCCCACGGGGCCTTGGTTTACAGCGATTTTGGACCAGCTAAGAGGCGTTGTTGGACACAACATGAAATAGAGTGCCTAACAACAAATCCCTTTAGGTGTTCTAAAATCACTCTAAACTATGGCCTCTTGGGGCTAACTGGAGTCCCACTCCAGGTTTGACCATTTCCAAGGTTTAACTAGTCAGACGTGCACAAATGGTCCCAGAAGTTTGTGCTAATGTTCTCTAAAGTGTTAAAAAGTCATTGGAGCCTATGGTTGCATTGGTGCATCTTACTTTTTCTTTTTAAATACAGATGTACGATATGGTGAAAAAATTATACTGCCATTATTTTGACAGATACTGGGATCGTGATATGATTTACAATTAATGGGAATGATTATTTATGCAGAGCCATTTTCCTTTTCACTGAAAGAACTAGAAAGACTATGCGCGAAAGAAAGATGCGTGTTTACTAACGCCAGTTTCTATAGAAAATTGACCAGTGACCCCACTAACACTTTTCAACAAGAGGTGTGTGTGTATTTGGAAGAAAGGTTGCATTATCAAAGCTGAACATGATTTTTTGTACTTTCAGTAGCCTATTTGCCCCATTTTGTACACATTGCCTAAAATACACATCTCTGTCTGATCCTCCAGGCCGGCCTATAGTAGCTCAGACTAACTCACTATTGTCTCCCCTGTCAGAATTTTATTAAGCCTTATGTCCATACCCTCTGTAGAGATTCTACATATTTCATTAACAAGATATTTTGCAGTACTGACTTGGCCGATGAGGTCCTTCTGGTGACGTTAGACATTGCCAGCCTTTACACTAATATACCACATGATGGTGGTTTGAACTTCTGTCTATTTTAATTTTAATTTCAATGGCTCTATCAGTGCGCCTAATTATGCCAAACTATTTGTTGTGTTTTTTTGAAAGAAACTTTGCTTTCAATCCTGAGAACACACATTTGGATGATTTACTACTTTTTAGTGTTTTCTTTTTTTTTGCCTAATTTCATGTCCTTTTTGTTCAAGGTCAGGCTCTTCAAGACACATTAAGCTCTAACCTACTTTTGTATTACATTTAAACTGTTATACTATTTCTACATGCAGGCATTGATTGACAATTGAAAACGTCAGCCTGTTCCTGTTATGTTTTTAATAAATGTTTTTTCATTCAGTGGCATAGATTTGTTGGTCTGCGGTGTGGCCTGATTGGTCCACATGAGTCCACATGAGTCCACAACCCTACTTAAGACTGCCTCCCCCATTGTCTTGTGAGATAACCTGAGGAAGGTCTGAGTATCAAAACGTTGTTGTCATCAAACTTAATTGCAAGTGAAGTGGACAGTGTGCAGGAGTTTTTTTCCTGACTGAAAAAACTATTAAACTGATGATGATGATTTGTTAAGGTCTGTACCAAACAACACATTTTCTTTAAATCTGTAGAACAAGATTGTGTATTCGCAGCACTACAGTACATCATTATAATGAATATTAAATTCATTTTGCACTTGACCATATTGCAATTTTGATAATTTGCAATATATTGTGCAGCCCTAATTTTAACTTAATTTCTGGCCACATTATGCAAATTATTATAAACAGGAATACAGGTGTAGATATGTGTTTCATCATTTATATCACAGCACACTACAAGAACTTGTGATAACCTCAAATGTTTAAGAAATAAAGTACAAAGTTTGTAGTGCTTCAAAAACTCAAAATCACAAATCAACCTCAAATATTATTCGGGTATTATAAAACCATATAAAAGTTTAAACTAGCTGGCTCTAAAACACGGAGGTCTGGCTGAGTATTACTTTAATATTTAAATATAAACTTAGACTACTTCCCTGAGAAGAAACGGAGAGAGAGGCAGCACTCATGTGGACGTGCAAGAGAGCGTGCCGAGCATGGTGTTACAAAAATGTTCTAAACCCAGTGTACGCTACAGATCTTTGGTTTGTTTTTGTTACAATTAGTGGAAAAAGGTTGTGAGGACCCACATGCAAAACACCAAGGGGAGGCAGGATGGAGAACAACAAACAAGTGTTTAATGATAATTTAAAATCAAGAAAATCATATAATCCAAAATCACAAAGTGTAAAAAGCAAATGATACAAAATAGCAACAGAAAAAAGCTTTAACAAAGTTCGACCAAAAGCAAAGTACAAATGAGCAAAAACAGGAGGACTAAAAAAACAGAAACTGTGGGAACACAGGAGGAACTGACAAAGACCAGAGGGAGCACACAGATTATATACACAGCTAACGAGGGGATGAGGTGCAGGTGGAGTGAGGCGGAGCAACACAGGTGAGGGAAATCAACAGAAAAACACTCGAAACAGGGAAGGGGCTGATAGGCTGGAAAAGCTGAAGGACACAGGAAGTGCAGACAGACTAAAGAGGGAGATGCAGAGCAGGTGAGGACAGCAAGAAACACAACACAACACTTGAGGGCACAATTATAAAACAGGGAACCACAAACGCAAAACCAGAATCATGACAGTTTTAGTGAACTGTTTGAAATGCCTGCATTCTAACAGACAGAGGCACAGCTGACTCATATGAATGGTTCCAATGCGAGTCGCCTTACATCTTGTGTATGAAATGGCTGTATCCTAAATATCTTTTCTAATCTGGTGATGGGTTGCCTTTCCGTCTAGGTACCATCTCCATCCCTCTGTGTCTCCGCCCACTGGCTACCATGGCAAAATGTTACCAGAGGAAACCCTGCGGATTAGACATCTTTGTACTGGGGATAGGCAGGACAGTTACTTTCGCTGATGTTGTCGGGTCTGGAGCAGCCACCGCAGCATTTTTCATGACGAAAAAAATAATCAAGAGCCCAAAATAAAGAGAATTAGATTTTAAAGGTGAGATGTTTCACAGTTTTCCTCATTCGCGTGCAAGGAATGTGAGAGCAGTACAGGAAGGGCTATCTCACACACAAACGTGCATGGCACATGTTGAAGACTTATATAAAATCTGACAAAATAATCTTCAGAAATTATATTCATCAGCTAATAATCAACTCAATTGCCAGAATAAATGTTAGCTGAGTACATATCTGCAAAGCCACAGTAAGTTAAAACATTTGTTTAGGTTCAATTTTATATTTTGAGTGTGCCTATCATCTGGCACAAAAAACACTTGGTTATAACATAATGGTTTGGCTTGAAATAGCATACCTGTTTTGGTTGCATCAAAAAACATCTGGAAATGTCCCAAGGTCTCCTGAAAAAAACACCCAGCTTCAGTTGCCACAAAATCAAGTGCAGTGCATTGCCCTGGGAGACTTTGACATGTGAGGAGCTGGCGATCAAACTGCCAACCATGTGATCAGTAGACTCTGTTTAGCTATTCTAACCTTGATTAACACCTTTTACATTAAAATTATTTAAAAACCACCACGCATAGAAGTTAAGAATATATACGTTAACATCTAATTCTTTTTATGGATTTTGAATGTGAAATGAAAGGAAATAAAAACTACCAAAATACTGTGTCAATGTAGCTGTGACTCAGAATCAAATTCCACAGAATGAATTGATTCCTCAATTGTAGCCTTGTTGACCAACAATTTGAAATTTCCCTGAAAGTTTGAACAACAAAGGCACCATAGCTAATTGCTGTGAAAATAGGTAAACATTTTTCTGAGCCTTGAAAAGGAAAAATGGAAAATTCCTCAGGGCTTGATCAGTGGTGTTGTTGGGTTAGAAGCATTGAATAGAGTAGAAGACCTGAAACTGGGTACTTCACAGCCATTTATTAGGTGCAATTACACCTTAGCAGCCCATGGTTAAGCTGATCATATGATCTGTAAGTGCCCCACTCTTGTTGACTCCTTTTGAATGTCTTTTTTGGCAATTAGTTTCAAATCAAAAGAATCAATGAAAAGAAGCATCCATCTAGCCCCTCAGTCCAGGACATAAAATCAATAGCTTTCAAAAATAGTTGTGAAAGCCAACATCAAAAAAGGCTGTTTTACATTCCATACTCTTCTATGTCAGTGAAAGGCTCTGGAAGGGAACATTTTATATATATATATATATATATATATATATATATATATATATATATATATATAAATGTTATGTTCTTTTAGTTTTGCCCAAAGAGCATTTCATGGTAATGAGGTGTCGGCATTAAGGGAAAGGCTTGAATTGATTGTGCATTGAGGTGCAAGTGACAGAAGGAAAATGTAACCGCTGGTAGGTGTCTGTGATGGCTGCATCCCACTACCATTTTGTCATGCTGAAAAGCCCAACTCCAGAGGCCGACGGCTGCTATTGAGTGTCGTCAAGATACTGATTTAACCAGGCGTGTGACTTTTTTTCCGGGTTGTAGGGGCACATGGGATGCCCTGACTGAAGGGTCCCAGGCTGATTGCTGGTTACTAGGGTTTGATTGGTTCTGCCTCTCTCGCCACAATGGGAGTAAATTCATGGGACAGACGTAACGGAGAGGGATTGACCATATTGTCCAGAGGACAGTAACCAAAGCAAAGGATGAATGAGGGCTTGTGATTTGTAGTTAGCAGAGAACTTTCGTGATTGTAGTGACTTCTGGACTTCTCTTGTCCCCAGGAAATAAGTGGGTTTTTTTTCTGTTCTTATCTGTTATGTTCTTTCTCCCTGTTGTTGTTGCTCCTGTCTTCCTTTCCCAGTCTCTTACTGAAGGAAAATTCACTACTTAATTCATTTTTTAACTATTATTACTTTAAAAAAAACAACATAAAAAAACAACAAAAACAAAGTCATTTTAGTATTAGTACCATTAATCGACTGAAAGGAAGCTTACTCCCTGAAATTTCCTCTTAAATAACTTTCATATAACAAACACCACATTTTCCAAATGATAGTAATGTCTCACTGTATTGGCTTCTTCATTTCACTGTGGTTTGATTAAGTTTATTGAGTAGTCATTGATTGTATTTGATGTGATGTGATGCAACACTTTTGTGTGGCCCTTAGAATTCTCCTGAAAAAAGTTAAAAAAAAACTAAAACACATTCAACACAACCAAAATGTTATTTAGCCTCATTATCAGGCTGTTGGTAAGATGTGAAGATGTGAACAGTAGCATAATATGTGAAAGTCAAACATGTAGTATGCTCAACCATCCAATCCATGCTTCTCCTAACAGTTTTTTTTTTTATCTCCCCAAAGAATATATGTTAATTTGTTGTATTCTGACAAAAAAATACTTTAATGTAAAAATTTAGTTTAGTGTAGTTTCTTAATTGACATGGATGCACTGCTCTTAGAGTTTATAGCAAGACACTAATATACAACACCTGTCCACGGAATGTTTTTTTTTTTTTTAAATTAAAGCTAGAAAGAAGAATAGAAAAGCATAAAGAAGAATAACAGTGATGAATGTGCCCCACCTCCTCCCGCGTGTCGGGACATGACGCAGTTGCGGGCCAGCAGCCAGACTTCGACCATTTGACATGCCTCAATTCATGTATTTTGGGCGTGGAAGAGATCAATGCGACTTCTTGTGGCCACTATGTGGCCCTAGAGAACACTAATAAAATTACATGCTAGGTCGAACTATATCAGGACAAGACAGCATCATGAAAATGTTCTGTAAATTAAATAATTAGTGTCACAAAAGGCTTAATTCCTGTTGCCAGAAGGTGGTAGAGAGACCTGCTAATTGGCATGTAGAAGCATTATGGGCGGGACTGTGATGAAACTTGTGATGAAAGAGTGGGCCATTTACACGGAAGTTATAAGTACTTCCTGTTTTATGGCGAATAATTCCTTACCACTGTGTCGGCGTCCAATGAGAACTCGCAATCTTCACTATATACCGTCATTAATGCCTTAAGGATTTTCTCACGATATTTAAGGTGGATTTGGTCAACCTGCTCTCAAGTGTACATGATGTTATAAAAACATAATTTTCTGTTGTTACAAGGGGCACAATTATTGGAACAGAATATTGGGAAATGAATGTTTTCAAGCTGGGACTCTTATCAAACGTTTGGAGCAGATTCAACCATGTACAGTGGAGTTACAGCAATTACCTGCTTTAAGGCGATACGTCAACCTTCGCCGCGCAACCATGGCCATGCCATTGAATGAAAACTCAGTCTTCACAATAAAGCATCATTAAGGTCTGAAGTGTTTTCGCTCATTGTGTGAGGCAGATGTAGTCATCTAGCTCGGAGCAGTATCTCACGGTTTAAGGGCCCTTTGACTGTTACTGAATAATGACATGGAAATGTGTTCAGGCCGGGACTTTTACCAAACGTGTGAAGTTTGGTGCAGGTTCAACAATGTACGGTAGAGTTAAAACACCATCTTGTTTTATGGTGAATCATCAACCTTTGCTATGCTGCCATGGTCATGCCATTCAACAAAAAACAAGCTTGTAATACCTTTTCATTATAAAGGTGTTAAGATTGGACTGAAAATTTGAAGTTGATCAGGTTGAAGCTGTAGGAGGAGTTAATACAACACATGCAAAACACCATATTTGGCAGAAAAAATGAAAATGGCTGACTTCCAGTTGGGTTGAGATAGTGGCACCAAGAGACTTCATTGTAGATGTATTTCAGATAGTTACATGCACAACATTTCATGCATGTATGTCAAACTAGACACAGGGGCCTTTGTAAGAAGTGTAGAAGATATAATTTCCTGTTGCCACCAGGTCGTGCTATGACTGTTACAGAATATTTTCATGTAAATGTGTTAATGCAGGGACTTTTACCAAACGTGAGAAGTTTGGAGCACATTTGACCGTGTACAATGGAGTTTACAGTTTACAATGGAGCAAATTCCTGTTTCTTGGCAAACCACTGATATTCACTGTGCCGCCACAGCCACGCCCTTTAACAAAAAATTCTCAATGTTCACAATACAGCATTGTTGCGCTTTTACGCAACATTAATAGCGAATTTGGGTTAAATCTGGCTATTAATAACAACTAATGATTATCAGAAATAATTATTTATTACGATAGATAATAAGATCTAATTTACATTAGATCGCCTCGGGAGCACCACCCTTGAAGAAGGGAAATGATAGACAATTCACTAAATCAGTCTCATAAAAGGTACTAGACTGTTGGTTTGTAACTCTTACAATAACAGCTGTAATGGTCAAAGGATTTTGGAGTCCTTGACAGTACAGTTTGGCGACATTCACTCTGGTACAATATTAAATAGACAGCATGAAGGTTCAAAAGTCTTTTATTTAAAGACAAAATGAAAACACACAATCTAACATGTACTATATACAGGTGTGCGTGTGTGCGTGTGCGTCTGGAAGAACAAAAGCAAAATGCTGGCTAGGGTTCAAAGTACCACGCCGCATGGCATGGACAAACAAAGACTACAAACAAAATGGCTTAAATGGGGACTACAACATGGCTCACATCATGTGCTCACTGATATCACACATAGGTGTGATATGGTTCAGGCTGAAGGAGTGTGTGTGTGTGTGTGTGTGTGTGTGTGTGACATAATGCTATGTCAGAGAAGATGGTTAGTTGCATGCCCTGAGTCTGTGTGAAGCATATTTCAACTAACGTCAACTAAGCTGTGTAAAAAGCTGTGTGCAAAACAAACTACTACTAACCTGACCTGAGATCACAATAACACCCAAACAGTGAATGAACACATAGATTGAACATATGTGCATTACATCAACCAGAGTTAAAAAGTCCTGTCTGTCCTGGCTATACTGTGTGCTATCTAGGCCCAGTTCAATGTAACACGTAACCCTTTAAAGAAGGAAGAATAGTTATTAGGTTCAATGGCCAGAAGTATCAGAAGCTCTAAGATCGACTACAGAGCCCAGGATTGACCAACCGATGCACAGGAACGACACAAACACAGTGTACTCTTTAAGAAACAATGATGCTTCCCTATTTATTATAGGATGGGAAGACCACATTAGTAACACAGTGTATTACAACTCTTACCCCAGGGTCCGCGGCGTCGTATCTCTAAGTATCCTCCAGGGTTTGGCTCGCCATCAAACTTCGACTGGCTCCAATATCCAGGTAGGTCTAAATCTCAATGGGGTTCAACGAAAAAACCTGACCTACGATAAGTAGGATCAGAGCATTCATTTCAATTTTCTCAACTCTCAATGAATTATAGAACACAAATCATGTTAAATCTACACAAACGCTACTTCAATAGAGAATAGCTCTTTTTACTGAATTACTGTATACTGTAATATAACATCACAATTCTCAGTATTAAAATAAACATTCAAATAATCAGATTATGTTACTCATGTTATTGAAATAACTTCTCAAAATCAACAGTATAAATATTCTGTACTCTTTACATGGTAATTAGCACACAGACATCATCAGCCATTAAGAAAGAAAAGTATATAATGTGCACAGTTGGTAAATTGTGGCTAAATGTGCTTTAAGTTCAGAAATAAAGTGCTTAACACACATAATGCAGCTCAGTGTGCATAGAAAAAGAGTAAACGAAAGAGAAAATAAACGTCTCATATGCACCTTTAAAATGGCGGATTAATGCTTCAGCATTAATGTATCTAGTGTGTCTGCCACCTGGAGCTAGCACTCCGACATTAGCTCGTATGCTAACAGTTAGCTCGTGTCGCCATTAGCATTAGCGATTTAGCATTTAGCATTTGCTCACCATGCGTTTCTCCTCCCGAGCGGCTCCTCCAACTGCGCTCACACAGGTCCAGGTCGGCCGGGGGATTTCTCGAACAGTTTTCTCCAAGTTTTATCCACGTTTTTTATCGTTTCACTGTCCAAAAGTGTGTGTATCGTGACTCCTGTTCAATGCGGCTTGCTCTCTCTCTCTCCTAGCAGCTTCAGAGGAAGTGAACTTGCTCAGATAGGGTCAATGGGCGGGAGCTTCTCTTCTGATTGGATGAAAGACCGTCTCCAACCCAGCTCTTTCAGATTAAAAGTATATATAACTTATTTTGTTACAGTTCTATTTCTCTTTTTAAGTGAATATCTGTTTTTTAATTATTAACAAAACATTATATTTAATGAATTGATTTTTCCACTATGAATTTCACTGTTTTTAATTCAACATTTTGTTTTTTTATATACAATGAACTATTTTTAATACAGATTTTTAACCTGGGTTACATCAACATTACCAGTCTTTGAAGAAAAGGGGGTGGTGGTTCTTTAGCTAATAAGCCAAGCAGGAGAATCCCAAAGTTGAACGGTGCTGTTCTTGAAAGAAGGTGGATGGAGGAAACTGGTCGCTCCTTTCCTTTGCAGGGATAGCAGCTCGGTGCTAACTTGCTTCATGTGGAGTTAGCTGGTACTGGGGTACTAGCAGGACCTTACGTCGCTGCTGTGGGAAGTGTGACAATGCTATCAAACGTGAAGTTTGGGGCACAATCGACTATGTACAGTGAAATTATAACAATTTCGTTTTTCATGGCACCACATATTGGTTATTCAATAAAAACTCACAATGTGAGTAACTTTCAATTTCGTGCAAAGTTTCATGACTTTTCAAGTATGTTTTGCTCCTAAAAAAGTGATTTACTTTAGCATAGAAAGAAAGAAGAATAACTCTTTGCATTTCAAGAAGGTCCTTGCACCGTTCAATGATCGGGCCCTTAAAATACAGAACTATGTGAGACAGTCTCAAAATGTGCAGGACCAGAGACTGTAGCCATTGGCCATTGTGGGAGCATGCAATGATTACAGGCATAACTATATGAGGACTTGACCATCGAATACCTCTTTTTGCTGATGACGTAATTATATTTCTAAGAAATTTGAAAAAATCTGTTCCGACTCTTTAAGATCTAATTAAAAAATGTGGCTCTATATTTGGTTATAAAATAAATAACTTGAAATCCTCCATGATGCTCCTTAACTTGGAGGAGAGGACTAAACCACCAAAATATGTTTATCATTTCAGAACAGTGAAAACTTATTTAGGAATTCAGATTGTTCCTAAGTTAGAAGATGTTGTGAATTCTAACTACAGTCCAATTATAGCATCTATATCAAAGACAGTTGAGAGATGGTCAGGTCTCCCTAATTGGTAGAATCAACATACTCAAGATTAATATTCTCACCAAGCTATTACATTTATTTCAGAATATCCCCTTGCCACCTCCGCCAGACTTTTTTTCTAGAATAAAGAAAATGTTTAGCGATTGCTTATGGAATAAATGAACACCCCAGGCTACATTTATCTCTTTTATATTTGCCTTATGATGGGGGAGGGTTACAGTGCCCTGGTATTACTGGGCAGCTCAATTAAGAACTTTAATGTTTTACCTCACCACAGATGAGTCTCCAGCATGGAAGGATATTGAGACATACTCCTTAAAGCTTCCACTACCCGCTTATATATATTCCGATAAACCCAAAAAGCTAAAAAAAATTAAATTAAATTTAAAAAATGGAAATATTCTAACATTTGAAGAGTTGGTCATTAGATATAATATCCCTTGTAAACACGTTTTAAAATATTTACGACTCAGGAGCATTATCAGGGCTAACCGAGGTCAATCCATGCTGGTTCCTCCACTGTTTCCATTGGAGTAAATTCTTATCACAAACCCCTTTGGAAAAGGTATCGCATCTAAATTCTATGGCTTATTGATAGCATTTTCTTCTGAATCTTCCGCTTTTAAACTCAATGCATGGAAAGCTTATTCACAGAAGGAAATAACACTGGAACAGTTCAGTAGTGCATATAAAGCAGCCATCCACATCTAAAATTTCTGCATTACAATTGGCTAATGAGAGTTTATAGTACATCAGAAAAACTTAACAAATTCAGTTTTAATATCCCAGACTTATGTAATAGATGTTGTGGGGATAAGGGTACCTTGTTACATTGCTTATGGTTATGTCCAAGAATAAAGGAATTTTGGAAAGAGGTTAGAATGACAGTGCAGGAGATCTTGTCAATTAGACTCGAGTTAGAGCCAAATGTTTTTTTACTTGGCCTATACGCAAAAGGGCATAAAATAAATCATTGTGAACAAATCTTCATAGATATCTGTTTACTACAAGCAAAAAGAGTGATTGCTCTAACATGGAAAATGTTGGGTAAGCCGAGTATCACACATTGGTTTAAGGAACTATCTTTATATTTACCTTAGTTTATCTTTATATTAACCTAAAGTTTGTTTATGTGCATTTGTATGCATAATAAACATTATGTGTAGAGTTGTATTTGGATTCTTATATATATATATATATATAAACACACACACACACACACACACACAGAGAGAGAGAGAGAGAGATTTTAATGTCTGTTCTCCATGAGAATACTATTTTCCAACTAGAGTTGTACCAAACTCCCTTAGTGATTTTGTGTAATTTTATTTATTCTAGTTCTCACGACATGCATGACAGCATGGATGTGCAAATAAATGCCTGTAACCAAAAGAACGCCTTGTGTTAGTGATTTCAGCTGGAGGGGAGCTATAGAGACTACTGGGGATTTAATATCTGAATATTATACTTAATATTATACTCTGCAGAAGTAGCAGAAGATGAAGAAGTGATTTTGTAATAATCTTTCTTTGCTCTTTTGTTATGCCCATGCCCTACTTATCTTCCTCATACACTTGTGAGTACTATATTAAAGCATATCATTTAGAGCTGCCATTCCCAAACCTAAGAACATGGCCCACTTACAAAATGAAAAATCTTCTGGGGCCTACCTGAACTTTTAATCACCACACTGATCAGCACACAGACTAAGTATTTAATTTTCTTACATAAATTTTTTAAATAAAAAAACAAATTCATTAATTCATAAACAGAACTATGTGGAGGTGAGTTTTAACACAATGCGATGCAATACATAAAACACATAACAGTTTGTAAACTTGTATATCTTTCACCACATGCAAACACATGCAATTAAAACTTGTCATCAACACAATATAAAATGTTGTGTCTGTTCCCCAGTCAAAATAATGTTCCACTTCTGTTAGAATTGAGTTATCTGCAATGCCACCCAGCGATACAGGTTAAGGTAGTACACATATCAAAGGGAAATTGATTTCAACACAACACCAGATAAAAGGTCAGATAAATAAAGAATAAAATGTAATTTAACTCCCTTGTTTTATTTATTTCTGATTAAATATTCACAATTAAGAAAGCAATCATACATATTTTATGGTAATATCAAACTTAATAAAAAATTGAAAATTAGAAACATTTTGTAAATGATCTGTTTGCATACTGGAGCTGAATAATATCATTTAAGCCTGCTATATCGCAACCAGACAAGAGTGTTTTTTTTTTAATAAAACACCATATTTTGCAGGGATAGGAAAAGGATTTTTGAAAAGCTGGGTATAGGATTGATTCCATGTTGGCCTTTTAATCAGTACTGGTGTCACTCTCCGTACAGGCTGATCACTGCAGTATTTGACAGTTTGTGGCTGCGGAATTAAATAGAGACGTGATTTGCATGTGACATTGAGGGTTTTAGTGCTTCAAATTGTATCTCCCTGATTTAGCATGCAGACAAGCCTATCTGTATGTATGCGGCTGCTCTGAGAGGTTCAAACCACTGCTTTGTGTTGGGGCAAGAGGTTATGTAGAGACTAGAGCTAGCCCTCTCCTCATCTCGACACTTACCTCCCTCTTTTGTACTCCAGAATTGATGCACTCAATAGTACAGTAGGTTTTCTTTTAATCTTGCTGAATTGATGCCACTGCTTTTTGTCCACCTTAGCTCTGGGTACAGAATGCTCTCAATGGTGGATGCTCTTTTGATATCATCAATGAATCTAACCCCCCCCCCTTTTTTTTTTTTTTCTGAAGCAGAAATATACAACTTACAAGGTGGGTAATGTTATAGTTTTTATTTCGTGCACCACAATAATCATGTAAAATTTCTTGAAGTATTTATTTCAATCAGATATTTCTGAATTGGGAAAATGTTATCTCATTCGCTCTCAATCAATTCTCGCCCCAAAGCAACATTCAGACACCTATTATATTTCAGCTCAATATGATGCTCTCACTCAAAATCAATTTTGTGCCTCAGAGGTTCACCTCACTTCTCGAAAAGGGAATGGCGAAACTCTCTTGGACAACCAACGTAATTCTGAAATGTTCCCAAATGCCTTTTCACCTTTGTGCTGTCTGTCGCGCTGACAATGATTCTCTCAGATGTGGGATGAAAGAAAGGAGAACCTTTGCCAGAGTGCCTTTGAAAGTGACTCACTGCTTGAAGGATCTAGCCTGCACTTTTTTGCTTAGTGCTGCTGGAGCCAGATCACTTTAGTCATGGCAACCCTGCCTGTCGTGTGTCACTTATTGTTTCTCATGGAGAGCAGTCAGTACTGTGCAGTGGCTACAAAAATCGGGAAGAACAGGAGGAAAACCAATTCACCCCTTCATGTTATTTTACAGTAGTTGGCGACATATCTTACTTTCTGCTGTTCAAAAAAAAAAAAAGGCAGTAAAATAGTGTCTTCCTTAAAAACAACTTGATCTTATTCAGTTCTTGTGTTTCCAGAGTAACCATACAGGCCTATTGCAGAAGATGTATCAATGGTGTTGATGTACGCACCTACATTTCAACAAATTACAGCACAAATTACAAAAATAACAATATATATACAATATATATAAGTTGCCAATGTATGTGGTGTTGCAGTCTTATACAACATCAATGATTCTGATGTGTTGATTCAACTGAATGGCAATTTTAAAGGTTGTTTGTGTTGCTGTTGAATTGTATTGCATTATTCTTAGTGGTGTTTCTAATGCTTAAGGCTCCCCTCACCCTTATATTGAAGTAAACTAAAAATTATATATAGAGACATAGTGGATACACATAAAGTCAATGGAAAAGAACAAAAGAGGGAGAACAGAGTTGCTAATAGGTGATAAAGCAGTTCATTGTAGATATGACATGTTGTAAGAGCACTGGCTGAGTCTTCCATTAATGAAGATCAGTATCGGAGATGTCTGGACGAATTATATGACAGGTGGACTCAAGTCATATAATCTCCAGCTGCACTTCGTCATTATACAATACAGGGTTGCATAAAGAAATGAAAGTCCAAAAACTCCTTCATGCTACATAAATTACAAAACATACAGTTGTTTATATATAAAATATACATAAACATGTAGTTCATATTTTGAATTTGTGTTAGGGTATTTGTAAACAGCAGCAAAATGATGGTGATGATGACATGGTCAGCATCAAAAGGTGCTGGCATCAAAATGTTCGGGTAACGGTAAACATCGGGTAAACACTGCCCATCCACTTTGACTGTGTGCAAGCACCAAGCATCAATGTTATAAACACAGAGTCCACCTCTCCTCGTCCAGTCCTGCAGTCTGTCAGCGTGGAACAAGGTCCGCCCGTCAACTGCAACAGCTTGATCTGAGATGTTGTGGTGGAAACAGGTCTCTGTGGGCACAACAGTCTCTGATTACACATTGTTTGGCCAGCCTGAGTCCCATTTGTCCATTTCCTTTTCCTGCGACGGGCTGCCAGGAGCACCCTAAAACCAAGCTGGATTAGCATGGCTCTTATTCTGACTCTCTACCTCCCTGCGGCAGTCCTGCTGGTCAGGATGATCAAAAGACCTCATGGGCTATGATGGTCTCAAAGTCTGCTGCTCTTAATCCAAAACACTTTTTTTCCCAAAATGTTTATGATAGTATTTTTGCCATGGCAATACCTACTGTATTTCAGCAATAAAGTCTGGAAATATTAAGGTTGTACCAAAACACAAACATTTAAATAAAGACATCAGCATGAATTAACACAGGTCAGTTATCCTCGGCTGCCAGATACTGATTCAGAAATGACACACATTCCACAAAAGCCCAGGTGTGTGTTAGCTAACGTCCATACTGTGAGACAGAGCAACACACTCATTGTCTGGTTGAGGCTTATTCAACCAATTAAAAGAGGCAATATATTTGTTTGGTGTGCTCGAACATGTCGTCATTCAGTTCCATTTGTATTATCTAATCATGATCATTATCTGCCCTTGACCATACCTTATACTTATGCTTGCCATATTTATTGTTTTAAGTAAAATGAGCAACATTTGTTAAAGATGCAGAAGTAGTTATGAAGTTGCTGTCTAAACCTTTACCCATAATAATAATAATAATAATAATAATAATAATAATGATGATTATATTCTCAAGTGAATTTAATTTAGTTTTAGTTGGATTTCTATCCCTGACTTCTTCTTGGTTTCTAAAAGGATTAACAGATTTAAAGATCATTTAATTTATTTATCATTATTATATAAATAATCATACGTTATATAATCTCCAACAAGACTGATGAACACTTGAACACTGATCTGCTGGTAAATGCACACTGTTCCCTATGGCTAAATTGCCATTAGCCATAAGGGAATATATTGTAGAAAAGCATTTATCTAATTATGTCTGAGATTGGGTGAAATCACCCACTGAGCTATAGAATCAATAAATGTGTTTTAAGCCCCACACCTTATCTTGAGACTTTAACATTAACCTTCCATTAACCATTACACAAGCACTTAATTGCACCTCAGTCAATAATGTTAATTTAGAAAGGCTTTGGCGTTAGTTTTTAGAGATATGTGTATTCATGTTATGGTAAAGTGGTGATCTTTGGAAGGGGCTATTAGAAGATGAAAGAGCTAATATAGAGTAAAATATTTCATGCTGAGATGAGTTATGATGGTGAATGTGTTTCTTTGCACTAATCTGAGTGGAAGGTCAATGCCTTTTAGGACAGTGATACTAAAGTGATGGGGATACCCTCTGTCTCGCCTTAACCTCCATCTCTAATTTGGCCCAGTGGAATACAACAAATGGTGTGCATAATTGAACATTACTTCCCTGATGATTTCTGGCAGGCCTGGCAAGGAAGTTCCCAGGTCAACACTTATGTCACTTTAAGGGGAAAAATGGGACTAATTTTGCTCTTTGATCTCTCTTAAATAATAATAGAGGCCAGGAATCTTTATTAGTCTTTACGGAAAGTAACTCATACAGAGTGACTTCGATTTATCATTTCCAACATTACCTTAAGTCTTTAAGATGAAGATAGAGAAAATATGCTACTGATGTGCCTTCAAAGCAAAATGGACATAGCAATATAGGCAGGTGATAAAGTGACTGGGACAGAAATATCTCTGACAGCATTTGATACCATTAGAATAATTACCACTGGTGCTTTTTCCTGAAATGAACAAAACTTTTTCAAATCAATGCTGATTTGACTGGAGCATTCTTGTCTAACATTCTTGTCTAACATTTGAAAGCACTATAACCTGATAAATGATGGTCTTCCTATAACTTAAGTCAGGCGCTAAATTCATGTAAAAGAATGAGGCTGGTATTGTTCTATTTGAAGCAGTGTTCTCCACCTATCATCAAACACTCTCTTGGTACTTTCTTATTTCCATAATCTGTTAGAAAACAATCAAGACAGAAAACCACAAACATGCAGATTCATTATTCAAATACAAGAAAATAGTGCATGTGGTGGGGATTTTCAGTGGTGAATTAACCCTCAATTAGTGCATTAGCAATTAGCAGTGGCAGGATGGTGTAGGTGGTACTGGGTCAAAATAAACTGCAGTGTGTGTGTGATCATGTTAATGATCACCCGTTACAACAGTGTTGCCAGTGCAACTTCACATCTGCACACTTGGGGTCAGTTGCACCAACTGGGCTTTACTAAGACTGGCCTTAACTGCTAAGTCAGTCTTAGTTAAGACCAGTTTTTAGAATGGATTCTAAGTCAGAACATAAGCCTAGTCTTAACTGCGCCCAGTCTTAGCAATGTGCTTTTATGTGAATACTACGTGGCTATGGCTGTTGCCTAGCAGCAGTGTGTGTTACTAGAATACATATATTATAAGAGTGTATATATAATTTGCAACATTATCAATGATCAAAGAAAAAGAAAAGGCAGTTTCACTGACACTGAAAAAAATTAATATAGCTGTATATCCACCACAAGAAAACACTCCCTGCCAAGCTGTCCAGCATAATACCATGCTCCTTTATAAAATCACAGAGTTTTGTGAGTTGTTGAGTTAGGGGAAACTTGATAAACTGAAACGCTGTTGTACCACCATGTCAGCTACTCTGTGGCTAGATAAATTGTATACATTGTATGCACAGATGAGCACACTCATGGCCTCGGTTTCGACTATATGTCTGCTCCTGACCAGGTGTAAGATTTACGACCGGTCTTAGCAGGAGGAAGGCTCAAGACCAGGTGGTGCGACCGGTGTAACTGTCAGGTCGGACTTAGAACACCAAGTTACGACCAACTTAGCTTAAGACCAGGCGTAAGCCCTGTGGTGCAACCTGCCACTGACTTCCTCTGAATGCAGCTTGTTTCCAAGTAACGTTATGTTAATGAGATGGAATGCCCCACTGCACAAGCTGACAGGATCAGTTCCTTAGGTTTCTGACATATGGAAACCTGTCTGTCTGAATCTGTTTGTTTTGTTTTACTGTCCTTGGTACACTGCAGTTCTGAAGCAGAAATGCTCAGCCATAGCGTTGACTGTTTTTTTGCTCATGACATGTCTTGTATAATATCAAAAACACAATTTGGACTAGTTAACAGGGTTAAAAACTTGATTTTCATCTGTCAAAAATATCAGTTTCTTGTCACCACAAACATAACTGAAATTGTCCCTCATCAAAAATATCCAGTGGTTTGACACTTACAAATGTTGAAACACACACTGCAACTGCGGTCACTGACTTGGCAGACTTGTCACCTGCAACTTCACTAACATCCCCACCAACCTCCCGACATGAAAGACAGGTAATAAACATGTAATCTGAATTTGAAATGACACATTTTGGGTAAATTTCCATATGGTAATTAGCCTATGACACGTACAAATTTGAAAGCATCTGGTGGTTTGCAGACACATAACTGCTAGCATTGTATCCTGACAATTGGCTTGGCAGCCGGTATATAACCTATAACAATTTCCTTTCACTTCACTGCTAGTAGTTTAAAATTCAGTCTTAAACTGTGTTGAGTATCAGTGATATAAGAGGTGGACAAATGATCTCCACATGGTTATGTGACAGATCATCATAAACGCTGTGGAATATCAGTTATGCTATCAAGAAAGTGTGATCTGGAGACTATACAATGCATTTGTAACTTATATGAATCACTTTTTATGTGAGATTCCATAAATGACTACAATAAATTATACTGCATATGCTCAAGCAGGACTATTTCATCGGGAGGAACTTCTGTATTAGGTTAACAGGTTGCAAACGTAGTTTTTACTTCATTAACAATGTGAAATCTAGTCTTGTAATATAAAACACTGGTGTGGCATGTAATATGAAATAAAAAATTTAAGGCAACCAGACAGAATAGTCTTCGGTATTTTCTGTTTTAAAAACACATCAAGTGCTACTCCGAGCTGATTCTGACTGACTGACCTTACAGCAGTGGAACACAGAGCAAAGGGGTTGAGGTTGTTTGATTTCATCTATTTAATAGAATATGGTGCACAGCCTTTCCCATACATTTCACCATTTGATTGTGGATGAACTCATTTATTTTTACTTTGTTGGGTTTGTACTTCATGCAATGAAGCAGCACAATTCATCCCAATTTCCCTTGGAATGTCACTAGGGAAAAAAGTTTAACATGCAATTAATGTGTCAGACAGTAGGAAGAAATAGCTTCAGCTTACAGAAGGCTCTGTGACAGGTGCATTGTGGGAGAACTGATTCTTACTTAGGGGGTAAGGGAATTGTCATTACCTGTCTGTTCCCTATGACACTTGGCTGGAAGCCATCTGATTTGTTACAGGAGTTTTGAATTGGCCTGCTGCCCTTGCACCCAGCTAGCAGCCGACTCTCCAGATTAGCAGGGGAAGATATAAACCATCTCTTTACAGGTCAAGAGCTTAGCCACTCAGAGGTTACACATCAGTCAACCAGGGTGTGAGATTTGTGAAGTTGAGCAACAAAATTGCAAGCTAGATAGATGTTTGCTTTTTCTCTCTCTGTGCTTATTCAAACATCCCCAGATGGACAGCTGGATGGGGTGGGGGAGGAAGGAAAAATAAGAAATGTGGGATGGCTGCTCTGCTTGGAATAGTCGTCAATTCATTGTGAAATCCACGGCTAGAGGGATCAATACAATATATGTTGCCTCCATTAGCTTGATTAAAAAGAGGGAAGGATGAAGACTGCAAGCTAAACAACTTTATTCCAAGGATTATACAAGGATGGGGGCTTTTTACGGTGGCTAAGAAGTGTCAAACGAAATGCGTATCCAAAGTGCAAAACACAAGTTAGACAAACACAAGCCCATTAATGGAAATCACAAATGCAAAAGACACATCACAATTGCAAAGGTCATAAGCTGTAGTTGTCCACTAATACACAACAAAATTATTGTAACACAGAAATGAGACTGCATGGAGGTTTGAATATACAGCCTACAGCCTTCTAACCACTTCTGACATGCATGCAAATTCTCCCGAGTTTTTGAGCATTCATTGGCCTTAACAATAACTTCCATGGCAGACATCACAATTTGCCATGCTGCCACCGCCATCCTGTTAGTTGACTGATATTTAATCACTCTTAATCATTAAGGTCTTTTTTTATAAGCTGACTGAGGCTTTGGTGGATCGGGTTAACTATGACCCCTGTAAATGGCAAAAAATATAGAAACAATTCAGAAAAAATGCGGAAAACCCATAAAATATAAAAGTTCTCGCCCCCCATCATTGATGCTCCTGCAGAGTTTTGTGAGTTTTTGAGTACCCCAATTCCCCCAAAATGTTTAAAAAAGCGGAAAAATAATAATAAAAACAATTCTACAAAAACAATAGTTTCCTTGCATACTCAGTGCTCGGGCCCTAATGATAAATTAAGAGGAGAAACTGGACTGTGTGCAATTTGGTAGACATCCAAAGTGTTATTGTGTATTGTTACATCTTTTTTTTTTTTACTTTGTGACAACGCTCTCTGTACCCTTGGCCGTTTGGGAGGTGTGGGTTGGGGTTGGATGGGACTGAATGATTGATGGGGCCCAAAACTGGATGGGCCCCATCAATCATGTTGGCAATTATTAACCTTGAATGTTTCAAACTATTTTGTCTCAAGCCTAGTTTGTGAGACCTGTTTTCAGGGCCAGGAACAGCTGACATGTTTAAGGTCCATGACAGAGCGAGTGCAGTGGAGACGTTGGGGAGGGAAAAAGACAATTTATAGAAAAGAAAGCTGGATAGCAAAGGGTGTGTGGGGGTGAAGTGGCAGGGTTGGCAGGTTATCTGACTGATACTTGGCAAAATATCAACGGCCTCTAATTGGCCTATCAATGGCACTAATCACACTCAGCAAGAGGCAGTAGGTTGTAACTCACAGAACTGCAACACTTGATTTGGATGGAGGATAAGCAAGGCCAAGGCTCTGCACTGTACATCACACAAAAAATGTGACATATTTCACCCGTGACAATCCAGGTTAAAAAGACACCTTTCTGCTAAATATTGATAATACTTTTTTTTAATTATGTTTGAAGATTTTCGTGTTTAAATGGAGATAAAGTTTTAGCTGACGTTCAGGGGCAGGACCACACGTATCATTACAACCCTCACTCAGGTAGATGCTGCAGGAGTGTGCTCATGTGTGATGTCATCACGCTCTCTGTAGTGTCTCCCAGGTTGCTAGCTCTGCTCCATACTACCCCCCATTCCCTCCAATAAATTATTGGACACCATCAATGTCACACCACATAAAATGTGATCAATGGCACCAGGTTGCCAGGTTCACACAACACGTCCACTATAGTTTATTTTTCCCAATAACCTTCATAAGCACGTTCTGAATCGCAAACTTTAAGTTTTTACTCTAGTATGTACTGCAGCCACCCTTACAACGTGCATACTGTCGCATGCAGTATGCATACAATTGGGACATTGGGTGTTTTCCAAATTACATACTTTTCTTTTTATTATTAGTACATAATGCAGTGGCCCCTACGAGTACATACTGTTGCATGAAGTATGCATACTATTGGGACAGTTGCCAGTTTATGCTGCTGGCAACTGTCGC
The DNA here is from genome assembly GCF_965226575.1 of Pagrus pagrus. NCBI lineage: Eukaryota > Metazoa > Chordata > Actinopteri > Spariformes > Sparidae > Pagrus > Pagrus pagrus. The sequence continues at coordinate 29,107,134 of NC_140192.1, forward strand.
CTTCATCTCTCCTCTACAGCAACCTCTCCTACTTGTTACTGCCACCAGGTTGGCACTCGCACCTAACCCAGGGCTGCCTGTATCCCAAGTTTCTCTCAGCAGCCCACCAGCAATCCTTGCTGCACCATCTACAATTCTTCCATACGCACCTATCCAACCGACAAGAAACATTTGGTTTTCAGTAAACCAGTGAGTACATTGACCTAGCTGAACTACTCCTTCCCTCCCTCAACCAAACTTCTGACTGATTGATTGATAGCCATGAAGGCATTCTCAACATGCATGTCCCAATTTGTTCAGAAGAGCTCAGAGTCATAGAGGTTTCTCGTTATATAGAGATATTTTCTCCCCAGCTTACCCAGCTCGTGGACAGGAGTTTGATTCCTAAAGAAGCCTTTTCCACACCGCAGTCGCTGAGCTCTTCATCAACATCACACTCGTACTTGGTTGCCTTCTTCAACATTGTACTCGACTATCATGTACATCTCATTGATGGTGTGGTCCTTGCTCGTGAATGGGCAAATTATGCATCATAGCTGGTATGACTGGTCAAAATCATTTTTTTTCTTTTTTATTGTTGAAAAGATTTAATAACATGGACAACAACAAAATAATGACAACAAGAAAACAAAACAAACAAATAATGTGCAAATATATAGGCAATAAATAGGTAGAATTACTGTGATCAGCAATGATATGTGATGATATGATAAGGGGTAGGTTTGGTAGGTGTGTGAGTAAGAAGTTAGGCATATGAGCGGCAGAGAGAGGGGGGAGAAAAAAAAAGAAAAAGTCAAAAATCATTGAAACACAAATTCATACTTTGCTGTTAAATTTTTTAAACCTCGCAGGACCTGCCTGTGTCTCCATCTTTACAAACTGTTTTCTCAAGCACTGTCCAAATGGTGGAGATCCAAAGCCTCCAGAGATACCAGGAAACCTTTAGGAAATGTGTCAACAATTAAGCAAAATACATCTGGAATATTGTATTTGATGCAATGGTGCAGTTTGGTGGGATGGCTAATTAATTAAGTATATAGAATCAAATGAATATCTACACCCGTTACATTGGCTTGCCTTCTGTCTGTATTATTTCATAGACTGCTAATTGCATTTTTAAATCATCATTTGTTAAAGGTAAAGTTGTCTGGGCAGTCTTTCTGGAGCTTTAAAATGCATTCACTACATTAAATACAGTAAAACTGTGTCAGTATGCTTTTCTTTCAGTGCTTGGTCCTCAATAGAAACTAATGTTAAGTCTAAAGATTAATGGCCGACCTTTTAACCTTTTGGTTATGTAAGCAATAAGTGGGATTATCCAGGGTTAGGGTAGCAGTTTACTACCGATCCAGTTTATGCACAAGTATCAACTTCTGAACTGCTGGAAGTGCAAACCATAGAAATATACATTACCATCAACATACAACCACAACTGTATGACCTTAACTCTTCATCAATAGATTGAAATAAAAATAAAACACAAAAATATATTTCCCTCTTTCTTTCTTTGTGAAAACAAATGATTGTTTACATTCTCTATAAACAATGAAATTACTATGTTTACTCTTTACAAAGGCACCGGACAAGATGCTACTTGTCTGTCTGAATTGGAAGTCTCTTTCTCAACCCATGAGAACAATTCAATACCGGACGGCCTTCAATTCAAAAGGAAAGGAATCCTTTGTTCGTCCTTTAATTGTCTTTAGCAAAAAAAATATGTTTAGTGCTGGCCAGCAAAACATAAAAGTTATATAGAGCTCTATATGTGAAGTGTAATGTGATGTTTTGCCTGAAAATATCAGATGGGGTCCAAGAGATGGCAGGCAGCAGCTGTCCTCCCAGTAGCCACAGGAAAAGCACAGTCTCTGCTCCAATGACCACCCACTAGCAAGGAAACATCGTATTTATAAATGAAGTGAAGGCAGGCTAATACAGAGCACTGACGAGCAGGACACACATGTGAACTACACAGCAGTAATGATCTTCTGAGCCCGCGATCCCTGCCAGAAGCACCATACTATTGGCTGTCATAACACTGCCGTAATATGACACCGTGTTAAACTTAAAGGGCACTACACAAAACAATACTAACAGAAAACATCAGCTGACTGAAACTACAGCTGGGTGACAGTTACAAGCTACATCCTTTTTGAAGATATATGAGCAATCAAAATTTTGGACAGGAATCAAATAAGATCACATCCTTGCTATGTTCTTCAACAATTAAATATATTAAGTCTGATAAATGTATAACATGTCCTAATATTAAACTCATCTATGAATGCCCATGTAAGTTTGGGCTCATCCAACAGGAATTTTAAAGTTCCCTTACTAAAATCGTCATTTCGACAAACGGCTTTTTTCGTTCAGGGGATCATCATGTGAGACTCAAACTGGATCTTAAATGGGGTCATTTTAAACTCAAACTGGAACAGTTTATGAAGACACACCAGTGAACTAGTGCTTCTTGTTTTATAGGCTTTACTACATATTAGTTAGCATCTTGTATTATAATGAGCCGTGGCAGTATTGGCTGGTAATGTTTTCACCTTGTGAGTCATTTCGACAAACGGTCGACGTGTGACGTGTGTGTGTGATCATGGTAAAATGTCTTCCTGGAGACACCTTTTTTAGTTGGAACTAACACAGAAGCAGTTTTGAGTATTTTGCAACACATCGTCATACCATACCAACTGAATAGGTCATTTGTCAGCATCTCCCAAAACAACATCGCCATTAGTGTTACAGCGAGACACTATCCAGGGCTACCAGAACAGGATCTGGGACATCCCAGATTGGGACCAGAACCTATCTGATAGGATCCAGTACCTCCTTCATCACTATCAAATACAATTTACATAATATTTAATGTTATTTAATGCTTCTTTATTTATTGTGGCCTGAAGCCTAATTAAAGCAGAATTTTGTGCATGAAACACAAGCTCAGCTGCCATGTGGTTTATGCTTTTTAGTATCTCAATATTTTGGCATATGATCACTGTAAACCCCACAAGTAATCCAATGTTTGTGCTGTGAAATGATGAAATGAGTATGGTAAAGTTAAGATGTGTCTGTGTATGTAGATACAAGTCTGCAACACTGTCCATGGTACTGAAATGAATCAGAGGCAATCAATCAGACAGACAGACAGACAGACAGACAGACAGGCAGAATATGTTATTTAAATTGGTTTCTTGGCCTGCTGCCTTTTGCAGGTGTTAGTAGATCTTTCGGCTCGCCTGTAGCAGGCCACAAACGGAGGGGAGACGAGTTGACAGGAGGGTGAAGGGACAGTCAGGAGAGAGAGGGAAAGAGGGGGAAAGAGTGCGTGCAAACAGTAACATTATTCAGACTTTTTCACTCTCTGACCATCTTGGACAGAACCCTGTCTATGTCCCGGGACCTTTTGATTTACAAATAAAGCACAGCACGTACCAGACCATCATTGAATGGTAAGGTTTAGGCAAGAAAAGTACAGCTGCCTTTCTAATGAAGCACTTTCAGTATAGTACCCCTTGAACCCTACGTAACCTGTGGTAATTGTACCTAAACGCCAGATCTGCTTTGTGTATCCAATTCAGACAGTTCTCTTAAAGGGGGGCTGAAGATGTTACTGGCTTCAAGGTAACCACTTTCACTTTTCAGCAGTTGAGAAACAGCATGGGAGACTGGTCTTAACTCTTAAACAGAAGAATACTGATGTATACTGATGATGAATACAACACTGATGTAACGTAATAGTAATTCAACTGAAGTAACGTTATCTTCACCCCACCTGTCTCTCCTCAGCTCTGTCCTCTGTGTGTATGAGGAGCCCCGATGAAGCCAAAACGTGTTGGTCTAATAAAGTTGCTGTATATACTATATACTAAGTGCTGCTGGAGCTTTTTGACCTCTGTGTGATGAGCCCCGCCCGAGGTAGTCTCACATAGCCAGACCTACGCACTGACAGCACTTTGCACCCGTGGTAAACAGAGAGAGGAAGGCTGCAGGCTGCAAGACAGAAGACTGCTGATGAAAAGCGGGACGTGAAATCCTCCTTCAAAGAGCAGAGGAAGAGATGGCTGTTTGGACTGACCAATCAGTGGTCTTCAGTGTTTACCTCCACCTTTTAGTTTAAGATCAGTGTGCTGGGTGCCTCAACAGAAGGGTAATGAAAAAAACAGTTGTTTTGGTACAATCCACAACTTTTGACAATGGAAACACAAAGATTACTGCTCCAAAGTGTAACAAATTGCTTGGTGGAAGTGGGCCTTACTTGGTTAGGTCAGGTTCAGAAAACATCATGGTTTGGGTCAAAATCACTACATGGCGTTACTTGACGTAAGGTTGTAAGCACCTACTTGATTTTTTGACCTATATGTTCATTTTTCTGAGGAGGACAGGCCTGTATTTTGTCAATTGTCTGTTGGTCTGTGGATAGATTTTTGTCAGCACCATAGTGTCACAACCATGCATGATACAGTCACAAAGGTTTACACTAACTGGAACAAGGCCTGTAGGAAGTAGGAAATGAGCCATTAGCACCCCAGTTTATGCCCTTGGCCAACATTTGTTTTAAGTTGCAGATCACTTTAACCCAGTTCCAATCATTCCCGTAGTGCAGCCGGCATTGTTTTCACTTTGTCTGTCTGTCTGTCTGTCTTTGGACAGATTTTGACACAACAATAGCATCACAACTTTGCCACATCCGTGGTCCTGCAGACATTGATTGAGGCAGGAACTACCGCAGAAGCAATTCTGTGTTTTCTGCCAGGTGTTTATATGTCTGTCTGTCTGTCAGACTATGGAGAGATTTTGTCACTGAGATGACAGTTACAACTGTTGTAAGATGCAGTCATGAAACTCTAAAGGTGTGTAGTCACGATCAAAATGACGTCCAAGTTCAAAGATGGGTGTGGTCTCATGTAAGTGTGTAGTGTAAGACTAATGAGTAGTCATTGGTCAGAAGGTGAACATGTTGATGGGCATCATGGCTGCTGTGATCACAGTGCATGATGGTCTCCAGTTCTGTTTGTATTTGCTTGTTGAGTTCTGAGTTTTTTGTTTCTGATGTACATATTTGATGTTGGGTTTGTGTGTTGTACTGTACATTGTGTATTTGTTGTGGTGTGTTATGTACAGTAATTAAAAGGTTAGGGACAGCTCATTGTTAGTTAAATTAGTTAAGGCTGTAAACACTGTGGTGTGTAGGATCAGGTTATGCTACATACTTGTGAAAGTACTTGAAAGTTTTTCAAAATCTCAAATTTATAAACTTCATGAATAGTCATAGACATGGACAACTATCAATGTGATACCAACCAGCACGTTGTAAGCAAAAAAGCTGTAAAACCAGTGCCAACCTGCTGCTTATTTGTTGTACAGATGGCTTCTTTGTGTTGTTTGGATGTGGAAGTCTGCTGAGTCAGGTAAATAGGTCGGATGTACAGTGGTGCTGGCTGTGGTCCAGAATGACCCACAGAGAGATGAGAGTCTTTCTTTCCACTGACAAAAGTGTTGAGACTCTTTTTATTCTGGCCTGAAATCTGATAGGACGGTTGAGAGAAGTCCCCAAACATTGGGCCGCTCTGTCTATGTGTCTCAGCTCCACATGTGGAGAGGATGGCTTTGGTCTCAGTTAGGCTTGCAGGACACACCCAGCCAGCAGAACAAACATGAGCACTGTCACTGTGTTTGGCATCTGAGATGTCTGAAGTGACACAGTGCTGACCAGGCTCTTATGGAGTGACATCAGCAAGGTCTGAGCAACCCGCATGTAAAGTACTGATTTAGAGGTGCGACCTTATGGTAATGTTATGATGAGTAATGAGCAGGTAGGTTTTATAGGACATTTTGTGATTTGTTAATAATGAGATGTTTTAGGTAAACAGTATTAATTGTTGGGCTGGTCAGACACTTTTGTTTACACCGGCCTGGCTTTCCTCTTCACCAGCCCACCGTTGTGCCAATTATTATTATCATCAATCAATCAGGTTAAAGTTTTAAATGTAGCAACCTTTATGGAAAAAGCTAGCAGCTATATATACCACTTCCCCTGGTTGTACCCAACACTGTAACAGTTAGATTTGAGTTACAACCTATTTTTCCACAATTTATATTTTGCCTTCGGCTACGGGAATGTCTGAAAACTGTTTTGTTACAAATGAAAAATGATGTATAGGCTTAGGCTTCCACCAGTTGTTTAATTTGGTTTTCTTCGCAAAAGTTGTGAAGGAAGGCATACTGGGAAATTTGTTTGACCTATGGCCTTGCTTGCACACTGTTGAGTTAACAATCTAGAGACGTGCATCAACAACAGCGAGGTCAGATGAAAATGTGGAAAAGAAAAGGAGGAGCTGAAAAGCTTAGAGAGAAAAGGAAGCAGGCATTAGAGGCTCCGGTTTCCATATACCATCATGATCCTCAAGTGTTGCAGTGCACATGAAGCGGTATGATTGGCGTTTAATTAATTATAGGCTATAGCAGTGTTTGGTTGAAATTAGCTTGAGCTTAAAAAACGACCTCACTGATAGACAAGGTGGTATTAGACTATTTAATGCAATGCTGTGCTATGTCCTTTAGAGTCTGTAAGCCTGTGTATTTAAAAAAGGCTGTAAATCCAAATAATGCAATGATCTTATTGAAGAATTCTGCAGGATTGTCTGAATGGCCACAAAGTCACATTTCTCACTTTCTGGCAAGTGTCATCAAACCATGATGATACTGTACTGCTGCACTAGTAAACAGTTTCCTGAGACATCTAATACCCCTTTTACACTAAAATGACCATGTATACGCAGGTTTTTTAAAGCTGCTAAAAGTAGTTGACTGATTCTCGACATTGCAGGAGGTGAGTTTGCCTTTCTGTTTTTTTTTCCCCTTGTGAAAATACACCAAATACACTGGAAAAACAGGGAACAATAGAAAGTAGTTGTTAAAGAGTGAGATATCTTGCTTCTCTCTGATGTCTGTTGAGAGTTGCACATGCTCAGTACCGATCAGGCAGCTGACTTGGCTCAGACCACACAAAAGCCACAAACAATGGTCACTTTTTTAATGTCTTTAAATTCAGTCTCTCTTTCAAGCTCAGTGCCGACTGAACAATGTCCAAGCACTGATGACAGATGTGGATGGAATGATATTAACAAGCTAATGGCCTTAACTTCCACATACGTAATAGCATCCTGCCTGAAAAGGAGAATAAATTAGCCTAGCTTGGTTTAGCTTTAGCTTAACTTCACACGGCTGTTATGTTTACATTTCAGCCAAGCTGAGTCGGAGGTGATAAATACTCATGACGACTGCAGGGTGTTGGACACATTCACACTGCACATAAAAACCAGATGTTAGCGGTTGTTAGTGTGTAGCGTGTGACAGTTAGATCATCAGCTCGATCATGTATCAAGGCTTGTCTTTTGCTTTGTCATTCATTCTTTCAGAGTTTTTGTATGTTTGACCATGTTACGTAGTATGATGGTTCGGGATCAGAGCGGAGGCATCCCCTTTTGTGGTTACACGAAGGAGAAGCTATATATAAACACAAGATACAGTTATTGTAATAAACAGCAGTTAGCTAATATTTTTTGTTCCAGATTGGTTATTCAAGTTTACAACTCTAGTAAATCTAACACCCAAAACACTGCATCATATACTGTAGATGACTCTTGATGTGTTAGTTGCTGCTATTGGTTAACAGGACTTTGTACAGCAATGTCCAGAGGATACAGACCACATTTTGTGCAAATGTGACAGCAGTAACCACAAGAGACGAGAGTGGTGATCAAAGAATCCAACAGAAACAGAAACAATGGAAGAATGTATGATTATACAAACAAATGCAAATATAAAGGAACAGGGGACTGGATGTTTCTCTGGACTGAATTCTTCCTGTGTGGACAGGATTTCCACTGAATGTACCATCATCAGATTTTATAGTCATGGAGGTGAGTCTGTAGCATCTCAGTTAGTGGTGGATGCATCACTCTTGTTCTCTTTCCCACTTTATGAATCAGGTTAAATTGCTGCCTAAGAGCTCACCATGAGCAGTTTTAACTAAGGACAGACACACAGCTCTTTTCACTGATATGTTCGCAGCCAAAGCTAATGTGGAGAGGGAATGGAGCACATAAAAGATAAATATACCAGGTGGTGCTACACTTGAAAATCTCATTATGTTTTCATGGACACAATGCAGGACAAGGTGGCGAAGAAGACTGGGTGACAAAGAAAAGCAACATCCTCATGTCCCTTCACCTGGAGAAGGACCTATAGAACAGGAAAACCATGCTGGTAACAAATGTATTAAATCACAGAAAAAAGATGTTTCGCTAAAATGTGAAGATGAATCATGCTATAGTTTCAAGTCTATTATATTAAGAAATTAGGCACATTATGTCTGTATGCAAAGGCAATGGCATAAGTTATGTCTGAGTTGTAGTATGATAATAAAACGGCCAATTACCATAAGTATCGAGACTTGCCTTTTCATTATATGACCTCTGTACTTGTGTATTGTGTGTACACTCCACATATGAATGGTGGTGGAACACTTTAACCTCTCCCCCTACCCCCACTGTCCTGTTATATTACTTTAACCCTTAGTTTAACACTTAGTTTAAGATGTTCCCCCCATAGCTGCCCCAGAATCCATGGCCTGTACTGAGTGACAGACAATGCTCATTTAAAACACAAAAGCACGTAGAGTCTTATTCAGACTACAGCTGCCCTCTTTCAGACCTGTATTCTAAAGCCACTCTCTGTTGTCCCCTGCTCAGGTTTTTCCCTACGGAGGGAAATAAAGCTGGGCCCCACTGCATTGCACTTGGTGTGAGGGGAGAGAAGGGCTTGCCTGTTTGAAATAAAGAAGGAAAAACCTCTCCACTGAGAGGACACCTTAGAGGTGCACCTTTTGCTTTGTTCTGGGCAGTTGGCTGGAAAAATGGAAGGCGAAGTAGGAGGGGAAAACATCATGCAGGTGGGCAATTCATCCCTAATGTGTTTATGAAAGATTCTTTGATAAAAGGGTAAAGAACGTCTGCTGATTCCCAGTGAGCTTTTTGTCGTTTTTTTCCCCCCAAGTTTCCGATTTAGCACCTTACAGGGAAGCACCTTGTGTGCCTCCAACCACTCCACTTACAAAACATACATGTGTTTTTTGTTGAAGGTAAGCCAAGCTGATTTACCTTTTTGGCTGAGAATGGGGATTCACTTATCTGTGGGCACATTTGCGATGATGCGTCTATGCCTTTGTGTGTTTTCCTCATCAGCTAATACTTGCTTCAGACTGGAAGTCAAATTTTGAGATGTTTATTGCATGAGTTATGCTTCAGATATAGCTTCTTTGTCAGAGTTTCCCTCATGTGACTGTCCTTTGTGGAATTTAAGAATGTAAAGCGCAGAGAATCACTTATGTTCATGACTTTCTCATCGCAACTCAGTCTTTCACACCTGCTGTGCTTTTTGTTTGGCCATATTTTCATTCTTTAAAGGAGGCTTTATGTCAGTGATTTTCCCTGCTGTTGTATGTTATATCAGTTTTCCTTAAATGTGAAGCAGTCCTCTCATTTATGCTGCTTAGATATTTCTTGTACAAATATTTTGGCTTCTAAACTGTTGTTATTTGACAAATACTAATTTGATGTGTTTTAATCATAAAATAATTAATATTGTTTTATTATTCCTAAAATGATTTAAAGCTGTTATTGACAACATTCAGCCACCAAATGTGACAATCCATCTCCCACCTTACATTGCCTTCATGTTAAAACCCTGCTGTTGTTCCAATCATCTGCCCCCTCAAATGGTTGGCACTTTTTGCACTATAGCTACCATTGAAAATGCTAGCTTACATTGCTAACATTGCTAATATTAGCTAGCAAACATCAGCTAATGTTGCTAAAGCTAGCTAGCAGTATTCTGGGCGCACACTGTAGTCCCCCCCCCAAACTGGCAACTATCAAGACTGGTGATCACTTTTCGTATTATTGATTTAATATTATAAATACTTTAGTTATTATTATTATTATTATTATTATTATTATTATTATTATTCATTATTTATTATTGCTGTTATTATTGCTGTTATTATTGTTTAAATGGTAAAGAGTATGGTCTAGACCTGCTCGTTGTGAATGGGTGCTATACAAATAAAGACTGATGGATGGATGGATGGATGGATGGATGGATAGATGGATGGATGGATGTATGGATTGATTGATTGATTGATCTTGTCAAGATGCTGGAACCAACGAACAGAATTCTTTCACAAACATTAACAAAACAATCATTTTGTACCTGACATATTAAGATTACTGATTCACAATCATATTTTTTTTTTTTTTACGGTAAAGAAATTCTTTTATTCTGCACCATCCTGCAAGCTCTGTAGATGAACTGTTTTTTAATTCATCATTTTTACATTGACCTTCAAATATGTTTGTATATATATACAGTATGGTTGTTTATATTAGAAAGAATTCACAGTCAGGATCACAATCAACTGCACCTGATGAACTATATTCATACACCACAAACCAAAGTTGTCCATTTATATAATCACAAAATAATTCACTTCAGCTCATTAAAAATATCTATAACTATGTAAAATGTCTTGACGTATTCAAAAGTTTACATACACGTAAAAAACATGTATACCATGGCAGTCTTCAGTTCCAATGATTTCTAGAACTCAAATTTTTGTGGTTGGTGATGAATGAGTGGAACACAAACTACTTTGTCACTAAAAACATTCATGAAGTTTTTTGGTTCAAATCTGAATTTATTATGGGTCCTCTGAAAATTATTATGGGTCCTTTTGACGCAACTGTGTGTGTGTGTGTGTGTGTGTGTGTGTGTCTATATATGTAAATCAAGCAGACATACTGTAGATAAGCAGCCACATAGATACATAAAAACTGACATAAACAAGCAGATCGATTGTAATGACTAAGAATTAAAATTAAGAACAAAGACTGAAAATATCAACAAAGAACCAACAAGAAGAAAAACAAGATAAAATATGCTATGCTATATAAAACATGTAATTTAATGTTCACATTATATATATATATATATGTATGTGTGTGTATGTACGTATGTATGTGTATGTATGTATGTATGTATGTATGTATGTATGTGTGTATATATATATATGTATGTATGTATACAGTATATATATATACATACACACAGAATATATGTGTGTGTGTGTGTGTGTGTATGTATGTATGTGTATATATATTCATCTTTTTATAAATGAAAGCATTTATTCTTTAACAAGTATGATAAAAGTACAATAAATAAATGAACTCGATACTCATTTCACCCAAAAGTAATCTATATATGAGTCATTCCATGAAAATGGTGCATTTTGAGTCCCTGTCTCCTCTTAAGGTGTATTTTATCTACTGAGTCACAAAAATCTATATTTTAACAACTTTGTATGCACGTACAACTACGAACTTACATACATATGTATGTAGCCTTCATATAAAATAAAATAAAACAATAAAAAAATTGATAAACATCTTTTCCTTTTTAACATACAGTAGTGTTTTCTTCAAAGAAAAATGTAGTTCTATGAAATGACACTGCATTTTTGGTGGGTAGATCAGTGACCCTCTACTGTCTTTTTAATTATGTAATTAACAACACGTGGAATCATTCACTCGTCATCTATAACTTTGCCAAGTTTGAAATGAGGTCTTCCTGATGCGTGGGGATGTCCAAGATTGACTCAGTAACAGAGTTGGGAAGAAAATTGGGGAAGGAGGTGTAATTTAGATTAACAAAGTTATGAACCTGGAAGTATTGAGAAAGATGAGATTTTGGGAGGTTACATTCTTCACACAGTTCACTGGCTACAGAAGACACTGTCAGTGTAAAGGTCCTTTAACCTAAAAAGGCCTGACCCCTGCTACAGAGAGAAGAACATCAGAGCCAGGAGGGTGAAAAAGATGGTTGTTGCAAATTGAGCTTTGAGTCTGAATAACAGTTGGGTTACATGAAAATGTGTTTGCCATGAAAAGCATTTGAAAATATTTCAATGACGAGTGAATCAATGAAACATTATATTAGACATTATACACTTTAAAAGGAGGTGATATATCACATTTGAAGTACTCTTTGTCTCCTTACATACACCCTTCTCGTACTTCCACAAGCCTCTAACTTGGATCCATCAGTAAATAAGACTTTTTGCATCATATGCTGTGAGATTCAGTTTTTTTTTTTAGCCCACCTCAAGCGTTTGGCCTTGTCTCCTCCTGAGAAGTGGTTTAGAAGCTGCTACTCATCCTCTGAAACACTACAGACAGTTCTCTTGACAGTGCTTTTGCTGATTTGAATCTTACATTCTTTATTTTGCAAATTCTGTATCTGTGATGAAGTTGCTCTTCTGACTCTCAGGGAACAAAGCTTGATGTATTATTTTTCTGATGGTGTGGTCACACTTTGGATACAACGGGTCCAAAGATACAAGACTTTTAGAGTTCCATACACTGCCTCCTTAGTAACTTTTAGTCTAGCCATGATTTGACTTGACTTCATATTGCAGCAGGATATGAAGCCAAACACACCTCAAAGCTTTGACAGAACTACTTGAAGACCGCTCTGACTGTCACTGACTTTCCTCTATAGCAGGTTGAGTGCATGCTATCATTAAAGTCAGGAGAGGGAAACACCGTATACTAATATGTTCTAAAAATTCTGACATTAAAACATTTTCATTTGTAATGGAAAAAAAAAATAGAAGTAGTTTTTACTAGTGGTCTCAGACTTTCCGACCCTACTTTTTATATACTATACATACTATTTATGTAGACGAAGTCACACCAAAAGAATATCTCACATATTACTAAACAAAGTAATCATTTAGTTGCATTTTAAAAAAATCTCGTACAATCTTTAATATAACGTTAGAAATGTTTAAGTTTTTATCCTCTGTGTCTTATTTGTCACCAAAACATAAACCTGAGCCATCTGATAAAATGAAGAGAAGGAAATTGAGATGGTAGACTAAAGAAAAAAATGTCACATTAACTCTTGACAATTTTTTTTTGCAAGGTTTAACATCAAACGTAAACCAATGTAAACAAATATATACACCATCCACCTGTACAGGTGATAAAGATTACTAAAGATTTCAGCAGTAACTCAAAAACAATCTGCAAATGGGTAAATATTTGAGTAGTGTCGAATATGGCAATTTCTATTTATAAAAATGGAAGTATTGCACGCCAAAAGTAGTGTACATGCTATGATTGATACTATTTTTATTGTGAGAAAAGATTTTGGGGGGAAACATACTGCATACATATCCCACTGTGAATTTAGACTCTCAAATTAAACGAGTGGAGAGTGTATATAGTGAGCAAATAAACGGAGAGTGATTTCAGATTTCTAAACAAGAATATTTTGCCTCAATCCAATAATAATAATAATAATAATAATAATAATAATAATAATAATAGATTTTTGGTTTGTATATGGATTTTGTGTAAACACAACATGTGGCCACCACCTGTCAATAATCTCTCTCAGAACAGCAGTCCAGTCTCTGTGTTCAGTCTACACTATCAGACTGATAACACAAATGAGTGACAGACGATCAGCTGCAGCAGACATCAGCCAGACTCAGCAGTCAGGGCTTCACCACAGGGAGAATAAGAATGCTTGACTAATTTTAAAAAGGAAGAGGCTTTGAAGCAAAAGGGAGGGGTCTCTTTTTTTTTCTTGCATGAGGCACATTCTCTTTTGCAGTGTATCAGAATACAGGATGCACTGTCTGATTTCTGTTCCCTTGCAACTATCTTGTCTCAATTCAAACCTCTTGTGGTTTATGTGGCTGAGATCCTGTTTCCAGCAGAGACACCTGACCATAAAAAGAGTGTATGTGTCACGTTGCTGAGGAGGCAGCGTCTCTTTCATGCAGCTGCTTTTTAGACCTACAGACACTGATAGAGGATATGAGTCAGAAATGACATTGAGGAAAATATATTAGGAAACCAACGATTTATATTGACATGCTAGGGTTAAGTAAAGCAGAAGTAATATCTAATGTCTATGTTTTCACATGTTTAATATGGGGCACAGCTGCACATGGCTGTGCAGAAGTCTGCAACATTTGTCAGTGAGGAAGCTGTTGTCAGGAATATATTTTCAAGTTTAGAGGAATCCCACAGATCCAGTGACCTAGCCCATTGTTATCAGTGAATGTGACTGGTTTCCATCAGGAGGGAGGATAAAACCTCTGGCTTGTGGGCAAAAGGCAGGTGCCTTTTGTCCCTTCACACGCCTACTTACCTTATGACAGCTCTTAAGGGGGAGTGAGCCATGTTATTGGCCTTACAGCTCAAACAGTATTTTTTTGATATTGTAATGTTATTCTCACCATTTTGTTTCTTAATTTAGGAATACATGCCTCTACAATTCCAGTTATGTCAGCATCATGTTTAAAACAAAGGCATGTAATCTTAGACACTTGGACACAAACCCAGTCTCATATCCACATGTATAATACTAGCTACGTTGATCCACAGTGCAAAATGTATTACTTTCATAACAATAGCTCTATAATCTCTGAGGTATGTTTTTTTCCTGCTCGTTGTTTTCCGTTGTCCTGCGTCCATGTCAAATGACTGTCAAGTTTCTGTCTGTGAAACAAAAAAATGGCGGACATTTCTTTCATTATCAGTGGAAAATGCAACAGTGTAATATAGTTACTGCATTAAAATGTGTTTTGATAATATTTCTAGCAAAACATGTATGTTTTATTTTCTTAATATTTCTTCAGTGATGGTTTATAATCTTTAGTGTTTGTTATTAGGGGGATTTTTCCAGGTCTGGCCAGAAAATAGTTAAAATGCAATGTTGTTACTGCTGTGTTTGCTCGACTCTGGCTGTCGTGTAGACTGCATGCTTGAATCCGCTTCTTTGTGTTGTGTAGTTATTTAAACTGTTACGTTATTTGTGTTATGTTATGTTTCTGTTTGATCATGTTCTTACAAGGCTCAACAAAAAAGCACCAAAGTGTCTGATAATTAATTTAAAACATGATAGGTAATGATAATGTTATGGCCATATGTTGTTATTATTATTTCTGCCTTGATTCTGACAAATAAAGTTATTTTTGTCAGTTTTGGATAGGGGAAGGCTCAATCACCCAATTACCCATGGTTCTCGGCAACCATTGCTGTTTTGGTTTTTACTGTCACAACTCTAATGTATTTTAAACTGATTTTATTTATGAAATTAAATGAGTATGATTCTGTCTATGTGGCCATGGTGCAAGATATGATGCAGGTGGGGTTAAGTAGGCAGTGTGCTGTGGGTGGACTTCCACTCCTGTTTTAGGAAGTCTGTCATGGGTGGGCACAACAGTACCTCTGTTAAAAAAAGGCGTTTTATAGCCTGTGATCTTAAAATGTGAAGTTACGTTTTCAAGAATATGTGGCTGAGGATTCCAAAGCATTCAAACTCAAATTCAAATAAGCTTTATTGGGCATGCATCAGAACCTGTTGCTTAAGAAGAACAGAGAATTATTATCAAATGATTTGTTACAAATTTACAATGATATGCAAATATCAACATTAACATCAAACATAATATAATAAGGTATTAGATAACAATTACATACAATTGAACATGTGCCTTAAGACAGGAAAGTTGTCCATAATTTGAGGAATGGGAGGAATAAGTCCAGCAGATAAAATAAAAACAGCTGCTATTACACTTTTATAGATGATATCAGTCAGAAACATTTACTACACAGCTTGTTTCTTGTGTGTGACAACAGTCAACATATTTGCAGCCAATACTGCACACTGACTGCAGACAGAAGGCCTCCTGTGTGTTTCCTCCCTTCATGTCAACAAATAAAAACCTTCTTGTTTAGACAGAATTCTTTAAAAAATAAGAAACACAACGTAAAAAAGGAGATAAATATCTAACATAGAGGGAGGATTTCATGGTTTGATCTTTTCCTCATTCAACCATATTATCAAAATTATGGATAACATTTTGAATAATATTCCAAAACCTTCTTTATATAAAAGTAGGTGGCCTTCATTTTATTATAATGTGTCCTAATACTGTCAGTAAACTGTCTATCACTCCCAACTTCCATAGGCAAGATGTTATGTTCTGATCATTTCTACATGAGCACAGCTATTCTCATCACAAGTGTCTTTTTGAGAATCAGTATTTGTTTTTTTTGTTTTTTAAAAAGGTTTAACAATAACATTTTGCTCATTTGAAGATTTTCTGGGCCTATTTCTGTCTACCAACGTGTTTCTTTCGCCATTTACAGTGTTACTGTTAATGGCATGTCCATCTTTATTAATGGCATGTCCATTCTTTCAGAAAACATTCAACACCTTCATCTGAAACACATTCCACTTTATTCTACCTTAAATCATTGTCTATATTTAGCTACAATCCCTGAAGATCCTGAATTATTACCATGGCAAAAAAAGAAAAGAAAAGAAAAGAAAATGTATGAATAAAAAGATTTTCAAAAAAAGTTAAAAAAGAAAACATGGTACCCCTTTAACCCTACCTACTTTAAATATTTTACCATGGCCACAGAATCATACTCATTTAATTTCATACATGCAATCAATCAGAAATACATTGACGTTTTGTAACAGGAAACACAAAACACACTGGCTTTGTCTCCATAGCAATGGTAGCTAAGGATCATGGGTAATTCAGACTTCTGCTATTCAAAACTGACAAAAAAAATATTTCCCAGAGTTAAAGCAGAAATAATGAAAAACCGATGGCCACAACATTAACTAATTTTATTGCTGAATTATCAAGGACACTGTGGTGTTCTGTGGAGAAATGTTGAGGACATCATTAAAAGAAATCCTTGATGACCCCATGGCAGAAATGCGCATTGCCTGTGGGATAACCAAAGAAGAAGAAATATGTCCTCATATGGAGAGCACAAGAAGAGACTGCGAAGCCAGTTTGAGCCTTTAAATCTTTTTTTATTGAAATACCATCAAACAGGTACATAACTTCACAATGCAAAGACAATTTAAATTTGCAAGTTGCATGGTTTCCTCGATTGCATAGTCCATCGCAACCACCGGAGCAAAAAAACGAAAATGTTGCATTTTACGTATTTTCTGGCAAGAGCTACAAAAATCTTTGTAACTAACAAACTAAAGATCATACATATACATTTCCTTTTCTTGCCAGAAATATTATCAAATGCATATTAATGCAGAAACTACCATAAACTATTGCATTGTCAAAAAAATATCCGCCTTTTTTGTTTGACAGAAATATGACACGGATCAAAGACAAATAATAGAGAGAAAAAAAAGGATCACAAAAACCGTTATTGTGACACTAATATGTTCTGCGCTGCTAACCACTGTAGCCATTACACATTTTATGGGTTGCTTTTTTGTCGATTGTGATCTGCCATTGTTGTACAATTGCACTGTACAGTAGCTGTTTCTATGTTTGCTGTGATTACCTTGAAGACAAAAACATCTTTTATGTATATTGTTTCATTGGTTTTTAAAATGATCATGAAAAGGCCTTTACTGACTCAGTTTATAGTAAAATGCACAAAACTTGCTCTGTGCTGCCTCATTTAAATGAAATTCTCTTCACCTGTGTGCCTTGCACACTGCTCTTAACATGATATTACCCAACAAACAAGTTGAATCTTAAGGACAGGAAGATACAGACCTGTTGGAGTGCTGCTTGAATTGGTGGAAGCACTACCATGAAAAAAAGCTACTCAATTTTGACTCTTTACAGACAGTTTATAAAGTGCTGTTGCCACAGCTCTCTTGCTATTTTCCTTGTTTTTCTTGTTTTACTTCTCTTTTCTATCACAAGCAATATATGCAAGCTTGTTTGCATGATACAGAACTAATTATTGCATCATTTTTGAGTAAAACAGTTGCCTATACCTGCTCCTGGAATACTGGCTTGCAGCTGGGATTCTTTCAGTACATACTATACCAGAGGAGAGATATGGAGATATGACAGGAAAGCCAGTGTGACTGTCAGAGAATTATTTGGGGGCATGTAAGGTACAGAACAGAGCAGCTAGTGTTAGTGTAACAGGGAGTGCAGCTGCTATGCTTAACAGAGACATGACTTAATGAGAATATATCAGAACTTGCTGGCTCCACGCTAGAACAGTGACCAAAACTGGCTCTTTGTAATGGAAGTCCAGCCACGATCGTGGCGACCAAAAGAAGTATTTTAAGCCAAACCATGATGAACCCAAGTGGTTTTCATGGCTATTCATAAGAAAAGCATCAGGACAGCACGTGACATAAGAGAAATAGATACTTAGCTACCATTTATGAACTGAGGGTCTCTCTCATTGCATAATGGTCATCTTAGAAATACTAATGGAAATGCTGTAACAATAATAATAATAATAATAATAATAATATATCAAAAATAAAAAAAAATAAATGTATTTTTTCTTGCACCTGGTCAGATCTCAGGCTGTCTGAGAGGAACCCAGATGGAGCTATGATCACTCTGTGTGGTAGTTGCACTGCATGCAAAGGCACATGAGTCAACAGGGGATTTCAGGTCTGATTTCACATGCTCACTACCTGGTCATCACTGCTTAGACACGACGCTCCATGTCTAGAAAGGTTTCCCTTACAAATTGGTTACATGCGACCCACAGCTTACACCTCAGCACCTCTCCATTTTTTATGATGAGGTCTAAATGAACGAAACTGCTTGCTGCTGAGGCATTGTGCAGTTTTGTTAACTTATTAAGACATTCCATCCCCTGGGAAAAAAACAGCAGCCAGTACACATGACGCATAGATAAAAGATCAGTAACTGTGAAGAACAACACTGTGGCAGGCACTAATTAATGTTGATGCTCTCAACAATATCCTCAGCCTTATAATTACCATTATCTTTGTCAAATTCACTATCAACATTATAAAGGAAAATACACCTTCAGCAGCTGTTTTTACAGTAACACAGTTCACACTGTAGTTACTGAATGCAGCTACAGACAGCAACTGTTCCAAGTACTGTTTTAGTCATTTGTGTTGGAAATGTTTCCAAATTCAAATTTGTCATTTGGCAGATCATAATTACTTTTAAAACTATTTTAATCTTCGCTCTTTATTCTTCATTAGGGTTCAGTCAGATCTCACTGCAACAGAGGAGCAGCGATGTGTATTCTACCTTCTCATCCAAATATGGTCATTTCTGGCTTGAGGAAAGAAGATGGTGAATGGCCATAATGCCAAACTCAAATGTCTACTCAGAACTACCACTATTGTTCGTATCGTTGTGTGAAAGAAATCAAACAGTTATTTTCATTGTTTATCATGCGTCATGGTGCCACGAGTAAACTGTGTTGTTCAGCCTTCACTTAGCATCAAGCTATCAGAATCCAGAGGGGTGTTCAGAACCAGGTCTGGGCTCATCGTGATGGGCAGGCCACCAGTGTGTAGTTTGTGCTTTTTATCATCTTTTATATATGAAATACTCTTTATGATGTAAGGATTGTGACTAGAATAGTAAGAGGTAGTTAGAAGTGTTTATGTCTATTTTTTATCTTATAGTGTTTTTGGATCTTTGTTGTTTATTTTAGGGGAATTTTGTGTTCTCACTCTTACATGTTATCCCTTGGATTCATTGTCTTCTTCTATACCATCAATCAATCAATCAATCAATCAATCAATCAATCAGTCAATCACAGAAACGTAACTTGGTGAAAGGGTATTTAGGTACGCTGATGCCTCTGCTTGGAATCAGTTAAAATATTGTCTGAATCTACAGGAGCTGGTCTTTACTGGATCCGTTTGAAGTGTTTTCAAATGACAAACTGTAGATGTTCTGAATGTACATGATTCTTAGATAGTGTCTCAAAAGCCCATTTGTTTTCTGTCTTCTCTTAAATTGTTATATGTTTGATTTATGTCTGCGAGAACACAAAACCTGGTGAGAGTTCTAATCTCCACTACACTTCTTCCTGGTTAAAAAAAGCTTACATTGAAAAAGTAAATAAATACGGAGAATATAGATTCTGGTGATATTATGCAAGAGTAACTATTATTTCAGATAAAAGGAGCAGTTCTGTCTTGGAAATTCTAATGGAAACCTATTTTTAAGCTCTAAACAGCTAAAAACCTAAATAAATTAATAGTTTTAGAACGTTTACTCTTTTCTCCTTCAATTAGTTCTAAAATACAAAATACACTGTTCTTTTAGGAATCTTTCTTGAAATTAATAGTAAATAAAATAAGGGAAGAATAAGATGTTACCAGAGGTGTTTCTACTGGTCTTAGTTTTGTGGTTTGCTATATAGTAAGACTACGGAAGCGTATTGCATTCACTTGAGTAATTAATTTTTTGGTCTGTGTATTCTGAGTAATTTTTTTTTTTTGGGTCTGTTTTTCTCAGTAATTTTTTTTGGTCTGTTTTTCTGAGTAATTTTTTTTTGGTTTGTTTCTTTTTTCTGTTTTTCTGACTAATTATTTTTCCTGTTTTTCAGAGTAATTTATTTTCTGTTTTTCGTGGTAATTTTTTTCTGTTTTTCGGAGTAATTTTTTTTCTGAATTATCGCGATACTTCGAACTCCCGCGAGAACCTCCAAACTGCCATATCTGTCCAACTGATTCTGGAGAAACATTACTGTGTCTAGCAGATCTGAATGGGCTTTCCTTCTGAACAACCGCAAAGCCCCATTCCGACCGGGTTATGGTTAAGGTTAGGGTTTCAGGTTCGGAGTGGCGATCTTTTTTCAAAAAAGGGCCGGCATTCCGAAACATGAAAGTGAACCTTCGGAGTGGCGACCTGTCGCCGTCCTCAGGTGCCTGCGTAAAGTTGACAAACTAATGGTAATACCATCTATATGACTTAAAGACAGGACTATCGCCCAGTGTCTTAAACCCAGATCAAAGTAAAACTTGATTCAATTAAACAAGTCGGTCATGTTTGTCTCCATTATCGAGCTTTCAATAAAGGAATGAATGCGTCTATTGTTTCAAATGCTCTCTAAACTCAGAAAAAAATTACTCTGAAAAACAGAAAAAAAAATTACTCCGAAAAACAGACCAAAAAAAAATTACTCCGAAAAACAGAAATAATTACCCCGAAAAACAGACCAAAAAAAAAATTACTCCGAAAAACAGACCAAAAAAAAATTACTCCGAAAAACAGAAATAATTACCCCGAAAAACAAACCAAAAAAAAAAATTACTCAAGTGAATGCAATACGCTTCCGTATAAGACGTTGCCACTGCGCTATATCAAAAGAAGTCACTGCTGGACATATGAATTCTATGTCAGTCGTATGGATTTGACATCCATACGACTGTATGAGATTCTGTTCAATGAGAGTTGATGTGGTGACATGATGTTATTTGAATGCTGACATGTGGCCATTGCCATACAATGTTGAGCCATTGTTTTGCCAGCTGTAAAACTGATCAACTTCAGAGAGAAAATATAAGGAGTGAATAAGTGTTAAGTGAAAATATTCATTGCTGTAAAGTCATGTCAATTTTATTTATACAGCACCAATTCACAACGAAAGTTATCTCATGACACTTTTCAACTGGAGCAGGTCTGGACTGTACGCTTTAATTCAGAGCTGCAGCGTTGCCGGGTGGAAACACTTTCAGCAGCTACAGTCTTGTTGCTGTACAGCTGCTGTTATATGCTTCCCTGATTTCTCTTGGTTAAAATTATTTAAAGGGTCAAATGTGTGCCATTATTTCAGACCTGGGTGATTAATCTGTATTGTCAGAAAAATACAACAATGCCAATCGCTGCACAAACTGTATTCAAATCATAGCTATTGAGTTACATACTGTGGATTAGCTTATCTACATACATATAGCACGAAATACTTGAAATCTACGTGAACATTCCCCACAAATATATTTCAAGTAGTGGAAAATAAATGTAGTGTGCCATTTATCTGTGACTTCTCTGAATTTACTTGTCAGTCTTTTAACCTAAAATAGTTGTGGCACCTAATGCATGTAGATATTCCAACCTAAAAGTCAAATTGCTGGCAGTAAGCAAATTAAATATGGACTACAACAGGCATGACAGTTATTAACCTAGGAACGTACAACACAGTGAATATCTACAACTGACAATATAACTAATTTCCATGGTGAAAAAAGGTCATTTTGATTTGTGGATGAAGTCTGTCTGCATAAATCAGCGAAATACACACAAGTGGGAAGAGTGCTGAAACATGAAAATAGAATTTCAGCTAAGTTCACACAGACAGTGTGACAAAATGTGCTTTTAGTTTGCAGCAGAGGCTCATGTCTTATGGCCTTGTGCAGGTACATGGCTGACAGGAGGTGAATATAGCGGCTCCAGCGCTCTCTATCATATCTTATTGTGTTCTAACAACACATTGTTAATCAATTCAATACCTGAATAAACCTGAGCTCCTGCAGAGAAAAGGTTTTGCAGGGAAAGTATTAAATATCACAAGATTTTATTGCTCTCCTTTCATGCAGATTCATGAGGTTGCCAGGCTGTTTCTTCATGTGGCATTTAAGCATCCGCACAGTATTCACAGCTTTGCGCCATTGTTTGTCCTGCATGCAGAGCAAAGAAAAGATGGCAGGGAGCACAATGTGTTAACCAGTGTGTAATGCAGGCTTTACAATTATTCAGTATAATAACATAATCGGTACTGGCAGGTAATCCTGTAGAAAGTCCTCTCTCGGTGGTCGGCCTTTGTGTTTTTGTTTTCTGATCAGCCGGCCACCTACAAAATACATTTATGTACTCCTAATATTATGTACGCTTAGCCAGCTCCATTTTTAAGGAAACTTAATTAGGTATTATTTTCATGCGGTTGTTTTTTCTGGCCAGGAATTCATCACTGTAATAAATAACAATTAACCAGACAAGCTGCATTTACTTGGTTACTTAAGTTAATTTGTTTTAGTATACTGTACTTTTCAGAGTATCTTTTATTATTTTTCCGTCATACTTTCACTTTTACTTGAGTAGATTTTTTGAGAGAAATCTTACTTTTGCTCTGTCACATTTGGATACATTCATACACATTCCCTCAAGAGGCAGGTGGTTAGCTGGTGCTCAGTGAGCAGTAAGTGTGTCTGTTGTGTTGATGCTAATAAGTTTAATAAAATATACACACACAAATGAAATCATAATAAAAATATTCAAGCTAACAGTTTGCGAGCAGTGAGCAGTGATGCTCATTGGTGTAGCATGTTGGAGAGAGACAGAGAAGAAGGGACTGAATTATGATCACGACAAATAGACTAAATACTTTTATTTCATGTGTGAAATGAAAACATTACCAGCCATGCTTTTGCATGGTAATGCTGTCGTCCTGCTGATAGGTGCACCAGAGCATTTTAAAGGGCAGTTGCAAACAAAAAGAATGTTGTTTAGTTTGAAGGACTTGTTAGAAAACCAAGTTATTCATGGATTCATCAGGGTTCACACAAGTCAGCTCCCAAAAGGATCTATGATACACTGAGCAGAGCTTATAAATGTTAGGCTACTTAAAGTGTTCTAGGCAAAATTCAGACTTTGTTTTGAAACTGAATGTGTGCCATGACTGATCACAGTTCACAGATCCATGAGAGCACATTTAGAGACATGGATGCAGACCTGGAAAGGTTTCCACTATTCATCAAATCAAAACACACTCAGAGCAGCTATTCTATCAGAAACACAAAAGAAGACATTAACAGGTGTATCTGTTAACTGTGCTTAACCAAACAATCTGTGGGCTGAGATGGTATTAAAAGAGGAGCCTGAAGAAGACAGTCAAAAATAACAAACTAGCAGTTTGACGGTGGCTTTTGTCTTCTACATCATGTTCACTACATTGCATGAATCATTTCCGTTGGATCTCTTTTGCATGGGTACACAGTTATGATCCTGCAGGGAAAACAATGGCAGCTGTAAGTCATATGAAAATGAATATATAAATTTGATATAAGGGAAATTCTAGTGCTCATACTTCAGAGGACAGTGCTTAAATGGATGTGTTTTCTAATTTCTGTCTCTGCAAAGATTCACAATATAAGCCCTTCCTTTTTTACCACTCCACCACTGAAGGGCAGGTTTCATAGGCTCACAGGCACATAATAGTCTCCACATAATAGTGTTTCTTTTCTTACCAAACGCTGCCATACAATGAAAGTTTCCTCTCTTTTCACATGGAGATGATTAGTGTGACGTCCCAGCTCAGACATGGCACCAGTTCCATCAGTTCCTTTTTCAAAATGTTATCAATAACCAGACAGTGCTGAAAGAAGCGGCCATTGTGTCTTCTTGTCCAATGATATTTGCATCCCTCCTCAAGTGTCTTATAGAAGGGTTGATATGTTAGGTGAAAACTGAGATGCAGGTGTCATTTTAGATGTCATCACAGCATTCACTGCATACTGTTAAAATGTATGCAAAGGCCTACAATCTGTTAGCTTTTACAAGGCCTCAGCACAATTGCTCCAATGTTCTCTAACTGCAAATAGAGGAGAACTGTCATCCCTTGCATACATGTCTGAGCCATGTTTAGTTGCTGAAAGGGAGATAGGCCCTCTTTGATTGCTACGAAAGCTGAGCCCAGCCATCCTCTTGAAAAGACAAATGCACGGGGAAAGGGAGGATTTAACCCTAGAGAACAAAGAAAACTACAAAATCACTTCTGTTTTTAAGGGGCTTCTTTTGAAGAGAACACCTAAACCAGATCCTTAAAATAGAAAGTTAACAGCTCATGTCACTCAGCTGCTGACAAGCAGAGGATAAGAGGCCTTGCTATAATCTCTCTGTGTTGTATCTGAATCCCTAAACAGGCTCTTGAACAGGGACAGCACAAACTACAGTGGCAGGGCATTTATGGAGGAAGGGAAGTCCTAGAAACTACTAAGTGGTTCCTATCTGCTTTGGAGAGTGTGCTCTCAGTGCACTCTGACTCATGCTGACACATGCACTCCAGTGACAAAGCCCAGAAAATGTGGCTTCAGTTGTTCAAATGAATAACGTGCACGTTGGATAGCCCGGGGTCCTCATCAACTGTTTAATATGTGTATGTTCACCTTTTTGCAATGCTGAACTTTTTGGGCTTTGTTTTAAATACATCATGTGGTCTAAGTGTCTGGCTTGGTATTGTTTACAGATGTGATCTGAGTATCTGCACATTTCTAAACGTTTCGGAGCAGGTGCAAAACCAGGTGGTCTCGCCCATTTGAATAAGTGAAGTTCTGAGTTTAAAGTTTAAAAGTTTAACGCAGGGCTTCTCTGTGCGAAGTTGGCATGTTCTTCATGTGTTTCAAAAACATGTTTTGTTTAATATTATGAAGACATAACATTACAAGGTTATAAACAATCCCTTGTAATGTTATGTCTTCATAATATTAAGTCAGTAATTATTAACAGTGATAACATGCAGTTTTTTTGCTGCTGTGTGCAGTTTCAGAAGTATCTGCTGCCCTACCACCAGACTACAGAGCAGCTTCTCTCCTCAGGCTGTGAGACTCCTCAATTTATCCTCCGCACAAAAAAAGATTTAGAATTTTGTGATTTATTATTTTGCAGAGAATCCAACCAGGCATTAAATTAACTGAATAGAAATAGCCAGTCTTCTTGTTGTTGGACTCGTTTGCTTGTGTAGGTCATATAGAGGCATCATTATTCATTTGGGTCTGTTTCCTAAACAGTTATACTTCACTGGAAATTTCAAGGACAGCTTTTTGTGGATGGCTGCACATTTCCCTTCCTGTGCAACTGAAACATCTTACTGGTGACTTTGCACACCAGCAGCACACCACCAACAGACCTAATGCCCAGACCTCACTGCACTCTAGGGCTGTTCTAGCTCAACCAATGTGAAAAAGTGATGAGAAAATTACATGATGGCACCAGCAAGCTTGGCAAGAGAAAATGTGTCGACATTTGAACCCACTTAAACATAATGCCACAGAGAGAAAGGTGAGTGTGTAGTAATGTTATAGTCAGGAGAGAAGCCTTGCTGATGCAGAAATAGCTGGCGTAACATTACAAACCTGAAGAAGCACCTCAAGGCGCACTACACTGTAAGTGAGAGAAACATTACATTATTTCAACTTATATTAACTAAAGCCATCTAAGTTACAAAAGACAGTGTGAAACATTATGTATTACTAAAATGTGCAGAATATACAGTGATCTCTACAAACATTTGATAGTCAGCATTTTATGTGTGAAATTGGTTTTAATAAAATATGCTGAGCAGTATCCAGCTGTCGTTTTCTTAGCTCTTGATGTATTAAAAAATTAACAAATATTTTAATTCCAGATTTATGTAGTAAAAAAAACAACAAACAAAACTATAATAAAAATGTAGGAGTACAGCACTCTTGGACAACACTACCAGCACGACCTAAAAACGACAGAATGTCTCTTGTTGTATACAATGTTCCATCATCCAGGGGTCTGATGAGTCATGCTGGTTCAAAATAAATGGACAACACTAAAATGTGCAAAACTCTCAGTTACTAAAAATAGAAAGGAGGAGGACTAAATATTACTAAAACTAACATGAACTCTTTTTTTTGTGGGTGTTTACTATTTTTAATGGGGCCAATATAACATTCCAGTGTAAACTGGTCACAGTTCTGAACTGACCTGCACAAAACAACAATAACACATCATACAATGTCACACGCAGCACACTGTCATATGGAAGTAAATATGGAGAGGCCACTGAAGTTAGCGCTCAATTTGTAAGCAGATTATAATGATGATGATGAGGAGACTCATTTTTAATTATTTTTGTGGATCAATGTTCGCTTCTTCTGTACAGAAGTGGTGGGATCATGACGTGAATGTTCATCCAATATTTCAGGATCTCAGGGGCAACTTTTGATTGTATCTGTCAGCACCGACAGTCAGTTCAGGCAAGTGAGTTGTGTCAGTCTCACATGAATTGACAAGACTGTTTAGACTGTTTTTTCACATTGCAAAAAATCAGACCAATTATCTTTAGTATCACATATGAAAAGCCTCGTTCAAACGGCTTGCCCAAATCTGTTTTTGGCAAATCCAGTACAACTCCAAATACATTTTCAAATTGTTCTTTAAAATGATGGCGTTATTTTTTCAGCTTGCAGTATCCTGGTGCTATTTGCAGGTTAGGGTTAGCCTAATATTCACCAAGAAAAGGACAAAAAAAATACCAGCCTTCAATGAGTCAACAAAATATAGAAAATCAGTTTGTTACTAAGTTTGGTGTTTCAAATCAAGTCAATTATTCAAGGGTCTTTGGTTATCAATTTAGTTCAGCCCAGTTTTTCAGTCTTGCCTATTTTAACCGTGACACGTGCAGTTCTCAGCAAAAATAGACCTGAAAATGACCTGTAGACAGTCATAAACACATTATAGCAGTGTTTCACTGCAGTTTTAATGTCTATATGTGTAGAATATGTCCCAGACATGACGAGAACACACACAACAGGTGAAGAGCCATTGTTTTTCCTGTGCACTTTTTCTTTCTCTCCCTCCCTCCCTCTCTTCCCCCGTCCTGCTTTCTCGCTCTTTTAACGAGGCTAAATGAAAATCATGTCATCATATTTATTGATAATTATCAAATCAAACTCCATGTAAACAGATAGAGCAGGAGCTGTGCTGTAACAGCAACACAGCCTACAGTATGTGAACACAAACACGCGAGCGAGCAGCAGCAGCTCAACAACAATCCTGTGTGGTTAGTTAATGCACAGAAAATACTAAGAACATAAGAAAATACAGGCAGAGGGTGGGGCCTCTGGAGGACAAACATCACCACACTTAGATACTACGAGTGTATACAATTTTTTAAAGAAAATACTGCATAGTATACGTTCAACTTAGGTACATAAGGTAATTATGCCTTGTACTTAACTTAGATCTTGATGTAACTAAATTATCTTACGGATGTCACTTAACTTTCGTTTGCATACTTATTGGAACCCAATAACATGATCTTTTCTTCAACCTTAAATAGTTTTTGTGCCTAAACGTTAGGTTTAGGCACAGAAACTACTTCAGGTGACCATGTGCTTATTATTGTTACCATAACCGAACTGCAACTGTTAACAACATTAACCACGTCTGTCCAGCACGCCTGTCGCAGGTAATCTTCAACAGTCGTGTAATTTTGGAGACCAGTCATTTATCTATGTTTTGGGATTAATTGGCAAATGGCCTTTTCTGTTTATCAGGTACGAAGCTATTTGTATAGAGTTTGATTGTTGTAGTACAATCTAATTCCTAAGTGGCCCGGATAGATAAGATAAGGCAAGGACAGATCATTTTAAAACTACTTATTAGTCTTATAATCTATTAGGCTCAAAATGTCTCCATAGTACTGGAAAACAAAACAAATAGCACTATCAAAATTATTTTCCCTATCCTTTGGTACAGTACATGACAATTGCAAGTAACATATTTCACATGAAACTATGTATTATTATAACTCTGATCTGACACCCAAAAAAGATTAATACGCATATTTGCTGTTCTATTACCTGACTACATCTGTTATCCAATGTCTACTGTAATAGCAATCTCACAAAATCATCTGATGAAAACTACAATTGCACCATTACATAACCACTAAATCAAATCCAAAAAAGGCAAACATCATTGACCCAGTTGTTTACAGGGTGGCATCGCAGTTCACATTCACTGTTATG
This sequence comes from Pagrus pagrus, assembly GCF_965226575.1. Taxonomy (NCBI): domain Eukaryota; kingdom Metazoa; phylum Chordata; class Actinopteri; order Spariformes; family Sparidae; genus Pagrus; species Pagrus pagrus. The sequence continues at coordinate 29,135,793 of NC_140192.1, forward strand.
ATCAACGATGTACAAGTGCATGAACAGGCCGATGTGAATGAACTGAATGGGCGCTAGTGCTGCTCTGTGAATAATAATCCTTGAGCTTGGATAATGACAGTGTTAATATTGTTTTTTAAGTAAACTACTTGAAACTGATGATTCAAAACCCCAGCACATCTTCATTTAAAAGCAATCAGGTTGTAATTATCAGGACATTTGTCAACTTAGTGATCGCTTCCAAAGCCAACAACAGCTTTGCTTCCCATCAAAGAGAAATTATGATGCATGATGGGTTCTAGCTGTTCACTTCTGATGAACCTAATGCAACCATCAGCTGACATGTACTGTATGTGGCTATATGTTGAAGATATAGTGTGAAAAAGGACTGCTCACTGTGCACTGTGCTGACGGCTGCTTGTAGTTTTTCTTTACTAAGGCTGCAGGGCCCAGCTACTGCTAGAAAAAACATGGCTGTTTGCTGTCCTGGCTTCACAAGCACCCCACTGATTTGAGGATAGTAGAAACTCGACACATCCTGCACTAGAAGCAGTTCACTAAAATGGATGAATGTGATGTACTCGCATTTATTCTAGATACATAGTTTATTCTAGATATGTGTAGTTACATAGCATCCTCATGGTGGAAAGCAATTATTGTCATTGTCATTTGGGATGGAGGCATCAGCTAAGTAAATGTAATGTAATGTACTCTAAATGCATGTGATTTTTGAATAATTAAACACTCAATTGTCTCAAACTCCCAGCAAATATCTATATTAGCTTGTCCCCGAGGAGTGTTTCCTACTGATTTTGGTGACTGCCTGACCTGTCCGCCTACGCCATGTCAAAGATTCCCCTTGTCAAAATACTTCATTTCTGAACCTACTGTAATTGCAAGATGTGTATGAAATTAGCCCTATATATTTATTGTCCCCAGAGGCTGGCAGTTTTTAGCAACACCTTCAGCTTAACTCCAGAACTATCATCAGCCCCAAATTCACACTTCTATTGTAAACAATAGATTGCCAGGAAACTTGCAGAACACGTTCACACTCTTCAGAAGAGTTATACTATCAGTGTGGATGGACATTGGACATTGATTTCATTTCATAATCTAATCTACTAAATTACTTTAAAGACCTCTTGCCATCAGATCTATAAAATATGAAAACATTGTTCTCACAAAAGAAATTAATGCAATCATGTTGTGCAAAAAACACTGAAAATAGGTTGGACAGATTGATGAACATGTGCAGTCAGATGACCAACAGGCTGGAAACAAACCTATCTGATGAGAAAACGAAGGTTAACAGTGAAATTATTATCCAAACTGTGCTGTTAACATCCAATACAGTTGACAAACCTACTGAGTGCTCCAGGTTTGACCTACTGTACTTACTTTAGCTGTGCAACCAGGGATTATTTTACGACAATTCAATTCATGGGGGGAGGCAAAATCATCAATCAAACATTGGGGTGAAAAAAGTACTGATATATTAGAGACATGTAGCTGAGACTATCACTTCACACTTCATATTTTGTACCCACTTTCAGTTTTCTGACCGAATAAAGTTGTTTAGATATAACTTGGCTTGTTAACATCCTACATCCTACCTGACCTTTTGACAACTCGTGTTTCTTACTCCGCTTGACCTTTATTTTTCTTTGTTCCAAGTTTTCAGTAATTAACTCCGTATTGTTATCATAACTGATAGAACTGATGGTCAGAGCTGCAAACCCATGTTTCATAAATTGAAGACCTGTCAATCCAAACATTTGTATGTTGGAGGTTGCACCTATTGACTGTAAAAACAGAGGACAGAGCCACTGTGACATCACCCATAGGTTTCTGATGAGCCCAAGTGAAGCAGTACCGCCCGTCACCATCTCGGCCTAACTCCTGGCTAATCAAAAATGAGAAAAGAGGTGGAGCTGAAGCAAGTCTAGTTATTTAAACAAGCCCACTTAGCTGGAAGCTAGCAAACTAGCTAAGGCCAATAAGCTTTCTGTGTTCACACACCTCATGTTATTTGCACGAGTTTGATCGCAGGATAATATGTGTTTATTCCAGTTACTCTCATTAGTTTGATGGCAGGTTAATTTGCCCCAAATAGCCAGAATACCTTACTGAAGATTAGCCGCAAGATAGCAGGCTACAACCAACACTGAGTGTGTGTGTGTGTGTGTGTGTGTGTGTGTGTTTGTTAAGAGTTTTGTTAGCACTCACCAGATACTAGAAATATAGATATTTATTTTGTTTATCTGTCAGTGTCATTTCATTTTCTCATCTTCTCTCTTCATTATTATGAAATAAAGTACATTTCCCTTCCATTCAGCAGTCAAATAAGAGACAATTACAATACATTATAGCCTATATACTAAAAAAGTATATTTGCATTAAAAATTCTCCAAAAGGCATTAACGCCACAAATGCAGCTGACCAGTGACTTGAGTTAGCTGAGATGAAGCCCGGCAGACAGCTGTCACTCAAAGCAGCCACATCCTTAATTATGAATTGCTTTAAGCATTAATATAGTTTAAACAAAGTGAATTATTTAAAAAAAAATCACCTCCTGTAGAAGTGTCATGAATAGGAAAATAGCCATAGAGACCAAAGGTAGCAGGCTGTAAACATGTTTATTTCTGCTGTGAAGTATAGAAGATATTTTTACACAGGTTCTTAAGGAGATTGACTCACTTTTGGAGCCAGCCTCAAGTGGCTAGTTGAGGAATTGCAGTTTTTGGAAGGCTACTTCTGCGCTGACTTAATTATTTTACCACTTGTTCGTACCCAATACAGGTTAAATGTCTGTGCTGACTGCTCAGCCGATGCAGTCTGATGACCACACAGTTTTGGACTACCTTTTGTTTGCGGGGGCAGACAGAATGAAACACAGAGAACAAGGACAACACTGAGTAACATGAGGATATTGTTGAAACTATCCCTGTTCCCCTTAGATTCATGTCTCTTCAAGCACAAAATAACATAATTAAGTATTTATTACCATTGCCATTTTCATATGTTGTAGCTATTCCAATTAACACCGTCATTTACTACAATCAGGATTGATCAGATTGTAATTTCGGATGGCTGGAGAAATGGTGAAGCAAGACAATGACATTGTATGATAACACCAAATGTCAGACGTAATAAGTCTCAGTGTGGCTCTGCAGTACGTGGGCTGTCGTTTTTAGACCAGTCTCCAGGCAACAGACTATTATTTTAGTCTGTGGATAGACACTTCAATGTGATGTTGCAGCCAGATAGCTTTGAGTTACTGCATAAAATCACTCTGCAAACATGTTCACATTGTTAAAACACGTATGGCTGGCATGTTACAAACTACATGTCTTTTTTCCGTCTCGTAGAAATGTCCCTCAGATGTACACGTGGCACGACCAATGTGTGCTTGTAACAGTGAAACAATTGGTGCATAACGGGTTAGGTGGCTTAACCTTAGAAGACTGAATCCCAAGAGCATTCCCTGCACAGTTATTTGATTTGTTCTTGCAGTCGCAGCCTAGCCCTGCCTAAGTGCTGTACAGAGGCATATGGCCAGGCTTGTGCGAGCCTAATTACAGGCATTATCTCATTCACTATTGTAAGGGACTGTTGTGCCATCTTCCATTTATTTAATTAGGCTTTTCACATATTAGAAAGGCCTAGTTTGGGCTGAAAATGTAACATATGGGTAGAGAGAACATAGACTTTGGGGGTGTTGTGGTGTATTAAAAATATACTCTGCTTTTTTTCATATGTGGAGCAATTTGTCAAGCAATTAGCCATACTAATTAAATTTTTGTAGCACTAATCAAACGAATATGCTAAAACATTCTTTACATTGCCAGTCTACTGTCTGTTCCCATTTAACTTGATGGCTTAAAAGAGCCTCCTACTCCTGGCTTCCACTCCACTTGATCACCTCATTTGCATTTTATATTGGTAAATCAAATTAAGCACCCGTAGCTTTTAACATGATTGACTGCGGCCAGGGCTGCTCAGATGGGACTTTTTCTGCAAAGAAAATTAGACCAATTTTAATGTGCAGAGCAGAGAGCCCGGCTCCCCTCACATTCAGCAAATCGCATTCACTCAGCTAATTAAAATGATTTTCCCCCTTTTTGTCTGTGTTTGCCAAGGGGCTTTGATAGATTTGCCCACCTGCTGTTGTACTGTACATCTCGTTTTCCAGCTTTTTCCCCAGTGGAGACCTTTTGCACACTGTGGTCTACTATTCCCAGGCTGCCATGCATGATTACTGTTGTTCTATACTGTAGCCATCAACTTAGTCAATAACCAATCGATAAACCTCAGTTGTCCCATGTTTAGCTCCTGATAATACATTTTTCTAAATGGTATTGACCCGTGGCTATGTCTGGAGTATTATTGCAGATGTTTCAAAATAAACTGTGTATCAGTTGATTAGGGTGTTGCACAAGCAGTTATGAGAACTATGTTTGATTCAGTTACAGTTCAAACATTTAGTGGTCGAAAAGGCTAAACAGCAGAATCAATCAGTAATCAGACCTTTAACAAGTGATACGTGGTGATATAGTTATGTCTGATATACTGAGCAACATCTTGATTTTTACTGCATGTACACTGCCTGTAGCACTGCTGCACTCCACTCCTTCAGAGACAGGACTCGGTCCTGTATTTGACATGGCAATTTGGCAACTTGGGTGTTTACATAAAATATGGAAAAAGACATGAGGGTTATTGGTGGATTCCAGGACGTTTTAACTTTGATGCTAACAAATGATAAATACAAATAAAACTAGGGCAGAGTATACATTTCAGGGATTTAAAGGTGCCATGTTTTGGGGAATTTAAAAATGTATATTTACATTTAATGTATAATTAAAAAGCTTTGCCTGATAAAAACCTGAAGTGAAAAAATTAAATAAAGAAATATGTGACCGAGCATTTAAGTGTTGACATACTCCACAGTTGTCCATACTTGATGCTACGGACACATTTCATGGTACTCAGAATGTATTGACGTTAATACCAAGCCCAACAGAGGACTCAGTATTTTTCTGTTATAGTAATTTTACTTGCAGTTGGGAGAAACATTTAAATGATTAATTTACAATTAATATAACTGAACAATAAACTTAATAAATAAAACATTAAAAATCCAAATAATGTTTATGTTTTTTTTTGTATAATCACATTTTTTTCCATATAGATTGAGCTTCTACATCAACTACAGTCTCATTTCAGCAGGCAGTACAAAACTCAACCTCAGAATCTCCTGTCATGTCACATTGAACTGAAAGAGAGCATAACGGAACAGATGAATTCTTTGTCATTTCAGAGCAGGTTTACACAAGTTAATTCAACTTTTACAATAACAACTGCTTTATAACAATTAGGCTTCCTTGGAATTCCCAATAGCTGATTGAAAATATATTTCTGATTTCTATTGATTCTAAATAAAAAAAATCCATTGTAACTATTCCTAGGAAAATGTGCATGTGCTATCATAGAATATTTTTAAAGAGAAATAAAAGTTGTGAGCTGGGGAAAAAAAGCGAGGAGGAGGGAAAATGATGTTCTTTAGGGAGTATTCCCACTGGGAATAATAGATGCAGCACAGTGCCGGCACCAGGCGCTTCCCCGGAACGCAACAGTCAGCTTAATTGCAGCTTTTAGGATCATTACTGCTCCCATGTGAATGTCAAAATGGACAAGGCTAGTGGGCCTTTGACAAACAGGCAACCACCACCCACCGCCCTGCAGTTGCAGTCACAAGGGGCAGGCCCATAACCGAGAGAAAAATACAGGCCTTGTTTGTTGCCCTTGTTCCTTCAAACCAGAGGGGAAAAATGCTGCAGAACAGATTTTAGAAAAGAAAGCACATTTCATATGTCTCTCATGTGTCTCTATACTGTGTGTCTCTGTGTGTGTGTGTGTGTGTGTGTGTGTGTGTGTGTGTGTGTGTGTGTGTGTGTGTGTGCGAATATTATATATATATATATATATATATATATATATATATATATATATATATATATATACATATCTAACTAATTTGCAGTCCTTGTCCCTGGTTAAGCTTTTGGGGAATGAAACATGATACAACACTGTGATGTAAAAACTAACAATCAAGCAGACATACTGTAGATAAGCAGCCACATAGATACATAAAAACTAACTGACATAAACAAGCAGATCAATTGTAATGACTAAGAATTAAAATTAAAAACAAAGACTGAAGATATCAACAACGAACAAACAAAAAGAAAAACAAGGTAAAATATGCTATGCTATATAAAACATGTAATTTATATATATGTGTGTGTATATATATATATATAAATCAGTTTATATATATATGTGTGTGTGTGTGTGTATGTGTATATATATATGTGTACATGTGTATATATGTATATGTATATATATATATATATATATATATATATATATATAATGTGAACATTAAATTAAATGATATATGTGTGTGTGTGTGTGTGTGTGTGTGTGTGTGTGTGTGTGTATGTATATATACACATACAGCTCTCCTCTCTCTCACACCTCCGACCTTTGCAGACTCAGTTGTCATGGCTGCGAATGGCTCATTACAGATCCGCTAGTTGAGGAGCCCATTCATCATTCAAGAGCACAAGCTTGCATCCAACTCAAGAGCTCGAGGGAAGTGGCTCTCCAAGAGCCTTGGCCTCATCCCTACAATCATCCAATGAGGTCCTCCATTGAGCGCCATTGCTCATAGTGTGGAATATGATGTAAAGTACTCCTTTTCTGAAAGCGCTGTCAAAAGTCTTTACCTGTTATAATTCTGTCATTGATGCCTCACCTCAGTTTTACTGACCATATAGGATCTTCTTCAATTTCATCTTCAATTTTTCTTGTTGTTTTCTTGTTTCTTGTTGTTTTTGTATAAGCAAAAGGGAAATTAATTTCAATTTACAAATACATTAGATGCAATTTGGAGAAATGTAGAGAATGCTGCACTGACATATTTAAAATTTAGCTGTGAAACAAGTGTGTGGGTGTGTGTGTGTTTGTGATATATAGATGCTACGATTATGTAGTGTGAAGAAGGTGTTTGTATCGGCCTACATTTCATAGCAATTCAAAGGACAGAATGATATACTGTTTGGTGATATTCCTTTTTTCTAATCAACAAATGTCTTGTGCAGATCAAAATGGATAATAATTGTATACTACCAAAAACTATTATATGTGTACCAAAAGCCTGTCGCTTCTTTTGATTTCTGCTGCCTGAAAAACTCACTCGAGCACAGTTTAGATGAATTTGTGCTAATTGAAGTAGTGCTCAACAAATTACACTACATGTTTTTCAGTGTGTATGTTTTTGTAGATTTGCATCTTCAGTAGGAACAAATTTATGTCATGTAAGCTGAGTTTTGATATGTGCTATATAAATAAATAGCTACAATAACAAAGACAAACCAATCAAAGAGTATCATTGTGATGCTGGTAACAGATTGTTTCCTTCTTTGTAAACGGTGGTTAAGCCTGAAATGAACTGTCCTGTGTTGCTTAAAATGATGGGGGCCAGAATCAATTTCCTGGTGTGATATGCATACCAGATAAGAGCCTTTTCAATGATTTTCCAGTCAAGCTTGTTTTGGTTTCCAATGTTGTTGTGCCAATTTCAGTAGTGACCCTGAGCACGCAAATCCAGCCTGTAAAAACAAGGAAGGTCAAAACTCTCAGGTGTTGTGCCCGCCTGAGTGCTTTGAAGCCAAGTGTGTTATCATTTTCACCCAGAGAGAAGCTGTGATACTAGCAGAGGATGAAGGTTAGTAGACAGCACATCACTTGGAGTGCTTTAAAGCCAAACCTGATTTGTTTTGTAGCGTTGCCACTCTGCCTTGTTTTGCACATTCATATGAGGAGAGTGGTGTGCTGATGCTCCTTCTGCTGAATCAGATGGTCGAGATTTAGCCTCTTCAAAGCACAAACTCATATTTTCTGCCACCAGTGCCGATAGCACAAACAGCTTGAGCGGCCTATTGATGCCTCAGACACAGAGGAGAAGCCGCCGTTAGCCGCGCTAACGCTCTGTACCCTGTAGAGGGATTATGTCATCTGAGATTGTCAAATTGATGCTGATTGCAGAGAACACATTCATGGGCTTTGTGAAGTTATTTTTTAAACTGAGTCAACTTATGGAGTGAACACACTGCACAACTTTCAAATTTGTCACAGGGGGTCGCACAAGATCCCACACACACGAGATGATACACGTGAATGACACAATCCAAACAGTCAAAGCTGTTTGTGCGCTGATTCAAAGCGGAAAAAAACAAGAAGAAAAAGAAAATAATATGGGTGGGAGGATGGATTAAGATGTGGGGCCAGCAAAGATCATTTTTGCACTGAAAACGTGACACTGTCTGCTTGTATTGTGGTTTAGCAAGGATTTATGGTTACACACACTGAAACAGTTGTGTGTATGTATTCTGGTGGAAACTATAGGTTATTATTGTGCACGCTCCACACACAGATGCCTGATTAGACTGGACTCAAAGAGCTACTGCAGATGAAGCAGAGGAGAGAAAGAGAAAGGAAAGCAGTGTCTCTCTCTCTCATGGCTGAAGCTTGTTCCTGGCTTCCTGACCTGTCGGCGACACAGCCAGATATTTAGCCTGCTAGATATCCAGCAGACATCAGCGACACACCAGCAAGCTGTCCACAAGCTTCTGGATCACGTCTTAAAACAGTTCACACATACCGACCATCATTTACGGGAGTGCACAACATCGGCAATCTCCGGGGTCAGCAAGATTGGGACTAAAATCCTGTAGTGGGAACTTGACTCAATAGGAGCACAGTACTGGGACTGATTGATTACGGTTCTGGAGAAAATTCTGAATTGAAAATGAAAAGAGCTCATTCTACTTGCCTGACATTCAACCAATTCCATTCCCTTCTTAAGTGTCTTAATAAGCTGCATGGCACCTTCCGGCTAGTTCACCAAACAATGCAAAGTGTATTGTCATGCGATACAGCGAACAAAAGCTAAATTATATTCATGCAAACCATTTCAAGGTAAAACCACATCAGCAAGGTACAATCAACAAATAAACAAACAAGCTAACATACTAGCATGCATGAACTTTTGTCAACTCACCGATAAAGTGTCTGGGTGTTAGTAGTGCATCAAACTCCAACAAAAACCAGTGGCCACTCATCAATAGGAGGCGCCTTTTTCAAACAGCAGGATCCAGTCAGGTTTGACCGATTCAAAGCACTTTGCAGAAAAAGTGAAAAGGCATGGACAAGCTAAGAGCCACATTGAAAATGCTATGTGTCTTGGCATGCTTGGTAGAGTAAATATTGTCCTCAGCTTGATGAAAGCTACAGGATAGGGATCCAACGACAACGAGGATGTTGACGAAAACAGGTGCATCTTGTCTAAAATAATAGACTGTAAAGTTCTGTGGTGCTTTTGAACTAGCCCTGCGTGGCCGTGATGAAAGTGTACGCTCAGAAAATCAAACCTTTTCAGAGGACTGGTGGATTTTGTAGCATCACTAGATGCAGCAGTAAAGAACATCTGCAGAGTGCTGCTGTGTTTAAAGGAACATCTGAGAGAGCACATCATTGAAGAAATCAGGAGTGCTGACTTTGTTTTAAGTCATTTTTCAAGGTAAAATGTCAAACATTTGCTGTTTCCAGCTTCTTGGATGTACTTTTTGCTGCTGTCCATTTACTATCATAAATGAAGAGTCTTTATGTTTTGGACTGATGGTTTGACAAGCAGGGCTCTGGGAATTTGTAAATAAAAAAATGTTTGCAAAACTTGAGTTTTTTTTGAGGGTCATTTTATTGTGGTAATTATACTTTTGTGGAAAAACCATATCAGACAAATATTACTGTTCCAAGCAGTGTATTTTTATTTTTATGTATTTAAATAGACTGGTGTGATGCACCAGTAGGGTGCTTTGGCACATCCTACTGGTTATAGCGCATCTGACAAATGACTTTTATATACTAAGATGGCCGTTACCGTGTCAAGTTATGTCCCTGGTATTCACCGTGGAGGAAAATAAGAGTTTCTTCCTCTTAAAAAAAAATGAATGTTTCTTCGTGATACACAGTGAATCACATGTTATTGCTACAAATCTACAAATTAATAAGTGGAATTTTGTCTGACTTCCTGTGAAAGCTACTTAGCATCTAGCATCCAGAAAGACACTGTTTTGTTTTCCATTGGGACAATTAATGAGAATGCTTCTTGTGACGCATTTCTGATTGGCTGCTGTTTGTGATATTTAATTGAGGCTTTGATGTTAAATTTCTAACTGTTTTAATTTGCTGCTCAAATTTCTAACTGTTGCATTTCTAACATAACAATATTCCAGCCGTCTGTCATGGTTTGGGTTGTTTTGGGTTGTTGATTTCCTGTTTTATGTTGTAGTAATATCCTCTTGTGTCTTGTTACTTTCTACTTCCTTCTCACCTGTGTTCCCAGTGTCCTGTTTCCCTCCTGTGTTCCTTTGCTCCTCCCCAGTCTGATTGTCCCCCCCCACCTGTCTCACTACAGTGTCATTAGCACTACCCTGTTTCCAGTGTCTCTCCACCTGCACCTAGTCCCCTGGTTTGGTTTGTTTAGTTTGTATTTAAGCCTTTGTTGGTCTGTCTGTTGTCGTCATCACGTCAGTTCTGTTGTCATCCAACAATCTCCTGTGCCTGTCCCCCATGCTTGTGTGTTCCTGGTTTGTCCATAGTCTTTGTATCACTTTGGTATTTTCCTTTGCCATGCCACCCGTATACTTTTGGAGACCCTAGGAACCATGCCATGGTGCCTGGTCATTAACAGCTTTGTATGTGAGGAGGAGGACTTTTAATTCTATTCTGGAGTTTGCCAGTGAAGAGTGGCTAATAAGGGCGGAATATGATCTCTAATATTAGTTCTTGTATGTACATGCACAACAGTATTCTTAATCAGCTGGAGAAAAAGTTGAAAGCTTACATTTCCTCATGTTGCAACTTTACATTTCTTTAGCTTCAGTTTTTGATTTTATGTTGTGGAAACGCTGTGCTTGTGATCTGGTTGGGTTTAGACTCAAAAACTATCTAATTAGGAAAATTCATGTTCATGATCATGTTTTGGCTTACACGGTTCTGTCGCCACAAACACGGCTGGAAATTGTCCCAATGTCTTGTCAGAAATCTCTGCTTTTGTTGCCACTGACATGGCTAACAAAGGATGAGCTGCATCTCAAACAGTGACGTCTCTCTTTGTAGCGTCTCATCTTGCTGCCTCGACACTGGCATCCCCTCCACCCCCTGATTAAGTCATCTCATACACGTGTAATCTGGACATGATATGACACATTGTAAAAATGTTGATATGATATGTATGATTTGAACATATCCATGGTTTGCAGAAATGTAAAATGCCAACATTTGCTACTTGCCCCTGGGCTGGTACAGACTACTGTGTGTGTTTCTGTATGTGTGGGTATTGTGCTTAGTGCTTTGATTGGTCTGGTTTTCTGTTTTAATGTCCTTATGATATGTTTTGTAGCGTTATACAAACCACTTAATTGTCAGTAAAGAAATACACAAAGAATAAACAACAATCATTGTATAACAGTTCTGGCCTTTTTTTTTTTTTTCAAATAATATTGTGTAACGGTTCTGTCAGGGTTTCTCCAGCATTCCTAATTAAAGGTATTTAGGGAGTTTTTCCTTCACATGTCAAAGTGCTTGATGTGCTGATGTGGGCACATTAAACCAACGGAGACACTTTAGTGTGATATAAAAATAAACAAATAGACTTTATTTGATTTTTTCCATTGGGATACCATTTAAGGACTAGACTGGTGTTACTCTATATTTGTCTTATTGGCAACAAAGCATATGAAAAGAACAAAACCAATAATGTGGTAGGCCTTCTCTAAGGATTTCCTGATATCCATACTCTGACAGTGACCTGTATCCTAAGCCTTTAAAAACAGATTACAGTTTTTAAAGTGGTCGACACAGCTGGACACTATAGTTTTTTAACAAAAATTAGTCAAAGATGAGTCAAAGATGAGTAGATAGTGAATTTGTTTGAAACTGTTTTCAGCTGCAGATTAATATACATTCTAATGTATATTTTACAACAACATCGGATGTAAAAACTCTGTATACACAGTTCTGTTTTACAATCTTAATTATTGTGAAATAGTGCACACGAGCAATAGCCAGATCTTAGCTCCCACAGTTAGATGTAGAAATACCCTTGATTACCACTATGTGTATCAATACCCCATCTGCTCCACCAGTCTGAACACTGTTCAAGGGAAGAGCAACAAAAAGAAGCACAGTTTAACCAGCACTGTCACGTCCGTAAGAAAACAGTGTAGGTTCAGTTTTTACAAATTACAGTTAATGTGTGTGAAATGTTTTTAGACCATAGTTTAGCTTACTGATGTGTTTTTCATACTTTGTAGACAACAATTGAGCTCTGTGACACAGACAAATGAGATGTAGGCCTATCAGGCTTTGGAAACACTCTCAACTCATATTTTACTATTATATTCTGCCATAACTCTGTTTATTTTCCATAGTGTGTAATGGCCAGAGACTGTATAATACTTGTCAGTAGTCTTTCTCTGAGCTGCAGCAAGTCTGTGAAGCCCAGTCAGATTGTTTGTGGTGCACTGGTGTCTGCAGACAGCACTGGCTTTGTGTTGCCTTGGTTTCTAAGATGCTATCTGTGTGATGACTGGAGGCTCTCTAATACCCTGCAGATGCATTCAGATGAAGAGCCAATGGTACTGCTGGTGAATATGACTGAATTGCTTTATTATAAGCAGCTTGAGGACATAGACCTCAAGATGAAACATTAATAAAAACATTAAAACGAAGGCAAGCCTTGGCCTGAACAGATGGATCAGAGCTAGTCTAAAGCAGATAGTTTCCCAACACAGTATTCGCTCATACTGACAATCTGAAAACACAGTATGTCATCGAACAAGCAGTTCTCCTCCTGGGTTGTCTGTGACTTATGCTCTCTTTGTGTAACAAAATGTATTTCCTTAAAGTCATACTGTCAACAGACATGTATCCCAATATCTGAATAAAGGAAAAATATGCTAATTTGCTTTCGTTGGGGTAGCAACATGAGAAGATTAATGGGAAATCTATTGTCAACTAATAAGTGTACTTTGCAAAACAGTCAATATTTCTTATTTTATGTTTGGGTTAGACAGAGCAATATATAATAATAATAATAGGGTTATTTCAGAAACCCTTATGCAATAATAGTCACAATGGGAATGTGACCTCTTTGCTAAAGCCTAATGGCTGAAAAAATATATTTTGGCACAACCACATTTAGAGCTTCGGTGCCACCCTTGCTCAGATACCAATGTGGAAACTCAGCCATGTGCTGTGAAAAATGACCAAGAGCTCTTTAGCCTTACCGATTGTGCACAAAAAAACCTAAGCTCTTTTCTCTGTAGAGCATCCAAGCTAGACTCCTAGGAGTCTTCCTCCATGTTCACCGTTTGTAATCTCCAGTATTTCCTGTCACTCTCCACTGTAGCATGTAGGACCTGTAGGCAGGGATGGACCACATTTTTTGATGGATGAGTTTGAGGTCTCAGTCAGAATTATCAAAGTCGCCATTATGTTTTCTGCTTTTGATCTACCAAGTCATGTAATACTATACTGTACTTTGATGGTTTCCTATATTTTGTATCATGCCCTACTGTGTTAAATATGCATATGTATGGAGATGAGTGTCAGTTTTGATTTGCTGTGGACTATTACCCAAATGTCTTTGTCAGTTTAACATTCCAGATGCCCCATCCAAAGGACAGTCTTTGTAGCTTTCAGCCCCAGAGCTGAGGCTCGGACAGCAGTCAGTTTGCTGCTTCACCCATAACTTTAAATCTTTGTGGTGTAACTTTTCAGCCTATTTAGCCCTCTAGCAAGCCTTCATATATTTAGTCACGCTATGTGACATACTCCTTTCACTGAAACAAGTAACACAACATTTGCAAAAGGTGGTCTCATTAAAATGTCAAACTCTGACTCACTCTTTTGCTCTGCCTAAACTGCTGGCTGCTGCACTGCTCAATGACAGTATCACTGCTACTGCTCGTATGAAGAAATGCAACAGGGAGTGACATGCTAATAGCCATGTGCCAAATATTACATGTTCATAGTCTGTATTTACATATTCATATAACATGGGAATTGGCTGACTGCACAGTTCTTCTGACTCTTGTGTAGAAGATGGAACATTTGAACAGTTATTGCACCTTTAAGAACACTTGGAAATGTGGTTCACCTTGTGCTTCCCAGTGGACACTCAGGTGTCCTACTACTAACCTGGTGGGCTTTTGGAAGTCAGGCACCAGATTTCAGGGAGGGTTAGTTCCCTTGCTCTTTCCCAATTGCAATTCATTGTCATTCATCCAGAGGCTCGCAATTGTTTCCTTCAGCCTGCCCAAGGCACAGTGCTGCTTTTGTTCCATCTCTCCATCGGCTCTGAATACAGTCCCAGAGCCAGACAGACCTGTAGGGTATGTTATCAGGACTTTTTGTTCTGGTTCTTAGCTTCCCCTGCCCAGATCCCCATCCATACAACAGAGGAGAGGCACCACTTTAGGCAAAGACTCGGTCGTGTTTCTGTCTGTGTCACTTTATGGTGGCTCAAAAAACTCGGCCAACATAACTTCTGGTTCACAATTTTGATATGATGGTGGCCCTGATTTCACAGGATAACATGCACACTTTGGACTGTGTGGACTTTAGAACTTGTTTTGACATGTTTTTTTCTCTCTGAACTCTGATCAAATCCTAAAGGTTAAGCACAGCACAATTTTTCACATTTGAGCCAATTATCAATTAAGTTGTGAATTTTGCGTTACTGCCGACCCTTTGCCAAAGCAGACCATAGTGTAAAAGATTTCTGAATATGATTATCTTACCATACAAGTAGCCTTGTGAACGACATTTCGAGGATGCCCCTTTCATCCACAACTTTCCCAGTCTTTCATTGACCCTGTCCCAAATTGTTTAAAACATGTTGTTGCTATGAAAATCAGAATGAGTGTTTATTTAAAAAAGAAACAATGAAGTTGATGCAGTAGAACATGTTTTTATGTACTATTGTGTCAAAAAGATGAAGCAAATAATCACATTCTGTTTGATTTATGTTTTACACAGCATCCCAACTTTTTTTTTTAATCAGGGCTGAAATGTTGGCAATACCAGCTATACTGTTCACTTCATTTAACTCCTGTCGCAGCAAGTTTATCTAGTAGTGAAACAAATGGAGGCAAATGGCTGTCTCAAAGGAGGGACTCATTACCCTGTAAATCAATGAGTACGCTCCCTCATTTACTGAATAAAGCCAACGTCATAAGATAACAATGCAAGGTAGAAATTATGGTGGTTTGGAAAGTCTCACTCATAAGTAATAAATGATTACATGACATCACAACATAGAGGTAAAACCAGAATTTCAGGTAGTTCACTCTTTACAAGCTGTGGTTATCTATTTTTTGCTCTAGAAATCTAGCATGTCTCATGTCTGGCATATTTTACAGACTAAATTTCAAACTTGCTCCCAGCATGAGAGCGAGGGGGCTGATGTTCTTAATCAGGGCTGCCCGATGGGAAAATGCAGCTAATTTCTCAACACTTTGAAGAACATATTCATTGGTTTGTTTAGGCCACTCAGGGAAACGACTGCTGTTTGCTGCCATTTGCAAAGTGAACTTCCAGGAGCCATGTCAGCTACTATAACATTATATGAAGTCTTTCTTTCAAGTTTAAAATTTTACCAGCCCTTCCCCCCAAAAAATGTTAGACGTTAATGTTTCTGCAAACCACAGAGAGACCTACATTCAAATTGTACGTGTCTACGCTCCGTATTGACATTTCGACATAACGTGTTGTATCACATTACACATTACATTCAGATTCACATTACATGTTTATGACCTGACCTTCTGGTCGGCACAAGGCGGGGACAGTCGTGGAGTTTCATGCGAGAAGGCTGCCAAGCAAGTGACCACAGTTCAAGTCTGCAATCAACATTTGTAGATGTTAAACCACTGGATATTTTTGAAGGGACCTTGGGAAAATTTCCAGCCATGTTTGCGGCGACAAAGAAGTAAATATTTTGACGGAAAAATGGACCACCTGCAGTTAGTGGTAACAAAATTGGGTGTTTTTAACGAGACTTCGGGACTCCTGCCATGTTTTTGCTGGCAAAAATTGTATTTTAAGCAGTGGCACCTCCTGCCCGATCTCTTGGGGGGGCAGCTGTTGTGATGATGGCTAAGGTGACTTGGGAAAATTGACTCAATTCACAGATATTGTAATATTGCATTTACTATTTGTACATGAGTTCTCCCTCAAGACACCTTTGGATGTAAAGGCAACTACTTATTGGAGAAGAATAAAGAACAGTGGCACTGGGCCTGATAATGTGCAATTAATAAAACTTAAATAAATGTGTACTCCCTTTACTTGAGTATTTGAATTTTATTACGTTTTACTCTGCTACATTTTTCTGAAAGTTTAGTTACTGATTACGTTACAGATTAAATGTTTTCCTCCCTTTCCTGTGCAGTAAAAGCATGAATCTACAGATTTGTTGAATTTGAATATTTCTGATAAACTGAAGGATGATGTGTTCCTTTATGTGTTGAGAAATTTCTCCTCCTTCCTAAACTAAACTATTTAAAAACCCTCTTGAATTAGCTGGAAAATGCATTATCACAAAGCCGTTTGTGACGAGGATTTCTTCTGACTTTTTAACAGATACCTTAAACATCTACAGCAGTAAAATGACACATAAACATTAATGTATGCTGTGATAGTAATCCAAAAACATCAGATATAGAAGATAAAACATCTGTCAGACTGAACAGAATTTATTTTAACTTACATGAACGTTTCGCTCCTTTGAGCTGTGTTAACTTTAGCCACTTTGACTTGACTGTGGTATCAGAGTAATCGGAAAAATGACTTCCCTATCGCAAAGCAACATTGTAGTGGAAACAGCTATCAATGTGTTGTTGAAACGATCTTGCCAATAAAATATAACACATCTTCTTTGTAGCGTCCATGTTGTCTCAACAATAAGAGCTACTGAAGCTACAGTTGCAATCAAAATTATTCAACCCCCACTACAAATTAGGTTTATTGGCAAAATGTACAAACTAGCAGCTGTTTGCAATAAACAAATCAAACAAGAACAATTTAAATAGCTCAACACACAAAAATTACAAGTGGTTTCTCCAAATTCAACACAAAATGCCACTTTTAATGACTACTGCAGTCTCAAAATTATTCAACCCCTTCATGACAAGCATCTTTAGTACTTAGTAGAGCACCCTTTTGCTGTTATGACCTGCTGCAAACGTGATGCATAGCCAGACACCAGCTTCTGGCAGCGTTCCTGAGGAATCTTAGCCCATTCCTCATTGGCAAAGGCCTTCAGTTCACTAATATTCTTGGGTTTGCGTGCTGCAACTGCCTTTTTCAAACCCCACCAGAGATTTTCAATGGGGTTCAAGTCAGGCGACTGTGATGGCCACTCTAGTATCATCCAGGACTTCTTCTGAAACCTAGCCTTGGTGGACTTCGAGGTATGCTTGGAATCGTTGTCCTGTTGGAAGGTCCAATGACGCCCAAGCTTCCTCACTGTGGGCATGACATTTTCTCCCACTATTTCCTGATACTTGATTGAATCCATCCTGCCCTCCACACGCTGCAGGTTTCCAGTGCTAGAGGAAGTGAAGCAGCCCCAGAGCATCACTGAGCCACCGCCATGCTTCACTGTAGGCGGGGCATTCTTTTCAGCGTACGCCCCATTCTTCCTCCTCCAGACATACCGCTGATCCATAGGCCTGAAAAGTTCCAGTTTTGTTTCATCGCTCCACAGAACAGAATCCCAAAACCTCTTTGGCTTATTTGAGCAAATTGGAGCCGACTTTTCTTGTGCTTTTGGGTCAGTAGTGGTGTACGTCTTGGAGTTAGGGCATTGAGCCCTTCAGCATTTAGTATGCACCTTACTGTGGAAACTGAAACCTCAGTGCCTGCTGTCACCAAGTCTTGCCGCAGGTCTTTTGCAGTCAATCGAGGGTTTTTGACCACCTGCCTCCTCAGGACTCTGGTGGCAGCCGTTGATAGCTTCCTCTTTCTGCCACGTCCAGGTAGTGTAGCCACTGTTCCTTTAACTTTAGACTTGTGAACTATGCTTCCAACTGTATCTCTAGAAACATTCAGTGCCTTTGCTATCTTTTTGTATCCTTTTCCTTGTTTGTGCAAGGCAATGATCTCTTCTCTGAATGTTTTGGACGATTCTCTTGACTCTCTTGCCATATTTCTCACATGCAATGAAACATCACCATCAACAGTCCAGGTATTTGAGGTGTTCTATATTAAGCACACCTGATGCAACTGAAGCCCTTGATTGGTTGCATCAGGTGTGCTTGAGACCACACCTGATTTGCAAATGTGTGCTCTTACGAGGAATTCTATTCAGGGGGTTGAATATGTTTGAGACTGCAGTAGTCATTGAAAGTAGGAAGTAGGTGTTGAATTTGGATAAAATCCTTGTAATGTTAGTTTTATTTAACTATTTAAATTGTTCTTGTGTAATTTGTTTATTGCAAACACCTGAAAAATGTAAAAATTGCCAATAAACCTAAAATACGATGGGGGTTGAATAATTTTGATTGCAACTGTAATTAAAATAACAAAGTCGGAAGAACGACTTTCCAGGTCAGGAAACTAAACCATCCGAGGAGCAAGTAAATGCCACCAGGTTACGTGTGACAAAAACACATTAGTGCAAGCCCTCCTGGAATCTGTAGAGATTGCATTACTGAAAAAAGCCCTTAGAAGTTTATCAGAGTGGCCATGTACGTCCCAACTAGATTTAAATCACCCCAGCGGGACATACATGGCTTGCTGTTGCAACTGATTTGCCTAAAGTTTTTTAGAAATAGGACAGACTGTCTTGAAAATGTGTATGGTTTATTAAATGACGAATATAAATATAATATTGATGATTATAATAATAATAATAATAATAATAATAATAATAATAAATGAATGATTTCATTTTTTGTGGCTCTAGGAGGGCAGTGCCCTATCACCTGCTATTGGCCAGCCGCCCCTTTTAAGCCATCCAAAACATGATCATTTAATTGATTCAAATTTCAAGTTGCAAAGAAAGTTTTAACTTATCTGTGGTTTTGCAGTAGTGTATTTTGCTTACATTCATTCTCACGATTCTGTTGGTTTTACAGCAAGACATTTTTATTTCCAAATGTTAATATCAAGGCATTGTAAAAAAGTATTTTCTGCCCGTTGACTGTATGTGCCCAGATTTGATTGGCCAACACAGAGCGCTGCCCTGATGTTTCTTTGCACTATAGTAAATATTGTGCTGTGATCAACATTTTTGCTGGACTTTTTTTAACCAGTGACCTCTCTGGTGGCTTCCCCACACAGTGGTCTCATCATGAGAAGGCTGAGGAAAAACTATTGCTGGTGCCTGAACATGGCTAATAGGTTAATAATTGAAGTTGCTTTATGACTGTAGACAAAAGAAGGCTCAGATGTACTGTTATGTATTGGGCCTAGTCTACACTTATCTGGGAAACCTATCAACATTTACATTCCAAATATGGGAAGTTCGGGGGGGGGGGGGGGGGGGGGGGGGGTGCCGAGCACAAGTCGCTTGGATCAGGTTGTGGGTTGCCAGGTTGTGGTGGCCAATAGGTTGAAATTGTATATAATGTATGAATTGTGTGTGTAGATTGTGTTTCTTTGACAATCTGGTAACTTGGGTCATGTCAGACAAACATACAAAACTTATGGATCCATGTATGATGATTATCGTTAAAAAAAAGTTTGAGGGCCGTGGAGATTACTTAAAGCGACTACGATGAACCTTCATTTTTTTTATTCTAGCAGCCCCTTTTGACAAAAGCGGTGCGACACCAGCGCCTGCTGCTGTAAACATCTTTGTTAGCATTTGTATTTGTTTGGAAGCGAGTGCCAGAGAGACCACGGATGGATCGCGATGAGGTAATGTATTAATATGTCATTTGAGCAGTCTTTTTGCTGATGGTCTCATGCTGTTACAGGTCATTTATAATCATCTAAGGAATCACAGGACTGTTTCATGAACACCTTTACATGAAAGTTCCCCGTAGTCACTTAAAGTTTCCAAGGAGAACCAACAAAATGAGGGGCACTTGGAGATGGCCTTGAAAAATGAAAATGTTGGCAGGTCTGATGTCAATTCGACTAAAAGTGAAAACAAACGACTAACTAGTGAATTGCAGAAAGCTAAGCTGAGTAAGCATTGTGTTCAGTGTGTTGACGGCCTTGTGGAGCACTTTTGGTATTTTCATGGTCAGTCGTTGGTTCAAATGCTTTGGTTTGCTTTTTTCTGAAAAGCGACCTCTAGTGGTTGTGGGAATTTTGACTCTCAACCGCCATGATGAAAGTGAATGAAATATAAAGTTGATACAGATACAAAACTTCATATGAAAGAGGTTTTTGTGTCCAAACCTAAAACAAAACCTTAACTATGGCATAGGCATAGTTAAGGTTTAGCCAACCTTTAAATGGCTATATGGGGACTCAGCAAACTAATACGGAGCTAAATGGAGCTGTTGTGGATGACTGCTTTTGGAAATTACTGCTACATTTGGAGTAAAAATGTATCCTTGGGGTGCATGGAGATATCTTTACTTGACTTTGGAAAGTATAGAGTGAAAGTGAAATAGACAGTAAAAGCATACATAAAAAAGGTTCTATGAGAGGGCAAAGGTGCGCTGTGCAGTGGGCTGTTTACCTGCTCTGAGCAGCAGGCAGAAGGTGCAAAACACAGTGAATCTTGACACCAAAATTACAGTGCATTGCTAGATTGCTTGTGACACTCCCCCCAGTGCACCTCTCTGGATGGCAAGACATGGAAATACCAGACAGACAGGTGCAGTGTGTGGCATTTTCCTCAATATAGCGAAAAACCAGAGGCAATACACTCGTTTGAAGATAAAGCCCTCTGTCCATGCTCATGCTCCACTTATTGTAAGCTTTCCTGTCCTCTGTATTTCCTGCTCTGAAATCTTGTCTCGCAGATTGATTGTACAAATTTGTTTCGTGTTCACTGATAGTTTTCATTTGTTATTTGTGAAATTACTAATGGTGTTATTCACAATTATGATCCATCGCGTAGAATGATGAATGATCTTCATTGAATTTAACTGCTGGTGTGACTTCCCTCATTACTAACTTCATCAGCTGCAGTGCAGACTACACCGAGGCTACAGGTGGTACTATTGTACAACATGGTTTTCTAATTACAGTTATTCTTAATATCATTAGCAATTAATGACATACATTCAACTGTTTCTGTTGAAGCCTATTTGTGTTTACTGGACTACTACATAAAAAGCTTGTATCATTAATCAATATATTGCTCGTAACATAAGTTTCAGCTAGTATTTATTTTTGAAAATAACAACCCACATCAAATGATCTTTCTGATTTCTTTGTATTTTTGCAGAGAAATCAATTTCACATGTGATTTACAGTGGTCTTGTTATCCATATGATAAAGCCACATTGTATTGCTGCTGGTTCAGATCATGGCTCTCTTTTTTTAGTCCAACTCAAAAATGAGTAAATATTATTGTGTTGAAAGATTCCTCTCGTTCTCTTTAAAAACACCCACGAGGTATATAACGGACACAGACAGGCCAATGGAAGTTTCAGAATTGGGCATGTTGTTGTAACACATGTGCAGGTGATCCCAAAGGTTTAAAGAGGATGGACCAGCTACCAGCTTCAGTTGCGATGACGTGACTGGGGCTTGCTTAGCTGATTAATTAGTTTCTCTGGTCTCAATAAACTATGAGGTCTGTAGACAGTTTGAGTTTTTTTGTATTGTATCGCAAATGAGCTATTTTCAATAGATATGATGGGGAATGAAAGCTGTAAGAAATCACAAATACAATTCTGTCTTTAATACGTGCCCGCTTTTAAGAGACCCTTTATGATGCATTTAACAGCCTTTTTTGGTATATATATAAAATCAATGAATTATTAGGGCAAGACTACCTGTCAACTCTGGCTATAAATTCAGTTCCAGGCAAGAAGGTATCAAATGCAGCTTTCTGTAATATGCTTATGCACAGAATACTCATAGAACAGGAGGCAGGAGGACTGACTGTGGACTCATTGAGTAACATTAAGCAGAAAAAGAATGACAGTGATGCACTGACAGACTGACATTGTCAAGTCAGGTCATTCTACATGAAACCTCAGTTTTTCTACATATTTCAATGAACAGTCTCAAACGTGCAGGGGATATTCAGCATCTGCATCAACCAACCTGCAGACTTTAAAGTAGAGGATGAAGAATGCAAACCTTCAAATCTCATAAGTCTGTCAGCGTACACATACAATAACATCTTTTGGTGCATAGTGGAACAGTGCCTGGTCAGGTACTGAGTGTTGCTTCAGAGACAGAAAACAACAGTCAGCTTAAAAAAACATAAATTTAGAAAATATTTGAGGCACTTTTTTTTTTTTTTTTTTTCTGATGGTTAAAATGACACAGAGGATCAGTGGAGTCTCCCAAATCTGAATAATCTCAGCATTAAATTGTGATTTCAAATATTCTTCTGTTTTTTTTTTTGTTTGTTTGTTTGTTTGTTTTTTTAGAGCTGAAAGAATAAAAACAGCAGCATCTGACTTTTTTTATATGAAATATAAATCCCAGCAAACGCTCACAGTAATCTTGTAAACAGTCCGTCTGTGTGTGTGTGTGTGTGTGTGTGTGTGTGTGTGTGTGTGTGTGTGTGTGTGTGTGTGTGTGTCCGCAGTATCTGAAGTCATTTCATTCCAGATTGTTCTTTAAACATGAAACAATTAGGTGACATTGTTGTAATGTCTCGTAAAAATGATGGCACTCAAATCAAGATAATGACTTTCGATTCTAAACAGTTTTCAAACGATATCATTTCGCCGTCAGATTGGATCATCTTGTTACAAGAAAATAGGATTTTAGGAGTCAGAGGTTCTGTTAAAACAGAGAGGTTCTGTTAAAACAGAGAGGTTCTGCAGAGTTTGGAGTTTGTTCTGAAGCAGCTCGGCAGCCTTCAAGTAAACTGAGACAACATCTGCACCAACATGACACCAGATTAACCACAGGATATCTATCAAGCCATTTAATAGATCGATAGCCACGTGTGAATATTCACAAAGAGAAAAAAAAAACATTTCATAGATCAAAACTCTTATTATTCTAGTTTGTATCTTTAAATAACCATGAAAGATTAAATCTTGATAGAAAATCCACAGACCAAACTCCAGCCTTTTTTTGTTTCTTTCTTTTTACTTCAGTTAAGAAAAGTTACACAAAAGGTGGCAAATTTGTCGACAATAAATAATAAATAATTTTTGTTGCACGGGAACAAACGAAACATTTTTTCCAGAGCTAACGGTATTTTTTAACTTATTATTAATTATACACATCTTTGGGAAAGAAAAAAAAAAATATTCTCGGACGGACACTAACTCACACAAATGTCCCACGAAGCTTGTGGCAAAATAGAGGTATACCTTGTTGCAAATGCTTTAGTACTTGGGTCATGAAGGAAATCGTGAAGTTAAATGAAGAAAGCAGTGCTGTTCCCTCCGAATGTCTATTATATGATGATGTGCATGTATCGAATTATAAAATCACCAGTCACTGTTTTCCATTCAAAGTAGCACACAGCAAGTATAAGATTCAGATTTCAGAGTTCTTCCTCTTCAGAGGTCCATTTATCGGTGGAATCAGGTTCATGTCTTCTCGTTTTGGCAACTGTGACCAGGTGTGAACGTGCAGCACCGGCCATGATGACGCATCTTCTGGATGGACATTAGAGTGGGTGGCTGTGGTAAAATCCCATGATTGTCTTCACAGTGTCAAAATACAACCAGGGGGGTTGTTTGGTGCAGTCGGGGGGGTGGGGGTGGCGGGGTGAACGGGGACTGCGTGTTCAGTTCAGTCCGTCCATGCGGCGTCGGCTCAGGCCTCGATGGGGCTGGATACCATGCTGTTCGGCGTGTCTGGAAGCTGAGACGACATGGACGCTACTTCGCTGCCCGTCGAGTTCGAGCCCGGTCCTCCCTCCGAGAACGTGACCTGCGGACACATCAGGCAGGAGTCAGAAACATCTGCACACACCACAAGATGGTCTCAGAGCGGTGGCTGAGGACGAACAGGCCTGCTCAGTGTCTCAGCAGGCAGGATGGAGGCACAGACTAAAAAGACAAGACATCCGAGCATGTGAATAAAGTGATGAGGCGACATTCTTTACATTCCTGTCCGGTGAGATATCAACAGAGAATCAGTCCACTGGGAGGATTTACCGAAAAATCATTTGGCCTGCAGTCACAGTGACATCACACGGTGTCAGAGGAAGACTGGGAACAACTGTTATTACTAATTGAAGAAGTCTAATTTATAACAGGAAACACGGGCTTGATATTCCCTCTGACATATAATTCTATATTTTAAATAGACTATTTTATGGAGGATTAAACTCTGTTTGATAATTATATAGTAATGAAATCTTCGGCTCCCTGGACGATGAGAAAAACACACACATTCAAACCTCTACACGACTTTTTGTATTTGCTCCTCTGCTGGGTCTGATCGTCTTATTACTGACACGTTTTACTGGCAGTTCATCTTAATCCTGGTCTCAGACTAAATGAACCAGGCCTCGGTCCCTTTCTCAATCCACAGCTAACACTATGTTACTCGTCTGAAAAACAGCCCAGCTTTCCCGCAGCCACAGAACGGATACATTGCGTGTCGCATTCCAGTTTTTGTCATAAATCCTAATAATCCATTCACAGGCGCAGAAACGCGTGGCGCTATTTTGTGTCCACCTGCAGTCGGAGCGCTTCTCTGCTGGAGCTGATCTGAGGAGGTTTCTGGAGGCTGTCTCACGCTGTGTGAGTGCGCGACCCAAAGACACAACCCAGCAGAGAAGAAAGAGAATAAAATGATCTCCAAACGTTTTAGAGACAAGAACTTATGTTTGACAGCTGAGAAAACGTGTGCACCAACACGAAACCATCCCGTCATATGATGGCTGAGATGAGTCCACCGAAACATCAGAGTTAGAATTAACAGGATGACGGAGGAGACGCTCTGTGGAGCGGCAGCTGGAGGGTTTTTGTAAATAAAGCTTTAGATGGAGAATTTTAGAGTCGATACAATCGGAAGAATAAAATCTGATATTTGTTTGGACAAATTGCAGTTATAAAAAATATGCTACCTTCTCTACTGAGACAGAAATGTGATTATTCTGCACTTCAAAGGTTCAGAATAGAAATCGAGTGTCTTAAATAAAAGAAAGCAAATAAATGACTTAGTGAACAAATAACACGAACCAGTTGTTGGAAGGCCGGCTGGTCGATGTCGCTCTGCAAGGCGAAGTCGCTGAGGACCTTCCAGGGCGGCTGGTAGCTCTGCACCTCCACCGGGTTGGCCTGGATGCCGCCGTCGTGCCGCTCCGGACTGGCTGCCACCATCGGGGTGCCCGTCATTCCCTGGATGTTCTGGAAGAGGACGTCTCGCGGTCAGCACCACCAAGTACACATCTCTCATTGTGGGTGATCACAGATGATGGAGTGGGTGGCTGGCTCTGCGTGTGTGTGTGTGTGTGTGTGTGTGCGTGTGCGCGCGCGCGTGCATGCGTGTGTGTGTATGTACCTCTGAAATAAATGAATCCACTATACAATCAGCAGTACAATCAATAAACAAGTGAAGAAAAAACAAATACACAGAGAAACATAAGTGTGTGTGTGTGTGTGTGTGTGTGTGTGTGTGTGTGTGTGTGTGTGTGTGTGTGTGGTGATCCGTGGGACCCTCCATCACCATGTCCTGTGACTGTACTGAGGTGAGTTTCGGGGCTTTATGAAACAAACACATTTGACTGTGCAGGCTTCTTGTTCCGGCCGCCCGGAGAGATGCTGCCTCAGATCTACACATGATTTCATTTGACTTAACTTTAACTTAATTAATAATGAAAGACAGGTGGACAACAGTTGAGGTCTGTCTCTGATCAAAGACTACAATACATGAGTTTTTGTCCTGGAGGATCATTCCCATCCCCAGTGGTCTGCACAGGGTGTTGTGCCGCTCAGTAACCCGGGACATCCTCTTACCGTCTTGTCATTTGGCTGCTGTTGCTGCAGCTGCTTCATCAGCAGGCTCCTCTTCTTGTCTTTGCACCGCTTGTTCTGGAACCAGACCCGGATCACCCGCGGGCTGAGGCCGGTCATTTCAACGAGTTGCTCCTTCATGAGAGCGTCGGGCCTTGGGTTGGCGTTGTAGCAGGTCCGCAGCGTGTGCAGCTGCTTCTCGTTTAGCACCGTCCGGACGCGGGTGGTCTTCTCCGGCTGTTTGTGGACGTGAGGCCGCAGCGCGGGCTGCCGGGCGGAGATTGGTTCTGCTGTTGGGAAAGGACGGAGAGACAACCCAGAGAAAGACCTAATCAATGAATCTGTGTGCAGAGCGGCTTTACATGAAGAGACATAATGTGAACGGAGGAGACAGGCTCATGAGTTGTATCCAGTTCTGTTCAGCTGCTCCTGCAGCACAGGACGCTGAACTTTGGTAATCATGAGTTTTTTAATCATGCTTGCAGACACTTGTCTGGCTCAGCAGCTTTATACTCTATAACACAGCGCTGCTGACACCACAGGCCGCTGAGGACCAGGTCCGGGAGTTTTGCGTAAGAGCAGCAGAATGACAGTGCAGCACAGCGCGTTAGTAAATCTGATAAAAATAGGCATGTGGTAAAGCACCTCTAAATACAACTATGTTCCAGCATATCTGCATATGTGGTTTGAATGCAGGGGGACGGTGCAGCTCTGACTGGACCTTCTGATCCAAGGTCCAAATGTGTTTTAAGACGCAGCAGGGCAGCTGGACTGCTCCGTGCGAGACAAACCCCCCAACTGACTGCAGACCAGCAGTGCACTGCACGGCACACGTAGCCGAGGTAACAACAATCGCATCCCGGACCCGCAGCCGTTTTTCGCACTCCTCAGCAGTGATAACTTTGTGTGGGCCTATTTCTGACAGCAGCGCCCGCTGTATCTAATCTACCGAGCCTGGAATGACTGAACAAACATGTTCCGAGCAGCAGACAGCAGAGCCAGGTCAACATGAAACGCTCCTGTCGGGAGTGAAGCAGTTTCCTGTGCCTGCATTTACATTATGATCCAGATAAAAACTCTGACATTACAGTCCGAGTGTACAACACTGCGCCTGAATACAACTGTGTGGCACAGTGACATGCAGCAGCAGCAGCAGTTAATCTGAATGTGAAACACCACAGACTCAGAGTCAACTCGGAAAATTAGTCATTTCATGAAGCACCTGACCAAAATCCAAGCAGGCACACAGGAAGAAAGAGTTCTGAACTGAAGAGAAGTCACAGCCAGAGCCGCCGAGCAAGTTTCAGTATTCCACCAGCAACTGTCCTGTCTCCTGTCTCCCACTCCCCGGGACTTTACCTGCCATCTGCAGCGGTCTGGCTGGGTGCAGCGGGCTGAGCGGGTCTCCGGTGCCCAGACTGGCCCGTTCTACCACGTCGTGGTCGGCCCGACAGAAGAGCCCGTCCTCCCGCAGAGCGAACTCGTCCCCCGGGATGAGCTGCCGACTGCAGGCCACGCAACGGAAACACTCGATGTGGTAGACCTTGGAGCGGGCCCTCATCACGAAGTCGTTCTTACTGAATCCGATGTTGCATTTAGCGCATTTAATCCCGTATAACCTGCGGGAGACGCACACACACACACACACACACACACACGGTCTGATCAGTTCGACTGCAGGAAGCTCAGCTGCCCCTGACCGAAATAACACGATCGATCATTTTGTACAAGGACAAAAAGAACTATAATAATAATGATGATGATAATAATAATAATAATAATAATAATAATAATAATAATAATAATAATGATGATAATAATAATAATGATAATAGTAATAATGATAATATGCCTCACGGTTTCATTTTCAAACAGTTATACATGATATTTCTACACATCATATATAATAATTATAAAACAGTATTTTCATATTATTATTCATTGTTGCTATAATTATTATTGATAGTTATATTATTGTTTATGACGTAGCCTACTTGATATAATATCATTAGAGTGAAATCATTTTTGGATCATACTTTTATCTCCAGTGTGATCTCTGAAATACAACTTCAGTAGAATTTAGTGATGAGACAATAAATGAAGGCCTCTCAGGCTGTGATCCAATCACTGTTTACGTGTTATAATTACACCAAATTACAGAGTAATTTACAGGCTTTGTTATTATTTAAAAAAAAAAAAAAAAAAGCTTAAGTGTGGATGGTTTTTTTTTCCCATTATTTTCTACAGGTCCATCTGTCACAGAGCACAGCGGCCAGGATGCTACAATCTGATCCCAATCATTATTTAGCCAGTAAATGGTGCAGGCCTGATGTAAAGTGCTTCAGGTTTTTAAAAAGCACCCGATGAACGTGAGTAAATGAAATACTGACATTTCTTAACAATAACAGGTGTCGTAGCAGTGAAGATGATATTGTTCATAATACTGAAAATCATTTAATCCACTGAGAACAAGTCTCCCCGTGTGTCTGAAATCACTCCGGATATTCTCAAACTAAAATGGTGAAATATAAATAATAATAATTCCAGTCTGCGCGCAGCTCCAGCTTCTGTCTGGTATGTGAAGGGGGTCGTCCCGTCCCGTCCCGGCCGTCCTACCTGATGTAGTCCCGTTTACAGTACGTCTTTCCGTCCCTGACGAAGCACGTGCAGGACTCGTCCAGGTACTGGCTGCATTCGGCACATTTGAGACAGGCGGCGTGCCACTCCAGGTCCGGGGAGACCCGCAGGATGTACTGGTCGTGGATCTGGTTCCCGCAGCCCACGCACAAAGACACCAGCCGCTTCTCTGAAAGACCAGCATGAGCGGGACACATCACATAACCGGTCACAACTGTCCGCTGACAAACAGGCAGACTCATCTTATAATGTAGCCTACCAATTGACCTACAATTATTATTATGATTATTATTATTATTATCATCATTATTATCATTATTATTATTATTATTATTATTATTATTATTATTATTATTTTTATTAAGCTATTGTTTCTGAATAGCCTGGATGAAAGAGTCTATAGGTGATATCCGATTACCTAAATCTTTACTGACACTTCTATAAAATGTAGCATTTTATGTTACCAAAGAATTTTAAAGGCCAAGAACATATGTCCTGTCTGTAGCATCACAACTAATGCAACTCTCAAGCATCGCATCCAAACACTGAAAAAGTTTCTTACTTTTCGGCGGGTCCCCCATGTCTCCCATGTCCACAAAGTAAGGCGATGTTGGGTCCACTGTCACAACGGGCTGCGGCACCTGGAAGGCTGGATGTGTCCTCCGCTGCCGGGCTGCCAGGCCTGGGGCTGTGCTGTCCGGCTCGGAGAGGGAGTGTGTGTATGTGTTAGTTGCCGGTGTGTGTGGAGCTCTGATCCTGACGAGCGGTGGGGCTGACGTAGGACAGCAGAACGTCATCTGCATGAGCAGCTGATTGGCTCTACAGACCCTGACCAGCACTAACCACACACACTCACGCACGCACGCACGCACACACAGGCACACTTGCTCCTCATCATTTGTTTTGCAGCGTTGCTTTGCTCTTTTCTGCTCTCTTCTTCCTTCTCTTGTTTTTTAGTCAGTGTGTTTACATGATTTTCCATAAAGGGAAATAAAAACTTTCATATATTTATTTTTTTTGTTTGTTTGTTTGTTTGTTTGTTTGATTATTGTATCTCTGTGGTCCAGTAATGATATAGCCTATAAGGATGCCTTGTGCCGCTGTCAGATGAAAACCTCACAATAACTTTTCAGAAACTCAGAAAACAGCCTTGTGTGAGATGACTCTAAAAAGCAAACTTAACAATATGGGTTGACTGTAAAAGCTTAGAGGAAACATGTAATCCTTAAACCTAACGAAACATATCGCTAAAATATGCACATGCGTGGTTTTCAGCAGAGAACAGCTGATAGTATGAGCTCTAAATCAGAGCGGTGACAGGCCAGGACCCGCAGGAGCAGCTCCGACACACACCAACACGCCCTCTTGTGTCTGTAACCTACTGGCTCCGTCAACATACAGCAGTAACACACAGAGGACACCTCCAGCACTGTTATTAAACTCAATGTGCACATAAAAAAAATGCACAATAGATCTATAACAAGAAACAGAATACATGCAGTAGATAATGATAGCGAAGTGAAAAACAAACGTCAGAAATAATTGTGCAGGAAGAGACAAAATGAACAAAAAAAAAAAAAAAAAAACACCATCAAAGCAGTCCAGTGGCTCTCCTAATGAGAAGGTTCAACATGAAGAGAAACAGATAAAGTAACATGACACAGATACAGAGAAGATGTTAAATGTATGGACAGCTTCTTCCTTGGAATCTTATAGAAAATTGTGAAAAAGTTTTATTTTATTTATTTAGAAGATTATTGGCTGACCTTGTATTATAATCATGGATTTGGGAATTGAACTGAAATACATTTTGAAAACAGACTCAGTTGTGAATGGATTCAACAAACAAAAAAAAAACACATTTGAAAGTGGTTTAAAGATGGGGAGCACGTACAGAGAGTGGGAAAGGGAAGAGAACTTGTGAATCTGTTGGAGGATGTTCTAATTCTGATGAAATGTTTTTGCAGTGAAAAAGTACAGTTGAAAAGATGTGTGAGATGGAGGGACAGATCGTTGTGTAATATAGATTGAGAGGGATTTTTCTTGATATTCCCCTGATTACTCCAATACTGTTTGCTATAATAGAAACAAATGTTTAATGATTTTTCCAGGTGAGATTTTCATTTATAAGAATTCAGATACATTTAGCGACTGTAACCTTTTCTAAGGTATAATTGGCAACATGTTCACCATGGAAAGGCATTTTGTTTTTTTTTACATTTCCAGGCATAAACATCATGTATGAACTTTCCTTTGTGTTGAGTGATCATTTGTTTGCCTTCAACTAGCTTTACACTTTACTCATGTGTGTTCATTTCTGATACTATTATTTTTTTATCTTTAACAGAGTGTGATACAATATACAAATATTGTAATTGAAAAATACTTTTGATAAGGTCACTTACATAAATAAGGAAATGTAAGGTCCCAGGATCGATCCTTGTGGCACCCCACAAGAAATCAACCTATAATCTGATGATGTATTATTCCATGATACAAATTGCTTTCTTGCTGATAAGTAACTTTTGAACTTTAACATATCTGCTCAGAGATTATGCTTCTTGGCAATAGAACGTTTCAAGCAGTTAGTTAACAAAGGCTTGCTTGTTAATATTTTTGTTATTAAAATTTCAGACAACAACCTCATGAACCTTTAGCAACTCAGGGAACAAAATGAAATACAGGAAGATGGCCAGATAAGTCACAGAACAAAATACCAGAGGCACAAAAGGGATTTGTAAATATATAATGACAAGACATTAAGATGGTCAATAAACTGGGATGCTAATTAGGAGGTTGATGTTGAAATCACCCATAATTTGGCATTTTTTTCTTGTTTGAAATCTTACCTTGAGCATTATAAAAACAGTCAGTGAAGCAATTGATAATGGAATTTGGCACTAAAAGTAACTCCAACAATAACCTTTCTATAGAAAGGCTCAACAAGCTCCAAAAAGACAGCCTTGGCCTTGGCCATCTCCAACTAAAGCAACAAGATCATTGCAAAGGGAAGATGCTGAATGTTTTCCTCAACAAAGAGAGACACACCACCTCTGCCTCGATTTGATCTAAAACATTGATAGTGACTACAGCCATTGACAGGAAACACAGACACCTCCTGGCTATTTCACCAAGTTTCAGTCACTCCGATCACTGTAAAGTTAATGGGGAGCATGGCAAGGTAGTCAAAGTCTTTTGGTAGACTACAAGTCTTAAGGTGAAACAAGTAAAAACAGTTTTCATTAATAATCTTTTTATCCACACAGAGAGACTTTAAGGAGTCCTCGGAAAAATAGGAACAATTAATTGATGCTGTACAGTTTGATTTCACTTCTGTTTTGTTTCCCAAAAGTCATACCAGCAGGGCCAGGTGATACATCAATATGATATTTTATAGTGGAGACTGTCTTCATGAGAAGAGCTACACCATCTGTCATTTGTTACAACACAGAAAATTATTTACCTGACTCATGTAGTCGGGTTTTTTGTTTATATGGGATGATTGTGGTGGCCAGTAATAAGCCCAGTGCAAAGTTTCAGTGCCAGTGCCAAAAGTGTACCTTTCACTACATAAAGAAATTCTATACCAAAGAGTGAGGGTGTCGTGGTTCACTTGGTGAATAGGCAATTGACACATTTCATGTGGGTAACAAAAGTTATAAACTAACTTAATATTAGCTTTTCATAAGTGTAAAAATAACTGTAACCATGATATATTAATGGATGATTAAATGAATCACAAAATAAAAGCAAATTATTTCAGGTGCGGAGGATAAGTTCAGGAGGCTCACAGCCTGAGGGAAGAAGCTGCTCTGTACTCTGGTGGAATGGCAGCGGATACTCCTGTATGGTTTGCAGCAGCTGGGTGAACGGACTGGCTGAGATGGACGTTGTCTTTTAGTATTCTTTGGGCTCTGTGCAGACACCTCATCTCACTGATATCATTGATACTTGGTAGATGGGTATTAGTAGTGTCTGGGCAGTTTTAATAACCACCTTCAACCTTTTTAATCACCTTTCTTGTCCACATGTCCATGCCAAGATCTTGATGTTGATTCCCAGGAAACAGGTCTATAGCTACCATTGAGGAGGTCAGGTCCTCTGTATTTTTTTCTGCATCTTTTAAAAAATTTTCTATACAGTACATTTCCTAAAAGGGCTCCCAAGATTTTGTGCCCAGGGCCCTCTGTATTCTTAATCCCTCCCTGATTGGACCTCGAATGCTCCTGTAGCTGGATGTCAGCTGGATCCAGGTTCGAAAGTCAGCTGGAAAACCTGAAACCTGTCATCATTGTCATTACTTGTATTATTCTATAGTCTCCTGGCATTCTGTATATTATGGTGTGGAGCAACTAATTTGTACCCATTTACATTCTTGTATTCTCTCTATATATATAGCTTTCTCTCTCCTACGGTCCACTGACTTCTTTTTTTTTGTTATATAAACTTAACTTATATAAAATAAAAAATAGGTAGCAATGGTAAGTTTAGTTTATTTGAGGTTTCCCTGGTAATAGTTTGTGAGAGGCCAAAATGTCAATTACACATTTTCAAACTATATAAAGAAGGCCAGTTATAAGTGCTTTACAATACAACAGAAACTCGATCCAGTAAATACTCAAGTTAATAATAAAAGAAAAACTAAATTGAAACAAAATAGAAAATGTATTGATAGATTGGAATAAAAAAAATCACAAATATGAGGATAAACAGGTGGAAAAAAATAACACTGAAAGAGATTCTTTCAGCGTTATGTTTTACATTATCATGACAATGATGATTACAACACAATGCTCATTGTTCTCTTCTACTGTTGATGGTCACACACTTCTTTCAGTGCCCTATCTACAAATCAGACTAGCACTGACAGATGACTGAATGAAAATCACAATTTTTACAGTTTTTACTTCACATGAACTATGCTATATGATTTTCCCCAAGATGGTCAGTTTTGGTCATGAAATGTGCACCATATCAATCCTATCAACAGACATGATGTTGATATACGTAGAAGAATTCTGCAAAACCGCACAAGACAATCACTGCACTTCAATAGTATTAGTACTTGCTGTCATTCAGTCACCCTCAGCCCTTGGTATTACGTAACGGCATCAGTCACATGGAGGCCACTTGGTGAGCAGAAGGAAAGTGGGCGGGGGAGGAGCAGGGGATTAAAATG
The DNA here is from genome assembly GCF_965226575.1 of Pagrus pagrus. Lineage (NCBI taxonomy): Eukaryota > Metazoa > Chordata > Actinopteri > Spariformes > Sparidae > Pagrus > Pagrus pagrus. The sequence continues at coordinate 29,169,798 of NC_140192.1, forward strand.
AAACGCACTTGCCCTTGTACACTTAAGTCCAAACTATCATGCTATACTGCTTTTTAAAACACAAGGTTAATTTATTTGATATTTTACAAAACTGATTGCCAAATGACATTTAGTCAAACTCCTTTGTGCTACCTAGGAGAGAAACTTTTTTTGGAGTGAATTGGAGTGTTGATGATGAATTGAGGAGTCTCACAGCTGGTGGAATGGAGCTGCTCTGTAGTCTGGTTGTATGGCAGCAGATACTTATGTATTTTTTGCCAGACGACAGCAGGGTGAACAGACTGTGGCTGGGTGGGTGTTGTCGTTTAGTTTCCTTTGAGCTCTGTGCAGACATCTCACATTACTGATGTCACTAAAAGCTGACAAGAAGTTGGCTCTGAAATCTATCCTTCTTAAGTTTTCTTCGGAAGTAGAAGAAATATAGGAGTTTTTTTATTTTGTTGTTGTTTTTTTGAACCAGGCTGGATATGTGTGATCACCAATAAAGGTTCTCTGTATACTGATTCCCAGGAACCTAAAACCGTTCACCTGCTCTACCTTAGTAGATTAATCTTGGTGCACCACTAAGATTGTTGATTTCCCGATATGAACTCTCATCATTGTTCATAATACGGCTGATGATGGTGGTGTTGTCTGCATACTTCACAATAGAGTTCTCTTGATGTTGATGGGAGTGCAGTCATGAGTGTACAGTGTGAACAGAAAGGGGCTGAGCCCACACCTTGGTGGGAGGGAGGAGGTTTGACTGCCAATCCAAACTATTTGGGGTTTGTTTGTGAGGAAGTCTAATATACAATTGCAGTAAAACCCAGAGTGTTTTCCAGTCAGCTTCATTGGTGAGATTGTATTGGCTACTGAGCTGAAATCAACAAACAGCATTCTAATATTTTTGTTCTTATCCTGACGGGTGTGTGAAGACCCAAAGAGAGTGGAGGATAGTGGATAAGGCATCCTCTGTGGATCTGTTGGTTCTGAAAGCATACTGGTGAGGGTCTAAGCTTGAAACAATGTTGACTTTGATGTGCTGGAGAACCAGTTTCTCAAAGCACTTCATCAGTGTAAGGGTGATTATGCAAGGTATATTATCTGGACCAGCAGCCTTATTTATATTCACTCTCAGCAGGAACTTTCTCACATCTGCTGTGGTATTTAAAATGGCCAGTCCTCTGGAGGCAGAGTAGACTTTCCAGCTTAGTCTTTGTGGAGGAGACCAAAGTGGGCAAAAATGTGTTCAGCTCATCTGGCAACGTGACCTCGAACACAATGTGACGTGCTGGATCGGATCAGATATCTTTAGGGCTGTTGGTGTTGAGGTCCCTCTCCAGTCTCTGCTAATGTCTCCTCTTGCAGTCTTGCTCTGGCGCTATTGTATGCTTCTTCTTCACCTGACCAAAAATGCAGCTTTTTTGGTTCTGGATAGAGCCCTCACCTCTCCAGTCATCCAGGCCTTCTGGTTGGGGAATGATTTTACTGTGTTTGTGATCACCAGCTCATCAACACATTTGCTGATATATGACAATACTGGAGATCTACACCAATCAGCCACAACATTAAAACCACTAACAGGTGATGTAAATAGCATTAATGATCTTGTTACAATGCAATGTTCTGCTGGGAAACCTTGGGTCCAGGCAATCATGTGGATGCCACTTGACACACACCACCCATCCAAAAGCCGCTGTGGGCCAAGTACACCCGCTCATGGTAACGGCACTCTGTGATGGCAGAACAATGGACCCTGATAAGCAACAAAAACTGCTCAGGAACAGTTTGAGGAACACAACAAAGAGCTCAAGGTGTTGATCAGGCCTCCAAATTCCCCAGATCCCAATCCAATCAAGTATCTGTGGGATATGCCGGAACAAGTACAATCCATGGACGCCCCACCCCCCTACATACAGGACCCAAAGGATCCACTACCAACATCCTGTTGCCTGACAAGTTTTAACTGATGGATTGACCCTCCTGAACATTTGCATAGACATGGTCCAGCATATTTCTGCCTCTGGTGGCGATCTGGCCATGCTGGTTAGATTTAGGTTAAATTGTTCTGAGGTCTGTTTAATTAAAATATCCAGCTACAATAACAATTCCATCTAGTTGTTTTGTCATGTTGCCGATGACGACATCATACAATTCCTGCAGAGCATTATTTGAGTTTGCATCCAGAGTTATGTAAACAGCAACAATATAAACACTGGTGAATGTCTCCTGTGAATGGAGTCCTGTGTACTAATACACAGGACTCCTGTCCTGTCGGCTCTGAGCAAGGTCCACCCACCCAGTGCAATAGCTTCATCTGTGCAATAGCTTCAGCTTGAGCCTCATCTCAGTGAAGATGTGGGCTCAACAGTGAGTGAGCCTGAGTTATACCTGATCTACTTCATTCTCCTGCGACTGGACATTAGCCAGAAAAAGGCTTGGTTGAGGAACAGCTTTAGTTCCAAGACCACAAGAATATCTCTGCCAGTGGCATCTCCCGAGCAGCCAGCCACTGATGTAGACAGGAATGTGTGTCTTTACATCCTTCTTTCTTAAATCACCAATCAGCTCCTTGGTTTTGATGACGTTGAGCAGTAGATTGTTCTCTGTGCACCACCTAGCAAGATTGTTGATTTCATCGCGATATGAACTCTCATCGTTGTCGTCCGCATACTTCACAACAGAGTTCTCTTGATGTCTGGGAGTGCAGTCATGGTTGTAGAGTGTGAACAGGAGGGGGCTGAGCACACAGCCCTGGGGGGCTCCAGTGTTGAGCACTAACATAGAGGAGGTGTGACTGCCAATCTAAACTCTCTGGGGTCTGCTTGTGAGGAAGTCCAATATCCAGTTCCAAAGTGTTGTAGTCATCAGTGTTGCCACAGTTACCTTGAAAAAGTAATCTGATTACTGATTACTCCTTTAAAAAGTAACTTAGTTACTTCACTGATTACTTGTTTTTAAAAGCAACTAAGTTAGATTACAAGTTACTTTATTAGTTACATTCAGCAGCTGCCGACAACACCCCCCGCTGCCTCAACATAAAAATGACAACCGGTTTTGCCAATACTCACTTTATTGGAAGTGCATTTTTAACAGTAACACCAAGTAAACAATGTATCTCCTGACATTTTAACTTAAATACTATTTTGCTGGGGGACTACTATACTGGGATTATCCTGAGGGCAAGTGCCAAGGGGAAGTCAGTGAGGGCATATTGAACAACTAATAAAACACAGCAAATGATTCAGCAAATTATTTTTAACATAACATGAACATTTAAATTAATAATCTCCAATAGTCGCATATTGCAACTATGCCATAGTTAAAAGATACGGCTGGCATAATTATCAATTTTTTTGATTGTCAACAAATCTCAGAAAAAAGACCAAAACCAATTATTGTGGGTTGCGGATCAATACTCTCTGACTTTCCTGTCTGTGGGAAGTAAATGTCTACTTTAGTTGTCAGCAAACAGTACTGGAGCACAAGAAATATTTGTTAGACACCGGTTTCTGCAGTGGACACATTTGGTACTCTAGTGATTTTTCCCTGCAGCAGGACAGCATTTGTGGGATTGTATGTATGTAATAAAAATTGTGTGTTCAGGTTAGGGATATATTCATTTGTTGTTTTTGGTTATTCAGGAGATTTGCTGAGTGAGACAATAGTGTAGAATATCACTAGAAATATTACTTGTCAGGTTAGCGATAGATCTTGGTTCTAGTTTAAACACAGCAAACATGACTTGCAGATCAGTGATGGGATGCCACTCCAGTCTCCTCCATGAAAGTTTGGTTTGATGTACAGCATTCGCCACCCTGATCTCCAATACTTTTTTCAGTGGCACTGAACAATGGCAGTGGACAGAAATTGTCCATTGCATATATTATTGGGCTGACTAATGTAATTAATAATAACACTCAAACATGAGAGATTTCTCATGTTAACATGAGAAATCTCTCATGTTTCTCATGTTTCTCATGTTAACATGAGAAATCTTTCTCATCTTTCTCATGTTAGCATGAGAAATCTTTCACGTTTGAGTGTTATTATTGATTACAGTAAGATACATGCAATGTTGAATTTTTCGTAATGCCGTGTTGTTATTGACAGTGCCTGGTCAGACCAGAAAGTTACACAGGAAAATTCATTGGCACATCCATCGGAAATAGGTAGTGCTGGAAGCTTGTTGATCTAGTGTGTTCCATTGATCCTGTTGACAACAGACTGCAGGTCATGCTAAATATATTCTATGTTACAGTTTATACCTAAGCAAATCAGAGTCATTTAAAACAAGATTGTGCAAAACATCTAACAGGGTACCTTCCTCAGTTCGCTGAGTCTCGCTCTCCAATCCCTTGAAAGGCCAGCAATGTCCAGACCAAGGCTGGATTTCCAATGGTGAAAACCAGACTTCCTGGGGGCTCCAGACACCCAGGGAGGTAACATTATTAATTGTAGCTGTTTGACAATATGCAATCCTAAACCAGAAATTTAGGCCCTGTGTCAAAAGCTACTTTTTAGACCTTAATTATTTCAGTTGACACTGTGCCAACTGCCTGTATATTCCTAAGTGTGTGTGTGTGTGTGTGTGTGTGTGTGTGTGTGTGTGTGGGTGGGTGTGTGTGTGTGTGTCCTTGCCCTTGGTCAACAGCACACATTTTTTTTCAACCAAAGTTGAATTTTTTGTGAAATTTACTTTATCTTCCTGAGTAAATCCACTGATTGCATCAATTCTATTGAAATGAATTAGTCTCTGTTATAAGTGCTGGTCTGGTTGGGTCATTAGTGTGATGGGACCATATAGACTACACTCCCATATGGACTTGCAACATTTGCAACATCACCTATTGACACGCTACATCAGGAGCGATATAGTGCTTCCTATCCAAAGTGCCTGACGATAATTCCATTCACACACACTCATTTAGGGTTCAGTACCCTACCCAAGGGGGCCTCGACATCACGCCAGAGCCAGGATCGAATCGCCGACCCTTTATTACATATTACTAGTTACTATTATTTGAAAGAAATAAGTACATTTACAATATTACTGTCTGTGCAGAGTAATGCGTTACTATCACCAATTAACTGCTGAAGTACAACTATGCATTATAAAATGGAAGAAGGTAATACTATTTTGCTACTATAGCCTCAGATTAACCTGGTCTCTATCGACTATAAACCTTTTACCATTATCGGAATTGTTCATCATAATTTTTCTTCTGTTCTGCGTTCGGCTGCGTTCAGAAAGTAACTGGAAAAAGCCGCATCTCACTGCAAAAACCTGCTCTGTCTGTCCAGGCTCTAAAGCAGTCTGAAAGGTACGACTTCAAACCTTAAAACACTGAAATAGCTTGGCTTCAATGCAACCCTACTACCCACCCATACACTGTTGGAAAGGGAAAATTACTGGCTACACATGGGTGACTGATTTGTTGATCGCCATTAACAGGTCATTCTACCATGGCAGCAAAGACAGCAAATACATGAAAGAGCCAATCGGCTTTCCAAATTGAAAGCGCCTGCAATACTCCAGGGGCTGTCCTGGGGTGAACACCAAACCAAAGAAGGTGGGGACACTGTCATGTTGTAGGCAACAACATAAAATATTTTTACACACAGGAATGGACACAAATTAGGACTTTATGATTGTTCCAAAGGTTGTGAGTCACCACTTTTTCTGTCTCTTTTGCTTACAATGCTGCAAATCTCAATGAATTATTCTTCAATTCATATGGTTTGTAATGAACAGAACAACTGAGTCTGTGAAGAAGAAGAAGTAAAGAATCTAACTGATCTAACCATGTAGCCTATAACATGTCCATGTTGACAAAAGTTAAAACATTTATATTGTTGTGAGCTGCTTCAAACTAACTTAGCTTAAACAGGTCACTGGCGACCCAGCAGGTCAGACAAGGTTGAAAAAACATCTAATACACCTAATTTTGAGTGGTAACGCATTACTGGATATAGTACCTGCAATAATATTATCACAAATCCTATTAGAAATGTGTTATATTACTCTGTTACTGCTTAAAGTAAATTACTGTAATGTGTTACTTATGTGGTTAATATATGTCTTATGTCCTTTTTCTATTATATGCATAAATGTCATGATTTGGACTTACTGTGTGGGTTTTTTCTGTGCTTGGTATGTGTTTTTTGCATGTGTTTTTCCACGATTTATTATTATTGAGTGACATTTGCTTCTTTATCATAATGAATGGAAAGTACTATAAGTGCAACTGCATTTATGTTATTATTTGCCTCAAAAGTAGCTTCACTGTCATGTTCTACTTCAGTAGGCCTACACTTAAAGAACAATATTACTGGAAGTACTACAGAAAATTGCAGATGAACATTTAATATCCATTTATTCTCATTATGCACTACTACTAACTGGTGTAACAATTTGGCCACAATTCAGCATGACCATACAAGGTCTAGCCATGTTACAGGTTTCAAACTAATCTTAATTCAACTTCAGTCAAATATCCATAACCATACTGTGTACATGAAGACTTAATTGTTATCCCTTTCAAAAAGCACATATAAGCAGTGCTGCTATTTTTCATGTTGCTTCGGAGCTCCTGAAAGCCCTACATAATCATCCATTTCCATAATTCTGTCACATGTTTAGAATATAAAAGCAATAACATGCTGGCCTTGACCTGAGTGACCTCTCACTTTATGCTCTTCCCTCCCAGTTCTTCTCGGCCTCTCTCATAAACTCTGAATGATGCCTGTCAAGTCCTTCACTGTCATTTCAGGCCTGACTGGGACATTTCAGCAGATATTCACAGTCACAAGCGTATGCTGAGGCTGCTGTCTGTCCTGTCCAGTGGCAGGGGAGGGGAGCTGCCTCCCCTGGGTGCCCCCTTGTGCCCCACAGACCATATGGCCTGGCCTCGCCCCTCTAGATGGGTGAGCTGGTCTATGGACCACCTGAGGCAGCAGGAGCTCTCATAATCACTGTAGACAAGGGCCACTTGACACCAGGCTGACAGATGGTGCTCCAGCACTACTGCCCTGGACTGCTGCTGCTGCTGCTGGTGTGTGTGTGTGTGTGTGTGTGTGTGTGTGTGTGTGTGTGTGTGTGTGTGTGTGTGTGTGTGTGTGTGTGTGTGTGTGTGTGTGCGTGCGCGCGTGTGTGTGTGGGCCTGTGCGTGCATTTGTGTGTGTGTGAGTGTGTGTGTAGATTGAGAGACACAATAAGGGTGATGATGTGTCAGGGGTGGTTAAACATGATGGTGGCAGCCCAGCTTCCTTTGTCTCTAGGGCAGCCGTAGCCCTGGGCTATGACTGCAGGCACATTTCATCACATATAAGGAGCAGAGCCTAAACAACAAACAAGCACAACACTGCTGTGTCCCACCTAAGTATAAGTATAACGTCATATACTTCTTTCACAAACACACCATTTTCTATTTCCAGTTTTGGAGTTTGCAATATAGCTTTACAAACTCACTTATCTTGGTGATGAGTCCAGAGGAGTACACACTTATGCTGTTATCAGGACTTATTACTGAAATAAATGCTAGCACTTTGTTATCTTTTCAACTCTATTGACAGACAACAACATCGATATTGAACAGTTATGTGAAATCAAGGATTACATCCAATGCCAACATTTGTTGCATCTGCTACTCAGCCTATCACAACACTAGAACTCAGCGCCCACTCTGGAGAGGGACTTAAGGATGTGCTGAGCTGGCTGGAGTCTATCCAAGTCATATTAAGTGTTGCTACTCTCACTGTACTTTAAATGATGACTTGAAGCCTTTTGGCAACAGATGGCTGTATCGTCAGCGTGCAAAGACTATTCACAATCAATGTTAAAGAGGATTTAATGACGTGTTTAGTGTTACACTGACTGAAAAAGTGGCAAAACATTACAAGACAAAATGTCAATGCTTTATCTTTGGTACCTTATAAATATGGTGATTGTTCATAAGGGCTACTAGGATTAAGAGCTGCAACAATTGGTCAATTAATCAATTAGTTGTCAACTACAAAATTAATTAGCTATTTTGATAAAAGATTAATCGTTTTAAGTTTTTTTTTAATCCATATGAATGAATAAAACCAGACATTTGAAGATGTCACCTTGGAAAAAAAGTGATCAACATGTTTCACCATTTTTGAACATTTTATGAAACAAACTAATCAAATAACTAGTCAATTAATTGAGAAAATGATTGACAGATGTATTGATAATAACAATAATGTTAGTCGCAGCCCTAATTGGAAAGGAGATGTATGTATCTTGGCAGGATGGAATGATTGTATGGTTGGCTATCTTAACATTTGTTACATCAACATTAGTGTAGGTCTAACCTGCCATTAAACTTATACTAGTCACGCTCAATTCCAGACAGATTAACAGTAAACTGCAAGGATTCATGACTGTGTGATCACATTAGAGTCATGAATCCTTGCAGTAAGAACTAGCTTTATTCTGAATTAAAATAAGCTCTAGAAGTAGAGCTGCAATGAGTAGTTGACAATCGATTAATCAATCAACAGAAAAATAATCAACAACTGTTAGTAAGTAATTTTTCATGCAAAACTGACATAAACACGGATCACCTATACAGGTCTATGTCAGCAAACAGTAATCTTAAACATGCTACATGTCCATCCACAACCTGGCCCTTCCACCTAGAACACACCATTTCTGCAGTGCCACTGGATGTTAGCACTGGACAAAGATTATGCAATGCAGAATGGGGTTGTGGTTAGGGTTAATTAAAGCTAGTGTCTGTAGATTATCTAGATTAGGAAGGGCAATGTCTCTGAAGAGATGTTACCATTGATTTTTCTGCCATCATTTTTCAAAAGAAAACAACTTCTAATCTGCCCATCCTCCCTGTATCACTCTGTCAGGTATTGTTGTTGAATTACACACATGCAATCTCTATACAGAAAGGCTCCAGTTGGTCCTTGTGTCACTAAACAGCTTCTTCTTGCTGTGGAAAGTTAGTGCAAACTACTGAGTCACTGTGCTGGTCAGCGCAGACTTCTGCAGGACAGGTGGCACTTCTGTTGGCAGCGTTGGGAAGGTCACTTTAGAAATGTAGTAGGTTACAGATTACTAGTTACCCTGTTAAAATGTAGTATTGCAACCTTTGTAATTACTCGATCAAAGTGATTTAAATTATTACATTAATTATTGAATGTTTTTTCTAACAAAGGTTTTAAACTTACATCTTGAACACACATGGTGGAGCAGGAATGACCGGTTTTTGTTCTTGTCTGTGACATGACATGATGTGGTTGACTGGTCTACAGGCATGGCAGACTCAGGTTCCTTGAAAAATGTGCTTTTATTTGATTGGCAGACAAGAGGTGACACAAATTCAAATAACAGGAAAAATTGAAATCAACGATCACAATTTGAGTGCGTAGTTCCCAATGAATTGAGACTGTCTAGACATCCTTCCCTTTGATGTAACCCCTTTATAAACTCCAACATATTGATTATTAACTATCATTCAATTCCAGACTTCTACCTCAGTAACTGCAACGGATAACGCATACATTCATTTTGTCATTTATTTACATGATGTAACATGTAAATAAATTATTATTATTAATATAAACTAGTTACTCCCCAACACTGTCTCTTAACATTTTGAGTAAATTGGCCCAGAGAGAGGGTGCTTGGCCAAGGTTCCCTGAAAAAGTCCTGCTACTCAACGTGTACAGAAAACTGACCTTGAGGTGTAAATTGGTGCAATGACTTGGAGGTTATTCACACCCAAAACTGTGTTGAAATGCATTGGACTGCAGTTTTGGGATAGACCAGTGAGACAATGAAATATTATCTAGGAAGTCCAGTTTCAGTGACAGATGAATGCATTTAAAGGCTTAACAGGCCAAAAAACAACAACAGCAACAAACAAAAAACAATCAATCTACCAAAATACCCCGCTTGCGTGATTGCAAATTAAACAATAGAAAAAATGATATTTAATATATTAAATATAAAAGATACAAAGTGATCTAGACACCTGCATATATTTTACTTCCCAACCCAGTACCTTGGTAGATTACATCACAAAGTGTTGTAGCTCAATGTGAACCTATAGTTCATGCTGCCCTGAGCCACAGGGCAGTTGTGGCTACAGGGCGGCTGTGGCTCAGGGGTAGAGCCAGCGTCTTCTGAGGAGAATCGAACCAGTGACCTTCCAATAGAAGGTCACTGGTTCGATTCCCCTGGTCCACGTGTTGAAGTGTCCTTCGGCAAGATATTGTACCCCAAACTGCTCCTGATTTGCTGGTAGGCACCTTGCATGACAGCCACCGCAATCGGTGTATGTATGAATAATGTAAATGTAATAGTTCAGCTTCTTTTGCCTCAGCCCCTGTGCTGGCACCCACAATCTATTCAAATAAATAAGACGGCTTCTTTATTTCAGGCAAGGTTCACAGTCTGTCTGACATAGGGGACAGTTCTAGCTACTAAGGCTAACAGCCAAAAGGTTCAGGACCCCTTCTCTACCTGGCATTAACATTTGATCTGGATGAGGAAAAATGCATGTTTATGCAAGTTTAAATGCATGTAGAAAACGTTACAAGAGTACTTATTTATGCAAGAGCCATGATCAGTTGTCAGCATTCAGATCACATTACCAAACACAGCATCCCTATGCTTAGGGCTTTCATTGTTGTTTTTATCTTTATTTGAACATATTATCCAACAATTCAAAGATGTGCAGCTCAGGTCAAAGAGAATCTAAATTGTTATCTGACCCGTAATAGACTGATGATAGGTGTCATCTTGCTTTTCTGCCTTTCATCATATGCATGCAGTTCCCAATGATCACAAACAGAAGACATTCTTGAAATGTATCAATGGATTAAGTATACAGAAAAAAATGCCTTCAAAGGTTGTGTGATTTGAAAAAAAAAAAGTCTTTTTTCAAAAACGTTCAAATGCATTTCCACTCAATAATAATAAAGCAGAACTCAGGGGCATGTCTAGGAATTCAGAACTTTTGGGCCTTAGCCTGGACCTCTGTAGGGGGACCCGGGGAACGTCCCACAGATTATTTTTCCATAAACAAGCTCTATTTTGATGTGTATTTTAAATTAACTCTGTCCCTTATTAATCTTTTTAATACATGAAAAATACTCCTCAAAAACTGTATCTTCTTCTCTCCATCATCTGCTTCTTTCTCTTTTGTACTGTAAACGGTTGGTGTTTAGGGCATTTTCATTGACACTTTTGGCTAACATGCAAACTTTTTGAGTGGACAAAATTAAATCAAGCACTACACAAGAAAAGCCCATCAGTTTCTCAAGCTGTTGATGAAAATGCCCTAATCGAGTGTGTTACATAATGCACTTAGATCTAAACGAATGAGGAAAGCAACTTTATCAACATTCTCAACAGTGACTGCAGATGTTAATTAGCTCTAAGCTCACTCTGATACAATGCATCAAATTGCAACATTTACGTTTAATATTGTACACGGTCCAACACACAAATAAAGGTGAATTAAATTAAATTAAATTAACAGTATTTCTGAGGTTGTTTACTACCTTCAGGATATACCAGGTCTTGGAGCTATTCTCACTGCTTCCATATCACATTTCACTGTTGAAAATACATACTAATATAATTCATTTTCCGTACTGTCAAGAGCAAGCCTAGAAAATAATTTATAATGAAGATAATTCTTCCAGCAAGTCTTGAAGAGCACTTGACTTCAGTACTATGGCAATCACACTGAATATAACATTATAGCTGATTCAGGTGGTTGCCAAGAAAAAACTTGTTCCTATGCACATTTCCATGGTGATGGTAATGTGTTCCCGTTTACATATGTAATTAACATCACACCACATTAACACCAGAGGCAGAGCTGGCACAAGAGGGGCTGAGCATTCTCAAGGGGCCCTTCTGATAAAGTCGTTTTAAAATTCATGTTAAATAGCTGATGTATCCTATGCTACCATACCCTAATCCTATCCATCAACACAAATTCACTAGTTGTTGTCCCTGTTTAGTCTGTTGTAGTTTAGTGTATTCCTTTTATGTACAGTACAGACCAAAAGTTTGGACACACCTTCTCATTCAATGAGTTTCCTTTCTTTTCATGACTATTGACATTGTAGATTCACACTGAAGGCATCAAAACTATGAATTAACACGTGTGGAAATATGTACTTAACAAAAAAGTGTAAAACAACTGAAAATACGCCTTATATTCTAGTTTCTTCAAAGTAGCCACCTTTTGCTCTGATTACTGCTTTGCACACACTCTGCATTCTCTTGATGAGCTTCAAGAGGTAGTCACCTGAAATGGTTTTCACTTCACAGGTGTGCCCTGTCAGGTTTAATAAATGGGATTTCTTGCCTTATAAATGGGGTTGGGACCATCAGTTGTGTTGTGCAGAAGTCAGGTGGATACACAGCTGATAGTCCTACTGAATAGACTGTTAGAATTTGTATTATGGCAAGAAAAAAGCAGCTAAGTAAAGAAAAACGAGTGGCCATCATTACTTTAAGAAATGAAGGTCAGTCAGTCCGAAAAAGTGCAGTCGCAAAAACCATCAAGCGCTACAAAGAAACTGGCTCACATGAGGACCGCCCCAGGAAAGGAAGACCAAGAGTCACCTCTGCTGCGGAGGATAAGTTCATCCGAGTCACCAGCCTCAGAAATCGCTGGTTAACAGCAGCTCAGATTAGAGACCAGGTCAATGCCACACAGAGTTCTAGCAGCAGACACATCTCTAGAACAACTGTTAAGAGGAGACTGTGTGAATCAGGCCTTCATGGTAGAATAGCTGCTAGGAAACCACTGCTAAGGACAGGCAACAAGCAGAAGAGACTTGTTTGGGCTAAAGAACACAAGGAATGGACATTAGACCAGTGGAAATCTGTGCTTTGGTCTGATGAGTCCAAATTTGAGATCTTTGGTTCCAACCACCGTGTCTTTGTGCGACGCAGAAAAGGTGAACGGATGGACTCTACATGCCTGGTTCCCACCGTGAAGCATGGAGGAGGAGGTGTGATGGTGTGGGGGTGCTTTGCTGGTGACACTGTTGGGGATTTATTCAAAATTGAAGGCATACTGAACCAGCATGGCTACCACAGCATCTTGCAGCGGCATGCTATTCCATCCGGTTTGCGTTTAGTTGGACCATCATTTATTTTTCAACAGGACAATGACCCCAAACACACCTCCAGGCTGTGTAAGGGCTATTTGACCAAGAAGGAGAGTGATGGGGTGCTGCGCCAGATGACCTGGCCTCCACAGTCACCGGACCTGAACCCAATCGAGATGGTTTGGGGTGAGCTGGACCGCAGAGTGAAGGCAAAAGGGCCAACAAGTGCTAAGCATCTCTGGGAACTCCTTCAAGACTGTTGGAAGACCATTTCAGGTGACTACCTCTTGAAGATCATCAAGAGAATGCCAAGAGTGTGCGAAGCAGTAATCAGAGCAAAAGGTGGCTACTTTGAAGAACTTAGAATATAAGACATATTTTCAGTTGTTTCACACTTTTTTGTTAAGTATATAATTCCACATGTGTTAATTCATAGTTTTGATGCCTTCAGTGTGAATCTACAATTTTCATAGTCATGAAAATAAAGAAAACTCTTTGAATGAGAAGGTGTGTCCAAACTTTTTGCGGAACAAAATCCTCAAAACGACTTAATCTCTGTATTTTGCAGTATACACAAGTTTTTAAATCTGGTGTCTGTGGAATCTGACCAACACTACACACTCAGAACCAGTAACTACAAGTTACACCACAGGAATAGATGCAGCAACTGGGTTCAAGATCTGAGCTCACAATCTATTAACCCATATTAGTTTAAAATCTGATATCTACACTTTTACACACAGAATCTGTGTTTAAAATGGAACTTATTGTTCAGGAGATAAAGTTAGTAAATACGATTGGAATATATCAGGCAAATGTCACTGATCCATGCATTTTGGGAATGAGGCAAAACATTTTGTTTTCTATGGAACATAGGCTTTCAGAGATATTGGGTAAATTTAATTGAATTTTAATTCATCAATTTTTCTAGATATGTTAGATGATACAGTTAGGTATCTGAACAGTTGGATAATTATTTTTCATAAATTGCAAGAAACTGATTTGATTTGAAACTGACTGATGACTGATAATCCACATACCCTCTTACTACACTGAAAAAAACATGGACGAGACTATGGCTATTGAAAAGAACAAACTAACTCAATTTGAAACAATAAGGGTAGATGTATTACTGGCATTGAGTACATAAAAACGTATAAGCCTTTATACTAAAACTTGGCTTAAGAATTTTGCCTTTGGTTTGTTTTACACTGGTGTTTTTTTTTAGTTATAACATTGATGCTTGGTGCTCACACTCAGTCATAGAGGATGGACAGTGTTTACCTGAGATCAAACTTTTGAATTGAAGATGCTAATATCATTATCATCACCATCATATTGCTGCTGTTTACATAGAACCCAGCACAAATTCAAAAGATACACACCATGTTTTATGTATTTGACCAATTGTTGCAGCTCTTTGTATATAAATAACTGTATATGTGCTATGTCTGTGTAGCATGAAGGTGTGTTTGAACTTCCCTTTCATAATGCAACACTGTGTCGTATAATGACAAATACATTTCCTTGTATGTGTTTTTAATTTCATATAAAGTTACACTGTAAGGCAGCAGCTTCAATCATCCCACCTTGCTGCAGTTACGCTGTCTGTTGTCACCTACTCGAATAGGAGCCAGTGCCAGTGATTTTGGAAAGACTAGATTTAATAAATAATTTTGCTCCTTGTGTGCTCTCTAATGCACCTTCATTTCTTCGAATCTTTGTGGGAAGGAAACATACAGGAAATAAGGCACAGATACATACATATATCTAATAATTATTACAACATATTTCAGTGATACCTCATTTATCAATATTTCATTGATCAGTTATGAGAAACACTTCTTCTTGAAGAATGTCATGAATGGAGCAGGGACTAATCCTGGCTGCTGTCATGGCTACAAGCACTCCTTCACCTCCACAGCTATTTCTCTTCTGAATGTAGTCTAGCTGTTGTAGTTGACATTTTTTTAGCAATCTGTACAAAGTACACATTAATTTCCTGTAATGAAGTACAAAGAACAGTGAAAAACAGCATCACGTTTTTTTGAGGAGGAGCAGTACCATCACGTGTATAGCTGGCAGGGAGATGCTACATGAAATTATGGATTACTGAGAATAAAACCTGTTTAGTCTTGTCTGGATTCAGTATGAGTTTCAGATAATGCAAAGATGTCTAAAGAATATTAAATGCACATTGTAGTCTTTATATTGCTTGAGTTAAAGAGAAGCCATATGCATACAAGACTGTTTCAACTGCATAAAATGGATATTATAAGGAGCCAGCAAAGACCTTTGTGGTACTCCCTTATTTATCACAAGAGGTTGTTTTGAGACAGTAAATCTCCAATGTTTTGTCACAGGAGATTGGTTGTAAATAAAAAAAAGTGTGACAGTAAGTTGCCAGCTTGCCCCTTTTGTACCATAAAACAGATCCATGACTAGTACTAGTACAAGTATCGTTTTTCACACTGGACAAAAAAACCCTCTAACACCCTCAAACATCTGGCCTTGTGTTTAATGTGAATATGTACAATCAGAATTTACTCCCACTTTAAATGTTTCTGCAGTTATTGGCTCTGCTCTGAAAATACAAAATGAGAAAGGAGCAAGATTTCTCACTCTTTAGCAACTTTAACTGCCCTGGGAAAAATTATATGTCTAATTCTGAATGTTATCCAGACTTTTTAATGTCTTCTGGGTGTAGTCTAAGTGTATGATCTGCTGTTTTCTACTGTTTCCTTTTTATGGCACATTTGTGATGACAAACGTGACACAAGGAAAAAAAACTGAAAGGCAAACTCACCTGATGGCAGTGTGAATAAGTTAATCACCTCCAAGTAAAAAAAAAAACGCATAACACAATAATTTTGTTGTAAAAGTGGTTGAGGTTATAAAATTGACTTTACCAAATCAAAATGCATTATAAATCACATGAATAGTCTTGTGACGCTTTGTTACTGTCAATATCAGTAATATTCTGTACACTATTGTTTGGTCGAGTGAAGTTCTGTGAATCACAAACTGGTGGCTGAGGAATTGTGCAGTTAATGAAAAATGGCAACCACTTTAGTGTATTGATTGTTTTCCCATTTTTATGTGCAGAGGCAGTTGCTGTATGTTTAACCATCACCACCAACCACATTCATGTATTTGTCTCACAGGTGGTTTTCTATCTTCTGTAAGGAGAAATGTTGTAGTTCACTATTTTTAATGTTAACTGTAAAAGCCATTACATAGAATTGTTAAATGTATTTTTTGATATTAAATGTTGCAGAAAGAAGCAGAATGCACTTTTGTATAAGTAGGTTTTCATTTGCAGAAGCAATTTGTTCTTTTATTTGTTCAACAAAATTAAACAATCACATTGTAGATTGTTATAAACAACATGAGATGTAGTTTGCGTTTTTGCTTGCTGATGATCTCAAGTGCAGGAGCTGTATGTTTCACCACCAACACCAGCCACATCCATGTGTTTGTCTAATAGCTGTGCTGTGCTGAGAATTAAACAATGTGAATTTGAGAGAAGCTGTCAAGTGGGCTTCAGTCTGCAGAGATTGAGCTGGCACTGAGTTTGAAAGAGACATTGTAGTAAGTATTGTAGTAATATTTAAAAACTAACCACTGTTAGTGGCTTCATATGGTCTGAGCCTTGTTAGTTGCCTGATCTGTACTGCACATGTGCACCTCTCATAACAGAGATCAGAAAGAAGCAAGATATCTCACTCCTTAGCAACTTAATAGGATCATATTAAATAATAGGTATATTGAGAATACTATATCATAGGACTTCTTTAAACAAGTTTAAATTCTTCTGGATGTAGTCTGAAGCGATGTGGCTTTCTACTGTTCTGTTTTCCGGTGCATTCGTGATGAAACCTGCGTGTACATGCTAATTCCAGTGTAAAAGTGGTATGTGATATTATTTAGTATAACTATAGTGGCAGTAATTGTACTAAAACCTGACTAATGGAGTATACAGTTAACGTCTCAATGAGTTTAAAGGATCTTTGCAAGGGAGATTGGGGGAAGTATACAATAATTGTTTATTTTATCAGTAGATATACTTTTGTGCAGCGGATGACTTGAGCCACAGTGAAGAGATGTCATTATCTGTATCTTTACCTGTTCAACAAATTATCTGTTTTTATCTGTATTGGGATAGAAGACTGCAGGTGGGTATTTTTGTGCACTCAAAACTATACTTCAACTTCAACTTCAGTTTATTTAAGGTGCACAGCACCCAGAGAGTTTCTCTACACTTTACAAGTCAGTAAACCAGCAAAACACGATATTAAATGTAAAAATGCACAAACTTTCATAAGCACCCCATCCACACAAATACACAGGTTAAAGTGTCAATGAGACAATGTGATCGAGGCGAGTAATTAAAAACAAGGATCTTACAGTGTATCGTTAACAGGATTGAAAATGAGAACAGTCAGTGATTTGAGTTCCAAGCTGGTGAGGTCAGGAGAGGTCATACTGAACAGAAAATAGGTGTGTTTTCAGTCTGGATTTGAAAATGTTAATGGAGTTTTCCTCCTGAATGTGTAGTGGGATGTTATTCCAGAGAATTGAAGCCCTGTGGGCAAAGGCTCTACCACCAAAAGTGTTTTAATGAATCAAGCAATAGTTAAATATCCAGCATGAAGGGAACGCAAAGGACATGACGGAGTATAAGAGAAAATCAGGCTGGAGATGTACGAGGGAGCCCGTCCATTTGAGGCTATATAGGTTAGGAGTAGGATTTTGAAATCAGCTCTTGCATGAACTGGTGACCAATGTAAAGATATACGTGTAGGTGTTATGTGATCTAACTTCTTGAAATGAGTGAGGACTCTGGTTGCTGCATTTTGGACCAATTGGAGACTTTTTGTGGCTGTTTAGGTAGACCAGAGAAAACTGCATTACACTAATCTATTCCAGAAGTTATGAAAACATGTATGAGCATCTTATTTTGATAAAATGGGGCTTATGTAGGAGGTTTTTAACAATATGGGTTTGAGAAATCAGTGAAGAGTGCGCTGAATCTGTCTGGACCTGATTGAAATCAGACATCATTCTGCTGGTTTCTGCTGTATTGTCAAATATTTTGGAGACATTTGATCCAACACTGAGCAAAAATGAAAATGCTATGCATATAGTACAAATTACAGCAAAAAATGTAATATAACTGCAGACACACTGTTTGAAACATCTACCATATGGAGATTTTTTTGTTTCAATTTAGGGTGCATTTGCATGAAGACTTATGTCATATTTTAATGATGGAATTATAATTGAACATAGGTTGCAGTGAGGCAAACTTCAGTGCAACATTTGATGAAAAAAAATTCAGCTCTCTAAGATTTTTAGGTGATTATTGTTTTGGAGCGTGAAATGTGAAGAAACTGGAATAGATTTCTTGTGATAGGCAAATCCCACTTCAATCAATCATTGCCACATATCTTGCATCGACTGAGTGATGACCCTAGATTGTGCAAACCAGTTGTCTCCTATGCGTTGAGCTCAAAATGCTTTGGTCTCCTGAAGTCCTGATTGAACTATCTTGATTGTTGTAACTGAATGTCATTTCAACCAGTGTCATTTAAGAAACATGAATGTGCGCTGAGCAACAATAAATGCTCTGATGATGGAAGAAAAAGGCCAGGGCAATTGTGTGCTGACAGATTGTTAGTAAATTAGTTTTAGTGCTTCAATAATCACACCCAAAAGTATATAAATCCACATTAAATCAATCTTAATTTTTAATAATATAAATATACAACAAAATAAAGCAGTCAAACAGATATAATACATACAAGATATTATTGCATAGAAGATAATAGATAAAAGATGTCTATTGGTATTACAGTTTCCACAAGGTTTCCAAACAGCTTTTCTCCACTGGATCATGAAGGACATTCAATAATGCATCATAGTTTGAACTATGCTCAATGTTGTGTTTACATGTCTAGACTTTGCCTCTATTGGGCTGATCTCTGTGAATCAATATTTTATCACTGTGGAGACCAAACAGTCATAAGCTTGGCAGGTTGGATAATTTGTCACCGCAGCTAAACTAAGGTGTAAATACACTGTATTATTCTTCATGCAGAAAAGGCAGTGAAGAAGATGAGAAGAGAGATGCTTACATGCAGAATTCTTGTAAATTTTAGTAAACATAATACTTCTACAATAAATACCATCAAAAGACCAGAAATGGCAGGACCTTTTTTTATTTGACTTAAATTAAAAAAAAGGGTATCTTTTTTGGAGACACACCTGTAGTCACAATGAAAGTGAAAATGAAAGAAATTTTTAGATGGAGGACCCAACGTGGTTGATCCAAGAGGCAACCGCCAGGGCTTAAAAATGAGTACCAAAAACTGCAGTTTCTCAAATGGCCATTTAAGGTGGGCTCCAAAAGCAAGTGAATTCCCATGTTTAAAAGACCAACTTCACAGTATGTTTATAGCCTTGTAAAAAACCTGTTTTGGTCTCTAAAAGTAATTTCCGCGTTCATGACAACTGTTCATTGGTGAAGTTTTTTTTAACTCTGCTTTGAGTGACTTATGACTTTAGTCCAGTTAATAGAGAGGCAAAGTCCTGCGCCTACCGGTGGACC
Organism: Pagrus pagrus; assembly: GCF_965226575.1. Lineage (NCBI taxonomy): Eukaryota > Metazoa > Chordata > Actinopteri > Spariformes > Sparidae > Pagrus > Pagrus pagrus. The sequence continues at coordinate 29,189,509 of NC_140192.1, forward strand.
ACCATGGGACCTTGGGTACATCCCATTTCCTCATTTAACATTTCTTTGCTCCTCACTTGACCCTGAAGTTGTTCCTGACCATCATTTGCAGGCCGTCCCAAAGCTCTTATTTGTTCTCCGAGGACTGATCAAGTTTCCTATGGAGAGTTTTCCTTGTCACAGTCACAAAATTAGTTTACCCTTCATTATTATAGAGCAAGGCATTACAACAAATTATAAGCTCTGTGTTATTATTAAAAAATTTTTTTTTTTTACTTTTACTTTTATACTTAGTAATATTATGTGTATATATATATATATGTATGTATATATATGTGTGTATGTATATATATATATATACACACACATAATATTCAATATCATTACAGAGTTCAGTTTTGCCATAAACTCTGCTTCAAGAAACTGCAAGGGTAATGGCTTCAGAACTGCAAATTACAACAAGTTCTGCAGGGAAAGGGGTAGCAGAAGGAAAATGTATGGAATAGCCCTTTTACAGCTGGGAAGGAAGGGGGAGGCAGGGGGAAGGGAGAAAGTAATTCAGACACACCTGTGAGGTGAAGAAGAAGCAGGTTGGAGGAGGACAACTGTGAAGTGAGAGATGTAGATACCTTTCACTTTAATCCAGTTGGGGACTTTTCTTAATTGTAGAGAAAAACATTAAAGTATATACAGAGAGTAGCAGCTGTTACAAAGAGAAGCAGGAGTTATGGAACTATGTTGTATCTACATTAAATTGAGAAAAGAACAGTTGATTCCATTACTTTTTACAGTGTACAGTGTTTCTTCCCACCTGAAATAAAGGTTTCACTATCAACCCCCGTCTGACCAGACCTGTTTCCCAAAGTCATCATCCATACATAAATGTTATGTAGAGTCAAATAAAGAGCTTTGCCTGGCGTCCATTAAAGTTTGCATTCTCATACCCAGCAGTGAGATCTCATTATTAGTCCACCGCTAAAAGGTTTAACCATAAGGATAATGTTTATTCCTACTGCCACCTCACTCCAAGAATGATCCAAATATTTATATGTTCATTAATCCAGAATTTCCCCTAATGCATCACTTACAATAACAGAACAGGCACCACCAAGGAAGTGCTGTGGTGTTACTGAGCTGCTGAGAGAATGCGTATGGTCGTATTTGGTGTGAAAGTTTGGTGTCCCCACTTCAATCTGACACTCACACCTGGATCAACTCAACGACCTCACAGCTCTGACATTCACTTTTGGTGAGAGACACAAAATAAGAAGGCTGGTTTAAAAAACAAAGTTGTTTGAGAAAATAAATCAGAACAATTAAGCGCATGTGTACACAGAGCATTTTTTTTCTGAATGGCAGCTTTTTCAGCTTTTTCAATTGTTCCCAATGAGGAGCAAGTGTCTATGGCAGCAGGCGGCCCCCCAGAGAAAGGACACAGCGCCTAGCGTCTAGGTGATAATAATCACAATATTTTTGTCTCCTATAGATCATGTCATGCACCGACACCTTCCTTGCTCCGATGTAAAAAAAAACACGAATGGATAGTACACCACAAAGGGCAGTGTTGATCATACAGCGGCGGTTGAGACAAGACGCACGTGCAGCATTTTCCTTTTGGTGCGCAAACGCTTCATCTCAGCAATCCTGAGCACACAGCCAGCTTTCAGTTAGATTTCTTCAATATCGTATAGCCAACATGTACACAATAACCCTGGTTACAATGTGCATCTTTTGAATTTAAAATCATTTGTCTGAATCAAGACTTTCGTAGCTGAATATTTGCATGTTACTATCTTCAGGCCTGGACAATTATCAAACATATGAAGTTTGGGGCAGATTCAAACATTTCACCACAAAGGTGTTAAGATTGCCCAGTGAAAATTTGAAGTCAATCAGGTTAAAGCTGTAAGAGGAGTTTGTCAAAAATATATGCACATCCAAATTCACGTGTATCCATCAAACTAGCCACAGGGCTGTTGCAAGAAGCGTAGAAAAATATAAGATGGAGCTACTGTAACAGAATCTTGGCATGTCAATGTCTTCAGGCTGGAACTAACTTAACTAACGTGAAGTTTGGGGCAGATTTAACCATGTACAGTGGAGTTACAGCAATTTCCTGTTTCATGGCGTCATATATGCATTTGGGATGCTGCCACGGCCACACCCTTTAAACGAAAAATCAGAATGTTCTCACTACAGCATCATCAAGGTCTTCCCTATTTTCTCACCATGTTTGAGGCTGATTTGGTCATCCGGCCAGGAAAAGTACATTACTGTTTAAAATATGTCATTCCCTGCTGCCACTAGGGAGCACTATGATTGTAACTCAATATTTGAATATTAATGGTAAATGGACTTGCATTTCTATAGCGCTTTTCCAGTCTACTGACTTTACAACACTTGTCACATTCACGCATTCACACACACATTCATACACTGATGGCAGAGGCTGCCATGCAAGGTACCTACTGCTCATCAGGAGCAATTTGGGGTTCAGTATCTTGCTCAAGGATACTTCGACACTCTACCGCCTAAACTACAGCCGCCCCAAATTGTGTTTAGGGCAGGACTCTTACTAAACGTGTGAAGTTTTGTGCAGATTTGAGTATGTACAGTTGAGTTACAGCAACTTCCTGTTCAGTGATGAATCATTGATATTCCTGGCCATGGCCACGCCCTACAACGAAAACTCAAGATTTTATTAACCTTTAATTGCAAAGTTGTCAAGATTGCCCTGCCAAAATGTGAAGTTGATCTGGTTAAAGCTGTAGGACGAGTTGGTTAAAGTACAACACATGCAAATCACCAAAAATTAGTGCTAAATTGAAAATGGCTGATTTCTTGTTGGGTTTAGGTCATGGCCACAAGAGACTTTTTTTGTAGGTCCACGCACAATACACACGGACCAAATTACATACATGTAGGTAAAAGTAGTCTCAGGGGCTGCATTTTGGGGCCGCTAGCGAGCCATTATGTCCCGCCCATGCTTAAACCCGTAAAATACTTAAATTTCCACACTTTTGAATTTTGCCTAAAGTTTCATGAGATTTTGAGCATGTTTAAGCACTCGAAAGAAAGAAAGAAAGAAAGAAAGAAAGAAAGAAAGAAAAGAAAATAATCATTCCTTGAATTTCAATAGGTTCCTCGCACAGTACATGCTCAAGCATAGGGTTTTTTCAGCCTCAGTTTTCACATTAAAGGACACAATGTGGCTCAAGATCTGGCTTTATTGCAACAAAACAGTATGCCAAAAATATGTTTCTGAAAAGGTTTCAGGCAGTGCACAAACATAATCTTGGTTTATAGTTTATCAGCTCTGCCTAGTTTAGACAGTTTGATCACAGTTTGGTGAGACGAGGGAGAGAGAGAGAGTGTGGCAACTCTCGATCCGACTACACTCTTTGTGTTTGTGGATGCAGAACAACAATCAGTGATCTTGATACAACAACCTTAAAATCTTTTTTGCCAGTAAAAAATGGGGAGTTTACCCATGTTCATTTGCATATACTACCAATATTGTAATCATACAAAGCTGGTTGAAAATCAGCCAGGTTTCACCTAAATGGCTGATAGTTAGCTAAAACTTGGTATCAGAGCATCAGTGGTGACACACAGACTAAACTTTCTTCACCCTGATTTACAACAACAACTTCGTTTTTGTTTTCCCAGATTATGTTTTTTATTAATATGATTAGGAAATATAATTAAAATATCTAGCAAGATGCAAAACTGTTGATACAGAAGGTATCAAATGTTCACTGAGAGCACAGTCTTAATATCCAACCTTGCAATCCAGCACCTGCTTGTAGTGAGTGTAGCAGTATTTCACCCTTTCAACCACAGTCTTGTTTATTTCTTTTTGCTATTAAGTGAACAATTTCAGTGAAATTCAGGCAGATAAAACAATGCAGCAATGAATCTGCATGGGCAATATTAAAGTGTCCCCATGTCTCTCCCCTAATAGCAGTATTACATATTTTCAGTGACAGCAAAAAATGATACAGTGAAAACTGTAATTATAATGTCTAATTGGCATATTTTAATAGAATGAAGTAAATTACTAGTTCCTTGTGAAATAATTGAAAAACAAAGCAATTATGGTCTGCACCATTCAGTTTGATAATTGCAGTGGGGCTCGGTATGACAGCAAACAAAATTAGACTGGGCGGAGTCGGATGCTTCACTTCCCGTCTTTTCAGCCAACTTCTGTGTCTCAGTTATCTGACAACCACTGAAACAAAAAAAACCTCTCTGAAAACAGTGTTATATTTACTACTTATATGTTATCTTCATGAGAGATGGACAGTAAAAGTATTTATCTATTCCTGATTTTATATTATGATAAATAACTACCTCAAGGGTAGCAAGATGTTGTCCATCTATTTGATGTCTTTTTCTACACTCAAGTCTCAGCATCAGTTATAGCTGATGGTACCATTACTTTTACACTACACTTTGATGACTTTGTTGCCACTAGTATCTTATTATGGTATTTCACTATAAGTTCAAGCACAAGAGTTCATCGGCCTGCTGTATATGTACTGCTATTGCCTAATTGCTATTGCATTTTTGAGTTTAATTGCTGTGTCATTTTTATCTTTGTCTGTTTGTATTGAAGTTCTCCCGTTATCAGCACTTATTTCTCTCTTTGTGCTGCGGCTGCAAGACTTGATTTTCCCCTCTGGGCTATCAATAATGGATTATCTTATCTTGTTAAGGCAAATCTTTGTTTGCGTGTTTTAGATAAAATCAGATATATATTTATTTAGATGTTTGGAAATGTGGGAGAACAAAATTACAGAAAAATCTTTGTTATGCAGCAAAATACGATGCAAGAAATAGGAATAATAATAGAAAAGAAAAGTAAAATATATATAAAATATATATGATATAAAAGAAAAATAGGAAGGCCACAAAAATTTCACAGCACTGAATCAGCACCTCTCTGACATAATTCTAGTAATTACCTCTTGGATGGTTCAAGTGTTCCTAATATTTTGGAGTTCCAGAGACATAAGACATACATTTGTTTTCTTTTTGTCCTCAAAAAGATCAGTGTACTCTCTTCTCATGTACCTCATAAGGTAACGAGTCCTGCAAACGGGGTTTCAATTTTTTCCAGATTTTGAGACATCTGTCTCTGAGATTTCTGCTTCTATTTCAATAATTTAATTTTGGTGTGATTATAAAAAGTCATCAGATATATTGTTATAAAGTGTATCCAGGTCAGCTCTGCTGTCCTTTGACCCCCTCAGGTGGCACCTATTGTTTTGTTTGCAGGAACACATTTCTTTGCATGGAATTTGGTACGCTTCTCAGCGTATCTGAAGACACTTATTGATTGAATTATTCCTGTGCACAGAACAAAATTTAGAATTTGACATTTCTGATTTTAAAGAATCTCTTAAGATAAAAGAAATGTTGCGAGGCGCCACCGTGGCCCGGTCGGATGCGGGGTGGGTGCAGTTTGGATCCTTCCAGAGAATTGGGCGATGTAAATACTGGTAATGGAAATGCAAATCAGTGTGGCTCGGTTTGACTCGGCGCAGCCAAAAGTGCCTGTGGAGAGGCTATCGCTAGCGGGTCTATCCCTCACCAGACTGCTCAAATGTAGGATGGGCCTCATTCACTCTCACCTTATTAAGATTAAGATTAGGATTGGCGTTATTTACCCACAACAGGGAAATTCACTTGTTACAACAGCTCGAAAATAGCTCCGGAAAATATGCATAAAGTTAAATAGAAAATAAATAGAAAAACAGAAGATATTTACAAAAAACAATAAGATATTTGCAAACAAAAACAAACAAACAAGTGAGTAGAAAAGTGATTGTTCAGTTAGTGCTTGAGTTAAGCAGTCTGATGGCTGTGGGGATGAATGATCTGCGGTAGCGCTCCTTCTTACACAGTGGGTGTAACAGTCTGCTGCTGAAAGAGCTGCTCAAGGCTTCCACAGTCTGGTGCAGGTGGTGAGAGGTGTTGTCAATGACTGACGTCAGCTTGGCTAACATCCTCCTCTCACCCACTACAGAGCTGACCCTCCTAACCAGTTTGTTCAGTCTGTTCAGTTTGTTTTTATAAACTGAGTTGAGACAAAGGGACACAGGGATTAAACACTTTTTCTCTGTGAGATCTAAGGTAATCACGGCATCTGTAGACAATTGTATTGCTAAGGACTTAAGACCTGTCTACTTTTGAACGTGTTGCTATCATTAGCTTTATTCTGTGACTGCTGGTAGTACTGCACACTGTTAACTGTCATTGTCTACTGACATTATGCACTGAATTGAACCATACTACACACTGTTTACTGTCTACTGACAGTTGCTGCACAGTGCACAGTTTTAAATTAATACAACTTTTTAATCATAGGTGTGTAGGTGTTTTATACACTGATTATTTTTAGGAAGCAGAGGATACAGAGTACTGGAATGAACAGGCTTGAGCTGAGAGACATGGAAAGTAGGATGAATCTTCATGCTTCTAGGGAGATTCAGTCTGACAGCAGAGGGGTTTATGACTTTGTCAATGACAAAGGGGCCAGGTAGCGAGGCAAGAGCTTCCTGGACTCAATGCGCAGTGGGATATTTTTGGAGGATAACCAAACTGACTGACCTGGTTTGTATTGCGGGGCAAGATCTCTGTGTTGATTGGCAGAGCGTTGGTTTTTATCTTTAGTCCGATGCAATGCTGCCTGGGTCTTTCTCTAGATCTCTCTGCACCTTTGAATGTGGCGTTGGACCGAAGGTACTGCCAGCCAACCTCTTGCTCGGGGAACAGTGGGGGCTGATAGCCTAAGGAGGCTTCAAAGGGGGACAAACCCGTGGCTGAACAGGTTAATGAATTATTATAATACTCAACCCAAGGCAGATGAGAGCTCCAGCTGTTTGGGTTTCAGGTTGTTGTTGCTGGGCCTCTCTAACTGTCTCCTTGATCTCCCAGGTAAGCATGCCGATGACTCGTTCTGGGGGCAAGATGGGTGTTCAAGGCAGAGTTAGGTTCCTCGGAGGAGAACTGGCGGAACAGGGTGTCAGGCTTTACCTTCAGGTATCCAGGGCGGTAGGTCGGAGTGAAGTTGAACCTGCTGAAGATTAGAACCCATCTAGCCTGCTGAGAGTTGATCTTTTGGCAGACTGAAAGTAAGCCACATTTTTATGGTCGGCCCATACCACAAATGGTTTCTCTGACCCCTCCAGCCAGTGTCTCCACTCCTCCAGAGCGAGCTTGACAGCCAGCAATTCACAGTTTCCAACGTCGTAATTGTGTTCGGCAGAAGAGAGACGGGGGGAGAAAAAAGAACAGGGGTGAAGCTTTTTCCTGGACCAGTAACCTGTGACAGAACCGCCCCCAACCCAAGTGTTAACTTCGACTATGAACTGCTTACTGGGATCAGGTTGGGTCAGGACTGGAGCAGAAGTGAACAGAGACTTTAGCAAAATGCCCTTTCAGCATCTGAAGACCAACAGAACGGAACTTTGACAGAGTTAAGTTTGGTGAGGGGTGAAGCAACCTTACTGTAGTCATGGATGAGGTGTCGGTAGAAATTGGCAAACCACAGGAAGCGCTTTAGTTCCTTCCGACTGGTGGGCATCGGCCACTCCTCCACAGTGCGGATCTTCTCGGTGTCGGCCTTGACCACTCTGAATGATGTAACCAAGAAAACTCACAGTGTCAACATGGAACTCACATTTTTCTGCCTTCACAAAGAATGTATTCTCCAGCAGCTGAGTGAGCACCAATCGGACATGAGCAACGTTGTCTTCAAGGGATCTGGGAAAAAATCAGAATGTCGTCCAGGTACACAAAGATGAAGCAGTTAAGACAGTCACTAAGAATGGCCGCGTTTCCCAGATTTGTTAAGAAGCTCTTAAGTGCTAAGATCTTCTTAGGAGCGCTCTTAAGAACGCTGTGAAAGGAGGATGTGTTTCCAAGAGTCGCTCTTAGCTTAAGAAGATCTTTCACTAAGAAGGAAATGTAAGATCGAGCTGACCCACTCTTAACAGCCTTCTTAGCGACCAAATGCTCAGTGATCAAGCCGCCTCAGGGAAATTTATATGCTCCACTTTTCACATCTGCATATATGAGTTTATATAGTAGGCTACTACACATAAAAAAACAACAACCCTGTGGCATTTCACAGATATCAAGGAAACAGATGTAATTGAACTCAGCTGAACCTCATCCAGAGAGGCTTCACCTGCTACTCTATATAAATGCATTGCCAAAGTCCGTGCGTGTGAGAAACCATGGCTGCAATACAGCATATTCTCGCTGCGAACCAACAGCGTTGCCGTGCGCGAAGCCAGACGGTTTACATAAATGCATACGTGCGTCAACACTTCTCCCCACTGGACGTGCTGTCAGACCGGGCTGTCCAGGCAAAGTACCGGCTGCCCCGTGCGGAGATCCAATGGCTGATCACTCTGGTGTCTCCACACATCCAGAGAGCAACCGGCTGCAATTTTGGCCTCAGCCCGGAGGTGCAGCTCCTGGCTGCACTGCGTTTTTATGCAGTGGGGAGCTTCTTAGAGGTGGTGGGGGATGGCACCGGCCTCAGCAAGGCATCGGTGTCACGGAGTGTGGCAGCTGTGACACCGATTCTCCTGCGCCATGCCCGGACCCACATAAAGTTGCCCACCACACCGGACGAGGTCCGCCAAGTCCACCAAGGGTTCCACGCAGTGGCTGGGACCCCCCGGGTGATCGGTGTGGTGGATGGCACCCTCATTCCAATCCACAATCCCTCCCTGGTGGATCCGTGCTGGATCGGTAGAAAGCACTACGCGGCCATCAACACACCCACACACACACCCGCACCCACACCCCCCCAAACACACACACGATACATGCGTAGCCTAATTGCACCTGTGTGGGGGGACCATGGGGCGCCGTGTGTGACTTATGCGCTGATAAAGAGGTGGGTGATCGATTTGCCTGGCATCGATTGATTCAGTTTCACCAGCACTACGGTGGACAGCTCCCACTAAGAGCTTCTTAAGAAGCTTCTTTGGCTTGATCTTAAGGTTCTCCTAAGAAGGCAGTTAAGAACGCATCTGGGAAACACCCGTATCTTAGCGCTCCTTCTTAGCTGAACCCTTCTTAAGAGCCTTCTTAAGTCCTTAAGAACGATCGAATCTGGGAAACGCGGCCAATGTCATTTATTAGGGCCTGAAAAACAGCTGGGGCATTGGTGAGACAAAAGGGCATAACCAGGTATTCAAAATGGCCAATGGGGGTGTGGAAGGCTGTTTTCCATTCATCTCCTTCCCTAATACGAACAAAATGGTAGGTATTTTGTAAGTCGAGCCTGGAAAAAATGGTGGCTCCCTGGAGAGGCTGAGATGTACTTCTCCATGGCTCCACTCTCAGGGCGAGACAGAGGGGAGCGGAGCTCCCAACAGCAAGTCAATAGCACAATCATAGGGGCGGTGTGGTGGCAAGGACAGGGCCCGGTCTTTGCAGAAAACCTCCCGAAGGTCATGATATTGAGGAGGGCCAGAGAGTGGCCTGGATGTGTAACCGGGACTTGTGTGGGGCTGGAACAGTTCTGAGTTTCTGGCTCATCAGTATCCCCACTGCTACTGATAGGCCAGACCTTTTGGTCGAACGTGACAGTGTGCAAGGAAGTGACCAGGCTTACCACAGTACAGGCACTCGCTGGTTTGAATCCTGAGCAGACACTCAGCTTGTGTGAGTTTGTCCCGACCCAGTTGCATGGGCTCCTCCAGAGGAGAGAGAGCTGGAGGCTGGGCTGAGTCACCTGACTGGGTAGCCGGTCTGGCAGGTCTGGAGGGTGTGCGTGCAGGGAAAGCAGAGAAGCAGGCCACCCTCTCCTGGCTACGCTCGAAACCCGTATTTTTATTTCATTTTATCTGGGTTGTTTAATAAATAATTTTCTATTTTTGCACTTAATCTTTGTGTATTGACATTTATTCATGTTTACCAGCCATGTAATTCATGTGATGGTATTGTGGTTTATGGTTATAAATTAAGGGCCATAGTTTAAGTGTCGTTATAACACAGGGAGAATGATTCTTGACCATTACACAGTACTGTGAAGATGCTGTTGCTGTTACTGCTGAAGTACTGTTGAAGATGCACTGTCCTGCCTCAGTGGTAGCCAGTGGTTCACCATGCTTGAGCTTCAGAAGAGGCTACTATCAGATCCCTTTAAGTACAGGAGACAAAGAAAAAACTGCCCTCATCTGCCCAGTGGAGTTCTATCAGTTCGAGCGGATGCTGCAAAGAATTAGTGGAACACTGGCTACATTTCAACATGTCATGGAGAGAACTGTGGGTGATATGAATCTCCTGGAGGTATTGGTGTACCTTGTTTTTTTTTGTTTTTGGGAAAACATTGGAAGAATATGAACAGTGCCTTCTTAAAGTGCTGGGCCGACTGAAAGAGTAAGGATTAAAGCTGTTGTTGGACAAATGTCAGTTCAGCTGTCTCTCTGTAACCTACCTCTGAGACATTGTGTCTTCGAAGATTGAAGCTGTAAATCTTGGCAACGTCCTGAGATCATCACTGCTCTCTGTTCATTCCTTGGCTTCTGTGGGTATTACAGAAGGTTTGTAAAAGATTTCTCCAGAGTCTGTCATCTACTCAACCAATTTCTGCAGGGTAAATGCATTATAAAAAGGGCAAAAACTGAAAAAAAAAATGGCAAAGAGTAAAAAAACAAAGGACTGGAAAAAAAAAAACCAAGGCATGGTTTCAGCTTTTTGGATCCAGGTCAGATAAAGACCATGAGAGAGCTTTTGAGACTGAAAAGGAGCCTTACAGAGGCACCTGTCTTGGCATTCACAGACCCAGGACTGCCTTACAGTATGTGCTGCATGTTGATGTGAGCAAAGAAGGTTTGGGAGGTGTCCTGATTCAGGACCATGGAGATGGTTTGCGCCGATTGCATTTGTGAGCAGAAGTTTCACTCAGTCAGAGAAGAATTATCCCACCCATAAACTTGAGTTTTGGGCTTTAAAGTGGGTTGTCACAAGAAAGCTGCATGATTACCTGTATGGAGCATACAGACAGCAATTTAACATAAACTGACATATGTTCTCACAACAGTTAAGTAGGATGCAACAGGGCATTGCTGGCTAGCTGAACTATCGACAGCATCGAGCTTGAAGTTTCACACTGGAAAACAGAACAATCACGCAGATGCATTGTCAAAACGTCCTCATAGCGTCAGTGATGGCGAGGAATGCATGCCTGCCACTACAGTTCAAGCTCAGATAACTGCAGTCAGTCTCCATCGTTATAGGCCCCGCAGAGCAAATGACATAATGAAGTCATCCAAGCATGCTGTCCCAAAAGCTAACTGTAACCTGTCATCTCTGTCTACTCATCAGTTACCCAAAATAACAACAACACAAAAACAAACATCCATATGTGGCACTGCTGCTGAAAGAATGGGAAAAGTTGAGGGTTAAAGACTCTGTGCTGTACAGAATCAGTAAGCCACCCAACAGGCCACTTTGAAAACAGTTGTTGCTACCACAGGAGTTAAGGGAAACTGTGCTCCAGTCCTGAATATGATCAGTCCCTGGTGATGCTGCAGAGCACATTTGTATATTAACGTCTCTTTCGAACAGTTATGTGTCACAGCTTTAGCCACTGCTGAGGCCAAGATCAGTAACCAGCTGACTCAAAATAGCAAAAGAAAAAGTATTTTTCTTCACATCCATATATTAAAGTAAAATCATGCATAGTATTGTTCTTGTGTGTAGATAGTTGCATTGCCAACATGTTGACCTTGTGTGGCCTGCCTATTTGTGGCTCTTTCTGGCTGCTATTGCTGCTTATAGTAAGTCTTTCATCTAGCTCTGTCAGTCCTTAATGCCTTATGCTAGATTTTAAAACAGATCAGATATTATCTGATTAGAGAACATATTGCTCATTCACCTTTTTTTTTCTTCTATTGATCAATGAAAACTGTCTCTGTCGATTCAATTAATAGAATAAGATAAATAAAAACAACCCAGCTGAAGTAGTGGAAATTAACCACTGCTTTATTGATTCTGTAGCTGTCAATTGCACAATGTTTTTCACTTGAATGCCTAAATATTTTTCTAGCAAACACAGAGCCAGCTCTTCAGTGCCACTGAATCAGAGGTTATATGACAATGAAAAAGTCTCTTACCTCTACCATGTAGCACAGGATATATTTTGTATGGATGCAGTTATGCTTAAAGGGCTCAGTTTAACAATAACCAATTATTTTACTAATATAACTAACCTGCTCTGAAGATTAATGAAGATATGGGTTTGAGCTCCTTTTCTACTGCTGGTGAATTGTCATCTGATATATACAGTATATGATTTACTACAGGAATGTGGATTTGGGAAAAGTTTTCTCAAAATAAATAAAACAAAAAAGAAAGAAATACAAAAATGTAAGAAAAATAAGAGTAATTAAAGTGGGCAAAAGAGTGTTCTGTCCAGGGATAAGATGTATTGATAAGGTATATTGCCATGACATATTAAAACTAGAAGATATAGAGGTGTAGCCGAAGATGAAAGAATCTATATTGTGAACAAAATGAGGTGAGGCCATTTTACATTCCTTTGTATCCTGACTTGTGACAAACATTTAAAAAGTTCCAAGAACTCCTGTAATACTGTATCACAGTCTGGGTTAAAATGATTACTTCAGTATATATCTTATTCTCACTTGATTGTTAAAGTTACGGGACCTTTGTTGCCATGTTTACAATAAAAATCACATGGTTTAGGTTAGATAACATTTGTGATCATACCTTTTATTGTTTATCATTGGGAAGTGAGTGTCAAATTCATCTTAACTTTGTATTATTGTATATTTTGTCTGTTTTTTGTCAAATTAAAGAGATTTGTTATACGAGTGTGGAGAGAGAGGTTATGTTTCGACATGATTTTGCACAGCAGTAGTAAATCAATAAGTAGCAGCCAGACACCAGATCCATGCCACACACTAGCTAGCTAACAGTCAACTGTTAATGCAGCTTATCTTCTTCTTTTTTTCATTGTATGACGGTTGGCAACCAGTGTTAGAGCGCATTACCACCACCAATAATAACAAAGCAAGAACAGAAAGAAACAGAAACAACTTATTAACACGATTTTTTTAATATTACAGTTATTGTCAATACTGGTTATTGGTGACACCCCTATGTGATATAAAGAAATAAACATTTCCATTTCCGTTTATTGAAGGAAGCAGAGGCAAAGAGAGCCATCAGTGTGTCGTGCAACACAACCATATATGAGCATGCCCTGCAGATCTGCTGGCACATGAAGCCTTAAAAATGTAGGATTGCACTGATTGCTGAATTTTTGAGGCTTCAACAGACAAAGCAGCTCCAGGGTTCCTACAGGTTTCTTCAAGTTAAATTTAAGACTTTTTAAGACCTTTTTAAGACCATTCATATCAAAAATTAATACCTATATCTCTGCCTATTTCACGGCCCTACCGACAAAGAAGAATGAAATCCTTGAATTTCCGTGTTCATTTATTCAACAAAAAGACGTCCACAGTACTCAATATATAACAATATATTAACAATATACTCAAACAATAAACAATAAACCTCTTCGCAGCATAGTAAACCTGGGGAGACTCTTCCCTAACCAGCTATTAACAAAATAAACAATGAACATCAGAAACATCAGGAACAAAGTCAACTCCTAAGCTCTGCACTCTTGGTAGCAATCTCTTGGTCAAGGACAACCAGTTCCGCCAACTTCTCTTTATGGCCTCTCCTCAGGAGGTTGGACCTTGAGATTAGGTCAGCCATCTTGCTCTCTGCCTTCCCCTCAGCTTCCTCTGCCAGCCTGTCAGCATCCCTGGCCAGACCCTCAGACACCTCTTGCAGGCATCTCCTTTTCACCCTTAGCTCCTGAAGATGGTCCTCTTCCTCTTCCTCTTAAGAGCCTGACCTTCTGCCTCCCTCTTCTTTCGCTCTGTCTCGAGATGGACTCGATATCTGGCCCTGGCTGCTGCTACACTCGCCAGTAGCTCTTTAGTGAGTGGAACCTGGGTATAGGGTTGGGAAAAGAGAACCAGAATCAGTGATGTCATCAACATAGTTGGCATCTGAGTTTATCAACTCCTATGTCAACAGCATATTTCCAGTACAGCCAGGGGTCATTCTTACCTGGGTAACACCTCCGTGTTGTGTGATGTAATCACACACCAGCCTCGGTGTGACCACAGTGTCCTCCTGCATGTTGTCGGACTCCACCTCTCTGTTGATAGAGAATCCACTCTCAACCGTAGCTTGGCCGTGGGAGAGAATGAGCAGCTTCTTGCAGAAGGCCCACAGTTCGGGATAGGGCTCCCTGAGGACACTACTCAGGAAGAGGTCCAGCCTCTTCTGCAGGGGAGGAAAGGAGAGGAAGTCCTCACTTCGGCTCTCCAAGGACAGGAGACTGTCAAACTGTTGGAGAATGACATCCCCTATAACAAAACAGATAAAAGAGAAAATAGAGAAAAACACAGACAAATCATTGGGCTATAGGGCATTGCCAGCCTATCAGATTGATGATAAATTAATGTGCAGCCTACAATTTGCCTTTCTTATTCCTACCAGCAGAAGTATCGGTTAGCTGTTTGTCCTGGAGAAACCTCTGAACCAGCCCTTTCATGTGCTTCCTGCATCTTTCTGGGTCTCTGTACATTACTGATGGATCCAGGCACACCATCTGCCTAACAGTCAAATAATTGAGGGGGCTCTTGTCCTGCACTTTCCTGATGATGCTACGCAGTCCCTGCATGCACTCTCTCCTGAACTCTAGCACCCTGAGCTCTGCACCTTTGATGCTCTAGAGAGAGGGAAATCAGCCTTGAATATAGAAGATGTCTACAATGACCTGGTTGTAGCCTAACCATATTTGTAAAATTATCTTTTGAAAACATCACCGCATACCTTAAGAATTGACTCGGCACCTAAACCAATGCTGATGTCTTGTAGGCTGAGCCAGATGGTCTTGTCTGTGACATCCAGTTTGATCAGCTGCAGGGCAGTGATGTTGTGGAGGACTTCTCTCTTGATGAAGCGTCTGAGTAGACTCTGTCAACAAACAAACACAAAAATGTCCAGTGCAGCACATTAATCACCAACATCAAATTGTCTAATTATGATGCACAGTGTATCCATTATTTTTTACATATATTTTACCACAAACCCCATATTGTCAAAAACATATCAATTGAGCCTAATCAGTGGTGATTATAATGTGCAGTGCTGCCCATATAATATACAGTAAATTAGCACCATCATCAACTCGGTCAGGTCCTTTGAGAGGAATGGCAGCACAGGCTCATCTGTTTGATATTTTTTCAGGAAGGGAGTGAAGGTCCTGGCCAGTGCCGTGTAGAACTGCAGTTTGGCCAAGATGAGTGGATCCTTCATGGCTGCTGCAACGGTGTCATAGGATGCTGAGAGAGAGAGAGACAGACAGAGAGAGGCAGGACATTTCAATTTAGCTGTACATTACAAAACTATGACAAGGCCACCACACCACCACCAGGGTTAGGAAAAGTCACAGACCTATTCACAGCATTTCAGAAGGGCCTACCTGTTCCAGGGTTCGGGAGTTTCTTTGTTTTCACAGCCTCCATGTACAGGAGCAGTGATGGCCAGACTGCAAGGGCTCTCTCCACAACAGGTAGGTTTTCCACCCAACGATGGGCACAGAAGGACAAGGGGAACACACTGGACTTTGTTACTGTGATGTAATCCTCTCTCCTAGCAGGCACATTGTGAAACAATGTGTGCATTGCTCTCAGTAACTTGTCCAGCTGCCACGCAGTGAACCCACACTTGAATGCATTGTGTAGCGTGTGCAGGCCACAGCTCCCCACACAAATAAGCTGAACACCTGAGGGTTTCATTGCAAAACTTGATATTAGAAACCAAATTAATAAACCAGTGGATCACATAAACACATTCACACATGTTTAGTAATAGCATTATAAACTCCTCACCTCCGTACTGCTCGGCTTGTTCTTTCTGGAAAAGATCGAACAGTTTCCAGTTCACATTAGGCCCATCCATTGAAAGGGACACCAAGCCCCTGAGGTCCAGTTTGTCCATGCATTCCTGAGAAAAAAGGGTTGTGTGTTGATAACTCAAGATAAGAGGACTAGATAAGCACATATTGCTAAGTGAAGTATGGTAAGTATGTAACATTGCTAAATAAGTCCTATGGACAAAGGCAGAGCCTATCAATATATAAACTGATAAACATTTACAGTAAAAAATGATTAGACTTACTTTGAGGTGGGACAGTAGGTCCTGTGCAGTGGAGTGTCCCATAAACTGGGAGCCCAGATACCTTGACTGAACCCGCCCCTCATCCCAGAAGCGGACGTGCACATCCAGCTGCTTGGTTTTGGTAGTCTCATTGAGGCTCTCATCAAACATCAGAACAAATGACGATTTGTTTACTTTGGACACCAGTTCGTCTTTGATGTGGACGGCTAACCCAAACTTAGCTACGTACACAGTTTTGTCGACACCACAAGTAAAGGTGTTGGCAATGTCGGAGTCGGGGAACATGCACTTAAAAAGCTCCGAAATACCCTGGTTTGCATTGTAGGACTGGTGTTTGGCGATGGTGTTAAGAGTCCACAACACCTCTGCTTTCAGCGTTGGCGTGGACCCGAAAGACGAGCGGAGATCGACTCTCGCGTTAGCTGCGGTCGTAGAAGGAGGGGCTGCAGGAGCGACAGCAGGAGAAGCTAGCTGGCTAACGTTAGCCGGAAGAAACACGGCGGCGAGTGAAGGAGTTTGTTCCTTTCCTTTAACATACTTTAAATGCTTGGTCGATTTGGCGTGAGACTCTAACGCCTTCACTCCCATTGTTCCGAGCTGAATCCTCTTCTTGCACACGGTGCAGAAGGCCTCAGAAACGTTGTCTGCCACAGGCTTTAACCAATGACGGAAAGACCTTTTATCCATCCACGCTTCGTTAAATCTACATTTTCCCATATTCCCAACATGAATTTAATGTTAAACCAACTGCTTGACTTGTTGTTTGTGGTCTGTGTCAGTGATGTGGTGCTATAGCCGGAGGTCTTCAGTGACGTGTTCTGAGGAATTTCTCCGGGGCTGCGTTGCGTTCGCAATTATTGGTCCTGCCCATACCGTCTATGGTTCCGCCGCTCTTTATTTACGTTATTTGATCAAAATAATAGTGGTTGACAAATGAAACTTTTGACAAAAAATGCGATAAGGAGAAGTTACAGACAGCACAAAATTTAAGACCCAGATATCAAAATTCAAGACTTTTTCAAGTCTTTTTAAGGTATTATTTCCAAATTCATAAATTCAATGCTTTTAAGACTTTTTAAGACCCCGTGGGAACCCTGAGCTCCCATTTGAGGTTACTGTAAAAACACATGACTGACCTGCTGGTGGAAAATTGCAAGAGTACACTGAGAGTGCAGCTCTGGGGGCTTGAATTGGAGTATTTGATGATGATGATGATGATGATGATGATGACGCCAAGTGTCCTCTCAAGCTGGTGTGGGAGATGAACACCAGCATGCAAAGAGACACATTTAGTTTGAAGCCATAATGCTCCTTAACTCACTAGGCCATGCCTCCTTCTTTTCAACATCTCAGGATCATCTGCCAGGCACAGGAGTATGCCAGGAGACTGATAGAGCAGCATTAGGAGGCTCCCAGCTCCAAACTATTGGGCCCAGGTGGTGGTGATGGAAGTGGTTTCCATGTTCCTATAAGGCCTCTGGATTGCATCCTTAAAGACCCCTCCTCAATATGCCCTCACAGAAACTCAGATAATGGCTGATTGTGTCACAAATGTTGTTCTTGATCGAGTGTTGACTGCTCTGTCCACCCTGCTCCTTAAGGTCACCTTCTTGCACATTGTCCGAGACAATATGGTCTTGTCTGTACAGCACAATGTGAGGCATTTGTTTCCCACAGACACGTTGTACACTGTACCCAACCAATAGATGTGGTGAATGACGCAGAGGTCATGGCCAACCATGCTGACGATGTGGATAATGAGCCTGGTCTGGAGTAGGACACTTATCCAGAAGCCGGATTATACAGTCATTACTCCTCCGCTAGTTCTTCTGGCAAAGAACCACAATCTGCAGTTCCCCTTCCACCTGCTCATTAGACCCCTGCTAGACCTTCTGTCATCATTGTTTTGGATGAACCGGCAGAGCAGCCAACATCTCATCGAGAACCAGATTCTGCTGCTGTGCACCTTCACTGACTCATAGATCTCCTGCCATCCCTACCAACCTGGAGGGTTTGACTGCCAGCCAGGACTCTGCTTTGATGTCAGTTCAACCACTGCCTCTTCCTGTAGAACCTACATCAGTCCTGGAGGGTGGACTGTCACTGACTGGCTGTCACTTAGGGGTCCAACAGAGGGCCTTCTCTTCATACCCCCCCCTGATGTGGTGCAGGTTGTCAGAAAAGTCAGGCAGGCTGAGGTCATGATAATGGAGGGTCAAATCCAATGTCTTTTCAAGAAAGTTTAAAAAAAAAAAAAAGAAGCAGTGCCTGGATCTGTCCCTCTATCTGGATCTGCACCAAAACTGAATGGGGTCTAGTCTGGGCAGAGACTCATATTTAATCCAAGTTTCGGTTCATTAGTTTTTGTGTAATTCTGCTTACAATGTTTTTTATTTGATGGAAAGAAAGGCACCTTTCAGCTAAACTTAACCACTTTCCACACCTTCTCCGATTGTAAACGGCAATGGCAATGGTACTTTTAATTAAAGAAGTACATAACTGCTGCAAAGATGGCCCTTGCATAAAAGTGGGCTGTCTATACGGTAGAAAGACACAAATATTTTTGAAATTGTTGCTACATAACTAGCGTGGCTGAAAAAAGATTGATGTAATAATTTCCAAAATTCACAAAAAATGTTTACCAACAAATGATTCTGCTTCAATAAATATTTGATGGCGTTTAGTCTTTCAAGAACATTTTCACTGCAGCAAAAAAAGGTTTGCACTCTTTCTGCATGCACCTGGTGCTTCTGTCTAGCAGTAATCTAACAACATGAGAAATTACATTTATATCACTACAATAACAAACAAGAAAAAAAACAACTTTGACATCGTAGAGGATCTCTTCCAGTCAAGGACTTTACCAGGTCCCAGCACGGACTTGGATCGGTTAGGGCCCTGTCATGAAGGAATGGGAAGTTTGAGGGGGATTGCATCTGTACCAGAACCGCAGAGCCATTGAGGCGCTATCCTGGACAAGAGCACTGCTGAGTGCACCGTTGACAATGTTGACTAGCCAACTGTATTGTGCTGACCTTTTTTCTTTTGCACCACCATGTGTACAAAAAAGCAGTAAACCAGTCAAAAGTCCATATGCATGCACACGTACGTAAATATTTTTGCCTCAAAGTTTGTGAAAGTGAGCTTGCAAACCTGAATGTTGAATGCAATGACTGGCAATGATATGTAGTTTGTAATTCTACAGAGTTTGCAGGCAGAAGACAATGTACAGCTGAATCAATGGAACAATAAAACAGTAAAATGATAAAACAATAAAGATGTATGTTTCAGCCAACATTGCTGTCATGGTTGTGCAATGTCTCACACTGTGTGTCTTGAGGCAAAGCTAAAGAATGGCGACCTTTGCATTTCTGACTTTTAGTGATAATGGTTGACCCGAAACATGCTGGAGAGATTACGGCTACATGCTGGCATTCCGACATCCCAAAATTCCGACATCCCAAAATTCCGACATACCGCCATTCCGACATGTCACCATTCCGACATACCGCTATTCCGACATGCGAACGTTCCGCCATTCCGACAAAGTTTCGTCCCGGCATTCCGACAAGACTAACACTAACCCAACCCATAAACCTAACCCTAACCTTAACCCTTTTAAAAGATGTGTCGGAATGGCAACACGTTTAAAAAACGAAAAAATATCGCCATTCCGACCTTAGGAGGAAAAATTTGTCGGAATGGTGGGACGTTTTCAATCAATGGAAGTGCCGCCATTACGACAACTAGACGTCAACGTCGGAGTGGCGGTATGTCGGAATGACCCCCCCGGATACCAGAGATTACATATCCCGCCTGCTTTAGGAAAACACAATCTTCCATGTGTCAGTGGCAAGATGTAGCTGAGAAGGAATAAAGATTAATAGTACATAAATAATAAATTATGTAATCCATTTCATTGTATATTACTATTAAACAGTCAATACCAATTAAGTTTACATAAAACTTATTAGACAAGACGTATTAAACTTTTATTTAATAAATATTACTTTGTCCTTTGTACGAGTAGGTAGATTTCTTTCAGGTAGGTATCCATTTTTCCTGAAGAAACAGAAGCTGTGCTCCCTGTGGGTTTCTAGAGGTTTTCACAGACAAGTCTGCTGAGAGCTCTGTAATGCATGTGACCAGAGGTGCCCTTCATGTAGGTCAGGTGTTTTCTAGGCATGTCTGCCCACTTTATCCACCTACTGGGACCCTCAGTGAGAAAGCCTCTGCTTGTCTGTCCACCCCAGATCCTGCAGTGCCCTTTCAGACTAAGGTGACAACAACTGTGCCTAATTGTTTGGAAGGGAGCTGTGATGCAGGCCATCCTATTGTGGTGGGGTCATAACGAGGACGCAGGATCAGAGCTCTGATGAAATGCACCGGTGTAATGTAAAGATCAGCAGTAAACAGAAACCTTCTACTTCCAAGTTCATTTATGTATTAAAAAAACACCAACAGATCTACAGTCATTTTCAAAAGTTTACATACACTTGTACAGAACATGTATATCATGACAGTCTTGAGTTACAATGATTTCTACAGCTCTCATTTTTCTGTGATGACATTCATGAAGTTTGGTTCGAATATTAATTTATTATAGGTCCTCTGAAAATGAGACTAAATCTGCCAGGTCAAAAATATACATATTCTGGGCTGCAGTGCACTCTGTCTAAACAACCAAATTGGTCGACATGGGTGCTGAAAGTAAGCTTTGGCTCGCCTGAACTGCTGATAAAAAAGAAGTACACTTCAAGATGACCTACTTTCCTATTGGAGAGTACAGTTATTTTAATCTCATGTGATTTATTATTCCATATAAAATAAAAAAAAAAAAGGTTAAGGGCTTCTCTGCCTTGGAGAAGAAATCATATCCCTGATCCTCGCAGTATTTTTGAGGTGGTAGAGGCTGATTTCATTTTTGATTTAATGTGACTTTTAAAATTGAGATCAGAGTCCAGGAGAATAACACAGCTTCTAGCTTTGTTTTTTTCTATTATTATGGACGCTTTTGGATGGCGGCCAACCTGTCCTACAATCCCAAAGCGGCATTATTTGACAAGTTGAGAAAGAGACTCCAAAATCAATTATTCTTATAAATAGCACCTTTAAGGTGAGTACAGATTTTTAGTCTTTCTTCATTGGTCCCAACAACAATTACCTCAGTTTTGTCCTCATTCACCTAGAGTTGTTTGATGACATTGCTATATATGTTTGTGTGTCATCTGCGTACATGTGATAATAAACTTATGTTAATGGAGTATCTAATTATTAGATAACAGTGATCCGAGAATCAACCCTTGGGGGATGTTGTTGGCATACGCTCTGAACTACAGCTGCCAACTGATACAAAATAGTCTCTGTCATGAAGGAAAGACTTGGAGCAATGGAGGACCATGCCAGAGAGACCAAACTAATATGTCAATTAATATACTTTGATCAACTCTATCAAATGCAGGAGTGAGGTCCAATAACACAAGGACTGAGACTCTACCAGAATCAGCTGTGAGGATAATGTCATTTAGAACCTTAATGAGAGCAGTCTCTGTACTGTGGTGGGACCTAACTCCCAATTGGAAAATGTCAAGGTAGTAGTTTACTGCCAGAAAGTTGCTCAGTTGCCTTAAGATGACTTTGTTCAATGGGCCTATAGTTAGTACTGATCCAGATTAGCCTTTTTTTAAAAAGTAGCTTGATTACTGCAGTTTTGAGGACTTTGGGGCAGACACCTGAAGGCAGTGAAGTTTAGATTAAGTGTAATGGATCTGTTGCCAGGCAATTAAAAACCTTTTTTAATAAAACTCTTAAGCTAGCGTGAAGGCAGCACATGGAGGATTTGAGATTAAAAACAACATCTTAAAGAGTTGTGAGGTTTATGACACCAAAATTAGTCATTGTAACCACAGAAGTTCTGGTTGAGGCGTTGTATTTGACTTAAGTGAGGAAGTACTGATAGTTTGCCTAATCTTTTGAATTTTTTCGAAGAAATAATAAGCAGAGTCATTACATGACCTTTTGGAATTAAATTCAGGTGGCATTAACACTTAGTACATTAGTAGTTTCTTCACAGTGGCAAACAATGTGTGCATATTATTGTTTTCTGAATTAATAATCTGAGAGAGGATTGACTACCGTGCATTTTTCAACTCTAGACAACAATTGCGGATACTGTCTTTTTAGGTCATACTGAATCTGGAGTTTGGTTTTATGCGATTTACGCTCAGCTTTGCAACATAATCTTTTATGACATCTGACCATTTAATGAAGCCAAAAGATATTCAAAATTTTAGTTAAAAACATAAAATCATGTTAATGATCTGTGATAAAATCATTAAACAGGACTTGCTTGCAAGGGATCTTAGATTCAGCAAAGCCAAATTTATCATGTCAGCGCAAGGTTCATCATTATTTTTTGTCGGCGAGGAAGATCAGTGATCATTGACCACAGAGTAGTTTGGGTGAGGTCGGTCAGTTTTAAAAAGTTCAGTTCTTTTATGAAATGAAGTAAAGTTGTCCACATATATAATGTTTTTAGAAGCGCAATATGCTTTATCCCAGATGTGGAGCTGGCATAAACAGCTGAACTTGATGTCACCAAATCATTGAGGGGAGAGAGGCCAACACGCTTATGAGGCTAATGAAGTCATTGTTAAGCTTCAAAGGCAGTTGTTCGTGGTTCAGGCAATGTATGGTTAAGCCCAAGTACTGGTCCATCCGACTGGGTTTCCTTCGGCGAGAACAGACACTGTTGCAGCCTTGTAGTTAATCATAGCCTTGCTTGATACCACTGTCGGGAAAGCCCTTTTTGCAGCTGCTGTAGGGGAGGATGGAGCTTCTAACTGTGTTGCACCTTAGCTCAAGGACGTAGGTTTGGTACTGATATAGGTGGGGACAGAGGACATCATACATGACGACAAGATCTTAATATTATGAAAGTCAAGACTTTATTTATTTAAATTAGGATGAAAATCAATCCCTGCCTTGTTAAAATAATGCTAAGCCTTTCATTCATATTCTCAGGGAGACAGAGGGCAAGGAAGGGAGAGTTCTGAGTAGGACCAGAGTGCAGTTGATAATGAGTCGCTCTAGCTTTTATCATTATGCCTTTATAATGTATTTACCATCTGAATCTGGTGATAAGAGTTTCAAATTCTGAAAGCCAAGTCTTGTTTAAAATCAAACAAAACCCCCAAATGACCAAAAATCAAGATGTTGGCATAAATCCACTTTTATCTACAAATGTGCCGTTGCGACATCCGACTGATTTTGATAGAGCACATCACAAAGTAGGCTACTGTGACTTACTGAATCAATAGGAGACGTTTTTCTGACATTATTTATCCCCAGATGCACAGCTTTGGCGCAAATACATTCAACCAGGGTGAAGCTATCTTCTATAGTCAGCCCACAGTGAGCCAGCCTATCATACATTTGCAAAAAAACACAAAGCCAATCTTATGAGCAATATTGGTTTCGGGACATGTCACTAGGGTCCCAACCCAATCCCATGAGCCTTCATTTGGAGTTGGAGAGGGTGGACAGCCGGGGTTTTCCAAAGCCTGAAGCTTATTTTCAACTTACAGAACTTCAGGGGTTTGAGTAGTGAAAGAGCGACAGGATCTTCTGCTCTTCAACAGACTCCAGGGCCCCCGCCTGGTTTTTTGGTATTGCTCTGAGACTGAGCCAGATGTCGTCCCTCAGGTGAAAAACTGATGCAGAAGCCAGTTCATCCCCCAGCTGCCATTAAGCCTGACCAAGGGAGAGTTGTATTATCATTCCAACAGACCAGAGCGGGTGGGACCCGACCAGATTGTTGCCACTAAGGTTAACAGAGGTTAGGATGGAAATACCCTTCGATTGGGCCTCTACAAAGGTGGAAATCCCCAAGATCAGCTTATGCCACTCATCCAGGTCTACTTAAGGCAAGAATTGTTCAATTTCAACTTGAAGATGTCTAGTTCACAAGAGCCACACAGCGCCATTCTGATTGTATTTTAGCCAATGGTCTAGAATATCGCCACTGAAGATATGACAACAACTGAAGAGAGACTAAAAACAAACCTCGCTAAGATAGCTAGCTAGCAGAACTTGAACGCCGGCATTCAGGTTATACGTGTTTCAACAAAAAAGTTAAAAAACAAAAATGTAGCATAATTTGGAGGAGCAACTTGCAGCTGCATCTTCATGTGCCGCCATTGCTATAGCAATTTCCAAATTTCAAAAAAATACTGGAGTACTGTAATTTAAAACATAAGCCTACCATTTAGTGACTGTGTTGCTTTAAACATAGCAGCACACAATGCACAACTAACTAACTAACTACATACAGTATATTTGTGTTGAAAAGTGGCTGTAAATGAACAGCAATTGCTTTAAGTAAAGTAGCTGTACTGAAATGGTGAACTGATAACAGTTAAGTGTTGTGAGAAACATCTAAAATATCAATCGGCATTGCAATCGGCATTAAAACTTTATTGTGCTGTGGGCTAGAGACATCTGGTTAATATAGTATAATGCGTATAAAATAATACATTATTATAATAAAATAAACAAAGGAGAAACATTTTTGCTGCCCTGCCCTTACACCTTGCAACTACAGTTTTTCTTGTTGACACCAAAGTCCTTCTAGGCAAGTCTTGCTAATTGGCAGCAATCCGGCTAACAAGACCAGGCTCCTATCGAAATGAATGAGGAGAGAACATAACTTCACTTTCAATGGTCACCGGAACATAAAAACTAAACAGGACTATAGCAAAGTGTAACCCTTTTAGAACAGTATGGCCAAAACTGGGAAAAGTTGGTTAATTCCTACAGAGGACATATTTTGAAACACAGCACCACCTACAGCTACCTTGATGTGCAGATCAGCTCTACAGGAGATTTGGCCCAGCAATAAAGGAATTATATAGAAAAGCTTAAAGGGTAGTGTAATTAATTCAAACACGATCTGAAGGAATTAACCTCCCAGTAAGAATTTGGCTAAAAATATTCAATTAAGTCTTATGCCCAATTCTGTCGTATGGGAGAAAGTATGGGTCCAATAACATACCCAACTTTTAAAATGTGAGACCAGAACCTAGTAGAGAAATTTCAATTGAACTTTGCTAAAAAAGATCATCTTTGCCAAACAATGCCTGTAGGGCAGAACTATGGGGCTGTTCCCTCTTCACATACACATTTAAACAAGAGTGTAAAAGTTGTTGCTGCACTTAAACCAAGCAGACCAGAACTGAGTGAAGTACTAAGCCCTGGGTCTCCTGGCATTGGAGCTTCATGACGTGGTCCAATGCCAGACCAATGGCAGTTACACACAACGGGCCGAGGCTAAGTGCATTGACTTCAAGTTTAAGAGAGAACACACTGATAGGTGGAGAACTGAAATAAAAATTCAACTCAATATCTGAGTGAATACAAATAGTAGTAAAATTAGTTATGTGTTTAGTCTCTCATTATGTATTTATTGGTGCACATGTTTTAATTGATTATTGTTAAGTATTTGTATGATTTACTGATCTGTTGGTTTATTATATTATTTGTTATTATGTGATTAGAAATGCTTTGGCAAAACAGATCTATATTGCTACTTTAAATTGAATTTGCCTCAGGACATGGTTAGTCTACTTTACCATAAAGACTGAAGCAGTCTTAACGAAAATAGATATTAACATTAAGATCTTAATGTAGATCTTAACAAAAAACTATGCCAAGATGTAAGTAGCAGCTTGGCCTCTGTTTGTCACTTCCCATTAGTCAGACAGAGGCAGCAGTTCACCACTGACCACCAGTTGGCTGCTACATTTCTCCATGTGGCAGTGTTGCTAATCTAATGATGGTGTAATGCCTTTAGGCTGCCATTTCTGTCTATGGTGAAGTGATCCTTTAGTCTCTCTCTTTCTCTCTTACTCACTAATTTTAAATATAAATTGCCAATATTAAAGCCCAGCAACTGTAAGGTTAACATATACAAATACAGCCAAAAGCATGTGTTACTACATCTTAATCTCTGCAAACAACAACTACATTAAAAGTGTACCTGATGAAGAATAGTAGCTCCATGTCAGAAATGTTTCTTTGAGTTTAAAACTGCAGTGGAACAGTGTAGTTTGACAATAAAATATTTTTCAACCAAATTTCATGGTTTTCATCAGTAGTTGGAGAGGATGATGACTTAAAGGTCCCATATTATGAAAAACACGTTTTCTCTGGTGTCTACATATATAAACTGGTCCTGCCTGAGCCTACCAACTCTCAGAATGAGGAAAGCAAACGAGTCCTGCACGGTCTCTGCAGCCCACCCACTGGTAAAACAGGGCTCCTACAGGCTGTTCAGATTCAGCTCCTGTCGTTACGTAACGACAGGAGTGATTTGCATAGGCCGGGCTCCTCTGCGCTGCGAGATATCCGAGAGGGGGGCATTCATCCCTGAGGTGAAGTTCGGTGTGTTCAGCGGTAAGATAGCAGTGTTTCGCAATGTCGTCGCTCAGAGCTAGACACGCAAATTGCTCTGTTGTTGGTTGTAAAAATCAACATAAGTGCCTATATTCTGTCCCAGCTACAGAAGAAGTTCATTTTTAACGACAACGTGCCGGCTACGGTTCCCGTAAGTCTGTTTGTGTGTGCTAACCACTTCACATCGGACTGCTTCAGTAACAGGGTCAGTACAAAGCTGGCTTTGCCTCGACACTGACCCTCGTAAAAGGATCAGTCCCAACCATACAGGACCCAGCAACTGCACCCGAGCCACAGGTGAGTGTCGCCACGTGTTGATAGTATTTACAGTTGCCTACGAGTATAGTGAAGTCAGCTTGAAATTGGCTAACTAGTTAGCTCAGCTACGGTCCGCTATGCAACGGCATTTGAAGTGAGTTTAATGTTAATAATATTATGAGGGAGCTTGGTTGTCACAGTGAAAAGTCTGGAAACATGTGCAGACTGGAGACAGAGACTATGCGGACAGTGTCCAAGAGTTTGGAGACTGTGTTGGAGACAAACACAGCTTTCGCTAGCTGTTTTTAGATGTTACCTGTTGCAGGTCAGTGGGGGATGGGAGCCAGGTGGTTGTGTTGGGGAGTCCTTCTGCAGCCGCAGAGTCTGTATTTTTCTGAGCCTCTCCTTCTGGGTCCGATTCTGGGTCAAACTGGTGTGGTTGAACGACAGCATCTCGGCGAGCCATAGCGATACATCCACGTAAACATTAGCGCATGCTACCACTAGCATAAGCAGCATCCTCTCCCTGAGAGGGGCGTGTAGCAGGCAGGGCAGGCGCTGACAGATGGAGCTCATTAGCATTAAAGGTGCAGGCACAGAAACAGCTGCTCTCAGTAGAGCTCACTTGAGCGACTTTTAGACAGCTGAAATTCAGGACCACGGATGGGTTTGGGGCAATACATTTGAATACTGTGTTGTTGGACCTGTGACGGCTGTTTGAAATTGATGAAAAACAGTATTATGTGGGACCTGTAAATGTCATCATGATGTCATCATTCAGAACTTCAGTCAGTCGATAACCAGTGGTCATAAGCAGAGCAGCAGCAACTTTACTTTATCAGGCGCTGAAAAAGAGCTCCTAATCCAGGCCTATAGAGGACTCATTGAGAGCATTCTCACCAGCAGCATCACTGATGTCCCCCCATGGACACACTGCACACACAGTGCAGGAGAAGGCATATGGCATTCTCTGTGAGCAACATCACCCAGCTTGCTCTCTGTTCAAGTGGAAGACTTCAGGATACAACCTGTGACAGCACAAGCCTGAGAGCATCACTACTCACAAGGCACGCTTGCGCAACAGTTTTTCTCCAGCCACTGTCACGCTGAGTGCAAAGGACATTAAGGCTTGAAGGAAATACCACATCCCCCACATCGTTCACACTATGGACAATTAACACTTCACAACACACATACTTTACAGACTTTTTGTGTGTTTATCTCTGCCATACTAAGTATTTTCCCATTGCATTGTGCAATATTTCAGTAAAACAATTCATGTTTTTTAAATATAAATGTGTTGATTATTTCATTTCATTTTTACATCATTCAATGTGCGCTTGTTTTTATAAGAGTCAGTGTTTTCTTCTTTTATGATGCTTCTCTAATTGCCTTTCTTTTTACAAGTTGACTTTGCAAGATTTGCACAAGACTGTGCAAATGTACCTGTACCGCCCTGTGCATGTGCCAGTGGCAATAAAAATGTAATCTAATTCCATCATATATGGGGGGAGAGTGTAACCCTGTCTCTGTTCAAGGATGGGTCTTGTTCTGTGAGCCAGTTCAGTTGGCTGATGAAGACAGTGAGATGTGGTTCAAAGGAGTGGAAAATTAATCATGGACGTTAAATGACATCGCTTTGCTAAACTGTCATTGCTGTCATTGTGCGACATGTATTTTTTTTAGTATCATACTTTTAAGCACACAGGAGGAAATAGAGGTCAGTATTGTTTGAGATAAACTGGGGTAACTGTACATAAATTATGCATGGCATATTTGTAGGCTACCCTATGTCTTGAAATATGTTCATGCTATACACAAATACAACCAAATGCTAAATACTAGCAGTGTTTTATTTATAATTTAGTAATTTATTGTTTCCCTGAAGAACAATTTCTGGCAGCTTGGGAAAGGCTTTATTTCCAGAGAAACAATTTACATAAAACAATAATTCAACTACAGATGACCCCAGTATATGTGTGTACGTGTGTCAGTATATTTTATGCCATTCTAATGAACAATACTTAGATTATAATAAAAAATGTTGAACTGAGTCAGTCTTTAAAAGGCTAAACATTTAAGAAAAAACATTTTTAAACATGTGTGTTTATTTATTCTGCATGTCCAAAGACAAATGAATTATCTAAACAAGACAGAATTCAGTAGCAGGTTATGGTCTGGGTCTAACTGACTGTTGTAAAACAGAGTCTACTTAGTGAGCGACAAGTGCTGCAGGCAGCAGCAGCATCCTATAACTTACTGACTGCTGGTACTTAATATATAATGCAATATTCTACACTGTGCCATTTGTCATTTGAAGCGAGACACAGATTATGGCTCAGGGCAGTGCATCTGTCCTAGAGGCTGCTGGGAAATGGACTAAAAGCTCCTCCAGCTGAGCCGAGCCAATCACATGCTGAACCCTGGATCACCCTCACTCCTCCTCTTGAGCACTCTAGCCTCACACACATAAACACACTTCCCTGCAGTCTTTCAGTCACACACACACACACACACACACACACACACACACACACACACGCACACACACACACACACAATCTCTCGCACTTTTAGCAGGATTTCTCGCCATTGTTCTCTCTCTCTGCCACAAAAACACACACACACACGCACACACACTTAGGTCACTTTTGGGGAAATCACATAAGACTTACTTTCATTTTTTGGAGACCTA
This sequence comes from Pagrus pagrus, assembly GCF_965226575.1. Taxonomy (NCBI): domain Eukaryota; kingdom Metazoa; phylum Chordata; class Actinopteri; order Spariformes; family Sparidae; genus Pagrus; species Pagrus pagrus. The sequence continues at coordinate 29,219,153 of NC_140192.1, forward strand.
ACCTTAACTGTGAACACTATTTGTCTAACCCTAACCTTAACCACTGACCCCAAAATCAGCTATTTTCCAATTGGGGACATGGTTTTGTCCAGCGCTCATAACTTCACAGTATAAAGTCTTTTATGTGTTCCTGGAAAAGCTGTTGCATCTACTGCAACAATGAAGGACCAGAGACTTGTGTGATGCTCTGCAGGGACGGCTTCTCTCCAATGAATAAATAGTAAAAACCCAATCAAAGACAGTAGGGACCCTATTTCTGAGGGAGTATCAGTGTGTTTCCTAGCCAGATTAGCTTGCGGAAGGTGGGGCGGGCAGAAAAGAGTACCGGCAGGTTGTGAGAAGTGCCGGTACACAAGAAAAGTCACTGTACACCATAGAGTAAATTGTCAAAGTGCCAGTTCTGCATACCAGTGAGCACCGGCCCACTTAAAGTACTGCTTTTGTCTACAATTGCACTACTTCAGTTAACTGGTCTTGAGTCTAAAATGTTTACCTGAAAGTAGTCTAGGTTACACACACACATACACACACACCGTACTCCATACTGGAGGTAGCCATTTCTTGGTGCAAAGGAGCTGAGTACACAGAGTAGCAGCAGTGGCTGCATGGGACTTGCCTGTCTCTCTAGTATATCCTCTCTAGTCTAAGCCTGGTGGGAGTCTAAATGAGCCATATTGATGTCCCACTGGGGGCAGTCTAGTTGCTTTGACAAATCTTCCCTGACATTTATCAATCAAGTTGTCTTCGGCGGAGTGAGGACCTCTAAACCCAGCCAGACCCACCCAGGGAGAGGCAGAGCATTTATAGTGGTTAAAAATGTGATTCGGTTTGTGCCCAGCATCAGTGCTACTCCCCTTTCTAATAATTTATGCACACGTGCCACAAATTAAAATGAGGGGGAGGTTAGGGAATTGTCAGCCTTCAAATGGCTGACATAAGTTACAAGCAAAATTTTAATTAGCCAGGAGGAGTGGGGTGATAATTCAGAGGGGCCCTGTTCTGTCAGGGGGCTTGTCCACATTGTGTTTCTCTTTTCAGCAGGCATCTGGAGACTCCAGCAGGCCCTGAACAAGGTCTACTGACTACTAAAACTACTTGTGACGCACAATGAAATGTAGGGACCTCCTCCACACTAGCACCCTCAGCTTAAGTGATATTCATACTGAGGCTGCTTGTCTAGGACTTCTGACTTCACTGCATGTTTCCTGTTAACCACAGTCAAACATATTTTTAATCATTATCAAAGAAAACTGTTGTGTTACAAATGTTTGTATACACGTTCTTCCCACCAGGCTGCCATTAATTTGCATTCATTTTAGGATGGTATTATAATTAATAATAATATCAATAATAATTATTGACATTACGTCACTGAACACATTCCACAGTATCTTTGTAAACATGATAAATAATGCTGCTGAGCATACTGAATGACAAAGTCCCACTCCAGCCAGGGTTTCTTCCTGTCTAACAGTTAACATTCTTCCTCAAACAGAGAATGGGGTGGGGTTAATAGTCAGACGTTGAACCATCACTACCAGACTGCCGTTTCAGCATGATTAACATCATTAGCATGGATAGCAATAGCATGGATATTAGCAGTGATAGTGACAGCTGTCTCTCAAACATGAGGTCTTCATGTGTATTGAGGAGCTGCAGAGTTTATTCATGATCAAACTGTAACCTGTACTGTACATTTACTGCCACTAGACAACGTCACTGCTAACTTTCCATCTGCTCCAGTGGCTAACAGCTGTCTGCTCTCAGCTCTCCACTCACTCACTACAAACTGCATTCGTAGTCCGTTCCATTTTAGCAACAGCCTAATTTTTTAAGCACAAAATTAAATTATGTGTCAAAAATGATAAAACGTTGTCAGGAAAGATCATAAAAATAGCGGCGTTTCAAAACTACTGTACTTTTAAAGTACACTGTGACGCTCCTTTTAAAGTTTAGAATTTCAATTTATTTATTAAACTCACTCTACCAAGCCCATATTTTTAAATGATTACAGCAGATATTGGTATGTGTGATTCATTTTGATAAATGAACCTAGTTAATTAGATTAATTTTATGAATACTTGACAGCCAGATTTGGTTAGATAATTGTTGCACAGTGATCCAGCGCACACCTTTCAGGCATGAGAACAAAAAAAGAACTAATGGATTATCTTTAAGTCTTCTTGTCTTTGTTTACTTGTGTTTTTGCTCATTTGTGATTTGCTCAGTTTACAATCTTATATTTGTACATCTTTTAGTCTTGTTATCAATATTTATATCCTCTTGTTAGTTATCTTGTGTGGCCTGTCTTCCAGAGAGGATGTTTGTCTGGCTCGGGCACCGCTTGGTGATGCCTCATCCTGCTCAGTCGTCCTCCTGGATCCACATTCGTCAATTATATTTTATATAATGTACTTGTATCATATATGTCATTGTAAATGTGTACTCTGTGATTTTGTTGTTCTGTTCTGTACATGCAACATCTATTGCATGTTTATCCATCCTCAGAGGGATCGCTGCTCTGTGGCTCTTCCTGAGATTTCTTCCATTTAAAAAAATATTTTTTCCTTCTCCGAATCAAGGGTCTGAGAGAGGATGTCCTTTCCCTGTGTAGATTGCAAAGCCCAGTGCGGCAATGTAACTGTGATTTTGGGATGTACAAAAAAAATGTAATTGACTTGAAGTCTGCCAGTAGATTTTTTCACTTTCTTACATAATGCATGTTATCTTCATTAGTCTATATCTGTGTAAACAATCTCCTTGAAACCATGGAAAATCCATAATTGTTGAATTCTAACTTATCCAGGTGCCGACATGACTAACTGTATCCAGATAAGTCATATCTGGAGTGCTGAGGACAAATTGAGTGAATGAGGAGTGTCACAGCCTGAGGAAAGAAGCTGCTCTGTAGTCTAGTGGTGTGGCACTAAAACACAGTTTCCTTTGTTTCACCATCATCATATTACAATTATTTACCTCAAATAGCCACAAATAGAGACATTATTTAATTGATGTGAATCCTGCAATCAGCTGTGTTTTGAATAGAAAAGTTGTGTGTGCGTGTATGTGGATGTGTGTGTGATTGCCATTATTTCAGCAACCTTTGAGGAATATTCTGAACTAGACAAATAAGGTTAAGAAAAACAAAGACTAACTGTTTGCTTCTGTAACATCGCCCAACAACAGAGAGCTCGGCCCAAAAGAGGACATGACAACACCTCTGAACTGAACTGAATGAGTCCGAGCACTCTTGCGCATGTTGGGCTGTGCAGCAGCACCTTGTTGCTGAAAACGACACTGCTGGGTTTTTTTTTTTACAGTGCGCAAAGGAGTAGAATACAGGAGTACAAATGTTACTTCCTGTGTCCAACACTTGAGAACACCCGGATTTGGTAAAGTTCACATTGGAACCAATTCCGATACCAGTACCTGAAATTCAGTACCGGTACCCAACGGTACCTTTTTTTCAGTACTTTAATAAAAAAGTAATTTCAATTCTAACCAATTGAATCATTCACTGCTAGAGTCAATATAACATGAATCATAATTCCAGTCACAATGCACAACACGTCAGACAGTCTTTCTAAGTTTTATGTCAGTTGCATCTACACTGCATATAATACTAATATAATACTTTTTGAATTAAACTGCTACATGTATATGTTCCTGCTCATTACTGTAATTGCTTTTTATATGAAGTCGATTCAGAAATCAAACAATGCATACTGTAATATTCCCTCGTAGACAGTATGTCGTTCACACACTATTGGTTTCATACCAAGGTTTGGGCCACATTAAAATAATGTGCTATTTTATTAAACGAAACAGAATGTTGGTAAGGAATTTTGGACACAGTCAGTGTCCGAGTTTTGGGGAGAAGTCTCACTCTGTCTTTCTCTATAACATGACCATGTTGTGTATACCCACTCAGGTACCGAAATTTGGCACCAATTGATTTATTATGAATCGCTTCTCCGTACCGACATAATTCGCTCGGTACCCTTAAAATAACAGAGTTCAGGACCCACACCTACCCACTACATAAACGTCAGACATTTCATGTAAATCAAATGATAATTGTCACACAAGGCTTACTTCCTGTTGTCAGTAATCGGGGCGCAATGACATGTTTCCGTATTTGCATTGTGGATGTCTTCAGGCTGGGACTCTTATCAAGCGTGTATTGTGGAGTATACTCAGTTTACAACATATGTTGGCAGAATTACAACATCATAGCAACAGCAATGCGTAAAAAAACTCCCACGCTTCATTATTTAGCACGATCAAGGCCTTCAGACTTTATGAGGTAGATCTGGTTTACCTGCTACTAGTAATTTGTAAGAGTATATGCCTGTGACTTAATATAACTGATATGACTATAACTGAATATTGGCATGTAGATGTCTTCAGACTGGGACTGTTATCAAACATAATATTTTGGGCAAATTGGACAAAATATGCTTGAGTTATGACTTCCTGTTTTATGGCGAGACATCGAACGAAATATCAACCATATGCAAACCAAATTTCATAGTTGGTGAAACGGGCTCAAACTAACTCATGAAAGGTGAAGGTGTGGGGATGCCATTCAGCCATTTAACCACAGCCATACCCAAGACCCATATCTGAGTCTTACACTGAGTTCAAAAATGCAATTGAGCTGTAATAATGATAATAATATCAATAAAAATAAAGATAATCAATAATAATAATATATTTATTCAATTTAGTTTGTGACATTATGTGTATGCTGATATTCTTTCTGACATTTTTCGACGTTTCTCTGCGATGTCTTTTCAGATCTCTACAACGATGTATTCTGACTCACTGCAGCTCATCCACAACAGAGCCTGTCTCTGTCATGGAGCATTTCAGGAAGCCTGTGTCACCTCCGCAGAAAGTAATCAGCATCATTAATATTTTACTGTCCACCACGCCTCCCCGACTGTTATCCAATCTCAGCTTCTGTTCCATACTGCACTTTATGTTGCCATTATTTATTTACTGATAAAGTAGGCGGCAGGGTAAACACCCTGTTGGGGAGGCTGGACATGAGCGGGTGCCCTGCTGGTAGTTGAAGGGGGGTGGGGGTGGGGTATTAGAAATCTGTCCTCTCTCCTACCTCCCTCCCTTCCTCCCTCCCTCCCTGTCGGCTGTTTGGGTTGGGGGTGGTGAAGTGGAAAGCAGGACTCGGAATACAATATTCAGCAAAGCAACAATGTTGAGTTATGTCTCTCTGAATGTATTCAGGGTTATAGTGTTTATATTGGAAGGTATGTGATGAAAACCACATCTTTATCAGAAATTCTTAATAAGGAGATAGCATTTTGCCTCTTGTTATGACAATGACAATTCTGAGGTCTCTAAGCCTAACTGCTGCAAAGGTGGAAACTACCACACTCACTGTCAATAAACAATTAATAGGTATTTACACTTTAGAGCTCTCTCATTGTGCCACGGGAAAGACCTTGAGGTCCAGCTGTTGAATCTCTTGTCATCTAAATTGTTGACATTTAGGTGTGTATATGTGTATGTGCCTGCTTGCCTCGATATGTGTGCATGTGTGAGTATATAGATTAAGTTTTGTGCACGTGTACAGGTGTAAATCTATATCAGCTTGTGCATATATAGGTTGGATGTGGGCTTTTGTGATGATTTTAGCATCTAAAAATAAAAAAAATGCTTTAATGAAAGATGAAAGAAGTTAGAAAACAATAATGACAGTTGTAGGCCTGTATTTCAACAATGGATTTTACGAGTTTACGAGGTGCACTTGAATGCAGTGTGTGTGTGTGTGTGTGTGTGTGTCTGTGTCTGTGTCTGTGTGTGTCTGTGTCTGTGTCTGTGTGTGTGTGTGTGTGTGTGTGTGTGTGTGTGTGTGTGTGTGTGTGTGTGTGTGTGTGTGTGTGCATGTGTCAAACTCAGACCCAGACAGCAGAGGACAGAAGCAGCGTGCCTGTGAATGAACCCAAACTGTAGCATAGACTCAGCATACTTTTCAATTATTTGGCTATTTTGGTAGAAACATTTACCAGCCAGTGTGGCAGATATAGCCTTCAGAGATGTACTTTTTAATTCTGGACCCTGCTGATCGACAATCAATGTGGGCTAACAACACATCTTGCTCACTCACTGTCCTCTTTGCTGCACAGCACAGCTGAGATGCACTAGAAAGTCTTGGCTGAGTGATGTTCATGAGAGAGTTGGCTGTTGGACGGTATTACACTGATGAGTTCCTTTGTGCAAAAATCAAACAACAGACAAATACGTAGTAAGAAAAGATGGACATGGTGAAAAGGAAAATGTTAGCTCGACAGCTTCTTGAACTTTAAATACTGCTCTCAAGCACTGAACAATAAGTTGAAGGCAAATGCATTAACATCTTGCCAACAGGAGTATTAATATTTTTTTAAAAACACCCTGGTTTTATAGTAAAACAGATTATCTAAAAATATTTAGCATGGTGCCCTCAATAAACACTCCTCACTTGTCTGAATATACCTCATCTTATATAATGGCCAGTACACCACTTACTTTCAATGATGCAGTTATCATTCAGTTGCTCGTACCTTACTTCTCCAAACACGTCATACTGGAAATTCTGATGTCAGTTCTCTGTTTTATTTAAATACAACTCAGGGTGTATCTTTCTCCTAAAGTGACATCAGAGATGATCTAGCTACAAAATGATCTCTGCCCTCTCTGTGCCCATTGTAAGTACTTGTGACCAGCTCTACAGTATTCTAAACAGTAAGAACATGTTCACACTATCAGCCATAATGCTAAAATCTGGGGCATGTACATTATTTTTTCAGTGTTCCCAATACCTGATACTAGTATGAATTAAGGCATATGAGCAGAGGCTGTTTTGAAAGTTGGATCTGTTTTCAAAACTCCACTGGAGAATAGTTGGACACAATAATAACAAATTAGGTCCTAGTGGGCAAACTCAGACCGTCAGGAAATTATGGTCATTAATATGGTCTAAAACTCTGAATGAAGGTAGAGGACCGAAATCAGTGATTTTAGTACCGATCATGTCAAGTCAGAATGAAGTTAGCCTGCACAGCAGGACAAAACAGCCAAGAAAGTGTCATCTCCTTTCGCACTACATATTTCTTCAAACCCTTTCTCTAACCCATTATTATCGTTTTTTATTATTATAATTAGCAGTAGCAGTAGTAGTAGTCGTAGTAATTATTATTATTACATTTGGTTGGCACTTACACGGAAATCTTTAAACCAAACTGGTCACAAGCTCTTCCATCTTAATTAAAAGAAACTCGTGAAGTGATTTGTTTGCTATCATTAAAACTGCAGGCTAATAGGATGCAATTGTTGTTTGTTATTTAAATTAACTCAATACACTGTATTTTCCTACACCAATATGCAGTATTTCAATGTATTTATTTTACAGCTCATTTTTTCATAAAAAAATTGATTCAGGACAACTTGTAACTGCAGTAATAGTATAAAAGCCAGTAAACCTGCTGTTGAATTTTAGCATGTTGATGTTATCAGAGCTCAGATTTTCATCTTTCTCATCCATACAGCAGTAGCTACTCGGACAGCGCATCACTTAAGGGTGAGCCTTGTTATGTGAAGATAGCTGCTGCCAAAAGGTTTGCTACTTTGTATGAACACAAAATTACCCATCAAAATGCATAACTGCCTCTGCTTATCTTAATTCCAAATAAATCACATACTTTTGAACAGGTTTTAAAACCATATTGCTACATAAATGAAAGTTCAACAAATTAAAATCAGCTGCATTTCCATAAATTTCCCTAATGGAGTAATCCCTCTCATACAAAGGATAAAATTTGCAGGATATTGTTGCGTTTCTGCCTTTCATCCCAACCTCCCTGATTTTAATATAAAAGTCTTTTTTGAAAGGCACTCAGTGACTTGGCAGACAATACAATGCTAGTCAAGAGCAATGCTGACTATGGATATTCATTTATGGCTTGATTTTAAAACAGCACTTGGAAAACAATAAAATATTCATCATCAGAATACAAATAGCCTGGCTAGAGAGAAGAAGAACCAGCTAAATTCTACTGTGGATGCTCTGATCTGTTATCTGCTGCAGCAGTCTTTGTGTTCACTGTCATTTTATTTTCCAAACTGCTAAGTGTTCCCCATCCTTCTTACAGGCACTTTTAATCTCACAGGTTATTTACAGTTTTCAAATACATGCAGAGAGAATGACCTTGGCACTAAATTCTTTACTTTACTGATAACTGCAGTTTGAGAATTTACCACCAGGTCAACAACCATAACGGTACTGATTATAGACTGAATGTTCCTTTTGCAAGAAGTGTATAGGAGGAGTTAGAGGAAACTAATTAAATTAAAGGATGGTTAACCCTTTGATGCACAAGCAAACCCATTATATTGTCATGATCCTGGATTTGTGATTCTGTTATTTCCTGTTTTATTTTGAAATTGTGCCCTCATGCGTCGTTGTGTTGCTTTTCAGCTCCTTACATCGTGTGATTTCCCGCCCTTTTTCTGTGATCACCTGTGTCTTGTTGTTAATCAGCGCTGTGTGTCTTTAGTCTGTGTGTTCCCTGATGTCTTTCTCAGTTCGTTCCTGTTTTACCTCCCTGTGTTTCTCACCCGTGTGACTTCCAGTGTCTCCCCGTGGTATGTTTTCTGTTTATTGTTCCTGACTTTATGTTTCTGCTTAGTGCTCACGATATCTGGTTTGATGGCTTTTGATTTGTACTTTGCTCTTGGTTTGTGCTTTGTTTGGCCTTTTGTGTTGCTACTTTGTTTTTTGGTGTTTGCTCTTCTTGGTTTTTGGTTATTTCAGCTTTAGATATTGAAGCTCACCTTTTTGTGTCTTAATGCTGCCTGCCTCCCGTGTGTTTCTGTGTTTGGGTCTCTACCTTTTTCACAAAGCATAACAGAATGAACTGACCCAAATATGGACCCAGCAGACGAATTACTGGAGCTGATTAAGCATTTAGTATGGTTTCAGGACATTATGGGTGAGTCCCACTTACGTGAGTAAAGTGTCTGGTAGCCACCCACCTACTAGCCTCTCGTCAGTAAGTGTCTCCTTTCTGTGGAACCCACCTAGCCTACAAGGGGCCTCTCTCAAGAAAGCGAGGTCCCCGATCCCATCCTGAATCCCTGACATCCGGCTTCCTGGTCTGCTGTTTTTCACCGCTGCCCAGGTGCTCATCTTCACTGCTGCCCCAGCTCCGGCGGCCCGGCCAACCACCAGCCGGTGGTTCCCAGCCTCCTGACAGTCCCAGGTTTTGACATATTTCCAGGGTGCACCCCCCTCTTGGATGGCATTTGACGCCCAAAATTTAACTTAGCAGCGAAGTTGTTGCATTTCCACCGGAAGGGCACCTTAGAAGGCCAAACATTGGGCTATGTAGAGCCTTCTAATCCACCAGTAGTTTAATATATCAAATTGAGCAATATGCCCTGTAAGAGACCTAAAGGTCCTATATGCCAAATTGAGCACCACTAGTGTCGCAGTTCAGCACTGCATGTTAGACCAAAAAAAAAAAAAAACGGCATGCTGGCCACACTTCCCCTCTCCCTTTGCCCCCCACAAGCCCTGCCCTACCTACCCCCAACGTTCTCAGCAGCACAGAGGAAGGAATAACGTTACCCTTATGTGGTCCATGTCCAGTGTCCAATTACATTAGACAAGCGAGAGGTCTTACATATTGGCTTTTATTTGCTTTAGTAACTAGCAGAGTTGCATTTCAAGTGTGTGCGTGTGCGAAGTCCAGAGAAGTACACAGTTTTCCCGCGGAACTGGGCTACTCCAGAAGTGTTGAAGGGTAGGTAGACCTATTTAATGCTAATGCAGTCTTGAATCAGGTTTTTGTCCCCAAAAGTGGTATAAGTCAAGACACACACACAACCTGACTTGCTGTGTCTATAAATGGGGCGGTCAAACAGTTTCAATGGGAGGAGCTCACATGCACTAACATGCACACACGGCCAAACTGGCTCGAAAACAAAAAACATAAAAGCTCAATAATAATAAGAATAATAAGAATAATAAGAATAATAACATCACAGTGAGGGAGTGTGACGTCACTCTCTGCTCAGGACATCTTTACTTCACCATATATTTTCATAGCAAATAGTTGCTTCTTGATATCTAGTGAGGATGAATGTTGTATAATGGACCTTTTTAAAAGGTTGTATCTAGACAAGTCATGCAAGTTATTTTGCATCGTAGGAGTTATTTTCTGGTCTTTTTTTGGTGCAGTTTTTTCTTTGCTTCTTTTGAGATATGATAACCCTACTGGAGCTATTGTTTTAGATGTTTACGTCATTTTTATAGAGGTACGTAACATTTCTCTGTTTGCTGTAGGAAAGATGATGGCAGGACACTGTAAATAAACTGTATTAACCTAATCAAAAATCACAAACTTTTCTTTCCTGTATTGTAGTTATTTTTTTTTTTAAATGTCCTATTGGCTTAAACCATACTTTTCTTCGTATTTAAGTACTCTTGCAATTGTCTGTCCTTTTCTCTGTTCATTTAAACATATCTATTACATATGCAAATACTGAAAACATGATGAAAACATGTCACAGCACCAGTCAACAGACTCTAATGAAACATTTGCCTGCGAAGAGCATGAGAGTACACAGCTATAAAAAAGAGGGAGGATCTGATTATGTATTCTCTGGGGATGCTGGAAATGGGGGGCTCCTGGTTAACTAGATTGGGGTAGCACAGGGAAGGGAGGGGAGAGCAGTCCAGCTGGAAACAAAACAGATATGTGCCCACAAAACAAACCCCCCCCCCACCCCCAAATTTCAGCTGGTGCCACCATGAACCCTGAACCCTGACTTGACCTTGTCTACAAAGGCCGCTCTCTCTGTCTCCGCCTAGGTCTCTTGCCCTTCCCCCTTTATTTTCCTCACTGACGCTCAGCTTCCCCTCAGCGAGTCTTCCTCAAAGAGACGAGCAGCACTTCAGTACAGAGACAGACGAGAGGAGGGGAGGTACAAATGTTACTGTACTTGCTGTGGCGGAAACGATTTGAAAATGAATAATGCTTTTTGAGTCCCTTGAGGCACTTAAGTCTTTCTCACTTTCGCTCTCGCTCTCCCTCTCTCTGTTTTTTAGGGAGGTGTGGGGTGAGACTGAATTAGCATAAAGGAACAAGCACAACAACAGCAGACTCTGAAAGAGCTAACCGGTGGGTGGATTAAGTATGTCATTGAATGGGGTTCTGTTGTAAATAATGGGGTGGGGTGGGACCTCATCCCCATCTGGTCTTTTTAAAGAATACCTTGTGGTAATTACCCCCCAGACAGCATTGTGGAGCGCCTGGGCCGTCCGGCCAGGTGCCTGCAAGCCCCGCTGCGTCTAGCCATTCACTGGCACTGCACGCTGCCCCTCAGAAAATGGACCCAAGGTCACCACCTGATTTTTTAGACTCCTACTTTACAGGGTTGAATTAAAAAAATAGAAACCCAGTGCAGTGTGGACCCCATCACCAGAACTAATTTTTTTAAATGTAAAAAATTGAATTGTGGGGTAAGATTTTGATCATCTATATCCTTTCCTGTCAACAAATACTGTATTTCCTAACTGGTCATAAAAAAAGAAAGGCTGTCTGTAACAATCACACAAAAACTTGTTGCATAGTTTTATTAACTGTTGCAACAGACTATTCAGAGTTCGATAATGAATCCAGGATTTAAGCTCCTCTCACTTGGCTGCCCTCCTTCAGAAAGGGAAGTGCCCAAACTCTTGACCCGCTAAAGGGAGGCGACAGTTTCACAGGATGCCTCTGATTCTTTATTTTTTCTTTTATTTCTGGAAATGCTGTTTATGGACAGGGGTTGATTTAATGTTATTTTACATTGGCATTTTTCTGTACTTCTTAAAACAGCTCCCGTGGCTAGTTTGACATACATGCATGACATTTGGTGCACATATCCATTGCACCTACATCTGCAAAAAAGTCTCTTGGTGCCACTACCTCAACCCAAGCGGAAATCAGCCATTTTGAATTTTTCTGCTCATTTTTTGGGTGATTCGCTCATGTTGTATTTTAATGAACACTCCTCCGACAGTTTTAACCTGATCAACTGTAAACACCCACTGCAAAGTTACTAAAGGCTCAGGTTTTGTTTAATGTTGTGACTGTGGCAACATGGGAAAGGTCGATAATTCGCCATAACACATGAACTTGTTGTAACTGCACTGTAAATGGTCAGATCTGTACCAAACTTACACAACTGGTTAATGTCCTGGCCTGAACACATTTACATGCCAATATTCGCTAACAGTAACAGCGCCCCCTTGTGACAGCAGGAAATGACATTTTTGAGGTACTCCTCCTCCTAGCTGAGAAAACACTTATGACCTTCAGGAAGCTGTATTGTGAAGATTGTGAGTTTTTGTTGAGCCAGCCATGGCAGCGGGGCGAAGGTCAACGATTCACCTTGATGCAGGAAGCTGATGTAACACCACTATACAAGGTCAAATCCGTCCCAGACTTCACGCGTTTGATAAGAGTCCTGGCCTGAAGACGTTAACACCCTTACAGTCATGGCGCCATCTATTCGCAACAGGATATAACAGTTTTTTTTTACTTCTATGTACTCCTAATCCTCCTGCTTAACAGATTGACCACTAAAGGCCTTGATGATGGTATACGGTGAACATTCTGTGCTCTCATTTGATGCTGATGCACTTATGCAAGGAATTATACGCCATGAAACACGAACGTCTGTGTAAATGCAGTGTTTCTCACAGGATTTCATGAGACTATGGTGGTGGGACTCGCACTAGGGGGTCCGGGGGCATATTCCCCCAGAATTTTTTTTTTTGGCACATTTTAAAATTAAATGTCAATATGGTGCACTTTGACAGAGCAATTAAGAGGTTATCTCATGAATAACATGACCATAAATAAAAAATTGTGGAGACTTTAAAACGTAGAAAATAATCAAATACAACACGAAGCTTAGGTTCTGCTGCCTGGTTGTTTAGTCCAGTTCTCACAAATTACCATATAAATGTGTGTGTGTGTGTGTGTGTGTGTGTGTGTGTATGTATATATATATGTATATATATATATATATATATATATATATATATACAAAATCCTTTACTACTGGTTGTAAATAAAAGGCTGTTTTTCCTAACCACTGTCACCAAGTGCTTCCTCTTGCTCAGTATGGTCTTGGTCATGGTCTAATGACTTAAATTAATCATCCTCTTTCTTACACTTCACTTCACTCTTAGCTGGTAGCATCATAGGTGGTCAGGCTGTCCAAGGTGGAGGAGGGGGACAGCTTTGTAGGTCTCATTCTTGTTGGTGTAAACATGGTCCCACATGGTCAAGACATGTTGATTACATTTTGAGAAGACAGTCTTAAGGTTAGAATGGTTAAAGTCATTGGCAAGAATAAAGGCTGCCTCCGGACATTTAGTTTGTTGTTTGTCAATGGCAGCATGGAATTCTCTCATAGCAAGTGTAGCATTAGCATCTAGGGGAATAAATGTACTAAACTCTCTGGGCAGATAGAAAGGTTTACACTTGACATACTCAGTGACTGTAGCAGTTACCATGAACCAAACTTTGTTCATCTCCATCTTACCGCGGTCATCCGCTGCTCTACCCAGAGGAAGCGGCACATTTTTTTACATGTTTTTTTTTTTTTTAAATGTATGCTTAGCAGAGCATAGACTAATAACCTTTAAAAGATCCTCACATACAGAGGAGCACTTTATTACTTTAGAATTCACCAAAAGCCAAGGTAAAGTTTGAGGCCATTCATATCGCTGGTTGAAATTTGTTTGTAGTGCCTTAATCAATTATTACATTGGTTTTGGTCCATAGCCTTCTGAGCAGCGCTGTTCACTCAGGCCCAGTTTGTGAGAAACAGTGCTCCCAGTAAACAATAGGTGCTTGACCTTTGCCACTGACACATGTAGAAGGTCCCCAGGCACTTATCAGCTTTTCAGCTTTATTCATGAAGCAAATACAGAGCAGCCAAGGGCCCTAACCATGCTACACTAGGGAATACGATTCATCTACATAGCATGGTGGGGCCAAGGAAATACTGGTTGAATGTTGCTTATCCAAAATGTCTGCTAGAGAATGGAATCTGTCAATTTCTACAATTCCCTTTAGCTTTTGCAAAATGCAGCAGCGAGGCTCTCAGGTCGTCCATTCAGAAGCTCTTGGCTGTGCCACATGCTAAACTTAAAACCAAAGGGAACTGCTCTTTTGAGCTGCTGGCACACTGTGTAGCAGTCTCCCCCCTCCCATCAGATTAGCTGAGTCTGTTGACTGTTTTTTAAAAAAAAACTCCATGATCATTTTTGGAGGATGCATTTACTTTTCATCTGTTTTTACATTATACAGAGAAGTGTGTCTGCTATTTAGGCTACCCTCACTGATATAAATGGGGTGGACAAAATAATGGAAACACCTGCCAGTAAAACGCAGTAGGGAACTTGGAGAGCTCAAGTATAACTCCTTCTGGCTGAAATGATTCAGTTATGATGGTTGGGGTATCTGGATGGCTCCCAACCATGGCCCACACCCCAATAGGCAGCACAACATGGACAGATGGATAGATAGATGGATGGATTATCAGCACAATGCTGGTTTACAAAGGCAGTAATGGCAGCTTGTTTACTTAAGCCTAATACCGACATAAACATCATAGCTGTCTCCAGTGATCGGTCTATAAGCAGCCTCCTGTGAGAAGCAGTGACGCTATTGATTCTTTATCAGAGCAGACAGAGTTCACAGAGGCCGGCTGCTCAGAGGGAAAGGTGTCATTTATCTGTTATGACAAAGAACAGCCACTAAACACTGTCAATGTCCTGCTGCTTGTCTTAACAAATATCAGACCCAGTGGCATTCACCATATGCACAGGAATTGGCCAAGTGCAACAGTGCACACGGACATTACATACATCTGTGTTGGAATCCGTCTTTTAATCCACATATTCCACCTGTTCAGTTAAAGGTCACACTGTCTAACAGGCCTGCACACAGTAATGAATGGGCCCTCCTCAAATCTGCTATACTCATATCAACGCATGTGTGTGCTCTCTCCTGCATAAACACATGCAAAACACCATCCTCTTTCTCTCAGGTGGTGGTCGCTCCTTCACTGATGCTAGCTACCTCCAAGCTAGTAATGTTACCCTATCCTTTGCCTCTTCAGCCTCACTGGGAGCATCTTTCGGACTGAAAAGAGGTCTAATGGTAAGAAGCATTTGCCAGCTCCCTCTTCTTCTTCTCCTTCTCTTCTGGCATCCCAGTTTATGTGCAAGGTACTCTAGCTTAGCACAGTAGTGGCTCTTGTAGCAGTGTCCATTGACCGAGCCATTGTCAAACAAATGCACAAACCAGCGTCATTAGCTGTTCTTCCCACCCAGTGGAATTAACACTTTTTTTTCTTAGCTTTATTGCGATATCAGGAACACCACTGTTGAGCCATCTACCTAACCTCATGTAGAGAACACGCCCTGTGCATGGCCTTGAGGATTTGTTTATTTCTTTACATTTTTTTTTTTAGAAATATAGATCAATTATCTTTAAAAAAAAAAGTTTTCACATACAAGCAATGGGTTATTTTAGAATCCAACAAAATCACAAGTTAAAGTATGTAATATCTTTAGCCTCCAGGCATTTTATGTTTGAACCAATTCTGTAGAATAGCCCATATAACGAAGTGAAAAATGAAGGTGCATGTCTTCTGTCACAATCCAACAGTTAACCTTTGTGTTTTTTCGCCAACCTTAACCATACCATATTGCCGTGCAAAATAATTGTTGAGAAAAATAATTTTAAAAGGTTTACATTGAACGGATAATGCAAATCTGTTTTGTTGTTCCCAGAGCACTCACTCCGCCACTCGCAGCTGCCCATTAAGCTTAGTTATCAGAGAGCACAGTAATAATTGAAGATGACTCAGATTAGGGTATCAACATGTTCTCTTGAGAGAAACTTCAGCAAGAAAATCAAACCAAAACAATAATCGCTTCCCCACTGGAAATGATACCCTTTTATCTTGAGGTCCTGGCACATGTGTAGTTTGTCACTGGTTTAGCTGTCAATTTTGAGGGCAGAGCTTGTTGGGACTGCAGGTTTAAACATGATGCTCATCAGAGTAAAGACTGAGAGACTTTCTGTGGAGTGTCCTAACATAAGCCTGAGCAGACAGCCATCTGCAGGGTCCTGCTGGTGATTATTGAATATTGACAATTGGACAACATTCCTCAAGGGGCAAAAGAGCTGAACAGCATGAGGGGAGTATTTTGTTGCAATAAATGTGTCAGGGAGCATAAAGTATGTGTAATTGGTCGCATATCAGTTTTACTATGGCCTCTTTACCTAAAGACAGTGTGTGTTTTACCAGGATCAGTTTTTCAATACCCAGATCATGAACTGATTTAAATATGTTTTTTTTTTCTTTTTTTTCAGACAATTATGTTCCCATCCTGAAGTGCACAATGTACATCCAATACCAACATTCAGTACTAATACAGGAGAGCAGTGTGGGCTTTTTGCACTATAATTTTCTGTATTCTATTTTTTATGTCTTGATATTATTGTTCAGGTGCACATTTTATGTTTAAATGTTTAAAAACAAAAATCAAAACAAACTTCAGCATGCTCTGGGAAGGGGTGAACAGTCATGTAAATATGTAGAGAATTGGATAATACATGCAAATGCAGTCAAAAGAAAAATATCACTTGCACCTACATTAAAAATATTGAGTCACGTGATTCAATTTGTTTCCTCATGAACAAGCAGTACCCTGTCCAGTGTATAATTCATGCCGCTGTATGTAGTTTTATGCTTTGTTGTTGCACATGTTGTTACATTCTGAATTTTTGTTATGCACTAGCACTAAAAGTTGACATTATGACAACTGTCCCACTTCTTTCTTCTTTTTTACCACAATTATAAAAAAAATTTTGCCGATACATCATCAAAAACATGTTTTGTTCTTTGCTGCATTGTATCACTTTACTATCTTATATAAAAGAAGACCTTTTGGCTGCACATGATAACCAAGGCATTTTGTATGGTTGGGAATGTTAATTAACACTGAAATGTCTTTGCAACAGTGCCGTGGCTTCACTGATAAAGTGCTATTTATCAACCAGTGTAAAATTATGCATGCACTATACTTAAAAATGAACAATTTTAGCTTGTTGTTAATGCTGAAAGGGGGGTTGGTTACATAAACTCAATATAATTAATGTTACTTAAAATGGTAGAGAGATAAATATCTGCCAAGTAGAACAATATTGATGAGGAAAACTTGCAAGACTTGCAAAACTTCAAGTAAAAATTTCCCGCAGGCTAAAATGGATTGGCCTACACAGAGGAAAGGAGATGAGACTGATTGGCAGGCAGCTGTTTGATGCTTTATCAGACGTCTGTGGGCCACAGAATTATGACAGCAATGTTAACACAATAGAGCAGGATCAGGTTCAGCTGAAACTAGTTGTCTTTAATACCTCCACTGAGGGGGTTATGTTTTTGCCAGTGTCCGTTTGTTTGTTGGTTGGTTTATCAGCAGGATTACACAGGATTACATTACTGCTGAACAGACTTCCAAAAGACCTGGATGGAGGATGGGTTTCCACCCAGAATAGACCCTATTAACTTTTGGTGCGGATCCAGATAAAGGGATGGATCCAGGAATGTTTTTTCACTTTCTTCAACTTTGTGAGATGTTATTCAGCATTTTCGTAACTTTTTTCAGGGAATAATGCATGGATCTTGGTTTTTAAAAATCTGGCGTATTTAGATGGCTGGATGAGCAAATGGCTGCAGCACTCACATACAAGGACGTTACATACAGTGATGGAGGCAGAGCCCCATTCATTCCTAAAGCTGCTCAGTGGTGCCTGAAGCATTGTGGGGCCCATAGAGCGTGCTCACTGGAGACTTCCACTGACCAAGCTGGCTAACTTCCAGTTTAGCACCTGGGTAACTTGAATAGAGATAAAATGATTTCACCTGGCGGCTCTTCTAGAATTTATTGGTTTTATAGGACCGAATGGCTGAAATTATGACGGTCAAATGACTCATTTCACAGAGGTTTTGTGACACTCCAAAAAAATAATCTACTTTTTTACAGCCGCATCTTTCACAATGTAAGCTTATGGTAAATAGTCTTTTAGGGCCCCAGTGCATCACATGACATCAATTCTGTTGTATGGCCACAACAAAAGTTGGCTTCAAGCCTGTCACTCGGCGGAGGCAAGCTGTAACTTTATTTCTTCATTTGATGCTGCAGTAAGTTCCTCAACAACATTTTATTGCTGTCAAACCTTGAGTTGTGGCGACTGCATTGATCTACTCACTAATAAACATCTGCATGTTCGCCTAATGCTGATAGATATGTAAGAATTACAGCAGCATCATCAAATCAATTTTATTTATATCGGCCAAAATCCCAATCACATTGTCTCTGCTGCTTTACAATCTGTACAGTAACATCCTCTGTCCTTAGACCCTCGAATTGAGTGAGGAAAAACTTGATATTTTGAGAAAAAAAACGAAAGAAACCTCAGGAAGAGTCACAGAGGAGGGATCCCTCTGCCGGGACATATAGACATGCAAAAGATGTCACATGTACAGAACAACATCAACAACATCATGTCAGGGGTTGTGGCTGGAGAAGTTGGTTTTGGTGACGAGGATCTGAGGGTAGAGAGCATCCCTCTCTTCTGACTGCAGTCATCTGTTCCTCTTTCTTGGTGCATGAACTTCTAAAAAACTTGTCCAGAGAGCTTTGTTTTGACATCTTTGCATTTCTAATCAAATCTCTAGGCCCGAGCTTGCCATATGCCATTATCAACTGTCACTGACCTCCAACTGAATAGCGTAAAAGCATTGCGGCGCCTAGGCAACCCCACTCTCATTTGAACTTTTATTACATGAGATATGAAGTCTCTCTATGTGTCAAATTTTTTTTCAATAAATATCGTTAGTGCAAGGAATCAAGAGAAATAGAATCAAGATTTTTTCATATTTATTAGATTTAGATGGCACAGGCACATCTGGACACACCCGTGGCTATGAGGCTGCTCTAGAGCTAGAGTGTAAGCCATGCTGCTCAAAACCCACTGCACTACTGGACTATTAGTTTTATTGTAAGCAGTGCCCATTCTAAATGTGCCTGTTCGATTGCTTGGCTTCTGGTATTTGTCATTGCAGCTTTCTCAAACACGAGAACATTCTTTCTGAAGTCACTCACGTTATAAGTGTGTATACGTCATTCACAAGTCATTTAGTACTTTCTTACTTTACATCAAGTAATTATTTCATCACTACCTTTACTCCTACTTGAGTAGGCCTACTTGTTTTTGCAAAGTAACAGTACTGAAATTTGAGTAAAGTTTTTGGCCAGCTCGTCCCTCACTGTCTCTGCACATTAAACTGACAGCTCGCAATAACTGTGGGAGAGACTAAATGAAGAACAGAGATGAGGACAAACCTGACTGGATTATTTTGCACTAGAGCGTAAGACAACTGAGTCAAGTATTAAGAGGTAACATTTCCGTAAAAAAAAAAAAAAAAAAACCTCTGGACCTCATTAATTTCAAAACCCTGGCCACAGCCCTGGTTAGCCCTGTTGTCATGGAAATGAAAATCCCTGCCGCGCTGTGCTGACGTGCCGAGTCAAACCTAGTCAGGCTGAGCCAGCGTATGTGTATGGAAAAGCCCCATTACTGTTTATAGTCTGGACCAACTCTGCTGTGAAGAAAGCAGGAAGGTGCTGTAACATTGTCTTCTGTTGCAGCAAACAACATGCATTGTTTCAGGATATAGCTATTATACTGCAGACTGAGCCTACTACACACTTTATGGTTGACTACATTAATAACAGCATGCACTTTTCTGTAACTGTGGCAACTTACTGTTAGTATTGTGGTATTGCTTAGCTGCATACACCAGTACTCCCGCTGCCTCTCCAAACTGGGGGCATATTGACTGCAATCAGAGACTATTGTAAGCTCTGTTTTCACTGCCTACTTTTCTTGGTTTCTTCGTATTTAGAGCACGCCATGTGAGATCACTGTGACTCACTTGTTGCTCTGACTGTTGTGTGTTGTGTGTGACTTGAGTTAAGCTCTAAGCCCCTCCCCCACTGCTCCACAGAGTGCTGTTCCCTGTTTATATAAACTCTCTTAATATTGAAAGTGTTGTTTGTCCAAATTGCACCAAATTCAGCACTGCACTCCCCTGGGTTCTCAGCAACGAGCCTGCCAAGTTTGATAGTTATTATTATTAGTAGTAGTAGTAGTAGTAGTAGTATTGTTGTTGTTGTTGTTGTTACATCTCTTTGTGGAATTTGCATTGTGCTCCTGTATATTCTGTTTCCTTTTGCTCTCTCTCTCCTCTCCCCTTCTCCCCTTCTCTCTCGACCCACCCCGTCTGTAAACTACAGCCAGCTAGCTAGCCACTCATTGTTTACTGTTATCTGTATTGCTCTCTTGAGCGTGATTATTCATAGACTTTTTTGTGCATGCTGTTTAACAGCGAAGGCAACAACTTCCATGATCCCACGCTACCAACACATCATCAGCTCATTGATGTGTTTTCTACATTAGTAGATCTCTAGCACAGAGGACTACACACACGATAGTCATTTACATTCCTGTTGATAATAAGTAAATACAATCATCAGACCTTTAAAGAAACTTCAGGAAAAAATATGCACAACATATTTTGCAGTTGCCTGGACCCCAAAATAATCTCTAATTTTTTTTTTGCGTCTTATTTTGTCTTTTTTTTCTTTTTTTTCTGGCAACTCATCAGCCTCATTCATCCGTCATGTAACAACTCTTTTACTACAAGCAGGGGTAAAATCCTGATTACACACACCATCAGTCATTTTAACCTTTGATCTCCACCCAGTATTGGAGGCAGCTTGTAGGAAGCACACATAGGAGCTCGAACCCTGGATAGGAGTCACACACAGTGGCAAGGAAGGGAAGTAAAAGGACAAAAAAAGAAAGACACATGCTGTTCACTGGTCTTTATTGATTCTGGTAGGGTGTTGAAAAGGTCTTTGGTCATGCCCTTACCAAAGGATACTAATTTGCTCAATCAAGTCTGTCAGAATATCGACTGGGAGGAGGCTGAGCGCCTGCCATTGTGTTGGCTTCAGCAGGGAGCTGGTCTGTGAAACAGGATTACTAGAGGTCAGGCAGCCAGTGAAAGGATTTCCATCACTTTCAGGGGGCTGATACAAAGGGGCGGGGCCCACAAGACATGATTGAGATGTTGAAGACCAGAGGGGAGGGGAGGCTGCAGCACCACCTCACCCCCACCCAGATGCAGATTTGCTGCCTGTTAATCTGTATGCTTCATGGTTACAGACACCCTGAAGTCTTTGTTTTCAACCACAAAAGATACTCTACGAGATTAATGTCATACACTGATCATTTTAAATGATGGCATATCATTCTCCATCCATTCATCCACCCAGTCTTTATACCTGCTGATCCTGTGTATGGTCAAAATTTAAATTTAAGTAAAATGATATGCCTTTTCCACTGCTCAAAAATCCCATTTAATTCTGCTAAAATCAGGCTTTTGTGTGCAGTGGGAATGTGTAAACTCTGCATTTACACCCGGGTCAGTTGACTCTGCAGCAGACACAAGTTTTTATCACCTCGGCTCAGCTTTGATCTAAACTTAAGATCCGGGTAAACACATTAAATTCCGCACGTGAATTGATGACACATTATCCGCACCCGGTGGTGGCAAGTAAAGAAGGAGAAATTTGGGATGCATTCTATTCAAGGATGTTTTATTACTGGACTCAGTGGAGGCAGAGCCCCGTTCATTCCTATGAAAGCTGCTCAGTGGTGATCTGAAGCCAAAACAGCTCGACTTCGCGGCTATGAACATACCTGGATCGCCGACCGAGCCAGCTAACTTCTAGTTAAGCGCCCGGCTAACTTGATGAGGATTAAATGATTTAATTGTGTCGCTCTTCTAGATTGTCCGAATGGATCAAATTATGCCAGTGAAACGAGTCATTTCACAGGGGTTATGGCGCTCAAAAGAATTTATCCACCGTATTACAGACGCTTCTTTCACAATGGATCTATTGTTGCTTCCTCTTCTGTTACAACTGTTTCCGGTGCATTCATGATGTAAACGTGACATCAGTGACGTACAACGTAACGCTTCAGATACAAATCAGAGGTCAATAGCCTTCTCCATAGGGACTGGGGTCAATAGCCAATTATTAGTGGGTGTACCTGCTTTTAAAAAACCTGTGTAGATCTGCTAGATTTGGTGGACAAGCAGTATCAGAGATCCTAATCAGAGCATATTCCTGGTAAAAATCAATAAATTGAGACAAAGTTAATGTTGAGTTGTCTATGTAGTCAATAGATATGAATATATAAATAAAATGACATACATTTCTGTCTCAATGACTCATAAAGTAAGGCTATTGAAAACAATATATTACTAAGTAATGTAAAATGGTCTTGCATTTCTATAGCACTTTTCCAGTCTACTGACAGCTCAAAGCGCTTTACAATACTTGCCACATTCACCCATTCATACACTGATGGCGGTGGCTGCCATGCAAGGCACCAACTGCTCATCAGGGGCAAGTTGGGGTTCAGTATCTTGCTCAAGGACACTTCAACATGTAGCTGAGGGGAGCCGGGATTCGAACCAGTGACCTTCTGATTACTAGACGGCCTGCTCTACCTCCTGAGCTACAGCCGCCCCAGAGTACTATATATATGGGCCAATAGTAGGGCCAAGTTTTGGCAAATACTGAGATCATGAGCGGACACTGCACAGCCACCATAACAAAAAGCAAAAAGTAACCACCAAAAAACATATCTGTGAAATGTTCTCAATGTATTCACTCAGTTAACTGTTTGATAACGGAGTGTGTGTGAAAGTAATACTTGTGATGAGGAAAAAAAAAAATTATATTATGTATGTATTACAGACTGACACCTTAAAGTACATTTCGTGAAATACTCCTTCCAGCTTGAGCTTGTTGTTGTTACTCTTTGACAGTACCCATAATGTTTTTATTATTGTTTGCTTATATGACTCTATTTGTTTGTGTTTGGTGTTTACCTTGTGTAGTCTGTGTTTTAATAAACATTCATTAATTTGATATTGTGCCTTTAAAATATATCTGTGCATTTTATATGATATTATATAAAATATATTTGTTTACCATAGATATACAGCCATGTTAACATGTATAACTGAGGAGTTTAAGTTAAAGATGGAAGACTTTTCTATGTTTCTGATCTAAACACAATTCCAAAAGCTGTCAGACAAAGCTGGTATACTGAGATAAATCAAAAGTCAGTTATGTGAAAACAATATCATTGAATTTTTTTTTTTAAATGATGGAGGCGTTGCTGGTTATGAGAACATGCAGAACATGCCGTTATTAACCCATCAATAGAAAAACAATAAATAGATGAGTGGATATGAAATTATTGGTTGCTGCACGGCTTGTTGTTACAAGTTGTGTACCCTCACGCCAGCCATGTCGTGCTTGTCATACCACTGTACAAACATGTCTATTGTAAGGCAGCTCTGGGGCACTGATAACCTCCAAACCACATGAAACCCTAGCCTGGCATTTTAAGAGACCACAGACCATCACAGACATGACCCCTTTGTGGAAAAAAGCCTTTCTACCCATTGAGCAAACAGCCAATTAGTTATTATGGAGACTGACTGTGAGGATGTGTGTGTGTGTGTGTGTGTCTGGTTTTTGTGGAAGAGATTGCAGCCTCTTACCACTATAGGTGGGACATCTGCTGAGGGTTTGTGTCCCTGGATAAGTACCAGCCGAGCACGAGCCCAGCACCTTTTCAACCTGATCACATAGGTATTTAGGTCTACGTCCTGGCCAGTGTTTGTTTTATTTTCAGAGCAGGTGTTTTATAATCATTAGCAACTCCATTACGACCCCAGCTCTAAGTAGAAGACAAACAGTGACCGTGCATCTATTCTCAATGGAACCATCTGGTGGCAAGGAGGAAAAATGGCTGTGTTTGGCATCAGTGTTTGCCAATGGTCACATAATTGTGTTTCAGAGGAGAGGAGGTGGATAGAAGACAGACTGTGCTGAAGTGCTGTGGGTTTTATAGAATGTTTCTAGTGTTTTTGTCTGCTCAGCCAACATCCTGGTGTTTGTATTCATCCGTTTACAGTAGGGCTTTTCTTCACTAAATGTCTTTATTTTCCCAGAAATGTTTTTGTGGGCAGGTAATAAATTTTACATTCACATGGCACACAGAGTATCAGGCCTCTTGAAATAAACAAGGCTGCACAATGCTTCTATCACATTTATCCCTCCCAATGTTTTCAGCTACTTTTTCTACATCACTGTGAACATGATGCAGCCCCCAGTAACCAACAACGCTGCTATTAATCCAAAATTATGGACAGGTGCTTTAATACACAGACTACATTGGACTAGAATTGAATATATGTCATAGATGTTTGATGTTTTTTCTAAGTATTTTTTCTTTTATGCAAAAATAAATAGGGATACAGTGACCAACCTTTGGTTGGTGGAAGTTCCTTTTCCCGTCATTAAATCTAATAAGAAAGCATCAACTCCAGTACTGAAAAACTACAGAAATGCAGAAAGCACCATAGCCACTGGAAATATATGCATATAACACGTGAGAACATATATATGTTTTTATTTATTAGGCAAATATCGCAGGATAGGAGCAGTTTACCCTCTATAATTTTTAGTTGCCAATACTAATTTACTTATACTGATTATTTGTGAATTTGATGAAATTGCATACATTAAAGGGCTTTTTAACCATCTGAGTTGTTGTTTGTTTGCAGTGTGGAGATGACTCAGAGACACTGCTGCTTTTAAATGAATGATGGATTGTACAAAAAATTAAACCCTACAGTAGCTGTAGGGTTTGCAGAATTTGGACTAATGACTTCAGTATTTGTGAACTCCTACCTCTGGCCGTGAGCTGGGCTCAGCATGTTTGTGACTGTTGTTTTATTTGTGTGTTGTTTTGTCATGTTGCTTCTCTGACGGGGTGTGCTGTTTGTGTTTCCAGCAGCAGTTTGTGTACACCCTCCACCGCCTCTCAGGGTTGTGCTTGTTTGTGAAAAAAAAGCTGTCAATGGTGATAATTATTCCAAACAAAATGCTGTACCCACTACACATAATTATGCCACTGATGCTAATTACTGTGTTAGTTATTAACGACTCATTAAACAATTACGGTCACAGTCAATGATATGCTAATGAATTTCACATGAAACATGTGTAAAAGTAACTGCAGCAAGGTTATGAATGGAGGGCCAACACATTGAGAGGACCAGACTAACTTTTGTTTAGCTGGCGTGGATCTTATCAAGCAGCCCCACATTCGTTTTAGCATTGGCTTTTGCTATAATTACCATTATTAATAAATTAGCTTTAATTATCACAGCTTTATTATTACAAATCCCAGCATCCAGATGCAGAGCTGGGCTTTGCTGAAACAAAAAGTGGTGTCCTTGGTTTGAAGTTTGGTATCACTTATACTTTGGAAAAAACATTATGTAAAAAGTAATACTAGATTAAAGTAACCATTTACAGGGACATCACTGGGTAACCCTGTTCCCTAAAAACTGTTTACATCTAATTCTGACTGAAAATATATTAATAAATGAACATATACATTTATACAGACATTTTACAAGGAGATTTTCATGTTAATTTTCATGTTAATATGTCAACATATTGATTTTTTTTCATACAGTGGAGCTTCAAATAACTAAAGATTGATCAGTGTTTTATAGTTCTGTTCAGGCAACTCAAACCACAAACCACTCACATGTACGGAGCCAGTGAGTATTTGGGGGTTTTAATAAAAAAATGTTTTTAAAAAATTAAAAAGCCAGCTCTGACAACATAAGATATGTTTACTTTTGGAAAAATAATGATAATTAAAAAAATAATAACATTGTTTTAAGCATGAACTAGATTAATGATGTGATTTTGTGGGTTATTTGAGTTTGTACATTGACATAATTGATTTTTCATTGTCTATATTTAGAAATATACAAATGCACAATGAAACACAATAATGGAAAAGAGACAAAAACAGCTGATGACAATGTTTTAATAAAATAGCATTGTCCAGGAGGATTCTGTAATGAGCACTCACATCCCATCCTTTTTATCCTGTTTTCATGAGAAATTGTCCTGGTACCTTTAACATACGCTATGGAAACTTAAAGGTCATTGTAAATAACAACAGGTTATTTAGACAAATCTTTTTTTTTTTTATAATAAAACATTAACAGAGCTTGTAGAATGGTGCATAACAATAATAATAATAATAATAATACATCTCTTTTCCTTAAAATCATTATCATTAATTGTAAATAATTTTAGTTTAATTCACAAATAAATTTTCATTTTTGTCTGTTGGGTCCAAAATTATTGTTTTGTTTACCTCTGTGTAAGAATTAGTTGCAGCTTCTAACAAGGTTTGTGATCCAACAGTATGACGGCATTGGAATCACTTGTTATCTGTGTTCATCAAGAGCCTTGGCAGTTGGTGATAAAAAACATAAAAATGGCTGATTTCTACAGTATTCACCCAGCACACTGCATTGCCCAACATTAGCTAGCTAGTAGTGTTAGCAATGTCAACATTAGCGACTTTATCATTGACAACGTCAGCATTAGCAACGTTAGCATTAGTGGGTAGAGGGAGATGGAATGCCACTTTTAATGGCTAAATGTTATCAACACCTTTAAAAGTAAAATAAAAGTGATTCAAAATATTTTCTGAGTATACAATCTGCTTCCTGTCTACATGTGCATGTCTATAGTGTATGTCAATGGTCATGTGATATGTGTTCTCAGGTGTGTAGTATGGATGGAGATTGTTTTTGTTTTAAAACCCTGTTTTTAAAAATACCTGTGTACGTACAGATTTGGCCTTAGAAGGCATTGTTGGGCAGGAACTGCAGGAGATGTTGCTTGATATCTTGATTAATATATGGACATTGCTCGATGTACTCTTAATGAAATGAATGAAAAAAATACACATCCACACACAGCAATATTTGTTTCTTAATTCCTGATTTGAATGAGTTTTGCACACATGAGTGTATGGATGCTTTTCTTGCTTTTGTTTAGACAAAAAAAAGAGTATCTATAGAACATTTTGAAAGCTGCACATTTGCTGCAATCGCAATGACCACAAAAATCTTCCTGTAGCACTCAATAATATAATTAATTTCCCTAAGAAATGTTAACCCTAACCCAGAATTCCAAGTCAGATAAGCTGTTGAGACCCAGGTAACTGTTCCTTTGAGCCGTCCTCTTCACTCTCTATACTACGGATTTCACTGCCTCATGAAAACAACCACGATCCAACAAAACAATTCAGTCACACTTAATTTAAAGGTTATAAACATAAGTATTGATGAATCCTTACGAGGCAAAGGAGACGCTTCATTCAATGAGAATAAAGTTCAGTTCATAGAGATTGAATTGACTGTTTAGCTGGCATCACTCACTTGTGTGACGTTAGCCATCTTCTGCAGGTTTTGTCATTTTATGATGGTTTTTAATCTAAAATCCACTCTGGTTAATGGTAATCCTTGCACAATGACCATTCAGCATGGGTAGGGTGGGTTTATTTCCCATTGACAGGGATTTTAGTTTAATGCATCTTTGCCTGATAACATACCACTTGCCATCTGCTTTGAATTTTAAATTCTACATCAAGCTTAGAGTTTACATTTCCAAACATGAAAGCAGTGTCAAATGTCAGTGTTTGCAGTGGGCTAACATGACAATAACATTATTATAAATGTTGTATACTTGCACATTTTAGTATTACATTGCCAATTTTGAGAGGGAAAAAAATTACCCACCTGAAAATATAGTAAATTATATGGTAAAATACTAAATTATTAAAATAGTAAAATAATGTAATAACATATGAAATTATCCATAACATTTTTGATCAAGGCAAGTGCAAACATTATTACATCTTCAGCCATAATTACATTTTCAGGAAATTATTACAGTATCGGATGCTACAAGGCCAGACAGAAGTGCAAATAGTAATTATTCTGAAGTAATTTGCTACAACTGATTATGTTTAATGTGAACAACCAGGAGTTCTGTATCTCTGCTGAGTGTAGACGTATGATTACCACTTCAGAATCATGTACATCACTCACCACAAGAAAGCAGTAAGGTATGTCTAGATCGTGCAATATTTCCTGATCATGAGAAAACAAACATCAGTACCACAAATTTGAACAGTGACTTTTCTGCACTTTAAAGCGGGCCAGTGTTTTCCTGCCCACACAAAGGTGTGGCTCAATTCTTCACTGAGCTGTGGCAGATAATGCATGACTATATATTGTGTGTGTGAGAGTGAGAAAGGGAGAGGGCGAAGTGGTGGTTTACTGTATATGCTCCTGAGAAGCCAGCACAATGAACCATTTCATCTAATGTCGAAATGTCCCTCTATTTCAAGTTCCTGGAGCGAGGACCTTGGGTAAATTGATGTACGTCTTCTCCTCCTCCTCCTCCTGGATCGCTCCTCTTTTTTTCTTCAGCAGCATTATGGGTGGTTATAAAATATTAATATGAGAGTGCATTTAGCAGAGAGCTGCTCGTATGGGTATTCTCTTGTGACTCCCCATCCAGGTCACTGGGGAGCGTCTGCCTGTTTCTCTGCCTGTCTGATTTACTCTAAATGCAACATTAAAGATCCTCTTTTATTTGGATGCTGCAGGCATGATGCTGTCTTTTCCCACTCTAAACCTATGCATATATACATACTCTACATACATACATATGTACTGTTAAGAAGAACAAAAAATGAAAATAAAAACCACATGCAGTAAATCAAAAAAGCATTGTCTTGTCTGAGGTATCTGCTCAGATCTCACTAGAGCAGCTCCTCCTGAAAACATTGATTGGAACAGACTGAGTGTCATATCCAGTTAAAACATGAGAAAGACAGCACCACCCTCAGAGACACACACAAACACGAGTACACAAAATTATCCTGGAAACAAACATCCAGCATAAATCAAACACAAATAACATACACACACAAACACACACAAAAAAAAAAAAAAAAAAAAGCCCACAAACAATGGTGTCTGTGTCTTTAGACATGGACCTCCGTACATCACATTCATGGTCTTTGTTATCATAGATAACAACAGTAACAGTATCCCCATAAACATTATATCAGCATATTTATGAAAATGACAATTAGATGCACAAGCTTATTTTTTTGCCCCACTGGAAGCAAACACAGCTATAGAGCACACCTTCAGACGATGAGCTTTTTTCCTGATCTGCTGCTATCTTTTCTGCTGACAACGCAGGACCAGCCCCATAAAAATGAAAGTCTGGTGCTTTCGACATGACCTCGGGAGCTTTGCAGCAGCGCACATTGCTAACATTTATTTTGGTGAATGGGTTGACAGAAGTCAAGTATTTGGAAGAACAAATGTATACTAGTAAACTGAAAGCTGAACATCCTGTGGTGGAAAAAAAAGCCAGATATGTTATTTTGTTACCTGATAGCCTGAGCTCAACTTGGATTCTACCTGTCTGACTTGGGTCACTACTGAGTTCTTATCTGCCTCACTCTGTCCACACTGTCCAGCATAAACTAGGTTTCAATCTACTCTTAATTTTAAAAAAAATGTTTGTTTTTTTAAAAAGAATGTGAGATGAGGTGAAACAAAGGTGAAATGTGTGTCTCTCTGGGAAGCATGTAGGCGTGGCCATTACTTTTGCACTTGTATTTACATTTGTTTGAGACACATGATACATTGTTGAGATAAGGGAGGTGTTTTTTTTTATTTGTATTTTTTATTACAGTAACATGTTTATTATTTAGTCTTTATTTAACCAGGAAGTTTCACTACGAATGTTTTTCCTAGAAGCACCAGATGCTACAGGCTCTTATCAGGAGCCTTTTCCTGGCCCTAAGAAGGGTTGTTAAGGCAGAGGTACACTTGAAACAAAATCATTTGTACAAAGTGTTGTCCAACCACATCTGAAAGCAAAAGTATTATTACCTTGTTTGGAACAGACACACTTAAATGCGTACAAATAGCCTACCATCATAGAGAGGGGCAAGACATGACGATCCTTCAAATGTGGATAAAGGCAAACATTTTGAGACGGCCTCTCCTCAAAGGTGTTTCTAGCTTTGCTTTTGATTCTAAACAAAATGAGATGGAAGTTGTTTGAAAAAAAGCTACGAGAGAAGTTCGAAACCTGCGTACTTTCGTGCCTCTACACCTCAAGGCAATAAATTATTAACATTGGTGAGTCCTGTCTTAAGAAGTGAGCACAAGGGATGCTAAACTTGAGTGTTATATTATTTAATAATATTTGATTAAATGATAGGCAAATCAACAATTCACGCCAAGAAGGGTTTGACAAGAGAACCATATTTGGTAGGTAAAATCTTTGTATATTTGTACTGTATGTTTATATTGTGTGTGCCGAAATGACTGAGAAAATAAAATCCAGTAGCCACACCTGTTATCTCTGCAAGAGACACAATGGACAATAATGCTCAACTCAGACCAATGATTTCTCGGATAACAGGGCTGAAGAGAACATTTTCACCATGTGATTAAACCCACCCTCATGATTCAAGATTCATTTATTTGTCCCGTGTGAGATTTGTCCTTGACAAAAGGCTGCCACATAAAAATACATATAATACAGTACATACATAGACAGACACAAGACACAAATACATAACTCCCCCTTATCATTCCCCCGCCTTATGGCCTGAGTTTAGGAGATTCACTGATATGTCATATTAACATTGCGTTATACTTTTTATGTAGAGCCTATATGACTCCCGTCAGACTTGCAAAGATGTCGGAAAATGTTGATGATTTGTGCTGGCATAATTGTGGCCTTCGTGGCTCATTATTTCATCTCTTATGGGAATGTCCAGCGGTCCAAATTCTATGGTCGGAGATGCATGCAATCATGACAGAGATCCTTTACGTCACCTTCACCCTGTCTCCCATGGTATGCATTTTGGGCTGTAAGCCCGACAGAATAATCTGCCCCATTATCAATCGCCTATGGGTGCTGGGCTGCCTCACAGTTAAAAGGTTGATTCTTTGTAATTGGAAAGAGCGAAAGCCGGCCTGCTTTTCAAAGGAAGTATGGCTTGAGGAATACTTAGACCTCCTTAACATGAAAAGAGCAGCCGGTTTTCTGAAAGATTTCGATAGTGGTCTCGGTAGACAATGGGATATTATTAGGAGATATCTGAATTAGATTTTGTCCTTCCAACATCGTATTCTACATCCATCTCTCGTTGAGTTTTTGTGATTCCCCTGGCATTGTTTTGGAGTTTCATGTACCCCCCCCCCCCCCCCAAATTGTATTCTGTGTATGTATTTGCCCTGTCTACGTACCTGTTGTGTGTTTGGTTTATGTCATGTCTTGTCCCCATAAACTGGGAAAAACTTTGAATAAAAAAACAAAACAAAAAAACATTGCGTTATACTATATACAGCCGCTTCCTGTGGAGTCAACCAGCCGGAATACGGACAGCGCCGGCACATTGTGGTCAAAACGGGTACAAAGTAAAATCCTGTCATCAGGATTTTACTGTCATCATCAGGATTCAAGCACTCTCCTTACAGGAGGCTTTAACTTAGCCTGAAGCTACTTGCTTCAAAAGAACGGGGGGTTATATTTCACCCCTTCTTAATGTTAAGTTCAAACCCTATTTGTTATTTAATTCTAGGGCTGTCAAGCGATTAAAAATTAAACTAATTAATTACAAGCTTTTTGATTAATTAATTGAAATTACTCGCATATGCCAATATTTGCCACAAGCATTTACCAATATTTCAAGGCAAATGTATTTTGGTAGATGACTGAATCAATGAATAAATGGACATTCTAAACTTTAAAAGGAGGTGATATTTTGAGCTTGTAATACTCAGATGGTTAGAAAATTCCTTGCTGCATAAGTTGCACAGAACAGTGCTCCTGTCAACATTTCCATCTGGGCGTTTTCTGAAGCCCCACTTCAGTGTGTTTTGGTATTTTTATAATCTTTCGTCACAATGTTTTATAATTTTTGAAAAATTAAAAAAAATTAAGCTGTTGCTCAAATAGAATGGACTACTGTGGAATCTGGGACTTTTGTGTCATCCAACAAACTCGTTTTCTGGTGAGTGGCATGGCTTCTTTAAAAACAGGGCAGTTTGTAGTGAGTGAGTAGTGGAGAGCGACAGTAACGAGTAACAGTAAAAGTGTTGTTGTTACAGTCGGACACATGTAGTAAACCTTGTATTGTCCTCAAAATATATAGCAACATTTTCCAACCTCAAATCTTGCCTGGTTAGTAATGCCAATTAGTTACAATGTGGTGAAGTGGTCGACATTATTTCAGTCTGTCTACTGCTGGGTCCATATAATCGCAATTTACAATCATCTGTTATGAATAAAGGCAACTAATAACTAGCCCCATTCACACTACCCTTTCAGTGTGGGAATCATGCACCGATTCTCCGCATCGCCGTCCGTGTGAAAGTGTCAGATGTGGAGAGGGGGGACAGTTTCGCTGCGGCTCTGATGCACATCTGGATGTAGTGTCAGAGCCGCAGCAGAGGAGAGAGGGCGTCTGTGTGAATGGATAAGCCGGAGGTGCAGATCAGGGGTCTGTCAATCTGATGGTGTTCATATCTGACAGCTAAATAGATCCTCCCACAATGTTGCACACTTCAACCCACAAAGCAGTGTTACAGGACCAAACAACAGTAATGTGGTAACTGGTAGTGTCTTTGGCAAGTTATATGAACAATAAATAATAAACATATATTGAATTTATACGTGGAAAAGTGTCTGTCATCCTGTCTGTTCTACTGACTCTTCGGCACATTTCTCCCTGAAAAACAGCGTCTGTCCCCGGCAGCTCCCACAGCTGAATGGTGGTGATTATGTGACGCGATTCAGAGCAAAAAACTCGAATGAAAGTGTCAGACAGGGTCCACTGTTTACTGATGGCGATTATGTAATTATTTCATTTAGACCAAAAAATGTAACTTTGTCACTTTCCACGATGTATGGTGGGTCAGGATCTCAATCACAACACATTATAACAGCATCCATATGATTATAAACAGTTGGCCGATATATGTTTAGATTAACAGATGGACACTGGGGGAAACACCTTAGAAAAAAACCCACACCTGTCAACGTCATGATGTGTACCGTCAAGCCTCTTTTGGATTTGCAGTGGCGCTGCTTGGTTCAGTGTAAACAAACAAAGGCGGAGAAATGGCGAGCCTTTGCTGCAGTGATAATGTATTTATCAGCTTAAAGATACCATGCAAGTTCAGCTTTTTACTCCCACTCCAGCGAGGGAAATCTCCGGCAATAATTACTCTTGTTCAGCTTCTTTTTACTTTGCTTTTATTTTGCTTCTTTTCTTGGCCATGGACGTGGTTTCTTTCAGAAAGCTGTTGTTTGAGATGATGATAAAAGTCGTTTTCCGGAGATTCTGCATCTTTGTGGTTACTAAATAACTAACTGAGGCTGTAAACTTCTACGTGGTAGCCATTACCTCCAGCCAGCTTGACTTCTTCATCCTCTCCCGAGGCAGACTAGAGGCTACAGTGACTCACTATGGCCTCTCGCAACAGGTGCTGGTATTACAAGATGGGATGGCCCGTCCCTGGCTGTTCAGCAGTGGATAGCTCTGCAATGCAATACCTAGGCATATTGGGCATAGGCATAATTCATTGTGGATTGTCAATGCCAAAAAAAAAAGCAAAATCTGACAAAATCTCAGTCATTTTCTCTGCATCTGCTGTTTGGCTACTTCCTGGCAGTAGATCTATGGATGCGGCAATCTAGCTGCTATGCATCCAGGGCATGTGGATTATCACAACAACCTTGTTGTCATGGCTAGGCCAAAGAATGGGCAATGTTCCACAAAGCCCAGTCAGGTGTTTCAAACAACAAGAAGGCCAGCCACAACAACAGGCAGAGTATCTGGGCGTAGTCCATGATTCAACCAGGCTTTTGATTTTTCTGGCAGAGCCCGAACAGACAGCTATCCTGCAGGCAGTTCACAAACTGCGGTGAAGTGCTACAGTGAGAGCACTGACTGTCATGCAGGTGTTGGGGCTCATGGCAGCAGCCCATTTGATGGTTCCACTGGAGAACTTACCTGAACTCTGTGTGGTCTTCCATCTTAAATGACTATGAAAGTGTATACAGTAGATGTTTTCTCCCTGCCATATGGGGTTAGTTGACAGACCTGTCCTTCCCCATCCCCTTGTGAAACGCTTCCTGCAGGGAAGGGGAAGCCACTGCCCCTCAATGGGGACTGCCTTTGGTGCTCAAGGCTTTGGTGAAGGATCCCTGTTAGCATCTGAAGTGTTCCTGTCTGAAAGCATCATCATTCAACACAGCTTTGCTGCTTGCGCTGATTTTGGCTAAAGGGTGGGTGAGTTGTGTACCCTATGAGTTTACTCGGGCTGCTTGCTGCTTCGTTGTGACCACCATGTTGAACACACAACGCCATCAGACACAACAAACAGCTGTTGGTGTGCTATGGTGATGGAGTGGCCAGGAAAGCTCTGTCCAAGAACTTCCTTGGTGGTTGACTTTACGAATGCATATCCCAAGAGAGATGAGACTCTACCACTTGGTCCATGTGCACTCTACGCACAGTTTGGCAGTGTCAACAGCCCTCTTTGGTGGGATGAGTGTTGAAGCCATGTGCAAAAAGCAACTACGTGGTCTATGCCCTGTTCATTTATATGGTTGAACAGGGCTTCATCATTTGGATATCACAGGCTTTTTTTAAGGGGGTGTTGGCAGTGTCAGGTGTATGGACCTGACCCTTCCTTGGAGTAAAAATACATTTTCTTAGAAAAACAAGATTAAAGAAATTAAAATTGACAGTTAACATATGCATCAATTACACCATATACACAATCCTAAAATGAATGATACCAAAGATGATATGCTACAATATAATATGGAATATTTTTTAAACGTTAGCATCCATACTCTGGTCGAAACCAACAGAGAAACTAATTACAGATCAACATTTTAACATACATTTTTGGTCAATCTTTTTAATTTCCCAAAGCACTATGGAAAGTCTGGTTTTATCTTCCCATTCCCACAGTAAGACTCCTCAGGCTTTATACTTGGTCACAGTTCACTTGTAGAGCTCATGTAAGTTCTATTGACAATTGTAAACCGTGTAAAACAAACAAATCATTGTCAATAACTTCCAGAGCTTTGAGATGCTTATGTTTAAAGTCAAGTTTTAAAACCCTATCTACTGCATCCCAATGCACCCCCTCCCAAAAAAATTCCGATCTGAACAGTATGTTCTTGATTTTTAATAATACGTCTAAAGTTGAATGTGTTTATTCTGATTATATAGTAGTTAATTTCAGCCTGCTAACATTAATGATCTGGTCAATTATGTTAAAGGAACAGAAGATACAGGAACAGAAAGATAGTTTGAGTATCACTGTTGAGTCTCATTCCCAGGTCGTCAAATACTGAGGCTCAACCTGTCTAGTATGTACCCATCCTCTCGCCCAATGCTAGGATCAGCTCCAGCTCCCAATGACCCTTCACAGGATATGGGTGGGTGGGTGGATTGATGGATGGATGGATGGATAGATGGATCGATGGAGACTCAACAATTAGCTATCTTTCTCCAGAAAGTTGCCTGGTGTTTCTTTAAGAACCTGTGTTCCTTGGTGACAGATGCCATTACACCTATTTAGACCAGGTCAGTAGCAGCCACAAAATCATACACATGGATATATGATGCTACATTTAACTGTAAGAAAGACTGCATGAGGGCTGAGCACAGAGGGAAAAAGACAAATGTTGATATTTCTATGCATGAAGCTTTTGACCTTGCTTGATTAGATGCTAAAAGCGTAAAACAGCTTACTTCTCAGGATTAGTTTTTACTAATAAAGCTCTATTTAGCACATCTGTTGGCTTGTACAACCTGCTCCCACTGCTTTCTCTGCCACCTGAACTGAAGATTGTGAATTATATTCATACATTTTTTGTCAACAAGATCAACAGCATCAAATCCAACTTTGTGCTCCTGTTCACCTATGCTGATATATCTTGTAGTGTTTCAAATTGACTAACCCAATTTGCTCCCAATACAACTAGCCTAACTTCCCCAGACCAATTTGCAAAAGCAAATCAGTCTGGAATCTCTTAGGTCCTTTTTTATTTTCAGAGGGCATTGTCAACAAGCACAGACTAACATGTCTCTGGACACAATTGGATAGACCTACAATCAGAGCACCGAAACACGAGATCTAATACTGAGCTAGTTAATGTAATCTCAGATACGTGCAAAGCACCACCAAGCACAGTTGAAATTTAAGCTTGTTAGTTCACACTGAATCAGAGATTCCCACTAACATTAATACAAAGAGCAGCGTTAATTGTAGCCTGCTGCTTTCTTTGCAATGGCGTTGTTATGTTGTTAACTCTTCACCACAACTACTAGCAAGCTTGCATCTGTCCAAAAAGGACAGTGTAGGGGGTCACCAGTTAACATTATCACTGATTAAACCGAAACATCGGCAGTGCAGTGGTACCCTTGTCTTATGAAAGTTAATACAAACTTTTGAAGTAGGCTTTGAAGATCTAATGTGAATTAAGACTCAGGAACTGGTATGCTTGTCTTGTCCCAAATTTGTTCAGAAGCAGATTTTGTTGGACTGCTACGGTTAAATAAGTTAAAGGTTACCACTAGCGTCCTTCAAACAACTGAACCCTACCACTAATGCTCAAAACCCACTTGCTCACAGAATACCGTATCAAACTATAGACTGTATATAGTAAAGTCAATGTCAATGATAACTGATTGTGATTGACAGCAGCCAACCAGGTTGGCTGGAAATCTTTCTGAACAGGGCAGGGGCTGCACACATCCACCAGAGATAATGAAACATAAGCTTGCAGATTTGTCTGGTTCCTAGGCTAAGGCACAACCTCAGAGAGACTCATCTGCCCCTGTCCTCCTGCTACCTTGATATTTTACCCTCCAAACTGCTTTGTTGAGAATCATAAATCACATCTTTATGCAGGCTGATAGGGAGGAATACTCTGTCTTGATGGAAGCACTGCCTTTGATACCATCCTCATTAATCGATTAATAGATGTGTTGGTATCTCAGGGAAAGCCCTCAAGTGGTTTTAGTTGTAGTTGTCAGAGATGTTTTCAGTCTCTTTGGGTTACTACGTCCTTATCCGCTCCACTGTTATGGCCTCTATGTTCTATTCTTTTCTCTTTGTATATGCTTCCCCTGGGTCAGATCATCAGTCACTTTGTGTTTGGTAGCCACGGCG
The DNA here is from genome assembly GCF_965226575.1 of Pagrus pagrus. Lineage (NCBI taxonomy): Eukaryota > Metazoa > Chordata > Actinopteri > Spariformes > Sparidae > Pagrus > Pagrus pagrus. The sequence goes on from NC_140192.1 coordinate 29,256,572, forward strand.
CTGTCTCCAGTGCGCTCCGTGTGGCGCCTGTCCGCCTGACAGCACAGTCGATGGTGTTCACTGCAGCGACTTTACACACAGCTAGGATCTATGAAAACTAAAATCGTACTTATGTTATATGTCTACTGTATTCATTCTTTGATGTTATCTGATGTACGTAATCATCGTAACCGATGATGATTGATATGAAGTGAAATCAATTGTGAGATGTATTATTATGCACAGAATAATGCCTCTGACGTTTAATTTCTACAATCTGCTTCAATTCTCCACCTCACTGTTTGTGTCACCAATTCCCCTTGCCTCCAAAATGTTCGTACGCATGGGTCACGCATTAGTTTGCCTACAGGTGCGCACATTCTCCCGTCAAGTTTGTTTTTATACATCACAACTTTTGCGTGGGAAGTGGCTTACGCCTTTTTCAGGCCCCATTTTGTGCATACACAATGTCTATAAGTGAGACCCAAGGTCATTTCAGCAACATAGACACTTCTGTTAAGCAACTGTTAAGCCATGATAAAGGACTGGATGCCGTTTAACTTTCTTCAGTCAAATCAAAACAAGCTTGGGGCTCTCAGGCTGGAAATCCTAATAATGGCATTCAGTGTATTGACCAAGGAGCCTCCTATGTCTAACCAAAGTCCAGGAATCTTACATTTACATTTGCATTTAGGGCATTTAGCAGATGCATTTGTCCAAAGTGACTTACAGTAAGTACATTTGTCACAAGAAAGAAACCACAACATATCATCATCGATAAAGTTTCAAGCCCTAATCTGAGCATAGTGGCTGCTATTTCTGAAGGATACCTTAAGTACATAAGTGTTATGATTTAAGTGCTAAGGGTAAGAACATACAAGTGCATATACGTTTTTTTGTTTTTTTTCATGCTATGCCAATCTCGGTGCTCAATCAAAATTCAAACACCATGTTAATAACTTGGTTCAATCCTGTTTGTCTTTTTCTTTTTTCTGATAAACATTGCAAGTATCAGACCGTTATTAAAAGCTTTTAATTTAGTACTTATTAGTCATGCTTAGTTTTTGTCATCTTGACTTCTGCAATGACCCATTCAAATCAAATCAAATCAAATTTTATTTGTATAGCCCAAATTCACAAATCACAGTTTGCCTCAGAGGGCTTTACAATCTGTACAGAGACGACACCCTCTGTCCTTCGACCCTCGATTCGAGTGAGGAAAAACTTGCCCCAAAAAAAAGGCCCTTTTAACAGGGAAAAAAATGCGGAAGAAACCTCAGGGAGAGCCACAGAGGAGGGATCCCTCTCCCAGGACGGACAGACGTGCAATAGATGTCGCATGTACAGAGCAGATCAACGAGATCACAATGTATTCAATTATAAGCGATGGTTGACAGGAGTGAAAGTACATAAAGATGTATTACAGCAATAATAATGAAATGCACATGGAAATGTGATTACTAGTGATAACAGTAGTAGTGATTAATTGTAAGGATAGTATGCAGTAATGCATTACAATAATAGTAGTGGAACGTATGTAACAGATGTGACTAATATTAGCGACAGTAGTGGTGGGTGTCAGGCAGGGTCATGGCAGTAGGCGCATCCACGATCCGGCAGGGTCATAGCAGTAGGCGCATCCACGATCAGGCAGGGCCATGGCAGTAGGCGCATCCACGATCAGGCAGGGCCATAGCAGTGGGCGCATCCACGATCAGGCAGGGCCATAGCAGTGGGCGCATCCACGATCCACGACCCAGGCGCGGCCAGGATCCATGGGAGCCTGTAGGACTAGAAAGCACAAGGACTCCGGGGAAGAAGTAAGTCAGTGACATGCAGAGATGGGGCATGTATACAGGCATAATGTATACAGATGGAGAAGAGAGGAGAGGGGAGGAGAGAGAAGCTCAGTGTGTCATTGTCCCCCGGACTAGGCCTATAGCAGCATAACTAAGTCCTGGCCCAGCCCTAACTATAAGCTCTATCGAAGAGGAAGGTCTTAAGTCTACTCTTAAAGGTAGAGAGGGTGTCCGCCTCCCGGACCAAAACAGGAAGATGGTTCCACAGAAGAGGAGCTTGATAGCTGAAGGCTCTGGCTCCCATTCTACTTTTGGAGACTTTAGGAACTACAAGTAATCCTGCGTTCTGGGAGCATAATGCTCTAGTTGGGTGATAGGGTAGTATGAGCTCCTGGAGATATGATGGTGCCTGACCATTAACAGCTTTGTAAGTTCACTTACCTTAGTCAAACTACCCTGGCATGTCTTTTACAAAATACTAGGGCTCTACAATGGCTGGCCATAGATCTCACATCAGTCCTATTTTAGCAAGCTGTATTGAATGCTAGTGAACTTCCGGACTGATTTTAAGATTCTCTTGATCACTTATAAGGTCTTCCAACCAAAACCTGTTGGCTAAACACATACCAAACGTAAAACCAAAGGCAACTGCTCTTTTGCTTTCCTAATTACCCTGAGTTTGACATGAGTTGAAGACCCTATGTTTTCAAGGGTTTCTCTGCTCTCTCTGTTTGCATGTGTTGCGTTTGTATGTATTTTTGACTGTTTTTCTCTTGCATGCACTTTTGTGTTCGGTATTTGTCGTCAAATCATTTTTAGAAATGTATAAAATTGCCTTGATATCGCACATTAATGTTGCCTTCCTGACTGTGGACAAAATACCTTTTGAGCTACATCATTGATATCATCATAAGAACAAGCAAAATGATCAGTATTATCTAGTTTTCATATTATACAGTATCGTGAAACAAGTGTTTTCTACCTATGGACTGAAGTCTACTGCTACTGCTCAACAACAGATCAATACAGATCGTCACTACATACTTTGAATCCCTGTGGTCTGTGCACCCAACATGGTAATCTTTCATTATACTCCACTTACGTGGCATGCAGAGTATATATGCTGAGAGGGGATTTGTGATATGATATTTCATCAGAATTCTAAAAACCAGGGGTAACAAATTAAAAGGTTGATAATTGGGGAAGCTGCTGCTTCCACTCGGACCAACAATGAACAAAGTGACGTGGTGAAATTGCCGCATCATATCTGATTTGGTGTAAACAGTGTGTGTGCTGCACAAAGAGTGTGTGAGGAGCTATTTTAAACAACCAGACAGCAGAAGGCTGAGAGCTGTGTTGCTCTTCAGGTGCTCAATAATTAACATGTATGCTGCTCACAGAGTGCCAGTGGTGTGGTGGAGGAAGTCAGGCAGAAGCTGGAAGCAGGGTGTATACAGCAGAAGCAGAAGCTGTGTGTGTGTGTGTGTGTGTGTGTGTGTGTGTGTGTGTGTGTGTGTGCGTGTGGGGGTGGGGGGTTGTCATATCTTGTTGCGACATCTGAAAATTTGTCCCTTGTGTTCATTTCCATGTCCCTCTGATGAGGGCTAAGATGGGACCCACCACCACCCCCACCACCACATACACCATCATGACTTGCACCACACAGGTCTTGGAAGGAAGTCCCACAGCACATCAGGATGGGGGATGAGTAGGATCCTGGTAGCATTGTGTCGGCATTAAAGTTTCAGGTCGCGTGGGCCTGCTGCTGATCCCCGGCTGATGCTGAGCTGGAAAGCAGCCATGGGCAACAGCATGTCAAACATCAGACTGCTGGTCTCCAGGTGCTTCTGTGCCACAAACAAGTGTTGAATTAGACCCACTGGGACTGGAAGCTACATACGCTAACATCACCGTGATCCTGTTAAAATGGCTGTTGTACACCAGGACTCAGCATCTGGGACTGCTTAAATGCAGCATGGAAAGAGTACTGGAATATTACATTAAAGTAAAAGTATGGTTATTTTAAAGAAATTGTACTCAAGTAAAAGTCAAAATTATTTTGTAAACATGTTCTTTAATAAAAGTAAAAAAGTAGGTCAGTTGTCATATGGTGATACTATGATACTACTGTTGAATTAAAGAACACCTTTCATCAAGATTTATTGGTAAAGGCGCTGCTTCAAAATCACCTTGGAAAAGCACCATGGGTACAACAGTATGATGCACCTGTAGAGTGGAGCTTCATGCCCAAATTGTCAGGTACAAAATAAATTATATTATAAAACAAAGTCAGTCCTTAATATCCCTGGTGTTCAACTGTACAATAAATTAAATTTCTAAAGAGGCACTTTGCAGCCTGTTCATACAACTGATTATCAGTAATACAAAAACAACCGTCTTTCTCTGTGTAGCTTCACCTGAATTAACTGGAACATATCATAATTGAACAACATCTGCCACAGTGGCTGCAACCAGAATTATACTTGTACATCCAAGCAGCGATCATGCAAAAGCGGCGGTGTACTCACTCTATAACCAACATGGTAGTCATGTGCTTGATACTCCATTTTAAGGGAAAATGCTTCTCCCAGCCCCACTCATACAAGCAGAAAAAATGTTATGGATGGATGGATGGATTAACAATAATTGTGTAGAAGACTGATAGACTATAATAATAACAAATCATTGGATGTCATTGGGTGCTATTGTCCGACAATTTATCATTTATCAAATGGTCAATTTTGGGGTTTTTTAATGGCATGTTGCTTTCATGAGATGCGATTTGTGCTTATTTTAATGTTTTTCATGTGTAACTAAATTCTTTTAGTATTGATTCCATGCATACTGAAAACAATTTCTACACGTAACACAGTTAAGCACTCCTTGGGAAGAAGTTTTTACATTTTTGTTGTTGTTGTTTTACTAGTCATGGTGAAATTTGTTCATAATGTGAGTCTAGCAGCCTAAAGCTCCATTAGCCTCTTTCAGTCTCTTTTGACTGGCAAGGGGCTGAATCCTACACACACACACACACACAGGAGCTCACCCTCACAAGCCTGTACATTAATAGAAATGATATCTCTTCATTAAAGAATCATCTTTCTGAATGGACAATCCCAGGCTTTGTGAATAGGTCTCCTCATGACCAAAACCACACCAATGCAATGAAAGAGAAAAAAAAAAATGAAACATCCAAATTGCTACTTCAATCTCCAAGAGCTTTGAAGTGCTGTTTTCATCCCATTTTGACCAAAATAAATGTGTATATTTATTATAGCATGTGTCGGGAGGTTGCTAATGGGTTTGGAATAAAAGACAACATTCTGATTCAGCTGGGCGCTGGTGGCACGGAGACCCTTTTTACTTCAGCTCATTTTAAAACCGGTGCGCCGCTGCTCCCCTATCATTGGTTGATGAAGTCAAAGATGATGACCCACTCAGTGTTAATGCTTGTCTGCAGTTAGAAGTGATCCCCATGAACCAAATCAAAAGCCTGGCTCCCTGCTGAATAGATGCAGTGTCTTGCTTGGCTGCATCCAGTTAGGGATCACAGCAACATGGCCATGTGAAAGGCTGAGGGCGGCTGGCCAAGGCTGCTTTCTCCTCCTCAGGAGCAGACTTCACTGTTACTGAGGGCAAGCTTATTCACAAGCTGAGTAAAGTCAAAGCGGCTGAACAAAGCTGAGGAGCCAGGAAGGGGCTATTGCTAGCTTGAAGACATTCTATACTAATGCTGCTAAAAATGTCATGATGTTTTATTGAAGCTTTGAAATAAACTTGTAATCTGTTATCCACTTTAAGGATAACTTATTAATTGAAAAGAAAAAACGTCGTCTGCACTTTGAAATGTAACTTGTTTTAGTCATAAGACCTTTAGAGTAAAACAACAACAGATTTCCAAATATTTAAAATTCTACAGAATTATATTACCAACAAAACAAAAGAATGAGTTGAGTGAGCACAACACAGTGAGGTCATTTTTTCAAAGCTAACAAAGATTATGTTTATACCACTGGCCTCAGTCTAGTATCCTGGTTTTGACAATATTATATCAAGATAGGCTTATACAGAACATAAGGTCATTATTTCCTGTTTGTTTTTTATGTTGTTGTTTTTTAAGTTATCATGATGTCTTCAATGAGAGTAGTCTGCCATTAATGAATACAACTTGAAATCATTTGAATATGTCTCTAGTCGTTATGTTTGGTCACTGGAAAACAAGACAACCAATACTCTTGGACTCAAAATCTACGACTCAAAATCCTTATATCACTGGTACTGGTATTACCTACAGGCTTTTAACTTAATTTAACAAAAAGATATCCATTAATTTGTTTATCATCATAATATTCACTATATTGTTGTGATAAAAAGTCAATTGATTAGTTTTTACAGGCCACAGTATTTCAGTTTTCATTAGGTTAGAAGTACATGTTGAAACAATACAACAATACAATACTTCTAACCTAAAGAGGTTAGAAATTAGGAATATGAGTTTGGAGCTTGTTCATGAGGGCTAGAACAAAGGACTGTAACTTATTCTGTCTGACAGATTCTGATTCCACCTTCGCTCCAGGTGTATCTGTTAAGCACGGACGCAGACAATTTGTCTCCTTTCAAACCTTTAATGAGCTTGGGCAGTATGAGAACATGGGCAGGTGTGGGTGGATGTGTTGTGTGGTTCTGCAAAGAGAAATGACTAACATTGTTCAATCTATCACATAGAGCAATATATATATATATATATATATGTGTGTGTGTATATATATATATATGTATATATATATATATATATGTGTGTGTATATATACATATATATATATATATATATATATATATATATATATATATATATTCAATCTTAAACCAATACCATCTTCTTACTAACCTTAATGCAGTGCAACTACTTTGGAATGTAAACAGGCATTCAACAATACACACGGAGAAAAGGCATTCAGACACTCACTACCATCTAATCAATAAGCACGTGCTATCTAGCAGATACAGAGTCTAGCCAAGTATGCTAACTAGTCAACTGCTACAGCAGTATTAAATTAACTGATAGCATTAATGGTACGACTTCTCTCAAGATCTCAAGGACGCATGCGCACGATTGTAACCGTCTAATGTGGTCTCTGGATGGTAAACTTCCATCACTCTGTGCTCTCTGTTCTCGTCCGTCACTCGGCGCTCATGTGCGTTCACGCTCCAGGTGTCCAACGTGCTCCCCATCTCTAAATCCCTGCCGCACACCCTCGGTACGTATCGCTGATGGACAACCTTTTGTACCGAGCTGGATGTTATCCAGTTTAAAATGTTAACATTGACATAAGTCTGGATTTCGAGTTCTTCAAAGCTGGTTTAAAAGATTGCTAGAGTAAAGGTGGGATATTTCACTTTGAAGGGGACAATAAACAAAAAAATCTAATTCAATAATAAAAAATGTGGATGTGCAATGTGAAGAGCAATTCCTGAAGGGGACAACAAAGGTGCCGTTAAAGTGCTGTTACATTAAATATATATAGAAGAAACTGTGATGACTACTGTTAACCTATACTGGATAATTTAAAGCTAAATAACTTCATGGGTGTACCAGATTCTTGAAAGATGCGGCACTAAAAAGGTGGAACAAAACAGCTGGAGGATGGTGCAGCACCCAGGCAACTTAGAGCGCTGAATACACTAGAGTTATCTTGAAGTTATATCTTCAAAAAAGGCAGCTGTTGCAAGCATTTCTTTTATTTTATGACAAATAAATAGCACTTTTCATGATGACACCCAAAGACTAACGGGTGGCACAGCGATCCGAAGAAAGAAAAAAAAACAGTAACAAACAAGGCCAGCTGGCCAACACACACCACAGCATTAAACAACTTAATTAAACTTTGTGGTGAAGAAATTAATTTGGAGCTCAATCTGTTATACCTTTAAAAACTCTGTGCAGGCATCTTATACATTGATGAACAGTACAGCAGAGAGGCTGTTCTCACTGCTGGACCTGTTGATAATGTTAATATCACAGCAGATCACACCCCCTAATTTTGTTATCCAAATACAAGCATGCTTTAAAATTAGTCAATTAATTAATTAATACGGCAGGCTGCAGAATTTCAAGTTGTGTTTCAAATTGCATTTGAGCAGATTAAGGACACCAGTGAATGGTTTAACACACAGTATACGGGAGCAAAAGACTGAAAATAGTGCCCCCTTTTCTATTCATTCAATTGATAATCAATTTTGAATCAAGAATTGCTTGGAATCGAAATCCAGTTTTGAACCAGAGCGGACACCCATGAATCGAAATGTTCAATTTACAAAGGTCCACGCTCTTACTGGTTATAACTGTAAATGTGTTTTATTCTAGCAGAAGTAAATAAAAATGTCAGACATATTTTTTGTTTTTTGTTAACTTTTGCAAAGTAGCTCCTTACTGGAGGTCAGCCATGACCACCACCAGAAATAGGGTGGAACTCTAGTCTCAGTCTGTTTCCTGCTATTTAAAGGACGCATTAGATGCACCTCCAGACACGGGTTCATACCGTTCATAAAATCCGATTTTATGATTTGTGAGGCTGCTTTAAGTTATTTAAAACATTTCCATAAATGCAGTGCTGGGACCCTCTCCACATGATTCTAACAATAGAGCGGCCTTCATGTAGACCAAAGCCTAAATGCGGCCTCCTTGCACTAACAAAGCCTGGTAAACAAAAGAACGTGCATCGACCCTAGTGTCCAGTAGGTGGCGCCTGTTAGTCACAGTACCCCCAGGTTTGAAAACTCCCATTCTCCCATTGTCTGAGAGGGCACCTGAACAATCGTCAGTTCTGTGCAGCGACCAGATACACGGAGAACCATAAAAGCTGTTACTAAAAGGGAGAAAACAAACGTTTGGATTTTACCCACCTAGGCTGCAGTCTTTTACTCCCCGGAGTTTACCAAACACGTTCCGGATCCAGAGGAGAGCGGTGCAACCGCCCTCTCTCATCCCTGCAGAAGGAGAACGTCCCCTCAAAGCGACCCACTTGACCCCTAATGGGTGGCTACGGCTTGCGGACCAATTAACATTGTTTAGTCAACCTTTACAAGTGTAAAGTTGGACACTACATTGTGTTAGTATTACTAAGGAATGTTACATTCAGGTGAATTTGAGAAGGATGGGTCTAAAATGTTTTCCCCAGCTTGACAGTGTGAAGGTGCATACCCGATGCCATGGATCAACAAGCTCCTTCATTTTTTGGGCAGTGCTCTTTTTTGTTAAATGCTGGATTTAACCAAGGGCTACTGGCAGATTCCATTCTCTCCAGAGTCTAGGGAAAATGCCCCCCTTCACTCTGTACAGGTTGTACCATTTCCTTACACTCTGTTCAGGTTGTTCAGTGGCCCAGCCACCTTTCATCTTTGTGGACCTTGAGCTGCATATGCATCCTGCTTATGCTATTGCCTACTTGGATGGATTTATCATCCACAGGAACAGCTGGGCAGAGCATGTGCAGTCGACCCCAAGACCAAAAAAGAGGTGCAGCGGTCCTTAGGGTTGGCAGGCTACTACCAGCAGTTAATTCACAACTTTACAGACTTGACCGGCCCCAGACCTCAGTCTTGTTTGATTATACTTGGGTTGGTGGGCCTACAACCTTCCTGTCCTGAATATGCTAGCCACCAGCCTGCTAACCTCCTTCCCTGGTCTCCTTTTTGCTCGACCTTGCTCTAGAGCCTGACCAACTCTAGCCAGTTGAACACTTAGTTAACACAGAGCCAACCAGGTTTCTGCCAGATCCTGCCCCGGATCTAGCGCCTGAGAAGCCTTCTGCTGACACCATGCTGCCCAGCTCCTCGTCCTCACCACTGCCCAGGGCTTCAACCTCGTTCCAGCGTTGGGGGTCTGTATCCTTCTATGTGTTTTATATGTTTTCTGGGGTTTTGTGGCATTTTTGCCCTGTTTATCAGTTTTCTGTTTCCCTGTTCCTGTGCTCCTCCCCAGCCTGCTTTAACATCTGCCCTTCATATTAGCCCTGCCTGTTTTCTAGTTTTTCTTCCAAGCTTATCAGCACCTGTATTCCTCTGCCTCTTTCCACCTGCACCTCTTCTTCTTCACTCACCTCACAGACACTCTTTGCCAGTTCATTCCCGGTTTCCCTTGTGTATCAGTTATCGGGACTTTTTTATGAACCTGCCAGTTTGTTCATTTTCCTGTGAACCTGTCTGCCTGCCTGCCAACCAATCTCCACTTAAGCCTTTATTAAAATATCACTAAAGCTATCCTGCTGCTTAACCTTTCTTCTGAGTTTGGGTCTAACCCATGTTGCTCACTTACCAGCCATGACAATTTCAAGTTGTTTAAAGGATAATTACCGTTTTTTACAACCTGGACCTTATTTCTAGCATAAAATATTATCATTTACTCACCCAGATAACTTTGGTGTCATTTGAAGTCGTTCGGACGAAATTAGATCCAGTGTAGCGCCGGTATATAATGCGAGTGACGGGGCACTGAAACACAGCCTCTATATAACGCATTATCTGCCACGAAACTAGTTCATTTCACCAATATTTTGTCATGATACGCTAGTGCTATTCCCCTCTGAGTCCGGGCTTGTCTGTTATCAACATCCGGGGTCAAACTAGCAGTAGCAGCTACAGGTAAACAAGCCGGCTGTCCCGGGTGCGCGCGCAGCTCAGAGATGACATCTTCCAGGTCAGAGGTAGTAGGTCAACCTACAGACCCCGGATGTTGGTAACACACGAGCCCGGACTCAGAGGGGAATAGCACTAGCGTATCGTAACAAAATATTGGTGAAATGGACTAGTTTCATGGCAGATAATGCTCATAGAGGCTGCGCTTCGGTGCCCGGATCACTCGCATTACATGGATATACGCGGCGCTCCACTGGATCTAATTTAGTCCGAACGACGCCAAATGACACCAAAGTTATCTGGGTGAGTAAAGCATCGTATTTTATGCTAGAAATAAGGTCCAGGTTGTAAAAAACGGTAGTTATGCTTTAATTGTGTGGCTATTATATGTACAGGCTTATAATAAGATCATAATCAGAAAGAAGAAGCATTGTTTTTTATCCAGATGTTTTGAATCAGGCACTGTTGAAACGTAAGAAAATATTAGTATAGTAATACAGTATATTATAGTAATAGTTGCCTGCCTGACACGTTCTGCTTATCTTGCATAATTTTACCAAATATTTTAGCAGTAGCATGGTAACAGCATCTGTATACAGTAAGGATACAGATGTTACATATAATTTATAATACTGCAGCACAGTGAGGATACAGATGTTTATTATAGTTCATAATACTACAGTGCAGTGAGGACACAGATGTTTAATAGAGGAGACGAGTGTAAAAACGCTGATCAATCTGTTTTGTCAATGTTATTTGCTGTATGATCAAAGTTTATATATCACGTTGACCTTCTGTCATTACACTCTCTTATCCACTCGTTCATATTCCTCTCTTCTGTGCTGCAAGTCTGCATTACACTTTTTTAAATCAGTTGATGGTTTTAATAATGCCTTGTTTTAGGTGTTGCTGCAGCCTCCTCAGCACCCCAAATGAAGCAGTATTTTTCCCCTGGTTGTCATGTTCATATAGCCTCAATTAAACAGCACAATAAGAACGTATGGGGCGATTTGTTAAAGATGTGCTTAGAGCAGTCCATCTTCAGATTTCAACATAGCAGATCCACGTCATCTGCCGTTGCATGACTTAATTATGTAGCCTAGTGTAAGTGCACAGCAGCAGTAGCAGTTGTCTTTTCCTAAATATTTTTGGATTTTCCTTTCTCCTTTCCTTGACCTCATAATGTTTTCAATCTGTTAAGGAAACGTGGTTGAGAAAGGGAATTAGGAGGTGACCGCAGGAAAAGTCGTTCTGAGTCACATTGGCAGTGTACAGTTCTAGTCTGGTGTCCAGCCATGTTCATTGGGGGGAGCTGAGCGTGGTCGAGGTTAGCATCCCCTTGCTAATGACAGCTTGTCACTACAGCCATTATAGACTATGATATAGTGGTTAGCGACATATCAGACCATACAGAAGTATATATCTACTTCTCGACAACAAACAAAATAAATACTTGGAACATAGTAATGAGGAAATTATGACATATACAGTATATATATATATATATATATATATATATATCACAAATTACAAATTTGTTCAACAGTTGAAAAGAAGACGATTTGGTTAATGGCCTTGATTACAAACTAAAATAACATATAGTACTATGCAACAACCAAAGCTGACCAATAATGCAGTATGTTCCATTTTTAAGGAGTCTTGGTCACCTCTGCTGGTTTTTCCAGAAGAGATACAGAGCTTCTGGTAGACGCTGTGATATTGTTTTCACAGTTTAAGATTCTCTTCTCATCTTAATTACATGGAAATGCTGACAAAGGACACTGAGAAGTAGCCTGACATTTTTTAGACGATTAAAAAGATAATGCTTCACCACTAGGTCACATCCGCTGGCATTCACTCTGTTCTCATCTGGAATTTGTATGTGAGCAATACAAACTGCCAAATCAAACAGCGAGCATCTTTAAAGACAGTTAGCAGAGAAGGACTGCTATATGCTGTATATGCTGCATCTGTATGCTATATGCTGCATCGATTAGATAAAAAGCTATATGCATCTTATGATACTAGTTACGCTATTGATTGAATTTTAAATTAGTTTGGAAATTGCCTCTTAATTTACATACCCTACATGTCTGTCAACAAACACCCATTTCACTATGGACAAAAAAGGGTTTGGAATCCCCTCCTTGCAGTATCACAAAATAGGGCGCCCCAAACAACATTTTGCATACAGCCCACAAATAATTAGAAATGGCCCTGAGCCAAAACATAATGTTTACCTAACCTTAACCAAGTGTTTCTTGTGCCTAAACCTAACCAGAGCATAAGCGCAGCATTGTGACAAGAGAGAAATAGAACCCTGAACTTAAAGAAGTGTAAACCTGCAACATAAAGAAACCTAAAGTTTAACTTATCTGTGGCTTTGCAGAAAAAACTTTTATTCTGGTGATTGGAAAGGTCCAGTCTGTAGAAATTACAAGGATATTTTGGCAAAAATGTAATATAACTATGTTATAAAGAGCAATGTTGTGCAAGTTCACGCTTCACAAGAGCAAGTTTAAAGTTCAGCCTGTGCAGATTAAGTTCACAATCATGGGTCATCATTTTGAACCTTGATTGGAGTTGACGGTCCAAAAAATTAACTAGTTCATGTTAATTTCTTCCATTTTTCACTAAAAGCTTTTCTGTGAAATTATCACATTTACTCTGTCAGCAAAAGCAAAATCAAGTATGTCATATACAACATTAAGTATCCGTAGAATGCTGCATGTTACAGACTTAGCTTTTATGCGTATACCGCTGTGCTAACGAGGCGATTGTATCACGCTTTTTAATCCCGCCTTTTTGGAGATTTTGTTAAATAAATCCACAATGATAAATCGAAGGTACAATGTCATCTGTGATTATTAATACATTTTCCCTGTTGAAAACAGTTATTGTGGTTGTAAGCTGAGTCTCGAGGGCTCTGAGCTATACAATATCGCCTATCACTGGATTTGTAATCAATTGCAATAAACATGAGCTTTGGTGCTTTGATTACTCAATTGAATTTCTCCAATGGGGGATCAATAAAGGTACATCTTACTCCATATGAAACATTATTGATGGCATTTTATTAATACCTGCTTGAACTTATGATCATCATTAACGACAATCACGTTCAAGTTCATTTGTTACAAAAGGTTACATTCTTGTCACTGTTCACTAAAATTTGAGCGTGTTTAATTAAACAACCTTTTTCGTGCATTCATGCACAATACTGATCATAAGTGTGTGATCATCTTATATTAAAAAACACGTGTTTGTGTTACCTTAGAATGAGCCTTTTATATCTACATGGGGAGCGGGTCCTCTTCCATGGAGTTTGCCATGTTGCACCGCCAAGTTTTCTCACCCGAATTTTCGATAAATGGAGGATTATGCATTAGCACAAGAAAAAGCATTTGCCAAAAAAGCAATTGCCATCATCAATTAAACAAAAACATGAAGAAGCAAAACAGATCAGGGACAGGTGACGACAGACAACAAGGATAAACATTAATGTGGATTTTCCCAAATGGAAATTGCTGTTGAGGTACTAGGCTTGGGGAGTAACGGAATACATGTAGCAGGATTACGTAATCACGATACAAAAAGAAATGGTAACTGTTACTGTAAGGTAAAGTCACGGAAAAAAATGTTTGCAATTAGATTACAGATACATTCAGTAAAAAAGGGGATTACTAACAGGATTATGATTTTAAAATACACCATTCCGTAACCATGCACATGCTCACACATGGCAACACTTAACAAGTCTCACACAATCTCACTCTGGTTTTGAGTGAAATCAAATACACAAATAAAAGTCATCCTATTGATATATATATCCTCGTCTTTATTTGCATATGTTCAGTGTTGAGATAATCCAAAAGTAACAGAAAGTAATCAAGTTACATTACTTATATATTTATCACTATTTTATATTATATTACTAATATTGTGATACTTGGATTTCTTTACACATTTTTTAACAGGTAATTAGTATTGGAATACATTTTTACAGTAACCCTTGTTACGGTGGGGGTTTTTGTTTGGATCCAGAATGCAGAGACTAGAGGCAGAGAATCAGTCCAAGGGGGTTTATTTAACAGACTGTAGTAAGCAATGAGTGAGGAGGGCAGGCAGGCTGCGCGGCATGGACTGGAGGCGATGAAGAGAATTTCCAGGCAGGCCAGAGATGCTGAGAGCCGAGCAGAGAGACGCTGGAGAATATGAACATGGAGGAGGAGAAAAAAACAAGCATGAGCTGTGGTACAGTCTCAGGAAAAACACTGTAGCAAAAACACTAGAAAACATAGTGACAAATTTCACTGCGTATCTCTGCTGCAGCGAGAAGCGGGAAGTGGTCGCCACGCCCACGGACACAGACACACACAGGGCAGGAGCAGGTGAAGGAGAACGGAGGAGGGAAACAGACAAAAACAAACAAAATCCCTGACTTCGACAGCAGGCACCGTGACAACCCCCCCAACCCTGTGAGGGACAAAGGTTTTCAGAGTGATGCCAAAGTTGCATGGTTTCTGCTGCACAGGCAATTTAGACTACCAATACATTTTTCGTTTGATAGCTTTAGAACATGGCAAACACAAGCAATAATTGTGATGCTGCTTTTTCAATGTTTTATTAGTATTCCAACAAAAAGTTGCTGATAAAAGTTTATGTTTTTCTGTTGTTTCTTCATTGTGTGATTTATAGAACATGCTGTGGTTAGTCTTTACAGTGATGAACATCTGGATGTCATGGCAGAAGCCACAGAAATTCAGGGCCTTCAACAAAGATAACAGTTCAGTTGTCATAACTCCTTAACATTACATGTGTTGTGTTTAGTATACATTCTCCACATTGTTGACCATCATTATGACCATATCTGTGTATAAAAAGTTTGAAAAGCTAGAGCATTTAGTCATTTAGGTAGTTTTGTTGCAGTCCACATTCATTTTACAATTATTCGGCATGGGTGGTGCCCCAAACAGCCAGGTTGCTGCAACTAACCCATATAATGACCCATAATTTATGGGTTTTTTTTTTTTTACCTTACTATGCTTTCTGTCCCCTAGTTTGTGAGGCTAGAGTTTTGCTTGCTGTACAACTTCCATTGAACAGACCAACAATGAAAACTGGGGGGAAAGAGATGTATATTTTACACTTGAAATATTTCCACACATTTCCAAGAGAGTTGGTGCTTTTGAATAATCAAAAGTGAATGGCCGAAATCTGTGTAATTACAGCTTCAGGAGGCTGGACAAGAAGATCGCCAGAAGATACAGCATGAATGCCCTGAAATTTCACAAAAAACCCTACGCATACATCCCTGAATTGCAAGAAAGGATTGTGAAGAGCAGACAGTCAGATGGAGTGGGGATGCCTCAAAGGTGGAACCTTTGGCCAGATGAACCCAGAGAGGCTGGCACACAGATTTTATTTCTTTTTTTTCTTTTTTTCTTTTTTTACAGTTTATTCTATCTTAATCCATGTCAACTTTGATGAAAACAGAATAAGATGTTGAAATATTTGTCTGAAGAATAAATACTGCATCTGCTTTTACTGTAAAATACAACCTATTTATATTGCAAGTATCACCATGGTCGTTTTCTTTTTTTTCAGATAAACTTGGATAGTTACACAGTTGTCCCCTGTAATGGAAATATGTTAGCACAACCTGAAATGATAATGAAAATGTACTGAAACTGTAAAGAAGTACTGTCAGACTTATTGTGTAAATACATGTGTATGTGCCAATAAACCTGTTGATGTTTTTTATTGATTTATTATTGTACTTTTCAATTCACAATTCAAACTCAATTGAACAAATATAAATAATAGACTGAATTTTTATATCTTTAGAAAAAAAATAATTGTAAAGCAAATGTATAAAAGGAGTAAATATTAAGAAGAACAAGTTTGATTAAAAAAGTATCACAAATGGATAAATACCATTAGATGTGGCTGGTGTATAATTCAACATTATGATGATGATGATTATGATATGAGATAAGATATCATCTTAGATTTTGGATGTTGTTTTATTGTGTAATGTTTTCTGAGGTTGAATTACAGTAAAGTTGTGTAATTTTCTGTTCTAATGTATTGTTCCAATATCTGCCTTTAACCACTTTGTCATTATATCCACATAAGTGATGATTATTAATAAAAATTTTCATTATGTTCATATTTTGTAAAAGCACCAATAGTCGTTCCAACAGTACAGCAATATCGATATTGAGGAATTTGGTAAAAAATATCTTGATACTTGATTTTGTCCACATCGGCCAGCCCTATTCAAGTGTATCAATATTTTCTTATACCCTATTAAACATGATCAATAATTATGACTATCAACAGAAATGAAAATGTTATTTTGCTACTTTTTTTTAGCTATATTGCCAGCCCTAGCATTAAGTTCGATGCTTTGATGATGTATATTCAGCTCTGTTAGCACTTGTAGCTCTGTAGCCTACTGTATGAGGATGCCAGAGGGCGAGGTAGGAAACTCAGAGTCCAGGTATGAACGCTTTGTTCTGTCCTTGGGGATCAGGGAAGTTTGTCCCGTGCCTCCAAACAGCAGCTGGGATGACAAGATGGTTTCCCTAAAGAGCCATGCTGCCGATAAATAAAACGCCTTTAAGCTGCAGAACAGTATAGTCCCATTTGTCATCCCCAGGCTTCCTGAATACCGTACCATGCCCTTGCACTGCCTGCGAATGTGTAGAAAAACTGCAATAGAGGGACATGTGTGGTAGTTGACTCCCAAAGTTTCCAAGATCTTGGCCACAGCATTTCCTCTCCCAATCCATAGGCATGTCCCCACAGTTACGATAAGTACACAACGGTACCCCTGGCACCAAGGCATCAAAAAGTAGCCCTGGTTGCCTCACTTGAATCAAGGGTCTAAGGACAGAGGATGTCGCTCACTGTACAGACTCCAACGCCCACTGAGCCAATGTGAGCCAGTGAAACCGCCTGTTTACTTTTCTAAATGTATACGCCTGTATCTAAAATGAGTGGCATCAGCATCAGCTGGCTGCAGACACCTCAATGATTGAAATAAATTAAATAAAAAAGAAAAATCTGAACATCTTATTTACAACAGGAAGAGTAATCCTTCAGTGCATCATCCTCTGAACACCACAGGGTGGCACTTGTAACACACAAGCTGTAACATGAAGCCTGTACTGAGTGCTGTAGTAAATTAAGGAGTTGGTAACCTAAGTGTCTGCTGGCCGAACTGTCCATAACAAGTAATGAACAACACATAAAGAGGTGAGTAACCCTTTTTGACTCTATGTGAGTTTACTCCTCACTGCAGCTGCTACACTGTCCCTCTGAACGCACTGTATCAAGAGCCTCTCACACATCCTATTCGCTATTTAACTCACTACGTCAGGCAGCAGCTGGCCGCTCATTTCTTCATGAAATGTGGCTGGTTAGCTAGCTAGTCTTGTTTAGCATGCTGTGAAATTATACTAACTGTTCATCGACCGTACGCAATGTTATTTACTTTGAATCTTGCTAGCATTACGTTAGCTATCTGGCTTACAGCCGAGACAGACTAGTTTATCTCCCACTGCTAAGTCGTATCGAAGCCCTATTTACTGGAGTAGGGAACATTTCCATTATATAAGAACCTTATGGGATTGTTTGTAATGACTGTTTCAGCTAGCTATTAGTCAAACCCTCCAAATTTTTACTTTGATTGCAAAACACATGAAAACATACGCAAATTGTCTTAATGTTTTTTTTTTTTGGCAAGTGACCATGGTATAAGCGGGATAAGGCCCTTTGAGGTGTCCATTATCTGGAATGAATGGACTTCATCATCATTCTGCTATTGCTATTGCTACTGTTCCTGTTCTGCCCAAATATAAATATTCAAGCTAACGGTGTGTTGGCGCTGGGTGCCATGCATTTGCCTATTGGTGTAACCAAGGTGATGAACTACTTTTTTTAATGTGGACATGACTGATATAATGTTTTAACCAAAGGCGGTTTTGTTCAGGTCTAAGTAAAGAGGTGAAAAGACATATAATGATGAAAGATCACAGGCACAGCATTATCTCCTAATTCACCTAAACAGGTCCCTTTAACCACTTCTGTAGTCTTACTGTCTTCATGTTATTGGACAGACCTGGATATGGGGGGCTGTGATGGGCATTGAGACACCTGTACTGGAATCATTGAACTTTAAGGACACCGTAACATGTGAACACTATATTTACTTTTTGACATAACGGACAGTCTATTATACACAAGATTTGCTGATCTATTTGTCAAATTGTTTTATAATAGTGTATAATAATGTAATATTATGTGATCATATTTGAGAGATACAGACGGAATATTGTCCTGGTGTAAATGTGGCAGATTATCGGAGATGATGATTTTATTGTGTCACAAATAAAAACAGGTGTCTGTTCACTTCTTTACCTGATGAATCTGTGGTTGAAAGGATTCCAGTCAGATCCATAACAGATCAGACTTGGAGGGAAAAGACAGAAGTGTCCCTATTTTTTAAGTTACTGACTACTCAGGTAACTTTTTTAGTTAGTACTTTTGTACATACTCAAGTAGTTATTTTAATGACTACCTTTAGTTAGACTCCAGTAACTGTTATGAAAAGTAACAGTACTTTTATGCACAGTACAATTTTTTGCTACTCTATCCAGTGCCAGTGGGGAGAAGAGCAAAAACGTCTTTTCTATCAAGAAAAGCCTTCAGTACTCTTCTTTGCTCTTCTTTTAATGAAGACATTTTGTCCAGTTCTGAATAAATTGCTGCCATAGCAGCAGCCACACTAACCTCTGAGGGGGCCGCCATTGTTTACAAGCCAGCAGTTGCTTCTCGCCCATAGCTACCGCCTCTGTTTCCTCAAAGGAGGCTGACTGGTCCAATCATTTTTTGACCGGCCACAATCGTATAACTTGAAGCCTGGCAATATGGATTTGCAAGATTATGTACCTGTGATCTCACAAATCCAGTGAGATCTCAGGTATATAATAACTTTGTTTAATAAGCAGATGTATATTTGTGAAGAGATTTCACTCCATCTTGACATTGTAAGAAACACCACGGCACATTCCCGCATTCATATGCCTCACCTGCTGCCTACAGAGAGATGATTAACACCAGCAGCTGACAGCTTTCATGTAAACAATGTTCTCTCACACAAAACACTATTTGCCCTTTTGGTAGTGAGCATGGACATGATAATGAGAGCTATTTATACTGTTCTCAAAACTTCCGATTTTATCTGTTGCAGTTTCTAAAGGGCTCTTGAACTCTCAGTGTTTGTTGAGATGAAAAATGGCAGAGAGTGCTGTGCCATGTTTGAGGTCTTCCTCAAGGTCTGCACTGGCTGTTTTTCAATTTGTCAATCTTGGCATCTTTATACACTATCTGAGCCCAAAACGTCAAATGTTGTTTGAAAAGTTACTTCCTCTGTTAGACCTTCATAAATTTTGTGCCTTTTAGAGGGGAAACAAGAAGAGCATAAAGGACAAGTACAGCCCCCTGCTCGTTTAAGGGGCTTAATTTATTTCTGTTTCCATGGTAACTATCTCCTTGGTCTTTGCTAAAGCAGTTACCTGACAGAGGTCCATTAGTAACTGTATCTTCTGCCTGTTAAGGAAATGTATGTGCATCAGTGCATACAGGCCAGTAGTCTAAACATGGCATCTGTCAGATTGTCATTTTGCCACCTTTAAGTGATGACTTTAAGTTTCCTCAGACAGAGGCTTAGTTCAAATGAAGGATGACTTCTCTTCAGGCTGGGGGAAACCCTGGCGTAAGTGATGAGAAGTCTGTTCAGTGTCAAAACTAGATGGAGTCTGAAAGCTAAGTAAAACTTAGATTGTGCATGATATAGTATATGCATAAAGTAAAATCAAAGAAGTAAACATGGGTTTTATTTCTGTAGTTCTGTTGTCATTCATACCCATCATACTCAAAATGTCATGTCACAATAAGACAAATTCATTGGATTTGAATTGACAAGTTGAACACATTTGGTTGACTAAAAGGCTCCTACAGATCACATGTCAGGCACAAAGTCCTGAGTATCAACAAACCAACTGGCAACTGTGTTATGTGCAATACCTGTAAGAACCACATTCAATTTGAGGTCAAATATTATTTTCCATTATTTACAGGTTGATATTTACTTATGTGTCTTTCTATTTTTATTTACTATTTTTAATTGTATTTATCTGTTACCCTTAGACATACACTAGTCCCTTTAGGACAGACTGTTGACACTTAAGGACACTTAAGGGCACTTTTGCAACCGTGTTGTGGACCATGCAGTTTGAGTTGTGGATTATCCTGTGGACTTTTAGATTGCACTGAGATAGACAGCAACATCTTTATTACGTATGAGGCTTTCATCTCAAATAAGAGTATGGTTACTTTTCATCAACAGTTACTCGAGTAGAACTAAAGTTAGTCATTAAAATAATAATATTAATATTAATAATAATAACAATAACAATAACAATAACAATAATAATGACAAAATAATAGTTACCTGAGTGGTACGTAACAGAAAATAAAAAAGGACAATATTCCCAGTCTGTATCTCTCAAGTATGATCACAAAATATTACATTATTATACACTATTATAAACAAAGTATCTTGTATGACAATAAAACTACACAAGAAGACCCCCTGAGGTTAAAACAGTATGTCAGTCATGTCCACATGTTTAAAGTAATTCGTCTTTTCATCAGGTTACACCAATAAGCATGACCAGTGGTTCTCTGTTGTTCCACTGACTTCATACAACTGCAGCCCACTGCGCTGTGCGCTGTTAATTCATCCATAAGTATTAGCAGTTAGCGCAATTTGAAAGTTGTGGCTGAGGTAGGATTGATAAACAGAGCACCAGCAGACATGGGACCAGCTGACCACCTTCTTTGTAACGGAATGTGCATGAATGCATAAAATAACAAATAAAAGTAGCAGCATTAGTAATGCCATTGTATCCAAATGTAGTGTGTTACTACCCACCACAAAGAATGAGAATTTTAATAGGCTTATAGCATCACTGCTCCAAAATTAGGGCACAAACACATCTGACTATTGTTATATTTGTGTATTCTAACCCCGGTGGTGTCAAACGGACTTGGAGGCAAATAAAAAATATATATCAAAAAGTGATTCACAGCAGTAGTAGGCTTACTTTCATGTCTTATAACAAGCACTAGTGCTTCAATCAATCTCTGTTGTATGATGATATTGGTATTTGAAAGCACAATGAAATGGCTTTGACATTGCTTGCAGCCTATGGGAAAAACAATTAAATGAAGACAGGAGGGGCCCTCTTATGTAGACTCCGGCCACGCGCAATGAGTGATGGGCGGAGTCAGCGCAGGGTGGGCAGGTAAGGACAGATTGACAGTAAGGTAGGTAGGCTGTCCTTACAATATCTCCAGGGCCGCTAAAATTGATTTGATGAGGTTATTACAGCACTGTCGCTGCCACAGACCATGGATTTTTTTCCTTTTGTTTCCAGATGGTTTTATATTTTGATTGCTGTCTGGATGTTAAGAGATTCTCTACAAATATAATAAAAAATGCTTCTGAAAAGAATTACCAACCCCAGCTTTAAGTGCAACAGCTTGATTTAGGATGGTGTGTTCTGTAAAGATGTGGGCACAACAGTCTCTGAGTCCCATAATGTCCAATTCATTTTTCATTTCCTTTCCTGATCTTCATGGGGCTGGTCAGGTCAGAGGTGGCAGTGGTTGTCTCAAAATATGCAGTTCTTAATCCAAAACCTCTGTTTCTTCCCCAAAGCTGATGAATTCATTTCTGCCACAGGCAATACGTATTTCAGCAAAAAATTTAAAATAAATTAATTAATAAATGTCACGTTAATAAAAATGTAAATTTGTCCGACACCAATTCTAAGTGCTATATCGTAGCAACTTGACTTGTTTCAGGTTCTTGAAGATGTTTCACCTCTCATCCAAGAGGCTTCCTCAGTTCTAATTATCTGGAGGGGAGTTGCAGGCTTTTAACCTCTATGTGGGAGTGTCCTTACAAAAACGTTAAGGACACGTGTGAGCTCTGAGTTTCAGAGTCGTTAGGGCCACTAGTGGGTCACTGATCCAACTGGCCTTCATGTGTTGTTAGTGCTAGGTGAGCCCAGGTGTGAATGGTTGTTAAGCTGTCTGGGGAGGGAACTCAGTACAGCATTGTAGGAGGGTGATAAGTAATGTCGTAGGCCACCTGCTCTGTTCAAATACGGTCGTTCCAGTTTGACATAGATGGATTCTTTTACTCCTCCAGTTAGTTAGAACTGAAGATGCCTCTTGGATGACAAGTGAAACATCTTCAAGAAACTGAAACATGTCCAGCTGCCTACATACAGCACTTAGAATTACCATGACCTGGATACATCACTTCTAGAAAGCTGCTAATCCCCATTACTCTGTGATTGACATACACAGCACAACACTTATCTACACACCTGATACTCCCTAACACATTTGTTTTCATTGTAATAAATAGCCTCTTCTCTATACACACGATATGATTAATATGAGCAACCAACTGTCTTCCTACCTTTCGCAAAACGACCTCCTTGACCCTAATCACTGAGCCGCCAGAGCCTCGTCCCACTCGTCAGTCCTCATCCTCCTCGACTTATCCTCTGCATTTCACACAGTCAACCACCAAATCCTCCTCTCCAATCTGGCCAAAGTTAGCATTGCTGACTCTGCTCTAACCTGGTTCGCATCATACCTGACAGAACGCACCTTTCAGGTCATGTGAAATGGCTCCTTGTCCAAACCCTGCTCCCTGGAAACGGGTGTCCCTCAAGGCTCAGTTCTTGGACCGCTTCTGTTTTCACTATACACTAGATCACTAGGCACTGCAATCACATCACATGGATTCTCTTACCACTGCTATGCAGACGACACCCAGCTGTTCCTCTCCTTTCCCCCCATCCTCCAACACCCACGTTGCCACGCGCATCTCTGAATGTCTGGCAGACATCGCCGCTTGGACAACTGCGCATCATCTCAAGCTCAACCTCAGTCAGTCACTGTCGAGGACGTCACGGTGTTGCCTTCATCGACTGTGAGGAACCTGGGTGTAATCCTCGACGACAGACTATCCTGCACCCCCAACATCACTGCGGTGGCCCGATCCTGCAGATTTGCCCTTTACAACATCCGCAGGATCCGGTCTTTCCTAACAAAGGAAGCGACGCAACTCCTGGTTCAATCGCTAGTCATCTCCCGCCTCGACTACTGCAACTCGCTCTTGGCTGGATTTCCAACCTCTGCGACTAAACCGTTGCAACGTATCCAGAACGCTGCAGCGCGCCTCGTTTTCAATCGACCCAAATTCTCCCATGTGACCCCCCTCCTCCGTGACCTCCACTGGCTTCCTGTTGCAGCCCGCATCAGATTCAAGACCATGGTGTTGGCCTTCAAGGCCGTCAACCGAACTGCACCCATCTACCTCCAAAAACTGATCAGACCACACACCCCTGCGCGAGCACTTCGCTCTACTACATCAGCTGGCCGGCTGGTACCACCATCACTGAGAGCAAACAAAGACCGCCCCCACTCTTCTCTGTTCTGGCACCTCAGTGGTGGACCAATGTCAGGACAGCAGAGTCACTCGCCATCTTTCGCAAAAGACTCAAGACTCACTTGTTCAGACTTCACCTTGACCCCGCATAGCATGACAAATATTCAATATACAAATATTCCTGGCAGAGAGTGGAGAAGGACCTCAACACCAAGAGCACAAAAGATATGTGGCAGCCACATTTTATGCATTTGATTTCCTCCACAAAGACTCAGCTGTGAAGTCTACTCTGGCTCCAGAGGACCGGACACTGTCAATAACCACAGCGGATGTGAGAAAAATCCTGCTGAGAGTGAATATAAATTAGGCTGCTGGTCCAGATAATATGTTTGACTGTGTACTAAAACATGTTCCAGTCAGCTAGCTGATGTTATCACTGACATTTGTTCCCTCCTGCCTCAAGACAGCCATCATTGTTCCTGTACCTAAAAAGTCTGCTGTGTCTAGTCTTGATGACTGCCCTGTGCGCCTCGAAGACAACATCCCGGCCGGCCTGGACCCTCACCTGTATGCTTTCAGAACCAACAGATCCACAGAAGATGCCTTATCTACTGCCTTTCACTCTTCACACACCTGGAGAATAAGAACAGCTACATCAGGATGCTGTTTGTTGACTTCAACTCAGGACTCAACACAATCTCACCATGATGCTAAACAGGAAAACTAAACACTCAAGAGTAACACACTCTGCAACTGGATATTGGACTTCCTCACAAGCAGACCCCAAAGAGTTTGGATTGGCAGTCACACCTCTTTTAGATTAGTGCTCTACACCAGAGCCCCCCAGCGCCATGTGGTCACACCCATGTCTGCACTCCCAGATATCAAGAGAACTCTACTGACAACACATTTATCGAGCCTCATTGTTAACAACGATGAGAGTTCATATCGGGAGGAAATCAACATCAGCAGAGTGGCAGAATTGGCAGAATTCAAAAAATCATGAAACACAAAATTCAAATGTGGTGGAAATGTAAGTGTATAATGGGTTTTGGCAATGGATGGGGGAAAATGGCTCGCTGGTACCCCCTAAACCTCAGCCCCTGGGACTACTTTCACTTACATGTGTGAATTTCGCACCCAACTTCACACGTTTGATAAAAGTCCCGGTCTGAACACATTATGCAAAATTCAGTTACAGTCATAGCGCGTGACAGCAGAAAATGTCATTTTTAAACACTGAGGTCCCCCTCCTAGGGATGTGAAGATTGTGAGTTTTCATTGAAGGGTGTTGCCATGGCGGGGCCGCGAAAGACAATGTGTCATCGCGATATACAAAATACAACTCCACTGAACATGTTCAAATCCGCTCCAAACTTCACACCTGAACACACGTTAGTCATAGCGCCCCCTAGTGGCAACAGGAATTGAGATGTTTCTCTACTTCCATGTACTCCTGCTAGAAGGTTGACCAAAATCCACCTCGAATTTTGTCAGAAAATCCATAACACCTTAATGCTGCTATACGGTAAAGATTGTGGGTTCTAGGTGGATTCTGATGCAGTTGCAAGGCATTATTTTCCATGAATCAAGACGTTGTTATGACTTCTGTGTACATGGTCCAATCTTTACCAAATTTTGTTTGATCAGATTCCCACTCATAACACCTCTACATGAAAATTAGGAGGTATAGTCATTGCGCCACCTACTATCAACAGGAAATAAGCCTTCTGTGACAATAATTCTTTGATTAACATAAAATCTTCATAGTGCTGTCTTGTCTTGATATACTTCGACCTAACATGTAATTACTAAGTGTTCTCTAGTGCCGCACAGTGGACACAGGATGTCACACAGTGTCAGAAACACATGACATGTCCATGGCATGTCTGGCTGCTGGCCCGCAGCTGGCGCACAGGGAGGCGAGGGCCTATTCAACACTGCTTGCAGTTTTAGTTCGGGCTCGAGCACCAAGCGGTGCAAAGACCCTTTTAAAATGCAAGGAATTATTCTTTCTTTCCCTAAAATAAATTGCTATTTTGAGGGCCTTATCACAAACTTGAAACTTTGCACAAAATTCAATCGGGGTGGGAATTTACATATTTTATGGGTTTCAGCGATGGGCAGGGAAAAAAATTGCATGGTAGCTCTCCCTAAAATGCAGCCCAGCCCAGGAATGCTTTCACATACATGTGTGAGATGTAGTACACATGTTCATCACCACTGGAACGTACAAGAAAGTCTCTGGTGACCTAAACCCAACAGGAAGCTGGCCAGTTTTAATTTTGTGCTCAGTTTTGGTGATGTTTTTAATTGTTCTTTTTGTTATCATCAGTAGCAGTAGTAGTAGTAGTGTTAGTGCTAGTAGTATTTACTATCATAGATGTTATAATTCTTCTTAAGTATTTCTACTGCATAACTGCTGCATTGCACTGGCTGTGGTGGAGGAGGGAGAAAGGAGAGAAAAAAAATATCCCTACGTGAACAAGGGGGGGATGAACCTCGACTTTAAATAAAAGATGCCGCATGTGCTCGTGTAACATAAATAATACTAATAATGGTAGTTCTGTATATGTTATTTACATCCTTACCCATAAACTAAAGCACTAGTATTAGAAATTAAATACATTTTAATGCATCTGAATTATAAAGAAAAAAATGATAATCCCACCCCTGCCAACAACACACCGTCTGCCCATGGCTCATAATCTATATCGCTCCTTGTTTACTTTGTCTCTGGTTCCCCTGCTGGGGCCCAGCCTTCCAGCTGCTCTCAATCAAACACAGACAGTGATACGCCCCTAAAGCCACAGAGAGCAAAAAGAGCATTTGTGTCACACCATAATACATTTTTTTCCTTTTAATAACAGTGAAAGGTTAACATTTGTGACAAAAAATAAATTTCAGTTGGAATTTAACTCAGTAAATACCATAAACAAAGCATATTGCACAGGCCTATCAGTGCTTCAGTCCAGGAAGTGATGGGCTTCATGTCACTCAGCAGATCTGGAATCAGCCTCTGTCTGATTTGTGATTCTAGCATGGCCATGTGATTTGGTGGGAGGGCACGAAGTTTGAAAAACATGTACAAGCACTCATGTGGCCCACACTGCAAACAAACACCCATACAACATCAATTAGTACTCTATGAGTATGAGTTAATGAGCAACTCTGAGAGAAAGAGCACAGCCACACTTCAGAATAATGGCTGCTGCTTGCAGCCACAAATTCAAAGCGGAGGATTTAGCCAATACACGTACAATGGCTTAAATATATTTGAATTAGGCTCAACAACCACCTAAATTATTATAAGGAGGATGGAAAGAGTAAATACTAAATCGATATTGTAAACTACTGCAGAACGTAATTTGCAGCTCCAGACCAAAGTTAACAGAAATGACAGCACAGCTGGTGAGCAAAATAAATAACATGAATATTACAATCATGTCCAGTGCATTACAGCTCTTCATTTACAGAAAGCGAACATAGACCAGAGCACGTAAAAAACGCTAAACTCGTGTTAGTCAAATGGTGCTTGTGTTTTACAAAGAAATATATTCACCTTGATGAAACGTATCATTTATTTAACTATGATCCATATATCTTACATCCGTCACAGGCAGTACAACTGTACACAAATGTTAAACAATAAATGACATTTTGCCCTCATACACGTATTGCAGCCCACAGCAGCGTTAGATCCACAGCTCAGCTGCTGAAATGAACAAGAGAAGTTCACAGAACAATATTTTTCAGGGAGTAAGAATATGGTTTTGTTTAAAGCTCGCTGGCTGTATGTCATTTTTCTGCGCGCTCACAGAGGATGATGAAGCGGACAGGTAGCAGGACACAGGCAGCAGTGAGGAGACACCTGCAGCTTCCACCGGACAGCAGCGACACGCAGCCGACCTTCAGCCCGGAGGATGATGCTGTTTGACAGGCACCTCTGACACGGCATCACCCACCGACTGCACCGCTGATATACAGGCCATTTACTGCGCCGCGATTCAACACATTCAATACATTTCCATTCAGAATTGATTCAACAAAATGACAGAAGATTGTGTCCGTCCTGCTGCAGGCCTGCTCCTTAAAGCACGGCGATGAAAAACTGTCACATATTGATCTCTGCGTGCTATCCATGGCGCTTTGCAGGCGGTGTTTTGCTTCCATCTGACTTCTCTGATCAGATTAGAAACTGGATATAATCCTCTCTCACAGAGCGATTTTCAATATTACTAAAGTATATTCTATTGGGCGAATTTGACAGATGTCTAAACCTTGTCAATCTGAGCCGCGTGATGCTCTGACTGCTGTTAAAGCTCAGTGAGGATGTTATCTACAGACTGAGGGCGACAACATGTTGATACACGAGACCCACAAATTCGGGTCATAGCAAACATCCCCCCCTCCCCCTCCTTTAAAGGCCTATATGAAACACTGTTAGAATATTCATTTAAATAGGCCTTACGAATAAAAGGAAAATTCTGATTAATATTTTTAAATAAAATTAATAATTGACCAATTTTAATAATTAATTCATAATTTAATAATTTTGTAACAAATTGCGATACCTTTTGTTTTAGCCTCCTGAACACGTTGCTGGTGATGCGATGCGCTTATTTGTCGCACAGATGTTTCTCTTGTCCGTAATAATTTAGCACAAAACAAAAGAAATACAACAGCACGTGTTCACCATCTTCTCATATTATATTCTATATCTTTTTTTCCTCTCGCTCTGTTTTATGGCTTATTTATGATCTTCCGCTGTTCACAGAGATATTTTCACTTCACACATCCAGCCGGTCCAAACGCTGCGGACTGGGTTTAAACAGAACACCAGGTCGGCAAATACTGTTCAAGAGTCGACAGGCACAGAACAGGTTGAACAGAACAGGTTGAACAGAACAGCGTAGTAAACGGCATGAGAGGCAAATTATAACGATCTCAAAGCTTCACTTCTTGATCCAATCATCTGTTTATACTGTATGTGCCTGCTGCTCTCTGTCCGTACTGTAGCCTATGTAGGTCGGGACGGCTGACAGTCTGTACCGGCTGGACCGACTTCACCTCCGATCACTGATGAAAAGTCGGCGCAGAGACAGCAACAGGACAGCCGCCTCTCAAGACCCAATGAGCTCCCTGTACAGCCGGCTCTGCCAGCTGAGAGGCAAATTAACGACAATACAGGAAGACGCACAGTTCAGTAAACACAACGTGCTGATAGAAACCCCAGCTGTTCTTATCAGGGAGGTCACATGATGTCCAGCAGCATCACAGCTGAGGCTGCACTGACGAACCGAGAGCGTTCATGTGTGGAGCGTCACTGACCTCTGCTGGACACACTGCTGCCTTCACGTGCTCTTCCCGAGCTTCATCTGCAGAGACCAGGTTTGAGAAACTTTGAAGTTGATTTTCATGCAAAAAAAAATAAAAATAAGTCAGCATTTCTTTAACATCATTGATATAATATGTGGATTTCATGTGCAGATGACAGAAATCTTCTTGACTTGCTTTCTGGAAAATAAAGTGAACAGAGGTTGAACATACCATTCCAGCTGTTCTTTGTGAAAGGTTGTTTTGATTAATCTGTACGTTTCCAATAAACTCAAAACTCGTAGCTGGGGTGAAAGGAAACATTAGGAAACTGGTGAGTATTTGCAGAACCAGCAGTGGAACGAGGCTGTGCAGATATTTTGCTTAACGTACAACAAGGACATTTCAGCTGCCTGTGAAACAGTCTGTTTAATACTGACTCCCCTCTATGACCCCATGAGCAAACAAGACCAACAGCAAGAATATTGGCTATTTCCATAGTTATAGTTATTCATACCTGTCACATTTCGGTCATGATTTAAACAATTTTTTTAATGATGCTACTCTGTTAAGACAGAGTGGATAAAAACTACCATAAAGGCGTTCTGTGATCGTCATGGTTTAAGGTCCGTAGCAATTATTTTACATGAAAATAAACTAGAATTCCCATATAAGGCATGCTATCCATTCAGTTTCAGCCTAGACTGCTGAAAACGAATTAAAATGGTCAAACTACAGAGATTGTATGCGTTTAAAAAACTAAAAATAATGTTTACAGTCCTGCTACATTTTTTTCCCCCCTTAGTTTGCATCATTGAGCTGTCAGATATTTAGACTGTCTGGGCTGAACATCAGAGGTTCTTTAAAGACTCTTCACATCTTCAGCCTAACAATCACTGTCATGTTGTAGACTCAACTGATCACAATGTATGCACACCAATGAGAGCGATCTGTAATACGAATGTATTCACCCTCTCTGCCGGATTAAAGTCACCACCACCCACACCACATTTATTCTGATAACGGAAAACCGTGCTTAACCAGACTAAATAAATCAAAATGTCTCAAATTAAGCAAAACTGAAGCAAGTAGAGAAACGCTTTGTTAATCCAAAGTCTGAGCCAGGCATTTCCCATCATGCTTTTACAGTCGGTGGAGAGCAGATGCAGTTCCTGGCTCAGAAAACTGAAGCTGTGGGGATTTACCCAAACCACGGGTGGATGGTGTAAACTCATGATTATCAATGGCGAGAATATTGGCATTGCCCATCTCCTGTGTACATTTGTTCAATAAAGCCAAAAATAGGATAAAATAAAGGCAGATTCAATTCTTGTTTTGAAAATGCAGTTCTAATGTGTCAGCATGGATACGCTCCTTTTGTTTTGTGTAATTTTAGAGAGTTACTCAAACACATAGAATCTTGAAGGTAAAAAATATATAAATCCAACAAGCATTTATTGTGTGGATGGAGATAACGCTTGATATTGTGTTACCCAACCGTTATTAAAAACTCTTAAATCCCTTTGGAAGATCCTCAAGTAAATTCTGAAGAAACGGCAGCTTTGAATGAGAATTTGCCAACAACCCCCTGAAAATACACAACTGTGTCCAACAAAAGTCTGCTTTAAACCAAACCAGCCTGAATTAGCTGGTTGCCTGAACCTTAACGCCGATTTCCACCGATGAGACTGCAGCAGCACGAACAGAAGCCTCTCCTACACAAATTCAAGGAACAAACAATGTGTCAATAAAATAAAAATTAAAAAAAGTCAACCTAATCTGACATGGGGTCTTTCATTTCCTGGAGCCAGGTTAATGAGTAAAGGGAAAACTCTTAAAATCAGTAAAGTGTATGAAATTATTTTATTACAAATATTTTTTTTAAAAAGGCCTCAATACAAAATATTAAGAATCAGTGTACTTGTATCAAAATTCAGCCCAACAACTATAAAAAAAGGAAAACTAAGCTGAGGCCATATGTGGAGCGGCAGACTACACGGGCAGTGTCCAGGGGTGCTACCACTACTCACCTTCAGTGCAGCACAGCAAACAGTGCAGTCAATAGTGTATACCTGTGTGTTTACTCACATACAAAACGTGAAGGGACCTCACCACGGGTGCCGAGCCTCCCAACAATATGGCACTCTGCTTAGGAAAACTAAACAAATGGTCAGAAAAACAAATAATCACATAAAGAATGTAGCAAACAACAAAGTAAAGTAAGGTAACCCAGTTGGTTTAAAACACAAAACTAAAGGCACAACTGTGGCCAAAACAGCAGTGTCATTTTGCAGGTGAACCTGAAAAAGGGGAAACTAAAATTAGCTTAGTTCACTGCATGTTAAAATACATTTTAAAACTAAGCCTACGCACCACTCATGCACCAGACAAAGAGAAAATGCTCTGAGCAAACAGGGATTCCTCACATGGATGCCGCTGGGACAGCAAACACTGCCAGCCGCAGGAAGCAGAGCAGAACAATGGCTCACAGGTGCCTTATAGCTAGGAGGAGTTGAGTCCAGGCTGCATTCACCAGCACTACACCTTGCTCTTTGCTAGGGGAGTATACCCCACCACAATCAGAAGCCATACCTGATTAAGTGTTTCTCCATGCATCTCCCATTGGCTTCAATACTGTTGTGACCACAGTCTGGAACCAAAGCAAGAATCAGAGATGTAATGACCTTTCCTTCTTTCTTAGGTTCCTTGGACTCTCACAGTGATGATGTATTTCCACTTCTTTGGTTTTCCAACAAACTAGTGCATAGAGTGCTGCAGTTATTAGATGTTATAAAGTGATTTAGTAATGAGTCCAGGAAATCAGTTAGCATTTTTGCACTTCTGGTTCCCTCGTCTCAAAGTCACAGAGTTTTTTCGGTTATGCCTAAAATAAGGTCTGTGGTTTCCACATGCTTAAGATATTAAAACTTTTTAGTCTATGACATAAAATACATCACTTAATGTCCCACAACTGAATCATAAAGAGCGTATGTGTCTTAAAAACGGTTGTTGCTAACAAGTGTCTAAATGAGAGCACAGAAATTGTCGGGGACATTAAACGTCTCATGCTAAACAAGGAGGCTTCTGTCGGGGCAACCACACATGACACATGAGGCCTCCACCACTCTGTGACTGACCCCACTTATCAGTACATTCATTAATAAATGTTTGTCCATAAAGTTACATTCATTCTCTCATCACATTCCAGCTCTGCTTTGCTTAACCCAAATTATTTCCGCAGTTAATTTAATATGTATGCTGGACCCTCACCTGCCTGATCAGCAAGAGCTTTTATTGATGCTATAATTTAGACTATGAAATGAAATTGCTGGTCTCATGATTAAAAGCAGCTGTGTTCATAACTTTTATTGATGGTTTACCAATATTAATATTTCCCCATAATCTGAATTATAATTCCCCTACATCTTTTCTACATCTAAAATACTGTGAAGCTTTTTTGGGACGGAGTGCATGAGTGGTTAGTTACACACAATGTGATTCCTGCTTTGAATGTTTTGACGCAAAAGCCAGACGTGTCATTATATTTCAATTATATGTCACTTTATACTCACAAATGTAGATTTCTGAAGTTGCTCCATGTTTTTTGGCATTTAAAAAATTCAATCAAAAGCTATAGACTTTCTAAATGACTTGAGTTACATATTGATTTAAACCCTCTTAAAGTTCATTTACTTTTTTCAGATGTTTTGTCTGTTGTGTTTGTCTATGTCTTTGTCATTATTCCTCTTGCTGCTTGGAATATCTACGAGCTGTGTTCAACAGTTGTAACTCAAGCTTGTTATTTGAAGATGTTAAATAAAGGTTTTTTTTATTGAAAATGAAAAATGTTGGCTGTTATTTAGTGGGTCACCGACAGGGGTCGCTAAAAGACACGGAGTGAACACTGAAGACAACGTGAACCCGAAAGTGAAACTAGAGAGCGGACAGACCAGGACTGCAGAATGGAGGTAGGTCCCACATATATTCACATTGGAAACATAATAAGCTTATTAAGGCTGAAGGATTGTGATCCATTAAAGAAGGACTAGGTTTTAGTTTTAGATTTCGTTGAGTGGTGTTCTTACATTATCCCAAGTGTTTCCAACAGTGAGACATCCGTAGGCTCGTTTTATTCAGGTGCATGGTGAGTTTGGTCGGATCAGAATGAGGAAGTACACAAAGAGCGCGTTAACACATCAGCCCTTAACATTTCTGCCCGAGTCAAGTAGATTCTCATCGGCTGTTTAACAATGAAGACAACATCTCCCATGTCTGTGATGAAGAGACTCCAGCAGCAGACATTACACTCTGCATGCTTTACAGCTGTTCGTGTCGTTTAGTTGAAAAAGACGGAGGAAAGAGTTTCGATTTAGTCTCGATCGATTAATTCACAAAAGCAAAATACATAAACATCTTTGAGTTTGGACAGAGAGCAGACAAGTATTCAATAAAACCTCCGGTTTGGGTGCCTTAACCTCAAAACTTCAAAATAAAAGCTTGCTGTTCCAAACAAATACATCAGAGAGAGTTTCTTTTTTTATCAAGTGATGCAGCACAAAAAGTGAGAGACTTAACAGAAAAACACGATGTGGGAGACAGACAGTA
Source organism: Pagrus pagrus (assembly GCF_965226575.1). Lineage (NCBI taxonomy): Eukaryota > Metazoa > Chordata > Actinopteri > Spariformes > Sparidae > Pagrus > Pagrus pagrus. The sequence goes on from NC_140192.1 coordinate 29,290,448, forward strand.
CGTGCAAACAGTACAATTGTGTGTGTGTGTGTGTGTGTGTGTGTGTGTGTGTGTGGGTTGTGGGGGGGATGGAGATACCTGAAATGGACGAAGAGAACGACAAAAAATAACCAGAGAAGGCAAACTTTGAGTAATGGTAATAATATATGAAAAGGTTTGTTGAAAAGCTGAGGCAAACTGAATTGGCGGCATTAACATATCTGAAGTAGTATATAAGAGTATGAGGAGTTATAATAGTGGGCTGAGAATGAAGGATTTGAAATATACTCTTGGCTGGAAGCTAACCTACATTGTTGGCTTGAATTTGCATTGAGAAGCCGCTGAAGGAGTAACAGTGGGAAAGAGTCAATTACTGTGAACGGGACTGAAAAGTTGAATACGTTTCATAATGATTTAAAGATGGGCAACATTAATATTTAAACAGAGTGTCTGGCTTTAACAATGGATGAGCAGATAATATAGTTTGAATGGTTGGAAAAGTGAGAAAATGTGTGTGTTGGCTTGTTGGCACACACATGTTTGGCAGTGTTTGTATCGCCCTTTTCACACAGAGATGACACACTAGCGCCACATGAATGGCCCACCGCCACTGCAGTGTGTCATTTAACGCAGCATGCCCACGTTGCAGAACCAAAAGTGGCGTGATGGTACACATCATAGCGCTGAGATCTGCTTGGTTGTTCTTGAACGTGTTGTCCCGGTTTCCACCTGTAAATCTAAACACGTATCCTCCAACTGTTTATAATTAGATGGATGCTGTTATAAAGTGTTGTAATTGAGATCCTGACCAACCATGCGTCATAGAAAGTAACAAAGAGAAGTTTTTAGCTTTAAATTACATTACATAACCACCATCAGTAAACAGCAGACCCTGTCTGGCTCTCACTCGCTGAGAGGGAGGTTGTTTTCTGAGGGAAGTTCACTGAAGACTCGGTCAGGAGGGCTGATCGTCGCGGTGATTTTTGCTCATTAAATTTGGTGTTTTTTTTTCAATATATACGTTTCCAGAGACAGTAACTACAATGGCACAATAGTGAAAAGTGACAGGGAAATTGTGAGTTAAAGTTTTTTGCTCTGAATCGCGTCCCATAATCACCGCCATTCAACTGCAGGCTCTGGCTCTGCTGAGTCGGTAGGACAGACAGGATGATGGACAGTTTTCCACGTATCAATTCAGTATTTTTTTTCCTCATAAGTTGCCAGACACTACCAGTTAACACAGTACTGTTGTTTGGTCCTGTAACGTTGCTTTCAAGAGCCTTTATAACACTACAAATTTGTTTTGTTATTTTTTTTTTTTTTAACCATTCCTCTGTGGTGAGCTTGAATAGCAGGTACAGTAGAGACATGAAAATACAGACAATAACAGTAATAACTGTGTTCGTGGCTGACTTATCTAACAAGGCACTGAATAAAGAAGGCTACGTTTGGAGGAGCCAGCGCTGCGATCTGCGGACAACCGACTGTACACGGCCGTCCACACCAAGATCAATAACCAGGCTATAACAATAACAATGTAAACAGCGGCACCAAGAATGCGCTGCGCAACTGTGTCAGCAGCTTAGGAAAATGAATATTGATGGATAACATGGATATTGATGAACTTAAAATTGCATTTACAAAACATGTAGGGCCCACTTATACACATTCAAATGACCTCTTAGTAGTTTTTTCATCAGTTAGTTGTTAAGACAGCAATAAAAATGAAAGAAATTGACAAATATATATTGCAACAATCACAGTATCCCAAATTATCCCAAATAATTCTTCATTCCAATAAATCAAAAGGTCCACAAGTATGCAGTAACCTATAGTTCCCTCAAACAATGTAGCGAAGATGCACATCAGAGGGGATTTAGAAGTGGTTATACGCAATGCCGACTAAAAAATATGTATTCTATGCCGTATACCTGCACCTCTGGTTAAAGTTACACTCTGCAACAGCTAATTAACAGCGATCTCCACACTGCCTTCGAGCTGTGCATAAATATATACTTCAGACTGTATGTTTTACTCACAGGCTTATGCAAGGACAAACAGTAACTTAATGTTACACATCTTTAGTTCATTTAACTTAGTTCACAGAACAATTGGGCTCTTATAGAGAATAGCTGGGCTTGTAGTTCTGATTGGGCTATTTGGTGTCATTCGATTCTGACAACACTGGGTTCAGGCTGCTACATACCAAAATGCTGCAAAAAATCTGATAAAATTGACACTCCCCCCGCTCAGTTTTTCTTCATTTCCAACTCAGAAACTCAACACAGCCTAATCCCCATTATAATGTACTAGCGCTAAAAATCACATTGCTGCATTACTACCAGAGAAAAGATTTCATCCAAATTTCTAAATAGAAATGTGTGGAATATTGCATTGAGATGTACTGTAGGTATGTGGCTAATAGCTAACTTCAGCTGTCATGTCTTGTTGCAGTTTTTGAAAGACATCACCATCACCATTGATGAAGCTAATTTCAAAGACCCTGGCAGATTATCAAAGATTCTTCATTCACATGGTCCAAAGACAAAAGGTTCCTGCTACAAAGTGAGAGGAACCTATGAAGAACTGGAGAACCTTTATATCCTTCTGTCACCAATGAGGCGTCAAAACATTCCTGCCAAACATGCACAAATCAGTCATCGGGATGAACAGGCTTTAACTGCTGTCAGATCTGTGGATGTATCTGCTGTTGTTATGCTCTACATTGAGCAAAGGTGTGCAGAACAGCTTGACAAAATTTGTGGGAACACTTTTTTCATTGAAACACAGCCTGGCCTTGGAACAGTGCACAATAACCCAAGTAGCACAGTACAGGTGATTTTCAGACCACGGCATGTGTCTATACACCCTGTCCGTGCTGACTTTGTCAGACAGCAATTCATCACGTTCTACCAGAGAACTGCTTCCGACCTGCAGGTTACATCTGTCTCTGTAAGTCCACATGACCACAAAGACCTGCAGAGGAGATTTCCACATCTCCTTTTTAAACCCAGCAGCAACAGATATGAAGAAACAGTGACCGGGCCTTTTGTGCACATTGTTAAGTTGAAAGAGTTTCTTTTACAAAATACAAAAAGCTCAAGCAAGCGTCCCAGCAAATATCTGGCAGACACTCCAAACAGCACATCTGGTCCTTCACAGAGCAACGATCCTGAAGAAGAAGCATGTCCAATCTGTATGGAACCCATATTAAAAACAGAGAAAAAGACTCTACAGTGCAAGCATTCATTCTGCAGAGACTGTCTGAAACAAGCGTTTGACTACAAGCCAGTATGCCCAACATGTGGAAAGTTATATGGCATTGTGAAAGGTACACAACCTGATGGAGGTAAAATGAATGTCACCAAGACTTCTTCATCTTTGCCTGGATATGAGAACTATGGAACAATAATCATCCATTATGATATTCCAAGTGGCATCCAAAAGGTAAGACTGAAGATATGACACTCAACAATTCCAATGTCACTTTGACTTTTGCAAACAGTATTTGACAAAATAATCCAACTCAAGGTTTGCTGACAGTCCAACTCAAGGTTTGCTGACAGTCCAACTCAAGCTTTGCTGACAGTCTTTAGGCATGTTAGGACCTTTGGTTGCATGATGACAGAGGGACATCAGGGATCTACTGGGATCAACAGTCGCATTAGATCCCTGTTCAAGCCTGGTATTACCATCCTTCCTGAGTGAGCTGATAATAAGTGGACAGCTCTAAGTACAGGGGTGAACATCCCCGAGACGCATTACAGATGCATTTGAGATCTGATCACTCAGACCAGAGGTCGACCGATAGTGTGCTTTTAAGGCCAATATAATAACGATAGTTGGGAGAAGGAAAAAGCTGATCACCGATTAATCGGCCGATATTAAGAAACATATTTTTTATATTACATATATGAAAGCTGGATAAGTACAACATAGTCATCTATATTCATATTTTAAATGTTTTTATTTCTTCTTTTAAATGTAACACCTTCTTAGAACTGTTGAACTGAACATTAGGGCCCTCTCTATCCCACCTTCTTGGTGACAAGTTACGTCTCTATTCTGTACAGTTGAGGATAAAAAATTAATCTGCTTCCTCGACTTCACTTTTTCATTTCAGTCCCTACCTATAAGAGTTACAATCTCAAATATATTAAATACACTAGTTTCTATATTTATCTGACAGAAAAAGAGCCCCAGGATAAGACTTAAGACTCTTTTTCTGTTGAAAGATAAGGGAGGCCTGGGCTTGCCAAATTTAAATACTATTATTGGGCTATTACTGGCATGGATAAGAAATGATGAGGAAATAGGGTGGACCCAGACAGACCAGTATCAGTATTGCCTTTCATTATATTATTAAGTCTGTCAATAGAAATACATTTGAAAATGAATAGATAAAACATACTCTGAAGGTTTGGACGACAGTTGGAAAAAAATGCTCAGGGGACTGGAGTCAATTTCAAGAGCTATGCCAATTGTAGGCAATATAAGATTTCCTCTTTCTACCTGGGACAGTTGGTTTAGATGGGCCGACAAAGGTTTTAGCACAATTAACCAATTATTTGACAGAACAAAATCAAATCCTTTTCCCAACTTCAGGAACAATTTATGCTCCCATCAAATGATTTGTACAGGTACCTCCAAATGAGTCACTATATTACAAGTCATAAAGACCCAAACAAATAGAAGAATACATTATTAGTATAGCAGAAAAATGCAACTAAAAAGCATGTCTCTCATATATATATATAGTCCCCTCCAAAACTATTGAAACAGCAAGACCGATTCCTTTATTTTTGCTGAACAGAAATAACGGAAATAAATAACACGCCCTGCATGGCGATATGGAGCAGTGCAAGTGGAAGATTCTGTTAAGACCAGATCATTCACATACTGCTGCTGTATTATGGGCCAAGTTCACCAGTTTACCTGAAACAAGAGGCCAGCATGTTTTGGAGTGAATTGTCCCTTTAAGTTGTTCACTTTAAAATATACTACCCTGTTCTACTGTAGTCTAGATATTTAGTCTCCTAATGTAGGTCTCAATTGGCACATGATTTGGAGGAATATAGCTCTCTTGTCAGCTACACCCAAACATCAATTACACCCAAAATTCATTCAAAATGATTCCTTGTGGTCTGGTGCTTCCCGGCAGTGCTCTTTTTGTAGAGGGAGATATTAAAGTTTTAACTCAGGATTCTGTGGAAAATAATTAGATTTTCTGAACTGAATCTGTTCTCAGAAGCGATATCTTTGCTTTATGTAGAAGGAATTATAGCAGCACGACTTTCCTGCCTCATCAGGATTGACATCATCATTTTTTTCTGGCTTTTGTGTGAGTGTGCGTCTGTGTATGTTATGTGATGTCCTTTTAAAGAATGTAATAAATAATTTGTCACAAAAAAGCTACTGTTGCCCAAAAGCTGTGGACCCCCAGTCACTTGAAAATGGGCACATTAAGCAGGGAAACCTCGACTGTGTGTCTGCAGGAGGAGCATCCGAACCCTGGTCAGCCATATGAAGGTGCATCCCGTACAGCATATCTCCCTGAGTCCCCAGAGGGCAGAAGCATCCTGAAACTGCTGAAGCAAGCCTTTGAGCAGAGACTCATCTTCACTGTTGGTCGGTCCACCACCAGTGGCAGGAACAATATTGTGACATGGAATGATATTCATCACAAAACTTCGACACATGGAGGGCCAACACAGTAAGGACTTTTATTTGGTCAAATTTAACTGTACTGATGTGCATTACATACCATTAGAATGTCCCTGCTCCAGTTTCCATCAGGTAATCATATCCACATTAGAAACTATAATTATGATTGTGTTCAAGTCACAGACATAAACCATTATGCCACTAAACCATTCAGCAGGATGTGTGATATGGATTTTCATTGTGACTATGAAACTGTCCATGTGAAGTCACTGAATTTCTGTCCTTGTGTTTGCAGCTATGGATACCCAGATCCTGATTATCTCAGCCGAGTTCGAGATGAACTGACAGTCAAAGGAATTAAATGAGTCGGTCAAATGAGTTAGTCAACTGTGTAGTGTGCAGAGCTAAGATGACAATTCGCACAACACACATGCAACACTACTTGACCCCCATGATTCGATTGTTGGCCACCGCCACTTACGACTTGTGCTATAAAAAGATGTACTGTATGATTTATGGCACATAGGACCACAAATCAAGAGGGATCGTTCATGTTTTTTTAATGTACAAATGAATAATATGGACATGTAGCATGGTGGTACAGTGGTTAGCACTCTCAGTACATATTCTGTCCTTCTTTTTCTAATACAAACTCACATTAGGGAACAATATAAGGTTTTTCATTTGTAATTCCAATTATTGTTGCTTGATTTATTTTGTGTCATTCGTGTTTGAAATGACCTTGTTTGAAGTCAGTCATCTACTTGAAGCATGGCAACCATGCAAAAATGACAAACTGTGACAACCTTTTAGGGTTTTTTTGTGTGATTGAAGATATTTAACGGAACTGTTGTGAAATGGGTTATTAACAGCTTTCTGTACATGTCCAGCTCTTCTCAGTCCAAAACATGGACATCGTCCATATACCACATTCCTCACTACAGTTGTTTCCTCTGTCTTTCTTCTCCTTTTATTCAGAACTATCTACTTGAATGTGTAAATATATGTGTGTGTGTGTGTATATATATGTATGTATATGTATGTATGCATATATATATATATATATATGCACAGATTCCTCAATGCCACAAGCAAAGCCTGCTGTTTGCTATATGAATAATCATTTATTTTGTAAACCTACTTTTTTTATGGATTTTCACTTTTGAAGACTTTTTGGCTGAATGCATCCAGACTCTGTGGCCTCAGATAGGCTTGGACAAGGCCTATCTGAGGAAAAAAAAGTAGGAAATGACCATCATGGCAATAGTTTGACTACATTTACAGTTCCTTCATGCCTTATCATTCCTCCACTTGAGTTGTATATACAGTATAGTACAGTACAGTATACAGTATCTATTAAGTCATTGTATTTGTCTTTTCCTTTATGACAGAGATATAGGTCAATGTAATCAGAATTTACAACTTTCAGGTATAAGACTGATTCATTTGATGTGATTGATTTCCTTATTAATTAATAAATAGATCAATTAATCAGTGGAATAGTGCCCATTCTATCCAGTGCTTAATAATATCTCATATACTGTATATGGTGAGAACATTTATTTTAAGTTGAGAAGTTTGCAATCAGTGCATGGATTTTAAAAATGGGCCAATTGAAAGTTAATTCAACAAGTATTCAAAAAGTCGCCAATTCCTTGAAATCTTTATGTAATGAAATATTAAAATATTAAGTTAATTCAAACAAATCTTTAAGGAGACAGCAATTATTTAAAAATGTACAATACTTTAATCAAATATATTTATTAAAGTGTTTCTTAAAAACAGTGTATTGAAAAGTAAATAAGCAAAGACTGTGTGAGTTACTGATGAAAAACAGGCCCTCATCCCTATTACTGCATCCTCTCACTGATTCTAGAGAGTTTGAATAAAACAGGATTCAATCTAAAGTTATATGTTGATGTCTCAGCCATCATGCAATATTTTGATACAACCTCCTGAGTTTGTACTTTTTTCATTAAATACACTTTTTTCCTCTCATTGTTAGGTTTTTGTCAACACCGTCAGACACCATTAAAAACGAATTATTCCTATTTATTTAGGCTTACATAGATTCAGAGCTTACAAACCATTATGTCTATACCAAAAGTACACGTACTGTATATTCTATTAAATGTGGAATATTCACTTTTGTTTATTTTTTGCACTTTCACATGTTCTCCTTTAGACACTTCGTCATCTAACTTTTTTCATTAGCATTTAATATACAAAATAAGAATTTTGGACATTAAAACATTTTTAATTTTAAAGGGAGAATTACTTTAATAATTTAAATCGACTACACCGGCAGAAGAGATTGAACAAATTAATTTAAAACCAAAAACCTTCCATCTGACGGTGCTGACATGGAGCTGACATTGATGACATGGAGCTGACGGTGCTGCTGATGTGACCCTGTCAGAAGATGGGCTCCAGTTTTATTTCTAATTTGCTCTTTTTGCCAATGCATTTCAGTTTGTTTATCTCTATTACTATCCCCTAAAGTTTATTCTTCAAAGCTTTGATCTTTAGAAAAGTTTTGCTTTTTTTGGTATTCTCTTCTTCTTTTACATCACCCCTCTACAGACAGCCGCTGTCTCATCGTAACTACCTAAAATAAACAAATGAAAAGTCAGAATTTAAGGGAATTACCATTCAAATAGTGACTATGAAGTTAATTACGTTTAATTTGGTAAAGTTTGGTAAAAATGTTCGTGAAAAGGTCGTGAAATGGTGTAGCTACAGTCATTTATAGTGTTCGTTATTGGGGGTCACGTTCATGGTAGGGTACGCAGGCCTGTTTGTGGAGGAAATAAAGAAGAAATCATGTATAATATAAATAAATAGGTTAAAATTAAACATTACAGGCCATATTACTGTTTATTGTAATCCTAAATGATATTCAAAGCTCCATTTAGAGATGATTTGAGACAGCATATCTGACAGTGCTGGCTTCTCTTTAAAATGCATACGTTAATGTCATAATTTAAAATATTCCTTTCTATACTAAAGAGGCAGTGTTGACATGTCATGGTTGTGACAGTAGACACAGCAATCAATATGTAAAAATTAGAGAATATATGAGGAATATAGTTGACCATCTGGGTGTCTGAATGTATTGCTTTTTCATTAATATTTGACGGGGTTGACAAAAACTTGACACACATTTTGACCAACCACAAAATAAGAATAAATATTGTTGAAGAGTCACTGCTTTTGCTGTTTTACATTCTACTCTTTTATCAGGAGTATGTATGATACATTTTACATGATTTTTTCACAGTTTTTGAAATGTTTAAATCTTGTTTTGGTTTTGTGGGTACTGGGCTGACACATAATCATAAATTATACAGTTATAAACAAACATATGTAAAAATGTTACACTTGTGTTTTTTTTAAACAAGAACATTTTCATTTTCAACAGAATGAGCACTTTTCTTCGTGGGACATGTTTTTGCAGAGGTCAACACAATAAACATTTTTCTTATATGTTTGGGTCAGACTGACTCCAGCTAATTAAACCTACAAACTGTAATTAAAGTGTGACCCAAGTTTACACTTAAGAACATCAGTAAGGAACATAGTGTTCAGAATCAGAACACCTGTATTGGCCAAGTACTGTACAGTGTATTTGAACATACAGGGCATTTGGTTTGGTGGTTGCATGTATATAATTAAAGACAAAAGAATGAAACATAGTTTAAACTAATAAAACAAAGTTTATTAAGAACATAATAGAAGGTTTAAAACTGTCTCCTTGTGGCCATGGTGATCTCTTGGTTTGTTCTTGGGCCTCCAGGATTTTGATGGTGATCTGAAAAAACAAATGATCCAGTCATTAAAGTGCACTTTATTCAAGAGATTGACCACACTAATCTTTAATAACATCCCAAGTCTCAGTAATTCTTTAAAAGATAGACAGTCACACTATTACTTACCCACTAATAAGATCTGTGATGGTTTACAGAGCTCTCACTGGCCTGGCAGCTAGACACTTTTTAAAACATCTGCTTTCTGGTCTCCCTGCTCCTGTCTCTCTGCTCCTGTCTCTGCTCCTGTCTCTCTGCTCCTGTCTCTCTGCTCTTGTCTCCCTGCTCCTGTCTCTGCTCCTGTCTCTCTGCTCCTGTCTCCCTGCTCTTGTCTCTCCTGTCTCCCTGCTTTTGTCTCCCTGCTCTTGTCTCCCTGCTTTTGTCTCTCCTGTCTCTCTGCGCTTGTCTCCCTGCTTTTGTCTCTCCTGTCTCTCTGCTCTTGTCTCCCTGCTTTTGTCTCTCCTGTCTCCCTGCTCTTTTCTCCCTGCTTTTGTCTCCCGTCTCCCTGCTCTTGTCTCCCTGCTTTTGTCTCCCCTGTCTCCCTGCTTTTGTCTCTCTGCTCTTGTCTCCCTGCTTTTGTCTCTCCCGTCTCTCTGCTCTTGTCTCGCTGCTCCTGTCTCTCTTTTAGCAGTGAAGTGATTTACTCCATGACAGAAAATTATACACTTATTTTATTGTAGCCTATACAATTACATTTCATGGTAAAAGACAAAAAAAAGTAAACTTGCAGTAGGCTACTATTATAAATATGCACAATATCATCAGGACAAGTCCACCGTCTAGAGGCAGCTGGTAATGTGAGTTGTGAGTGGTAGTTCTTGTTCTCTAATGCTTGCTAACCTCAGCATAACGATTTCAATAACTAGGAGCTACATGCAGAAAGTATTTACTGTTCATGGCAGCATAGCTGTCTTGTAGAATCAACCAGCTCATAAGACACAATGCCTAATGTTACCTAGCATTAGCATCCTACTTTTTAAAAATCTAACTACATGAAAAGACATGTGAGAGCCCGGTTGAATGGCGGCAATTATGTGATGCGATTTAGAGCAATACACTTCCACTCACCATGTCTTTGTCGACTTCCACTATTGTGTTGTTGTAGTTACTGTCCGTGGCAGCTTATGTAGAAGAAAATCACCAAATTTAATGAGGAAAAGTCCCCCGATGGTCAGCCCTCCTGACAAAGACTTAAGTGAACTTCCTCCCAGTAAACAGCGTACCTCTCTGGGAGTGAGAGCCAGACAGGGTCTGCTATTTACTGATGGTGATAATGTGATTATGTGATTTAGAGCAAAAGACCTGACCCGCCATGGATCGTGGAAAGTGAGAATCACACTTTATAACACCATCCACATGATTAGAAAACAGCATCAACTTTGCAAAGCTAATGGCTGAGTTACCAGAGAGTTAATGACAACATTTTAAAAAATGACGTACTTCTACAGTATTGTGGTTATTACCCACTACAGTGAAGGTGAAAGCTGAGATGTGTAGAATGAGTAAGGCAAGCAAGGCAAGTTTATTTGTATAGCACAATTCAGACACAAGGAAACTCAAAGTGCTTTACAGGGGCATAAAAATGACATTAAAAGAAATTAAAAATTGCATTTAAAATACATTAAAAACAAAACATTAAAACAAGTTAAGAAATAGGAAAGTAGGCTAAAATAGAATAGGTTTAAAAGAGACAAGAATAGAAAATAAAAGTCACAGTGCAGTTCAAATCCTTAAAATTGCTTCAGTGAAAAGCAGTGGCAAACAGAAAGGTCTTCAGCCTTGATTTAAAAGAGGTGAGAGTTGGAGCAGACCTGCAGTTTTCAGGGAGTTTGTTCCAGATATGTGGAGCATAATAACTGAACGCTGCTTCTCCATGTTTAGTTTTGACTCTAGGGACTGAGATCAGACCTGTACCTGACGACCTCAGAGGTCTGGATGGTTCGTAACGTGGCAGCAGATCAGAAATGTATTTTGGCCCAAAACCATTCAGTGCTTTATGAACCAACAGCAGGATTTTGAAATCTATTCTTTGACTGACAGGAAGCCAGTGTAAAGATCTGAGAACTGGAGTGATGTGATCTACTTTTTGGGTCCTTGTTAGGACTCGAGCAGCAGCGTTCTGAATCAGCTGCAGCTGTCTGATGGATTTTTTAGAGAGTCCTGTAAAGACACCGTTACAGTAGTCGAGTCTGCTGAAGATAAATGCATGGATAAGTTTTTTCAAATCCTGCCAAGACATGAGTCCTTTTATCCTGGATATATTCTTAAGGTGATGGTAGGCTGACTTTGTAATTGACTTAATGTGGCTGCTGAAATTCAGGTCTGAGTCCATGATTACACCGAGGTTTCTGGCTCGGTTTGTAGTTTTCAACATTACAGATTGAAGCTGAGCAGAGACTGTGAGTCGTTCTTCCTTAGCTCCAAAAACAATTATTTCAGTCTTATCTGTGTTTAGCTGAAGAAAACTCTGACACATCCAATTATTGATTTGTTCAACACATCTACTCAGTGCTTGTATGGGATTATAGTCCTGGTGATATGGTTATGTGAATTTGTGTGTCATCTGCATAACTATGGTAACATATTTTGTTGTTTTCCATTATCTGAGCCAGAGGAAGCATGTAAATGTTGAATAGTAGAGGCCCCAGAATGGAGCCCTCCGCTTGTCAGTTTCATCCGCTCAGATCTGTAATTACCTATAGACACAAAGTAGTCTCTATCATTTAGGTAGGATTTAAATCAATTTAGTGCTGTACCAGAGAGTCCCACCCAGTTTTCCAGTCGGTCCTGTAGTATATTGTGGTCGACTGTGTCAAACACAGCACTGAGATCCAGTAATACTAAGACTGAAATTTTGCCATTGTCTGTGATTAAATGAATGTCATTGAGGACCTTGACTGGAGCAGTCTCAGTGCTGTGATGTGGTCGAAATCCCCATTGGAAGACATCAAAAAAGCCATTTATTATTAAGTAATTGTTCAGCTGTTGAAAAATAGCTTTTTCACTGATTTTTACTTAAAATAGGGAGGTTTGATATGGGCCTATAATTATTCATTACTGATGTGTTTAGATAGTTCTTCTTCAGGAGTGGTTTAATGACTGCAGTTTTCATGGCTAGCGGGAAGACGCCTGAGAGAAGAGACATGTTGACAATCTGTAGCAGATCTGGAGTCATGCAGTCTGAAACTTTTTTGAAGAACCCTGCTGGTAAAATATCCAGGCAGCAGGAGGAAGATTTCAAATGTTGTTTTATTTCTTGCAGGTTTTTGTCATTGATTGGATCAAATTGTGTCATGGTGTTAAGAGTTGGTTTTAGGTGGACATATGGATAACACACCTCCTGTACCCGGTACAGTGAGTAGAAAGAGCCAGGGCATGACTGACACCACACAGCCTTCATCTGTTTGCTGGTTGTACCCCCATCTGAAATTAAGTGTGTGTGTGTGTGTGTGTGTTTATACTATGCTACTCAGTGTGCAAGGATGACGACTGAAGTTAATGGGTCAGTTATAAAATCATTTCTTCTCTCTTCCCTCTGATGGCATCCATCCATGCAGATAGTATTGGTTGAATTTTTCCATATTTGGAGATATTTGTCAACAATGATTTGTTTTGCTCTAAACTCATGCAAATCTAGTTTGTGCTGCTAACAGCACTGACGAATGACATCCAAAGAATCAACAGGTACCTGTCATTCCAGTAACAGTCCCTCTAACAGTAAAAACTATGAAAACTGTTGACTCCACTCGGGTACAGAAAATGTTTTTGTGTAATGCGAGTTCTGAGTTTCTTTTGCAATTATTCACCCCACCAGCCAAATGCAGGCAGATTTACTGCCGCTTCCTTTATTTCTCCTTACTGTACTGTCTGCTGGGACTGAACAAGTGTCACAACTGTTTGGAATGTTTAGGTTTACTTTGCTATAATTTTTTAGTCTACAGCGTAATTGCCCAACGACCTGGGGCCAAATGTATAAACCATGCCTACACATGAAGTGCACTTACACCACTTTACACACAAATTTCCAAATGTACACAACTCCACAGTGGGTGAGGCTGTGTGTGCTGGTACACATCTTTAACACCATGCACAGTCTTTTCAGTTTGATTAGTATGATGTTGCGAGTTGGCATAAAAGGAAAGGACATTTTATTTAAAATACCTTCACTATGATTACAGTGATTTTTGCCAGTATGCATTATATTTATAATGATATGACATGATCTTTATGTAAATAACCATATTTATCATAGGTGTAGCACTTTATTTATATAAATACAGATTATGTTCCTGTTTTATTGGGGAGTAAGAATAACTTCAGGTGTGATCAGGTCCTTTTAAATGGCACTATATACTATAATGGCTGTAGCTGTGCATAATGGCTGTGCCAAATGACATGATAGCTGCTTTGCTGTTGCTAGAGGACACTGCAGGTGCACAATTAAGGCGAGAGTGAGTTTTCAGGGACCGTCACTGTGCAGAGATGTGCTTCTTGGCCCCTCGCTTGAAATCGGACCACCTTTTAAACTCCTGGAGATGGTCAGATGGCTTGTGCGCGTGTATGATTTGAGGATGAGGTATGAGTAAGTATGAGGAAAAGGCGCATGGGAACAGACGTGCACAGGGTTTTATCATTCTGACGAAAAGTTTCCCGTTTTGTGTACACATTTTTCTACACCTGTATATACAGTTGTATGCATTTGGCCCCTGGTGTATATATCTAAATGACTTGATTTGTTTCCATAATTTCTACATTCAATGGGATTCAGTGTGTTACACAAAAGCAGAATTAAAACTTATGGAGAGTCATCATATGGCAGGGTGAGTGTGGCTGTTCAGGGTCGAATTATTCTCAGTAGACTACAGCCTAGTTCATTTTTAACCCCCAATGAAATGAACGTGTCCAGCTGGTAAAAAAGTTGCTACTGAAACTCAGGAAACTACTTACACAACTGCACATAGACTATAGTCTATGACCTCACATGGGAAAAATAAATCGTCATCAAAAGCATCAAATGTAAAACATTAAAATCAGTTGTATGATTAGGCACTTACAAGCTCTTGGTTTATTTTCCAGGGTCAAGGAAAGTACACAGACTAGAGGTCCCTTTATTTAGACAACATAATCTCTCATATTCACTCCACAGTTTGAGGTGAAAACTCCTCAGTCACCTCCTCTCTTCTCCAATCATCACAGACTAATCACTCTCAGCCCTTTGCTACATACTGTATCATAAGGAGGCTCTCTGGAACAAAGCAATGTCTTTCACAAGATTCATGAGGTTGAATAGCAAAATGTGTTATAACAGAAGAAAAATTCAACAAGTTTAACAAGACTTTGCCAGAAGGGATGGACTGTCGGCTGGCACGGTGGCTCAGTGAAAGTGCTGTCACATGAGTATCCTCTGTGAATCAAGCAGGCAGCTGGGGGCCTTTCTCTGTCAAGTTTTTATATCCCCGCAGCGCCTGCCACGATTTTCTCACACAGTCCAAAAACTTGCAGGTAAGGTGAACTGGAAACTCTAAATTGCCAGGAGCATACTGGCAACGTGTTGTTGGAGGTGGAGTAGTTGTGTTAAAAAAAGGAACAGTTAAACAAATGTGAAAATGACATTAAGGGGAAGGTGTAGTTCATTGTGAACAGGATTTGTTGAACGTTTTAGAGCACAATGTCCAGAGTGTTGTAAGACTGCAGCTGAAACATAACTGACAGGAGAAGTTTGACAAAGTGTAGGAACATGATGCCTGATCTTCGTGGTATACATCTGGAATATGAGCCCAGCTTTTCATTCTGCTGGTAACACTTTGGAGAGCTTGTTAGATCCATCAGATTATTTTTTAAAGTCTTGTAAATACAATGGATCCATTTTGAGAGCACTCACAAGAAACTGCAAAGTAAGGCTGTCCGCACATGCATTTGCTGCACGCTCGCATTAAAGATTATTATCGATTTTAAATCTATGAATCCACTGCAGTGGAAGAAGTCTGGAATATGATCGATAGCCTCATGAGTTTCTGTTACTGTTTGTTTAAATATAGACAACGTATCATATTAAATGACTTTTTTCATGTTTGAGGGAGCTTTGGTGGCATTTTATGTCAGATTCAGTCTTAAATGGGCTTTAAACAACCCAAATCTGTCCATTCACTGGTGAAGACTTCCCATAGGTGTATTTCACTAAATGTCTTGACTAAATGACAAGAAGGTCTTTACTTTTTCTAAATCAAGTCCAGGTGGCAGACGTGTACTTTAAAGCTGTGAAGACAATCATCATAAATGCACTGATTCTGCATTAAGCATCATGGATGACTTAAATTGGGATTATATTTAAATTCACTACTAAGAAAAAACTATGTCTAGTCAAATTTTACAAACATAGATAGCTGGCATTGACTAGGTGTGCTTTCCTGAGTTTCTTCCCACCACTTAAAGATTTCAGTCTGATCCTCAACAGGTGTTTTGCCACAGCCAGCAGAATTTCTGTTACAGCCTAAATTACACATTTTTAAGAGCCATTTGTTATCAAGCAAAAATGGGAAATAATGACACTGAACCCAGACTGATATGTTTGCACTCACCTGTTACCGTTCAGATATTACAGACTGGAATCCTGAATTTAAACTGGTTCATATTAGACATGCACACATGTTGACAGTGCATCTGAATGAAATAAAATCCCAGTCTGAGTCCTTAACCAAAATTCATGTTTCATAACAAATAACAAATCTACTGGTCAGATGATATCTAAAAACAGTATGACCTTTCTTCACTCATTTCAGAAAGGCTCATTAATATTTAGCATGTTCAATGGGGCTGAGGTTGAAGTTACTGATAAGTCATACAAGTCAGCACTATTGTCCAGGGGCTGTATATAGCTTCAATGCATGTCAAAGCAAAGAATGAACTTCCACACAACTTTAGGCCAGAAGGGATGGGATGTCAGGATGTCAGGCTGCAAGGTGGCTCAGTAGTTAGTGCCTTCAATTCACAGCCAGGGAATCCTCAGTTTGAATCCACCAGGCATTTGGGGGCCTTTCTGTGTGGAGTTTGCATTTTCTCCAAGTGCCTGCAAGCCTTTTCTCCCACAGTCCAAAGACATGCAGGTCACGTGAACAGGAAACTCTAACTCATCTGCAGGTGTGAATGATTTCTGTCCCTTTGTGTCAGCCATGTGGTATACTGGTGACATGTCCAGGGTGTTCCCCTCCCCCTGGCCAGTGTGAGCTGGGACAGTCTCCAGCCCCCTGTGTCCCTGCACAGCAGCAGGTATATAGATAATAGATGAATGAGGTGGGTTAAGAGGCGACAACTTTGGAGATGAGTTCTTAGTGTTGACAGAATTCAGTACTAGGTAGTGGACTTTCTGATCTGACCACATTTCTTGTCTTTCAGTAGTAGATATGAAAGTGAAAGAATGTCATGACACAAAAATACATCATATTCATACACTTCAACCACATATCGTAGAAGATCCATCCATTTAAGGACTTGCCGGAATGACCAAATAACCCTTCATGTCACTGCCTTGTACATGGATTTGTCCATGTACATCATCGTTGGTTGTTGTATACTCTGGTGTATCAGGATGGTACCTTGAGTAACCTGTGCCATGCTGTGCCTCGGTTTTGGTAGAAGCAGTTTCGAAGACATACCCAATACAAACGAAAGAGGATACGAATTAAAATCTTGATTTCAGCCTCACCCATATCGTCATTAACCACATCATTCAAAGTTCCATGAGAGTTATAATTTTTTAGCAAAAGTGAACACATGAATAACACATGGGGGGGAAGCAGGGCCACGAAGGAACACTTATCTGGAAGTAAAGAAAATGAGGGAGAGAGGGGAGGAAAAAAAGACAGCCCATTCCAAAAGTCCAGGTAGGGCGAAACTGTATTTCAGTCAAGTCTCTGTGTTGGGGTCAGTACTCTGATTCCTACCTCAACGTACAATGCCACTTGAATGCCACAATTGCTTTCTGTCCTCTTTATGG
Source organism: Pagrus pagrus (assembly GCF_965226575.1). Taxonomy (NCBI): domain Eukaryota; kingdom Metazoa; phylum Chordata; class Actinopteri; order Spariformes; family Sparidae; genus Pagrus; species Pagrus pagrus. The sequence goes on from NC_140192.1 coordinate 29,307,890, forward strand.
TCTTCTCATTTGGTGAAGGCGGCAACCACAGCCCATAACAGCTCGTTGGCATTAGCCTTCATGCTCTCCCCCTCAGGCTCCAGTTCCAGCAGCTGCCGCACTCGCTTCATGGCCAGGTCGTATTGGTCATCTAGCAGTGGGGCAAAGGCATTTTCCAGGACATCAGAGGAATGGGCTAAGAAGATGAGTGCAAGCAGGCGCTTGTCCATTCGATGAGGGTCATTTACCCACTTGTCCAGTACGGCCTCCTGGACCTTCTTGATAAGGCGCTGCTTGATGTTGTTGTTAGTCAGAGGGTGTGTGGTCATATCAAACAGCAGAAAGTTCTGCTTCTCAGTGGTAAGGACGCCTTTTTCAACCAGGTTTTTTGCCAGCCGTTCACGGACGTTCCGCAGTTGATAATGAAGCTTCAGGGGGTTCCACGTCTCTCCTAAAGACAAGGCAGTAAAACAAAAGACGATTAATGTGGTCACAAAAAAGGGACATGCTCATCTACATCTATAACAACAGAAAGAACCATGTCAGTATCATCTAAGACACTTCACACACTAGCCATAGGCCAGATTTACATGTCCCCTACAGTTGGTATCCATTGGCATAATTTCTTCATGGAAGATTTTCCCTGTGATCTAAGAGTTTCCTGACGTGTTAAAGATGGGACGTCAAAAGAAACTGCAATGAGGTTTTTTACTAAAGCAGAAATAACTAACCGTAAAAAGGGTTCTGGCATTGTCACTCCGGTCACAGGGTAAGTCCGACTCTACCCGTACCACGGCATGCACGGAAACAAGCCGTAACCTTTCCTTTTGGGGGGGATTTCGCCATTTTAGTGCCAGGTTTCGACGCCCCACGTGCACACCGAATGTGTCAGAATGCGAGACTAGTAGAATAGTGATCCGTTATTGATTCACCTCACAAATAAACCCTCACCTTACACAAACAAGCGGCTCCGTCTAACTAAACGCAAAGCTGTATTGCGTGTGTGCTACTGCAATATCATCATTCATGGCAGACAATATATTTGTATAGAATGTGCAACATATAGGCCTAGGAGAGGAGAGGAGAGGAGGAGGAGATATCTTGGCCAATTAACACACCAGCAATAAAGCATATAAGTGGAGGGCTCCTTGCAACTTTAAAAACTAACGTGATATTATTTTGCACTGTCACACACTTGTCAGTAAACAGAAACAAAGAGGACTCCATCTTGTAACTTAAGTTGTATTTTTCCTCACTACTGACGCTTCATATCTAGACCAATTCACACACACACACACACACGAGTAAAGCATACAAATGAGGAACTTTTGTGTTTACTGGAATATGTCAGCTCGATGATTAGAACAGCAAGCATCGGGTAGATGCCAACACTGTGCTGTTCACGGAATCATGATTATCATTCTTGCAGAATGGTCACCTAGTGAATGATAGGGGTCACACACGACCCCCATCCTTGGAAAAATATAATCCCCGCAGAGATGCATGGCATGATGGAAGAAACGTCAAACTATATCGGTACAAACAGTATGGTCTCATTCTATATGGCATTATAAATATATCTGTATACCTTATAAAGTTCATATACCCAAGCTAACAATGAGTGGCCATCAAAATATGCTATACATTTACTGACGTTCATACGTTACATGTCACCACCAGGTTGCAGAGTTGATGCAAAACAAAATATGGTCAGTCATCTTGGTGCTGCAGTGACGAGAGAGAGATTTTTCCTTGCATTTGGTGAGTGGCAGGTGCTAATTTTGGAACTTGCTGGTGACAGTAAGACTTCTCAGCTGGGTGGTAAAAGTAGTGTAGTGTTGATACACTGGTCAGCTGGTGAGGATTTCCCCTACTTACTTGAGCAAGACCCTCGCCACCCCTTGTACACATACACCACCAGTGGTGGCAATGGGTGGGTCAATGAAGTAGTTGAACTTACCACTGAGAAGTTCGATCCAGCTCTGCACAGTCTCTGGTGGTTGGGTGTCTTTGATGTGTTTTAGGGCTTCATCCAGAAGCACGTCACCTGTTGGGGCATCTGACTTACAAATCACCTGCAAATTTAATTTAGAATGATAGCAGCCGGTTACAAGGTGTAGTTACCAGAGTACAGTCACTAAAATAGATACAGAAATGACCTTTAAAAAAATCATCAAGCCTCTGCTGACATCACTGACCAGTGTTCACTATTACATCAAACACTGAAAGTGCTGACAGTTAATTTGGATATTGTGTGTTTTGGAGATGACTTTTTCTGGTTAATTGTTTGAATATAATTGGTTAATTGTTATAAAACTAGAATCCCATTTTAAATGTTTTGTTTTATCCTACCCACTGTCCATAACCCAATTTAGTTTACAATGACATAGAAGAGAAAAAAGAATCCTCGTATTGCAGAAGCTACAACATGAGGTTGCAGGGCTTCTGATGCTTGATTTAAATAGAAAAACATTTATTCATTTTCTGTTTATCAGTGGACGTTAAAATAAACAGAAAACTACTTTACCCCAAAGACAATGCCCACATTCACTTATATTTGGCACTTCACTTGTATGTCGGCTGTAATGATGAATGACCATTTAAGAGTTTACCTGTGTAAAGGCATTATGAGGTTGGTGGGAGGTGGGCCTGCCTTTTGCAAATAGCTGTGCAGTTACTGTACAAGTTGATGCTACAAGCCCATGCCCCCTCCAATATTAGTTAAATAATAATACCAGCAGGGTGAGACAGGTGCAAAAAAGCTTCTCTGGACTATTTATGTAGTAAAAGCATATGAAGAAATGTATATCATACCTTCCTGGCCAGCAGACCTTTCCTCCTCATGCCGCAAGCCTCAAGCTGAAGGCGTCCTCGCAGGGCCAGTTCAATCAGCATGCACCCCCGCAGGCCCGATGAAATGCAGTCATTCCAGAACGAGGTGTAGCCCTACATCATGGAAATACATAACAGTTTTTCAGTTTGTCAAGAAGCAAGCGTGCAATTACAACAGTCTCATATATAATGTACTAAGGCATGGCACCAGTAAGTTAACGGTGCCATCTTTTAATTGTTTCCTTTTCTTCAGACTCATGCCAAACTCGTGATACTAGAAGAATCCAGTCCGTCCTCCTCCCTCTGCTCAGGTGTCTGCAGGTGTCCTACTGCTGGTAGATGGAGGGGCTGCTTTGTCTACTTTATACTTCTATTCACTACATTATAAAAGGCAAATATTGTAATTGGACCGACAGGCTGACAGACACTTCTCCACGTATAACTGCGGTATTTTTTTCCTCATATAAGTTGCCAAAGACACGATCGTTTACTACATTACTGTTGTTTGGTCCTGTAACGTTGCTTTGTGGGACATTTCTCTATATTTTGTTGAGTGAAGGACCTGTACAGTTATCAAACAGTGAACACAATCAGACCGACACACCCCAGCTCCGCGCCGCCGGCTTATCCGTTCACACTGGTTCGGTTCGCCAATACTGTGCACCATCGGAGCGGATTTTCAGCACCGCAGGTAAAGCGCCCTGTTAAAGCCGGAAAAGGTGCTGCTCTTTGTTGTTGTTAAAAGTTGTTTGGGCTGTGATTTAATTTAAATGATTTGTGTGCGCGAAAACTGTTCTGGATGTTTATGTTAATTTAATTCTGTTTGTTCTGTTGTATTTGCACTTTTTTATAAGCTGCTATTTGTTGCTAATAAAAGTTGTTAATATTGTGCATGTTGTGTTGTTATTGTTTCAGTAGGCTATTAGTGTTTGGTAATCAGTTTCTGAACGGTGTAGGCACAAGCCAAAAGTTTGGTGACACCGTCTGAGTATTACGCCATAATTTTTAATTAGTCACGGTAATACCGTATACCCTGGTAAAATAGGGAGGAGGTTTGACGGTATCAAAATTTGGATACCGCCCAACTCTACTGTAAATGCATATTGGTTCCAAATATCAGTTATCCGTTTCCTTGATAATTAATAATCCGTATCGGTCCTAAAAAAAACAAATACATTGGTCGACTCCTAATAACAATATCCAACATGTAACCTGATATATAGTGTCATATAATGATGTCATTTTCAATATCTTGCCTTGCCCAACAGGAAAGCAACCTAGACTGTAGCCATCATTACCCTAATAATATTAATGTGAGCTGCACTTCACTACTTAAAACAACCAGCAATGCTGTGATCATGCCGTGCTGTGCGTGTTCTGTGTGGGTTTAGGAATGAAATAACAGGCAACACCTGTTTTATCACCTTACTGGGTCAGTTTGTAGGTGAAGGGGTTGATACTTCTTAGCGGAGAATGCAAAAATGCTGGTTAGGTGTACTCAGGTATACATCGTCATGAAGAGTAGCCTGTATCTCTCTGAAGCCCTGTATCTGTGTGTGTTGTACGCTTGAAATGTGTCAGTCAAAATTCAGTACAGAAAAAGTACATTAAATGAATGATTAATAAAAATATTTTCAGGGGTTGAGTGGCTGCACAGTTTCTCCATACTCTGGTGATGCAGCTTTCCAACATGCAATCATGATCAATCTTCTTGCTCTCCAAACGATCACATAGTCAAGTTACGAAGCAGACAATTTATTTCAGCATGACTCCACAGACTGTTTCTCTGTGTTGTCTGCTAGTAGCAGCCTGGATTCTTCTCAGCCGCACACATGAACGTCCGTCTCTCTGTATTTCACATCTTTGTTGTGTGTCACACTGCTATTGAATCTGTAGAAATCCGGTTTGAATCAAATTTCAAGCCACCTCCAAATGTAGTTTGTTTCCGATTTGCTAAAATCACATTTAATGTGGTTTTCTGCTGTTGAGACTTCCTAAAATCAATGTGGATTAGTTTTGTGATGATACTGGAATTTCTACCTTCGCTACAAATATCTTGAAAAATATCAATAGACAATACCACGGTTGGGGCAAAATTGTCACAACTTTGGGTGCAATTATTTTTAAATCAAAAGATAAATAAAATAAGGCTTGTGTACTATATGTTAAGTGCACCAGCATTTAGAGTAATTAACATCTGCTTGGATGGAAGCATGATTGTTGCATATTAACTTTTTAATATAAACCTAAGTATCCTTCTACATAAACTCTTAAAGAGACTTTTTCATCACATCTGGTGAGCCTACACACCAGTTTTACAACAATCTATTTAAAAAAATAGGTGTAGTAGAGCCAGAGCTGAGAAACTGTTAAGAAACTGTTTAACCACACTCCTCTGACAATGACCACGTCATTTCAAAAAGCAGCCACTGAAATTAACAACATGGATCGATTTAATTTGACATAATTTGTATAACAATCGGTCAGCCACTAAAATTTCACAATTAAGGCAGCCATAATCCCTATTAGGGAGTTCCAGTAAACTTGTCACACATTTTTTATGAATGAATTCAACCAGCCACTTAATTGTTCAAACTTCCACACACACACAGCCCATATGCACTCCAGACAACGTCTGGGCATGCTCCTGATGTGTCGGGCGGATGGTGTCCTGGGGGATCTTCTCACAGACCTGGATTGGGGCATCAGTGAGCTCCTAGACAGTCTGTGGCGATACATGCACCGATACATAACATCCCATAGGTGCTTAATAAGATTTAGGTCAGGGGAACGAGACGGCCAGTCAATGGCATCAATGCCTCCGTCATCCAGGAACTGCCTACACACTCTGGCCACATGAGGCCGGTCACTATCCTGCACCAGGAGGAACCCAGGGCCCACTGCACCAGTGTAAGGTCTCAAATCAAATACATTTTATTTATATAGCCCAAAATCACAATCACATTGCCTCAATGGGCTTTACAATCTATACAGTGAACAACATCCTCTGTCCTTAGGCCCTCGATTCGAGTGAGGAAAAACTTGTCATGGAGGTCTGACAGTCTAAGGATTTCATCCCAGTACCTAACAGCAGTCAGGGTACTGTTGGCTTTGACATGGAGGTCTGTGCGACCCTTCAAGGATATGCCTCCCCAAACCATCACTGACCCACTGCCAAACCAGTCATGCTGGATGATGTTACAGGCAGCATAACGTTCACCACAGCAACTCCAGACTCTTTCACACCTGTCACATGAGCTCAGTGTGAACCTGCTCTCATCTGTGAAGAGAACAGGAACGCCAATGACGGACCTGCCAATTCTGGTGTTCTCTCGCGAATGCCAATCGAGCTGCATGGTGCTGGGCGGTGAGCACAGGTCCCACAAGAGGATGTTGGGCCCTCATGCTCTGGCAGTGCTCCTCCTGTTCCTCCTCTAACAAAGGAGCAAATACCAGTATTGTCCATCTCCTTCATGCTATTGAGACTGTGCTGGGAGACACAGCAAACCTTTTTGCAACCGCATGTATGGATGTGCCATCCTGGAGGAGCTGGACTACCTGTGCAACCTGATTGGGTTGCAGGTACCACCTCATGCTACCAGTAGTAATAAGGACACTAGCAGAACATACAACTAGAGAAGAATCAGTCAGGAAGGATCAGGAGAGCAAATATATGTGGCCACCACATACAAAACCATTCCCTTTTGGGGAGTTGTCTTGCTTTTGTCTCTCCATTTCACCTGTTGTCACTTTCATTTGCACCAAAGCAGGTGAAACTGATTCACAATCCCTTGTGCTTCCTAAACAGACAGACTGATATCCTTGATGTTTAACTGATAATAACTATGTATATAACAATTAAGTGGTTGGTTCAAATCATTTCAAAAACTGTAAACAACCAAAACAACATACGATGCAGTACTGTCAAATATTTATTTATTTATTTATTTTTTAAGAATAATCCTTGTTGGGAAAATCTACAGTCAAAATAACCCAATAAGTCATTTTTTCAGCTCCAAAGCTATATTTACCATTATAACATTAATTATGCACGACCAAATAACCTCTAGAAGTGACAGGACTACTTAAATACTACACAGAAACAAAAAGTGGTTGAAAGTAAAAACTAGTGGAGATATGATTTTTTGAAAATGAAAATTCTTCGCTCTGGTAAATCACTGTACCCATATAGCAACAACTACTTAGACGACACATGTTGTCAAGTTTCCTCAGCTTTTCGTGGATGCTCAGAACAAATTTCAATCCAATCCAGTGGGAAAAATAAGTGATTGTTGAGGTTTAGGATACACATACACAGAATGAAAAATAATGACATTAACTTTAAAAAATCATATCTTGTATCCTATTTGGAATACAGCTGCAGGATTTTTGCAAGGTCCCATGAATTTAATAGAAGTTTCAACAGGATTCTTTTCAAGAAAATCCAATGATGTGAACTGTGAGGCCCCAGTTGAGTTGATATGAAGTGACCCTGTACCTCTCTGACAGGAGTCTACTGATCAATCAGGGTCACGTTGCAGAATGACCCTTTAGCAGCAGATTAATAGTTCCAACATTATTCCTGGAAACTAAAATATGACTACAAATCATCAACCCATCATCGTTAGAAAACGTTTTCTGTGTTCTGTTAGCTTGACGTTAGTAGTGTCCAGACAGAGACAAATGTTACAAGACAACATCTTATTCTCTGAAGTCCACTGCAAACATAATGTAACAGATCGCGTCCGAACATAACCGTTTGTCACCAATTACACATTAATCAGCTCGGCGTGCAGCAGGTGAGGCCCACCTTTGTTGTTAGCTTTAGCTAGCCTTACAGCAATCAAGGATGCTACCGTGAACTAAAGCTATGTCGGGTAGGAAAATATAGCTAACGTTAGCATAGCTTACAGCCCATAGTGTTAAGTATTACCTTAATTTTACAGCGTTGAAGACAATAATATGTCTGCCATTACCTCTCGGTCCTTCAGCCCTAACAACAGCACCTCTTCCATCAAGGTGAGACGTGTTTCTTTGGAATCTCCGGTATCGTCATCGTCCAGTTCGTCTCCCCGCCGGGGCTCGAGGTCCTCCTGGCCGGATGGACGGTCTTTGTCAGCGGCGTTGCGCGAGGCTTCGGTCCGCCTCTGCACGAGGCCCGAACTCCGCACAGTCAGGGAAGTCATGTCTGCAGGCAACTTAGCTAAACAACGACGAAAACAACACGCCTCGGACTGCACTGCCCGAGATGTTTGACTCAGTTACTTGTCAACCATATAGCGGTTACAACGAGTGCTTTGAGGCTTGAGTAAGGCAGCCTGAGTACCCTTGTCATCTACAGAACTGTTAGCTTTCCTCCACTTCGTCCGCAGCAACGTAATGTCTATCTAATATGGCGCCGTGTGGTGAATGTGGTACCGAACTTATCCAGCAGGTAGAGGCCGAGTTAACCTGAATACCAACAAACAATATCAAAGTAACTTCGGTTCGGTTGACTGCCACATCAGCTAATTTCATAAACACAACGACACTCTTACTGTTAAACTGAAGCCATCGTGTTACCCATCGGTGCACTCACATTTAATAAGGATCTACTGAATAACAGCGATAGCCTGCCTCCTTTTCATCATCAAATAACCAGTAACTTCAACAAGCAAAACGAACTACACACGATCTAGAAATGACATTTTAGCTTCATTGAGTGAAGGATTCATTGTAGATCGCGCATTTGATCGGATGCTTTGGTCCACAACGTCACATGGCCGTGTACGGGAGTGTGGCAGCAGCAGAGCCTGGGGGCGGGGTCAGGCAAAACAGCCGTCTCAACAAACTGTGGACATGTTGACTCCGCCCTCAGCCCGCAGCCCGCAGACTACAGCAGGCAGCCGAATGAAAGCTCATCAACTCAATCAACTCCCCAAAGCCAAGGCTGCCATCCTCACCTTTGGAGAAAAACACCGCCGTACATTAGCGACTACAGTTGAACAACATGTTGTTCTCTGCTCGGGTTTCCTGCAGTGGATATCTGTTGAATTGACTTTCGAAGTCTGAAGACACTTTTTCCAGGCTGAGCGTAAATGTAGCCTTGCGCTACTTTGATTTTTTACACGGATTTACGCTTTGATAAATTGTGAATTTGCAACTTTGGAGGACTAACGTCAGTATCGGCTCTTTCGTAAAAAAACCAAACAAACACGGACTTATACTAACGTTTTGAACGCCTCCGAACTCCATGATCCTGTAACCCAAAGGTAAGTTAACTAACGTTACAGTGAAGCCTGCTCTGCTCTATAGTTCAGTGGAAATTAAGTTACAATCTGGCACTTTCTGAAACATACAGACCGCTCGGGATACAGGACAACAGTGATAAGCTAATGCAGCCGACAGTTGTCCCATCAGTGTGTCTTCACATGGAGACACCATGGACAACACTGGGATAGAAACTTACTATGGTCACGACGCAAAAGACACGAATCAACTCGCCCATCGACCCAAAACGGAGTCTGTCTGCTTCCAGTCAGTTTCAGAACGGGTGGCTCTTTTCCTGACCACACATTAAAATGTGTTCAAATTTAAACGCGCGAATTAAATATTTAAAAAGCTATTTACACTAAAACAACTTGTGATGTATTTGCCTGGACTTCCTTCTGATCACATCTTGATTCATTTAAAATGCACCCAACAGCCCTGTGGCGAGTCATGCTTTCATATGAGAAGCTTTCTATTTCTAATCTCTTGTGTTGGCATAGTTTTTTTTATTCTATAAATAAAATTGAATAGCATACTTGCACCAATTTCACAGACATTTAAAAGTGGAATGCACATCAGATATATCGTTTTATTTTTCCTCCATCCTCCTGACTGTCCATGATCTGTCTGTCAGGCCTTTTTGTCACAGTCATTCAGATGAGATGAATTGCCTCTAGATTGGTATAACGGCTGCTTTCCAGCTGAGGACATATCTGCTCTCTGTTACTCCTGTTAGTGTTTTTTCTCATCCTCCTCTGGCTACAGCTTCAAAATAACTTCACTATGAAATCATTTAATAGCTTTTTACATCCAGAGAGTTCTTAGTAAACAGGACATCACTTAACATTATGTACATGAAAACATTAATGCCTAGATTGAGCACATTTACAGAGAATCATACATTTGTGATGTAAGTCTTTGACACATATCTTTCCATTATCTCTGGTGATAAAGTGATTTGAGCACTTGAATAGGAAATTAAGTAAAAAATGAAGACTGCCATCCAACACTGCTGATTAAATGGAAAATTGAGGCAATGGTAAAGTTTTAAGGTTAAGGCAATTTAAATGACAAAAAAACACATCTTATTAATTACCTCTTGTGGTTTCTATGCCCAGGTTTGGAGATGGAATCAGACTGTTATTTTTACATCAGTCAAAAGAAATACATTAAATATCACTCTCTTTTGGAACCACTATCTACCATAGAAATAGTATCATAATAGTATGATAATGGTATTATTCCAGTCCTTAGCAACAGCAAATGTTGTAAAATATTTATTTAAATATATCGGGTCAAATCATTTTCACTTTCAACCTCTATTAGTAACTATCTTTTCTTCTTAAGTATAATCCACACAAAAAAAAGCACATAAGTATTAACCCCCTTTAAGTCAGTATTTAGTAAATGCACCTTTGGTAGCAATTACAGCACCGAGTCTGTGTGGATAGGTCTCAATCAGGCTTCCACATCTGGACACTGCAATTTTACTCCATTCTTCTTTGCAAAACAGCCCTTTTAAGTCCAGCCACAAATTCTCTTGGATTGAGGTCTGGGCTTTGGCTCGGCCACTACAGAACATTCATCTTGTTGTCTTTAAAGGACCTATTTATAAGAAAAGTTGATTTTGAGTCTCATTCCCAACTCCTCAAATTCTGACACTAGGGGTTTCCCAACTCTTCAAAAACTGACGCATTGGGATGGCAGCTGGTCCGACCTACAATCCCAATGTGTCAGTATTTGACAAGTTGGGAATAAGACTAAAAAATCAACTTTCCTTACAAATAGCACCTTTAAACCATTACTGTGTAGGTTTTGCTGTAGGCTTCGGGTCATTGTCTTGCTGGAAAATAAATCTTCTCCCAAGTGGTAGTTCTCTTGCAGACTGAATCAGGTTGTCTTCCAGGTTACAAGCCTTCCAGGGCCTGCTGGTGAGAAGCATCCCCACAGCATGATGCTTCTACCACCATGCTTCAGGGTGGGGATGGTGTATTTGTGGTGATGTGCAGTGTTTGGTGACCGCCAAACATAGCATCTAGCCTGATGGCCAAAAAGCTCATCAGACCAAAGAACCTTCTTACAGTTGACCTTGGAGTCTCCCACATGCCTTTGGATGAACTGTAGTCCAGATCTAATATGAGCATAAGTGTTGCATCACTGGCTATGTCATGAGGATGGTTAGCTAGAAAGCTGGAACAGGAAAACGGTAGTCAGTGAATGTGAATTTAGCCTAATATGGCTGAAGACTAAGCTGAAAGTTATTTTGAGGAGATTCCCAGAAATACAATGGCTTACATTTTCGAGTTACTGAGGAAAAGAGTGAGTCATGTACAAACTTAAGTTAGTTTAGAAGAGCGGCCATCGGATCCCCGAGATACGGAGTGGGTGGACAGTGTTGATGAATTTTCGTTCAGCTGGTCAACCCAGATGAGAAAGGAGATTTGCGAGATGTGATGCCTTACACTGAAGCATTTAATGAAGCTTGATCAAGGAGAATGGGCTCAACAGTACATGTAGTTACACAATGTAATGCTGTGTTCAGACCAATCACGAAGAAAATATTGGCATTGCGTTACTCGAGCGATTAAAAATAACCGCAAAGCGATTTGGTTTGAACCCAAAATGAAGAGATTTCTCTGTGATCTGACTGCAATAAATGGATCAAAAGGATAATAGCATCATAATGACGCCTTGTAAAAAGCCTGAATTCATGCTTCGCCAGGTCTATCAGCTAGATGACAAGCAAAACAATTTTTAAAATGCTTGTTCCCTGAATGGAGTTCGGATCAATCAGAGCTATGCTGTACTGAGACGTATTTTCAAAACTTACCAGGTAGTCTGACAGTCTTGCTCACTTCCCTCCACTGCAGCTCCATATTTATATTGTCTTGGTACAAATAGATGTGTTTTCGTACAGCTCTGGGTGTCCGCAAACAGCCACGATTAGTGATTATTGTCCTCTCCTCCATTGTGGTTCATGTTCAATTCTGGACATCAGCGACGTGAACGTTGTGACGTCAGCGTGAACATCAACAGCGATAGACTTTCGCAACACAGCGTCATGCGAAAATTTCACTTGAGTTCAATATTTTCAACTCGCGATTATCACTTGTGATCATTATTCCTTGACTTTGTATGTAATCCAGTTGCGTGAATAATTTGTGGCGCGTTTGGTCTGAACACAGCATAATGCCATGCAAGTCCTGAAGGACACTTCCTGGTCAGTGTCTATTGACCCTGACAAAGAATTACCATACGAGGTTATGCTAAACCCCAAGTATATCATAGCCGCTACAGAATACTGTGGAAACTGGCTTACCTATGTCACGTTGTAATTAATGAGAGAATATGGAAATTGGTTTGTCCTGAAGCCAATGTGTCTCGTATGAGATAAAGTGATGATTAGATGCTAGAGTAATAAGAATGTTACCTTGATTGTCTGGGAGACAGCACACCTTATTGCCCCAGCTGCTTGATACAACCGTTCCTCCCTTCCACTATAGCTGAGATATGATGTAGGGAGGGGAAAAGGAACCTCGGCACACACAGAAGCCTGTGATCCTGAGCATAACTCTACTGCCTGGGTGAGCAGAGTAGGAGATGTATATCGACAAATTTACAACTATGAACTTATGAGACTTAACATGAAAATTGCTTTACAGGCAGCACCACCTGTTGCATGCATAATGTTACTGAAATTGCTGTGGATCATTTGCTTGGGTAACTTTCCTGCATAACCCTGGCACATACTTAACCAGATCTCCATATGCGAAGTCCATGTTTATGCCCTGGAACCACCAATCAACAGCAGGTATTTTAATTTCAGCTAACAATTCCATGAGTTTATTAAGCATGGAAAATGGGACAGAGTACAGTTAGAAGCGTCAGCATGAAGAAACCGGATCTTCATGGCTACGGCTATGTTGTTAAATAAAGTAGACTTGAAAATCCACAGTGGCTGTGTGGTTGATAGAAGCAGTTTATCAATTTGGAAGCCAGTAGACCTGCTAGCTAGTTAGCTCCATATTGCAAGTTTGGAAGCTAGCAATAGTCGGCAGAGAAGGTGGTGTGGTCATCTACTGGGGCACATAAAATGATAACGTTAGTAACATTTTTAGGTTGAATCAAGCATTGCGGTTAGAATACAAAGTACGAAACTGGTCAGCTATTTTTCAAAATGCAGCTGCAAACCTTGTGGCCACCTTGTGGCCATTAATAAAATGCCGCTGTTATCTTCTTAATACGATTGAAACACAACATTTTGGGCAGTGCCGTCAGACATCAATCACCAACGCTGCTGTAAAATGTGATGTCATTCAGGTATAGGTCGCGGTACAGTACAGATCAAATTTGGCTGACTTTGGTTGCAAATCTGTATGTGTAGAAAGCTCCCTGTTCTCCCTTTAGAACTACTTTTACTCAACATGCCTAGCTTGATCAAGCCTGTCTCCAACAACCTCTAGTGAATAATGAGCAGCAGCTCTTTAGTACGTGCATCCAGGGCCTCCTGAGATGGAGTGGAAATGAATGCCTCCACATCAGACATTTCAAATATTTATTATGACCTACCGAGCATATACACTACATACACACAACCCACAAACACATTTTCATCTGCACATAAAAGAGGAGTAATCATCTTTGGAGTTTGGAGTTTCCCTGCTATCTACCTACAACCGCACTAACTAAGCTTCCCCCCAGTCCTCACGCAGCTAGTTGTGGTGGGTATTTACGCATTAAAGACCACAAGGTCAGGAGAGTGACTAGTGAGCCAGCAACCCTGCTGAACCCACAGACATGCTCCCAAGCAAATGCTTCAACCACGTTCACCACAACACTGCCCAAAATCAGCTCAAGGAACCTAAAAGGTAACCTAGCTGCAGCCTTCCATGGAAAACTCTGCACCACTTTATAAAGTAGGCAACAAGGCAAAACGTGAATGTCATCTGGGCGATGATTAGCCGCTTAAACAACAGCTCTTTTGAGGAAAACATTTGGGTAAGAAACAACTTTACAAACTCTTACTAAACCACAGCCAAGTACAAGTCAGTCAACTTATCCAAGTAATGTCCTTCAGTATTGTTGTAGCTGTTTCCCGGATGAATGTTGGTGAAATGTCTGATGAATAATTTCTTTCCATGCAGACTTTCCATTCGTCCTTGAAGTATAAATCAAAATGTTTATTTTTCAGTAAGGATGTGTTGAATCGCCACCTGGGATTTGGGGGGGACCGTGCATGTGTCTGTTTTTTAAGAAATAGAAATAGAAAGAATGAGACTCAAAGATCTACCATCCTTTAGAATCAAAATCAACTATCCTTCTTTAGAATCACTTCAATGAGCATGGCACATTAACGTTACATACCGTTGCTTTAACTGTCCACCTTAAAAAGATATTTCGGGTCTTTTGATTTGGGGTTGTGTGAGGTACCTCTCCCTAGTCAGTGTATTACCTACAGTAGATGATCGTCAGTTCTCCCTCTGTGTGGAGAAGCAGTGTGTAGCACTGACAGGGAAGCAGAGCAGAGCAGTGTACTGTTACTGCTACTGCACCAACAGCAAGATGTATTTTAGCCACCTAAAAGAAGGCACAGCTAAAAATATATATATACGTTTAAGTGTATAATATATTTTGAACATTTTTGGTGCTTTACATTAGGAATGTAACAATATCCCAAGTTTTGCGACATTGCGATAAAAATATGCTATGATATCATATTGGGTCTGTGACGATACTTAGCCCAACCTGTCGTATGTTTTTCTTTTCTCTGGTGAAGCTCATGGATATAACGAGGGAAATTGGTATGAATGCGTTCTACTTTCTCTCCTTGTCCTTGTTTGAACAGTAGAGGGCGCCCTACTCCACCTCTGATTGGTTGGCTACCTTGGTTATGTTCTCAATGCTTGACTAAAAATTTTAGCTCACACAGACGCTCCGTTAATGTCTGTTTTCCAACCTCTTCACACCCACACACCAACCTCTTTATTCATTCTCCGGAGCTGCTGTTCGCTGCAAGAGACAGCCATGTGGTGTGTTTACCGGTAGGGAAACTATGGCTCACAATCCCCCGGTATCTGCTCTGCCACTGGCTGTTTGTTTTTACAAACCAACCGTGGGAAAAACACAAAGTCAGCCTATTATAATCAGGCAACCACTGAACATATATTTAGGAAATAATAACATGTCAGTCACACTGAAGAGATTTTCGTGGCCCTGGTAGTCTGTTGGACAACAAGAGGCAGGGAGATCGGTGGTACAATTATGGTTCATTTAAAATGTTTTAAAACATGTTTGGAAAGTCAGTGTTACCAGCTGATTGAAGCATACAGTGGACCACATAAGTATTGTTTCCTCCTTTTTATTCTGTAACAGTGTGACATTTCGGATGTACTGAAATGGGGCCTTTTCTAATCTTTGGCCATATGGCGCTTAGAAGAAGAGTACTTTAGAGGGGGAGGGGAGGGATGTAGGTAGTGTAGGTCAGCTGGAAACATGGAACAAAGAGTGGGGGACTAATCCCTGTCCTTCTAACTGTAAGATAGAACATTTGTGTGAACAAGTGTGTAATACATTCTACCTACAGCTACCTATAGCAGCATTCCCACACCAAGGCAGCACTGTGTGATTACATTTTTAGTCTGAATAAACACACTTTAATGTCAAGGCATCAGATCAAAATCTAATTGCTATATCCAAAGATGAATCTCAGTAAACTTGTCCTCCAGGGCTGCAGGGTGCAACTTTGGTCACACATGCCATCAGAAATCTACAGTCGACCAAACATTTTCATTGGTCACACCAGTGTGGCTGATATTCGGCAGGTCAGATTGAAAAACGTATAAAAAATATTTTCCAAGACCAACTAGACGTGTAGACAGTAAGGTTTCTGCAATTCTTTAGTCTGATGTTTTCCCACCAACGAATAAGATTGTGATAACACCAGTAATACCTGGTACACCTGTGTTTGACAGGAAAAGACACTATCTGCAGAGCGCTGTATTAATTAACTTGTTTATGCAAACCGAACATTTCCTACAGAACCACCTTCACATTAGAAGCATTTAACCAGTGAAACATTTTATTTTGAAGTAAGCTAGTCACAAGAAATGCAATGTGTTCAGTGAGTTTAGCTGACATTCATCAAAAATGTGTCTACAGAGCAAAACAATTGTCATTTTTGGCCTTTGGTGACAGTGGATCAACTTCAAATATGTTAGGGAGTAGTTATATACAGTCTACGGAGTTATAGAACAAGAATGAACTTTAAAGGATAACTACCGTTTTTTACAACCTGGACCTTATTTCTAGCAAAATATATTATCATTTACTCACCCAGATAACTTTGGTGTCATTCGAATGGTAGATACTTGAAGTTGTCCTTGGTTTTTTTTGTTTTCTTTTGCATGTTTCCGCCTAGTTTGCATTTGGAAATCTTAAATTCACTCCACAGACTCTTTATAATCTTATGGATGCTGTTATATTGTGTTGTGATTGAGATCCTGTTAAGTTATTTTTTTCTGTTTGTTTTTCGAAATCACATCAATCACCATCAGTATATAGCGAACCCTGTCTGGCTCTCACTCCCAGAGAGTGATGCTGTTTTCCGGAGGGGAAGTTCACTGAAGACTTGTTAGGGATGGCTGAAGATATACACTTCATTCCAGCTAACAATACATACATTACATTACATACAGTAATGTGCCATTTTTGCATGGTGGGCCGCAATGCATAAAAAGAAAATCACAAAACATTATGTTTTACTAATTGCAGAAAATTAGTTTACATTGGTATTTTTCATGTAAACAGAGCAGGCATTTAGTTAAGGTGGGCCAACTACGCGTCTCTCTGGCTGGGTTAGTTAAGCTGGCCCTCCCTGTCTTCCAGGGGAGCTCACACCACTTGTGGTAGCATTTGGTCTGGCTGAGTGCAGGGCTAGACAGTGCAAGCATTTTACTTGCATTTGCAACTAAAAATATATATATGTGAGCTGTGAAACGTAATTAAGAGCATGTGTACGAATAGAAAATTCAGCCCAAGCAATCACTACTTTTTTTTTTACATATCAATGACAATAATAGCGTCACTGCAATACAATGTTCAATACAATATCTGGATACAAAGTTAATTATTCAAAATCATCTGCAATGTTACTTAATGATCAGACAGGAAGAATAGTTTATGCTTCTACTTTCAACCCAACAGAGAAATCCATATATTCACATCTTAAAATTGTCCCTGAGGTGAACAAGAATGCTCAAATAAATTGACTAAATTCTGGAAACTACTACCTCATCACATCCTACTACTCCCTAAATGTATTTATTCCAAAATGTCCCCTCCCTCTTCCTATATATGTGTGTATATATATGTATATATATATATATATATATATATATATATATATATATATATATATGTGTGTGTGTGTGTGTGTGTATATATATATATATGTATATATATATATATATATATATATATATATATATATATATACAGTACAGACCAAAAGTTTGGACACACCTTCTCATTCAAAGAGTTTTCTTTATTTTCATGACTATGAAAATTGTAGATTCACACTGAAGGCATCAAAACTATGAATTAACACATGTGGAATTATATACTTAACAAAAAAGTGTGAAACAACTGAAAATATGTCTTATATTCTAGGTTCTTCAAAGTAGCCACCTTTTGCTTTGATTACTGCTTCGCACACTCTTGGCATTCTCTTGATGAGCTTCAAGAGGTAGTCACCTGAAATGGTCTTCCAACAGTCTTGAAGGAGTTCCCAGAGATGCTTAGCACTTGTTGGCCCTTTTGCCTTCACTCTGCGGTCCAGCTCACCCCAAACCATCTCGATTGGGTTCAGGTCCGGTGACTGTGGAGGCCAGGTCATCTGGCGCAGCACCCCACCACTCTCCTTCTTGGTCAAATAGCCCTTACACAGCCTGGAGGTGTGTTTGGGGTCATTGTCCTGTTGAAAAATAAATGATGGTCCAACTAAACGCAAACCGGATGGAATAGCATGCCGCTGCAAGATGCTGTGGTAGCCATGCTGGTTCAGTATGCCTTCAATTTTGAATAAATCCCCAACAGTGTCACCAGCAAAGCACCCCCACACCATCACACCTCCTCCTCCATGCTTCACGGTGGGAACCAGGCATGTAGAGTCCATCCGTTCACCTTTTCTGCGTCGCACAAAGACACGGTGGTTGGAACCAAAGATCTCAAATTTGGACTTATCAGACCAAAGCACAGATTTCCACTGGTCTAATGTCCATTCCTTGTGTTCTTTAGCCCAAACAAGTCTCTTCTGCTTGTTGCCTGTCCTTAGCAGTGGTTTCCTAGCAGCTATTCTACCACGAAGGCCTGATTCACACAGTCTCCTCTTAACAGTTGTTCTAGAGATGTGTCTGCTGCTAGAACTCTGTGTGGCATTGACCTGGTTTCTTATCTGAGCTGCTGTTAACCTGCGATTTCTGAGGCTGGTGACTCGGATGAACTTATCCTCCGCAGCAGAGGTGACACTTGGTCTTCCTTTCCTGGGGCGGTCCTCATGTGAGCCAGTTTCTTTGTAGCGCTTGATGGTTTTTGCGACTGCACTTGGGGACACTTTCAAAGTTTTCCCAATTTTTCGGACTGACTGACCTTCATTTCTTAAAGTAATGATGGCCACTCGTTTTTCTTTACTTAGCTGCTTTTTTCTTGCCATAATACAAATTCTAACAGTCTATTCAGTAGGACTATCAGCTGTGTATCCACCTGACTTCTGCACAACACAACTGATGGTCCCAACCCCATTTATAAGGCAAGAAATCCCACTTATTAAACCTGACAGGGCACACCTGTGAAGTGAAAACCATTTCAGGTGACTACCTCTTGAAGCTCATCAAGAGAATGCAGAGTGTGTGCAAAGCAGTAATCAGAGCAAAAGGTGGCTACTTTGAAGAAACTAGAATATAAGGCGTATTTTCAGTTGTTTTACACTTTTTTGTTAAGTACATATTTCCACATGTGTTAATTCATAGTTTTGATGCCTTCAGTGTGAATCTACAATGTCAATAGTCATGAAAAGAAAGGAAACTCATTGAATGAGAAGGTGTGTCCAAACTTTTGGTCTGTACTGTATATATATATATATATATATATATATATATATGTATATGTATGTGTATGTGTGTGTGTGTGTGTGTGTGTGTGTGTGTATATATATATTTATATATATATATGTATATGTATGTGTGTATATATGTATATGTATGTGTATATATATATGTATATGTGTATGTGTGTATATACATATTGGGGTAATCAGCTTTTTATTTCTTTGCTGTAAGTCTGTATGAACATAGACTGAAGAAGAACAGGAATTACTTTATCTTTCCCCTTGGTGGAAATGTAGTCTGTTCACACACTGGTCCGAAATCCAAGTCACACTGGACCTATAGACATGCATTTACTGAGAGAAATATAACAGTGATGGGGCTGCCATATAGTTAGGTGCCCCGTCTAGTTTGCTTTGTCCCTTGCTCAAGGGTCACTGGCAACCTTACAGTGCCCGGGAGGTTAACTGGAACCTCTCAAGCTTCCAGTCCACACCCCGTGCTATGGTCTGTGCTGTTCCAAAGCCAAATCCTCATTACTGCCAGTGAGCTACTGCTGCCCCAAAGCGTGTAGGTCTGTAGGTCTTTAAATCTGTTACAAGCAGTGAGCCAGAGATTATGTGCAGAGGGGGAAGGGCTCCATTTAGAGGGATTTAGGTCATTACTGGAAATGTCATCATAATACTGTTGTTATTTTACTGTTGATGCACTAAATCTGTTTGCCGTTCCTTCTTCTCTGTCTGTGTCTGAAGATTGTAATTTAAAGCTTATATGAAAAGACCTCACTTACATACACTCACTATCATTGAAAGTTCAACTCCTGAAGTCCAGATGTCACAATTAGAAGTGTTTACCACACATAGACTGATATATTAATGGCTGCCCAAGTATATGTGGCAACGTGTTTAAGCATTTTTTTCTCAATGTCTTTTATCTATCCGTGAGAATGAAGCCATTAGCGACCTATTAACTTGTGGACAATCTCCCCTCACTCCAGGGGTCCCACCTGCTGCCACATGCTCTGCAGAGAAACAGAGAGAGTATTACATCTCTCTTGTAAATTCACTGATTGTGATGTGATCTCTCCTAGGAGTTAGGTTACAACAATAACGGTATTGCTAGCTACCCAACAACTACCCATCACTTAACACAAACACATTGATGCGTTATTGTAGTAGATTATGAGTGAGATAAAAGTTTGGCTTGCATTGCATGCTCTTCATGACTCTATATGACTGCATGTGTCAACATCTTCCTTTTGCAGTGAATGGGTACTATGTTCTACCTACCTAAATCTCTACCTCCCTACCTCTCTACCTCCCTACCTACCTACTTACCTACCTACCTACCTAGATGATTGACATTCCTGAAGAAAATCAGAAGACTAGCTTTTTTAAGCTGTTCTCCCCAGCAAGTCATGGGACAGTTTTATGCATTTGAGGGACATTTGCATGCACTAAGCTAATCTGGCAGGTTTTTTTTAAGGTCTTTCTTAGCTGCGTGCAGATGGCCAAATGACTGGACAGTACTCAAGATGTACAAACACTAAAGACTGGACCGCTTGGTTCATAGGGCTAGATGTTGCATACCGATAACATGTCCTGGTTATGGCAGTGCTTTTTACCATTATAGTTGTAATATTATCAATGTGTTCAGTCCACCTAAGTCTGCCTTCCAACATAGCCATTTCTACTGGCTTTTCACCAAATTAAAAGCTTTATTGAGGATTTACCTTACGACCATACAGTATGTCTACATCCAAGTACCATAAATTTTGTTTTCTTTACCCACTCAGCTGCTGTTTTGAACTTAGTACTGAGCACATCAATTAATTCTTGATATGTTAATGCTGCAATATACATTGTTGTAGCATATACCTACCTATTCTTGCTTTATCTAATACTACTAGAGATACTAGAGATTGCTGGTAAGGATAGTAGTAGAGATAGTAGAGGTCCTAAGCAACTACCCTGTGGAACTGCACATCGTAATTCTTTGCTATCAGAAACGCTGTAGTTAAAGTACACTCTTTGCCTTCCCCTGGACAGGTAACTGTCAATCCAGGACAAAGCAGTGAAATTAAAAACGTAGCATTTTAGTTTTCAAGTGACAAAAAGCTGATGCAATCAGCCACAACGGCTTGCTTCTGACTGTTCTTTGTTGCTGTCCTGAAGCAATATTAATGATGATGTACCGGGAATAATGCCTTCTGTAAAGCTATGACATCACAACTATATGATTGGCCACTCACCCTCCTGCTTATTTTGTTCTAAAACAGGCAAGAGACTGTTAAATTCACTTAATCTTATCTGACAGTTATGTTTCACATTGTATTTCAGTGGACTTTGGTTGTGAGTGGTTTGGAGCAATGGACAATATCCTGGAGCAAAAGAGTAGAATAGAGCATTCAATTGATAATCGGTTTTAAAATTAGATTCTGAATCGGTATAGAAATAGTAATAGTTAATACTACACTGTCTACCTTTTTGTGTGCAAATGGCAGACATTTGTCTTTGCTTGCATGTGCAAAAAATTACATTTAACACAAACATCACAGTCAAAACAAGAAACATTAAAACACATTAACATAAAAATACAGTAGGAGCTACATTTAAAAGAGCACCAGGTACTGATTAGGACTAAATCAGATAGATAAAGATATAAAGTTCTGTGTGCTGAGGTAGGAGGCTCACTTCCAAAAGTGGCTGTCCTTACTAGGGATGGGTAAAAATATCGATTTATCAATGCATTGCAATATATTTTTTCCCAATTCAATTTCGATTCATAAAATCCTCTGAATCGATTCAGGCAAGCAGCGGCCCCCGACCACGTGCTGTTCCTCGCCGGACACCTCTCGGTCGCCGCCTCCAGCAGCTGGAAGCGCCTCACCCGCGACCTCGCTCGAGGGTCGGAGGGTGATGCGCCGCGGAAACACCGTCGGAGCTGCAGAGGCGGGTAGCCGATGTCTGACGCACCACTCTTTCGGAGACTGTAAACTCTCAGCACAGCTGGTCTCACCATGGCCGCTGCACCATGCGCCCGCGGGTAGCACTCTCCTGCGGGGAGAGAGGGGGGTTCAGTGTCAACGTTTTACCCCCTCGAGTCTAGCCGGAGGGTGGAGGGACCGCGGTTATGTCTATGTTTTTGTCAGACAAAAATGTACCATGCAGTCCCAGAAACAATAGCACTTACTCAGCTTAACTATGGTTGCACTATTTTATAACTAAACACATCGAGTACCTTTGTTTACATTTCAATTCGAACTAGAATTTCCTAGAGGAAAGATTTATAATTTAAGATTCCATTTAAGTGAATATTGAATCGAATTGAAATTGAATCAAATTGCGACCTAAAGAATCGTAATCGAATCGAATCGTGAGGTTCTTAACAATACCCAGCCCTGGTCCTTACTGATTAAGATGAGGACAGCTGCTATTTATTTTGATAGTATTGAATTTGGAAGTAAGCATATCAGTCCAATAGGGCTGTAACGATTCATCGAGTTACTCGAGTTACTCGATTACAAAAATTGGTCGAGGCAAAAACTCTGCCTCGAAGCGTCGTTAAATTCCTATGACGCGCAGGGATCTTGAATGTTCCACACGGACCGTTGTTAATACTACTGCGTAAAGTGCCGTACACGGACACGGAGAGCCCTCTCCATCGCCGGAGAGCCGGAGAGCCTCTCGTACTCTCCGGGCGCGGAGTGTCCGGCACTCCGTCGCGGGGAAACGGAGACGGCAAGGGCTGTGATTGGTCCTCTAAACTCACGTCCTCACGCTGGTTCTCCAGCAGGAGATTGCATTGCGTATCCGCCACCACGACGGAGAACTGCGAAGGCTCGAGATGACATGCCAGAGCAGAATCAGTTTGTGCGCGTTTAAAAAACGTAGATATGATATCTGCTTTACAGACAGTTGAGACCGACGTGACATGTTCTCTCTCTCTGTCTGTCTGTAAGTGTGTGTGCACGTGTGTTTGTTTACGTCGGTCCGGAGCTCCTCCCTTCGTAAAACAGAGCGGAGGAGAATTGTAGATGCGCGACGATGAAGAAATTATTAATTAAATGAACACGGTCCGGACCGGTTCTATAGGAAAAGTGACCTTAAATGACTTCTGTTGTGATTTGGTGCTGTGTATAACATAAAATTATATATAACACAGCATGCGTGCACACACACAGGTTGCTAGGTTACCATAGCAAATAGACCTATCCCAGAGATTATATATTATTTGTTAGTAGGTGGTTAGAAGGTGCAATCCCTTTTTGTAATGTTGTATAAGACAACACTAAGGCAAAATGGCCGTTACTATTTAAGTTTGTATTGATTCATAGTGTTACATGTTATACATGTTTTACAGTAAGTTGAAACTGTATTGTTATTTAATTGTTTGCACTTGCACTAAATGGGTAAATTGCAATAAAGTTTTGGAGCCAAATGTTGGAGTTGTAAGAAATACCTCTGTTTTTTAAAGAAATAAAAGCCAAATGGTTGATCATTTTACAGCCACATCATTTTCGTCATGCATTATTTGTTTTGGTTGTTTAAAAATGCAAAAAATATATATATACGATTAATCGATTAATCGATCGATAAAGTGCTAGATTAATCGATTCCAAAAAGAATCGATAGCTACAGCCCTACAGTCCAAGCTTAACTTTTAAAATGTTTTAAAACTTAAGTTACAGTGGGCCTCACAGTTGGAAACATAGTTTGTCTTCTTCAACTGAGGAGTCACACAAGGTGATGGACTCAGTGGGGTTTGGCTCTTCCTGAAATCCGTAACTATCTCCACTGTCTACTGTCCACTGTCAGAGCAATGAGCTGCAAGTTGTTCAGTTCACCCCAGGTCAGCAGATGGTCTCTTAATTTTAGGCAGACTCATTCCCACCAGAGAGGGTTGTGTCATCTGCAAAGTTCAAAAACTTATTGGGTTGATGACTGGATTGTGTACAGGGCATTTCTTTTTTACAAACCCCCATGATCATAGGCTGATTGTTTACTGCATGTTTGCCTTTAATGTTGCCCATTAAAGGCTATTGAAGGAGACAGTGTCTTTTCTGTCCAGTGTGAAAGGGGTGTAAATCTTGACTAACACCTGCTAATATCAGGCCTTCGTCTTGAATTTAAATTGCCATTTACTCCTGCATCAATTGACTCTGAAATAGTTACGGGTATTTATCCGCCTCCACCAACAGCTGTGATAAAACACAACACCTAGGTGAACACGTTGATCTCCCCTTGTCAGGCGCAATGATATGACGTGTGTTGAAGTTAAAGGATAACTACCGTTTTTTACAACCTGGACCTTATTTCTAGCAAAATATATGGTCATTTACTCACCCAGATAACTTTGGTGTCATTTGAAGTTGTTCGGACGAAATTAGATCCAGTGTAGCGCTGATATATCCATATAATGCGAGTGACGGGGCACCGAAGCGCAGCCTTTATGAGCATTATCTGCCACGAAACTAGTTCATTCCACCAATATTTTGTTATGATACGCTAGCGCTATTCCCCTCTGAGTCCGGGCTCGTCTATTGTCAACATCCGGGGTCTGTAGGTTGACCTACTACCTCTGACCTGGAGGATGTCGTCTCTGAGCTGCGCGCGCACCCACGACAGCCCGGCTTGTTTACCTGTAGCTGCTACTGCTAGTTTGACCCCGGATGTTGATAACGGACGAGCCCGGACTCAGAGGGGAATAGCACGAGCGTATCATGACAAAATATTAATGGAATGAACTAGTTTCGTGGCAGATAATGCGTTATATAGAGGCTGTGTGTCGCTGCCCCGTCACTCGCATTATATGGATATATCGGCGCTACGCTGGATCTAATTTAGTCCGAACGACTCCAAATGACACCAAAGTTATCTGGGTGAGTAAATGACCATATATTTTGCTAGAAATAAGGTCCAGGTTGTAAAAAACGGTAGTTATCCTTTAAGGCCACTGGCTTGTAGTGTTATCACAATACTGGAATTTGTAACTTTGATACAGTACCTTGACAAATATTGATACTTCAATACGATGTTGGTCACCTCTGGAACTCAACCCAACATGGAGGGCGTAAAACTTTAACTTTTATTAAAAGATAAATATAACAAGGTTTTAACATGACAGTTGAGTGTGTATTTTCTTGGCTAGTGTAGAACAGCAGTGTGAACATTACCAATAATTACAAGGTTTTTTCCGTCAACAAATACAAACTTTTTTAAGTAGAGGACATGTTCCAAAGCCTCTGAGATTGCGCGTTGTCTTCGTTGAAGGTTGATTCTCCTAAGCCTCTCTCTGGTACGATGAGTAAAATATCACACCTTTAGGAACAGTTGTTTAGTTTTTTTCTCTTAGGCCTTTAAAAAGAACTAAATTCTGAAAAGAACTAAAATCTATTTAACTAGTTTTAGAAATAAGGTTAAAGTCAGCTTTTCTCTAGCACTTTAAAGGAGCTTTTTGTAATTCTCAGCCACCTGCTTCAAAAATAGAGGACAGTATTTCCCTTGTTCTCAATGTTTAGTTCAAACCAGTTTTGTAATTTATTTTATATATTTAATTTGTTTCTATGCAAATTCATGTTGCAAGTTCTTAAAATTGTAAAGACCAATATAATTACAACTATTTATGTGTCTATTTATGTGTCTATTCACCCATACATTCACCCTCAGCTGCACTGTTGCAACAGCTCATTCTGTTGTTGTAACAAACACAGGTCTGTGTAAGCAAGCATACTAAACCATTATAATCCACATTTGAGTTAAGCTGGGACAAAAGCCTTTCCAGCAGGTTGGAATGTTTCATTTCAGTCTCAGTGTCAACACAAAAAACCTTAAATGTTTTGAAATGTATTACAACGTTTGCAAAATTGACACAAATATCATTGCAATAGTGAACACTAAAATGCCCCTCTACAAAAGCTGCTTTCAAAATGAAGGCTAATTACTGAAACCATAAAGAACATGAATACAGAATACAAAAACTACAATAAAAATATAAGAAAATACTTTAACAAATACTATAGCAAGCATGTATGTATTAGACTCACAAAGTTATACAGTTTTGTGCAAAGCCCTGCATCATGGGATGTGCAAAGGTTCACAGTGTAGAGAATATATGTCATGGGATGATGGAGAAAGGTGTGAGCTGATGTAATGTACAGAGACAGACATCCACTGGGGGGGCTTGTTGATGAGACCAGCTGCAGGTGAGAATAAAGGGCAGGTTGGTCATTCATCACTGGGGGTGGCTGGACTGGAATTCTGGAATCCACAGTGCCTAGTGTCCTCTTTCAGGAAGAAAGTAAAGAACAGTTGTGTACTACACTAACTATTTTATATTGTCACATAGCGGAAACATGGAGCGCTGAGAAAAACGTGTTCATCAGACAGCCACTTGGTTTTCACAGGACACACGGTTTATAATACAACAAGTACAATAAGTGAGCTCTTCAGCCATTTTAGACTTACTTGTCATAGTTTTTTCGGTCCAACGCTTGATGCAGCAGGATCCAGCTCTGCAGGCCCTGGTTGTTTCTTCATGGGGTAGAAGCTGAAGCGGCTCCTTGTTCATACCTGCTGCAAGAATTTCATGATTTACTGAGTGTATACAGTATCTAACAGTCATTGCTACAGTTAGACATGCGTAATAATCCTGGTAATGTCAACTAATGACTGACAGCAGAGCCAAAATACGCAAAAGTCGACCAAACTGCTGAACCTCCGACAGCCGGTCAAAATAAGACTGCTGTTTTATAATCTTTACGTGTGGCATTTGTCGATAAGTTTACATTATACTGTAACTTACTTAGCTCAATTTTAGCAGTGCCACAGTATCGAGAAAGTTTTGCAAACCGACCCCCATTCCAAATTCAGGATACGAGCTGTAGTGTTTACTTAAAAGGGGAATTTGTGAGATACGGACAGAATTGTACTTTTTTAGAAAATAAACCAACATTATCAAAAGAATGTGAAAAAACTGATGCAGACAGATGGTTATGGCTTGGTAATTAATTAATATGGTGAACATGACATGTTTTTCTGTGCCCTATTTAAACGATCTGTGGCACATGGTCCATGGCTCAAGTGCGTTTAGGGCGCGTCCAACTCCCATTTGCTAGTTAAACAGCAGATAATCTAGGCACAAAGTGAGGTGCACTGTGCTAAGGGGTAGTATTTAGACTCCTAATGGGTATATGTCATGGGTGTGTTTTGGGCGTACCTAAAATTAAACCAATCAGAGTGCCATCTGCTAGTCCCTTTTAATGAGCCAGGTGTGCCAGGACCAGGTGCATTGAAATTTAAATAGAGGCACTCGTCTTCTCTGAGACAGGTATGTGGTCTGTGGCCATGGGACCCTCTGCTTCTCCAGCTTCCCAATCGTCTGTCCAATTAACAGCTAAATTTGACTGCATATGAACAAATACATTGATATTTAGCTGAGCACTGCTGCACGTCTGTGTGTGTAATAGTGATACTTGAATCAGGCATGATGAGTCATAAAAATGATCATTCTGATTAATAGCAGGTGGGATCTGGGTGGGTTAAACACATCTTGCATGAGGAAAATATTAATTACATTAATTGCAGCAATCCTCCAGCAGATTAAACAATAAGTGCATCTCTCCATTAAATGAGCCATGCTGCACATTATGCAAGAGGTGCAACAGCTTAAATTCACTGATAACGTTAATCTCCGGAGATGTCGAGGGGATCGGTCAGGATTTCATGTTAATTAATGTTCTTCGTTCTTCTACATATGAAAATTCACATAAAGTCCAGATTTGTACAGGGAAATTGTTTGCATCCGTCCTCCTGAGCGCCATCAGAGCAGTCTAAAAATTAGGGCTGTCAAGCTCTCATTGATCAATTCATTACAAACATTTTGATTAATCAATCGAAATTAGTCACATTATGCCAATATTTGCTGTAAGCATTTTAAAATATTTAAATGCAAATGTATTTTGGTAGAATCAATGAATAAATGGACATTCTAAACTTTAAAAGGAGGTGATATTTTGAGCTTGTGATACTAAGATGGTTAGAAAATTCCTTACTGCATAAGTTGCACAGAACAGTGCTCCTGTCAACAGTTCCATCTGGGCGTTTTCTGAAGCCCCACTTCAGTGTGTTTTGGTATTTTTATGATCTTTCCTGACAATGTTTCATCATTTTTGACAAATAATTTGTGCTGAAACTATTAATATTAAGCTGTTGCTAAAATGGAATGGACTACTGTAGAATCTGGGACTTTTGTGTCATCCACCAAGCTTGGATTCTGTTGTTTAAGAGTGGCATGGCTCCTTTTAGGAACAGGGCAGTTTGTAGAGAGTGAGTGGAGAGCGACAGTCGGTGGTAGCGATGGATTAATGTCTGACTATTAACCACAGCCCATTCTCAGTTTGAGAAAGAATGTTAAATGTTTGACAGTTAGAAACACTGGCTGCAGTGGGACTTTTCCATTCAGTATGCTCAGCAGCATTTAGTTATTGCCTCCATTATGTTTGCAAAGTTGCTATTGACAGTGTTCAGTGAAGTACAGTCAAGGAGCTTCATAGAGTGTGATTAATCTCTGTTATTTTTTCACGCATCATTCTTTCTATAATTAATTAATCTAAATTAACTCTTTTGACAGCACTATTAAAATATTTATTTCAGAGGCTTCAGATTTTCCTCTGTCCTTTCAACTTTTCAACGACAGCTTTTAGTTTTGTTGAAGGTTCTCAGTCATCCAGGTCATGGTAATTCTTTTTAAAACACATTTAAAAATCAAAACTAAAAACTGTTGTTCTAAGTGCTATATCATAGGCAGCTGGACTTGTTTCAGTTTCTTGAAGACATTTCGCATCCAAGAGGCTTCTTCAGTTCTAACTAACTGGAGGAGCTGCAGGCTTTTAAACTCTGTGTGGGAGTGTCCTTACAGAGCTGTTAAGGACATGTGTGAGCTCTGAGTTTCAGAGTCGTTAGGGCGACTAGTGGGTTGTAAGGGCTAGGTGAGCCCAGGTGTGAATGGTTGTTTAGTTGTCTTCCCTCCCCAGACAGCTTAACAACCGTTCACACCTGCTTGCTTTTTAAATGTGTTTGTTAAAATGACATCACTCTGCCCATGGAAATGTTTAAAATGACTGAAAGCAACCTTTCTAATCATAAAATCATTGAAGAGTGTACACGTGTTGTGAACCTGCCTGTGTAGGTGCATCTTACTATCTGAACAATGCACTCTTTAAAGAGCAGGAAAAATACTGTACCATTGACTTTTGACTAGCTTTCTGTTGCTCTAGGGCGCAGTCACTGCTGCCTAAAGATAGCATTGCGCCATCAATGCACCTGACCACATCTCATTTTGAGACCATCATGCCCAGGGGTACACAGGTGAGCACAAACACGTTTGCTATTTACACAATATGGGCTGGGTGTGAAAATGACAACTGTGTCAGTCTGAAACTCACAGTGACACTTGCGCTCTTAGTGCCAGATGGAGCCCTAAGTCTGTCAGAGGACCTTTGAGTCTGAGAAAAAGCATCTCTGTAATCATCCATGAGGTTGTACGTAAACACACAAGGTTGATTTGAACTGGACCAAAATCACTGGGGAAAAACAAAAAGGCATTGGATTCACTGAACTCAACTCCCACCACTTGTTGACAAACTATGAAGCTGGTAATAGGTTCCCCTGCCAGTGAAAGGCGACTTTCTCTGGACAGTGGCTGGTGGTTTTCTCTCACATTCAGCTCACTTCTCAGGGATAGAATCAGCTCTTCCTCTGCAGGTGGGATGAAGCATGACTCAGCATTGGATTTTCCAGTATCTTTTGATTACACTTTCAAGAATTACTGAGCATAATTTTGGCCAAAAGAAATAAGTCGTTCTCGAATAGAAGCAGTTTATTGGGGAGATGTAAGGTGATGTAGGCACTTCCTATGTCCTTTCCTACCCACATTTTCTTAACCACGATGGAAAACATCAGGTCAAGGAAAGATGTGAAGGGCATTTCATAAGGACTTCAGGAATCCAACTCTGGGCTACGTAATTATGTGTTGGCTGATGTTATTGATGTCGGTCTGCCATGGTGAAACTACAATGTTCTGAAGATGTAATACTAAATGCAAATCTTTGATGAATTCGTTTTTACTCCGTTCTTTAATCCAGGCTATATAAACATAACCAGGTAAAGAACACTACTTCATTTGTTGTGCTGAGGGGGGTGCAGCAACACAGCAGCAACAGTTTCAGGGGGCAGTTATCATTTTCACACCCAGCTCCCACCTATGAATAGCAAATGTACTTGTGCCCACCTGTGCACCCCTGGGCGTGTTGGTCTTAAAGAGAGGTGTGGTCAGGTGCACTGATGGAGGATTGCTATCTTGAGGCAGCAGAAAGCGACAGCGTCTTAGACCAATAAAAAGCTGGTCTGAAGTCAAAGGTGCAGTCTGTTTCCTGATAATTAAAGGATGCATTAGATGCGCCTACACAGGCGGGTTCACACACTTCATACACTCTGATTTTATGGATTTGAGAGGCTGCTTTCAGTTATTTTAAACATTTCACGTTCATGGAAATGTAACGTAATGTAACATTTAAACAGCAAAACTAAAAGCTCTAGTTACAAACTCTCCTATCAATTAATTTTATCAGCTGTTCCTTGTGCACAAATCACATGTTAATGTAGAGATACCCATATGGTTTCTGCTGCTGGAGGATCGATGCAGGTAATGTCATTCATATTTTCTCATTAAGGACATATTTCACCATCTCATCCCACTGTTATTGATCAGGATGATACTTATATGACCCGTCCCGTCTGATCCACAAACTGAGATCTGCGCACACACAGAGAGGGGCGGGCAGCAGCGCTCATCCTCTTCAGTTTAATATCAGTGTATTTTTTCATATGCAGTCAGACAGAGTTGTTGATGGGACAGATGATTGTGAAATGCTGGGGCAGAGCGTCGAGGATCACATCCCTGTCCCTCACTGAAGACAAGTGATACTGTTTAATATGCTCCAGGCCCTGGCGCACCTAGCTCTTCAAGGGAATGGGAGACGACACTTCATTTTTGTTTTCATTTATGTTCCACCCAAAACACACCCATGACTAATTAAGAGTCTAAATACCACCTCCTTGCGCCGTGCGCCGCACTTTGCGCCCAGATTATCCAGATTATTTAACTAGCAAAATGGATTTGCACACGCGCTAAAGTGACAGAATTCTGAATAAAAAAAAAAAATTGACCTTTTGGGATGTGACATACATCACATTTAGATCTGTTGTAATAAGTCACGCCCACTTTAATCAGTCGCTACCAAAATTCATGTCCCTAGGTTGCACAAATCCATGCAGCCCACATAAACTTTTCACGTTTGTGACGTC
Source organism: Pagrus pagrus (assembly GCF_965226575.1). NCBI lineage: Eukaryota > Metazoa > Chordata > Actinopteri > Spariformes > Sparidae > Pagrus > Pagrus pagrus. Next base: position 29,339,415 of record NC_140192.1, read on the forward strand.
CCCTACTGATTGGGGTCAAAATGCTTTGGGAGGCCTATTCCTAAACAAGATTAAGGGAGTGACTCTTCACTGGCCTCACTATTCGATTCAATCACGAGTTGCCCGTCAAAGATTTGAACACACATCATTTATTTTTCTATATTACTGACATGGCCTACTTTTACGTCGTTTAATACAAGTAGTAAGATAAATCTAAATTCCCTCTTTATACAGAATTTCCTTTCAGTAATCTGACTACAAAAGTCTACAATGTTATAAAAACTGCATCTTTTCAATACCAGTCTTTGTGTGACCCACCTCAGTACATAAAAATTACCAAATCAAAACATAAATCAGTCTACATTGCATTACAAGTTTGCTGTAATCTACAAAAATATCATTTTCACATCGCAGCTCTTAGACAGGGCACTCATTGAATGTGGCAAACATCACACATGACTCTACTGCAGATTTGGTGACAACACTTGTATTTTTTAGGGGAATTGTTGTGAAGCACAAAAGCGTGTGTTCCGTTTAGTTGGCCCTTCCCAACAAGTTTGTAATCCCTGACAAATGCCCCAATATGTCTGCTTTCAAAATACTGGGAGGGTCTTTTTATCATACGCTGCTGATCTCTGCCTCCCTCCGACATATCTCCTAACAAAGGCCTAAGTGACGTTTGCCTAATGTCTGCCAACAATTCAAAGCATGACAGCGAAGTTTTGCCTCCAGTCGAGGCTGGAAAATCAACAGTCAACATAGGCTGCAATCTCCTGATTGTGCTCTGTCTCTGCATGAATGCAGAATCTTCCACGCCGACAACACAATGCATCTTATAATTAAGACATTTCCACGTCTCTACTGAAGATATGTACTAAGATTTTTTATGATTGGACATTAAAAAAATATGCAATGCAGGCATTTGAATATTTTTTTACCATAATTTACAAGCTGCACTTGAAAACACACCACGTGCATGAATTAACACATTGTTGGCAAGCAGGGCTTGGAACCCTGGGGATCTGATCTTTGTATTCCCAGAGAAGGTGACTTACTGATTTTGCCCCTGGGGATATGTGGTTTTTCACATACCTTCTCACAAGTAGATAGAATGACATCAAATGTAAAAAAAAAACTGTGGTATTTTTGTCTGTTTGAACTAAAAATGAGGAAATTCTGAAAAAGTCGCACATCATTCTGATGGTTTCAGGTGTATTGTGTATGGGCGTAATTGCAAGTTACCCATGCTATGGGCACTAACACAGACCATACCATTTGAGCTTTGTTCTGGTAAAAATCTGGATGGTCCTTTTCCTCTTTACCTCGAGGACATGATGTCCATGATTCCAAAAACAATTTGAAATGTGGACTCATCAGGCCACAGCACACATTTCCAGATTGAGTCAGTTCATCTCAGATGGGCCCAGGACCAGAGAAGTCATTTGATGATATTAGACTTAAAACGGTCACATGGTGGTCGGGCATAGACTGTTTACATTACTCGCAAACCGCACCAACCGTGGTTTTGCTTCTTTAAAAGTCAATACTTAGTTGGAAAATCGATGCTACAACTGAACAGGGTCTACTCTGTGCAGCAGCACCATCAGCAGCGTCGCTGCACAGAGTAGCATTTCAGTGACATTTCACTTATCATGCAAGGACAGTTGATTGACAAGATAATGGCAGAGGATTTGTTTTCCAATTGAAAAGCAAAAGCGCCTATTTGGCAATATTTTGGATTTAAACCTGGTGCTAATAGGGAATCTGATAATGTTAACGAGGGAAAAGGAATTGGTTACTTCATCTAACAGTTCCTGCGTTTTCCATTAACGTTAGGTTAATGAAGGTTCTCAGTCATCCAGGTCATGGTTAATCTAAGTGCTGTATCGTAGGCAACTGGACTTGTTTCAGTTTCTGGAAGACGTTTCACCTCTCATCCAAGATGCTTCTTCAGTTCTAACTAACTGGAGGGGGGTTGCAGGCTTTTAAACTCTGTGGGTGTGATATGTACATAGCATTTCCTGTGACTAGCCTCCATCATTATGAAAGTCAACTCGTGTTTCACGAAGTAAAATGCCTTTGTCTTGTAAAAAACCTGTGTACTGGGTATTACCAGTGTTGTCACAAGTGAATTAGGTGGTGGGGTATTTTTTTCACAGCGGCACCCTAGTTGATAAATGGCTTTTGCTTTTATGGTAGAGCCACAGCTTGTATTTGTAGATGTAGCATCAAACTTAGTTTGCAGGCACTTTTTATTGTTTTCAAATGCATACAACAAAAAGCATTAGCAAATTGACACATTATGTTGTATCCAGGTTTAATACAGCATCCAAACTTTTTTGGGATCAGGCTAGTATTTACTATGTATTTGTACATATGTTTTTAATGTTTAGTAATTTTATAGGCACTCTTGATTGTATATTATATCCTCTTGGCTTTTAGTCCAGTTTTTTTTGCCAACTCAGTCTGTGTCCCTTCCCAGTGGTTCTCTAAATAAAGCATAGGAGAATAGTTTGCCTGCGTTCTGTGGTGATGCACAAAGCTGAATAGTCAGCTGAATTTTCTGCACACACCCACATTAGGATTGCCAGTCCCAGTGCAGCTGGCACAAACAGTTTTCAGTTTTCTGAACTATGTGATTGGTTAATAGTAGTTTATCTGTTCTCGCCCCTTTTGTTAAGTAAAAGATTCATGTGCATGTGTACTACAAAATTTCCTTGGCTCATGCAGTCAAGATGCCGAGGAGTGTTGGAGAAGATTCTGAACAGTGAGACAATAGACACGATTAGCTGTAACTATTTTACAGGGCTATTCCATGTAGTCTTTAGTATTGCACTTCTACAAAGGGTGAAGCTTGGGGACCTTTTGAGAGACACATTTACACTGGATCCTAAATCTTCCTTAAAGCATCTTTTTAGCATCTCTGTCAGATTACATCATCAGAGTCATTTTCTCAGACTTAACAAAGCTCTTGTAGAGCCACAAATACCCCTTTTACACTAGTCCAAAAACCCACTAATACCCACTGTCATCTGGCTTTTGTCTTCAATGTGAATGTGTACAATCGGCATTCACACGCGGGTCAATTGACTCTGCAGTAGTCATGGGTATTCATGTCTCCACCTCAGATCAGCTGTAATGTGAACACAACAGCTGGGTGAACAAGTAAAATTCGCCACTCTTCAAGCACGATGCTTTGACATGTGATGAATTAAAGGCCACTTGCTTGTTCATACTTGAAAGAGAGACTGAAGTGAAAAATATTAGCAAACTGTCCACTGGATTGGCTTCAGTGCCTGACAGCTGCCTGATCGGTACTTTGTTTAATAATTAAAACAAGTTTAACCTCTTCTGGATGTATTACAATGAGGTATATGATCTGCTGCTTTCTACTGTTCCCTGGTGTGTGAGTTAATCACCTATAGGGTTGGGTACTGGACTCCTGTACTACCGGACTCCTGTACCGACCAAATTATGTCAGTACTACCAAGTAGCAATTCACATGAAATCAATCGGTGCCAAATTTCAGTACCTGAGTCGCATCTTTACAGTAAAGTTATAGAGAGGGATGCAGAGTGAGACGTCTCCCCAAAACTCAAAAAAAAGTTTAGTTGACTAAAACAGTATGATTATTAGTATATTCAAAACCTGGTTATGAAACCAACAGTATGTCAACTGCATACAGTATACGAGGAATTATTACAGCATGCTTTCTTTGATTCCTGAAACGATATTATATAACAAGCAGTCAGCCCGCTAGCTTGATGCTAACACATGATAAGAATTCCCACTAACGCGCTAATGGGGGATAGCATCACTACCATAATTAAAGGATATTTACAAACAATGTTTTAATTCACATGCGTAAAATAAAACCATACGTGTGCTCATATGCACAGGCATATACAGTATTTAATATGCTTTGGAAACTAAATTATAACTGCAGATTTCACATAATTAACTCAATCTGCTGCTGTAGCGTCAAAACCTCTACTACAGGACGCCCAAGGGGTCAAAACACAAACTCAAAATCCCCATTCGGTTTGAAATACAGCCACCAGTAGAGAGCAGCACATATACATCTTGGTGTTTTCTATTACATTTGTTCATTATATCACTAGGTTGATGAGCAGGAACAGCTAAATGTAGCAATTAACTTCAAAAAGTATTTTATTTTACAGATTCATATGCAATATAGCAAGACGCCACTGAAATAAAACTTACGACTGACTGATGTGATGTGATGTGCATTGCTACTAGAAAAATGGCTCATGATATATTGACTCTACAAGTGAATGATTTAGCTGGTTAGAACAGAAAAACCTTTTTATTGTTGTTGTTGTTGGTACAGATTAAAGTACCAAAAAAAGGTACTGCTCGGTACCGGTATTGAATTCCAGGTAGGGGTATCGGAACTGGTATTGGTTCAAATGTGAACGGTACCCAACCCTAATCACCTATGTTTAGCGGGTTAACTCACATTTTAAAAACCCTTTTCACATGCTAGTTTCAGTGTAAATGTGCTAACAGGCTAAGGATTGCTAACCATACTGAGAAAACTGAACTTAAGTCGAAAATCAGTTGAGAATTGCATGTTTCGTTAAGCCCAGAAAAGCTCTAATTCATCTCCCAGACACTCTCCCTTTATTCATCTATTATGGGATTGAAATGCTGTCCTTACCTCCCGATATTACATTTACAAGAGCTTCATCCTCCTGAGATTCAACTTCTCACCTCCACTACTTACTTGTAAACTGACACCTCCTCTTCCAGCCCATGGTTCAGCTCGGGCCAGCACAGGGCAGGCCCTGTTTTCCTTTGGTTAGAATCTACAGGAATAGTAGAGCCATATGGTACCACAAAGCCCAACAGTTTATTTGAAGCCCAAGCTCTGCATAGTCATTAAAGTGTGGTCTCATGGTAGCCTGCGTTTTTGTCTATATCTGCCACAGATGTGGCTGCACTTCGCTCTCTGTCTGTAGTTAAGGGTGTAGATGAAGGGTTAAACCAGATTCCTCACTTCAGAGAGGAGCCCTTCTTAGAGAATTGGGCATGTCCGCCCACTGAGGCCAGTTAATCAGCTTGAGTGATGAGTGAATTTTAAATCCTTATTTACAAACTAGTTTGCTGTCTCTTTTCCTTTGGTCTGACACCCGGCATCTCAGTTCTCCATGTGCCCTTCTCACCAAAAGGTCTGTGCTCCGTGAAGGGGGCATAGTGTTTTATGCTTCGCTCAGTTTTTTTTTATTTACTTCAGGTCTTGAAGCTAGAAAGCCCAAAGTCTGCAGCAACAGGAGCGCCTCTCTCCCACAGAAAACACTGTTCTGAAGTACTTGGGAAGCCTCATCAGTTATCCCACCTTTTAATTCCATGACTTCATGACATCATGTGTCTCAACTGTGTTTCACAGGTGTAACTTCTAATTGTTATTGTTTGTTCAGAACATGGTGGTTTATGTTGGTTATTGTCCTAATTGTGCTTGTTTGTAGTTTTAACCATTTGTGAGGTGGCTGAGCTCAAGTCATCCATACAAGATTTTCTTGGATGTGCTGTGATGTAACTCTCCTGCCCCCCTGATCTCACTGCCCTATGGTGATCGGATTGTCAGTTGGTCATCTCAAGTAACTACATTTGGACAATATTGCAATACAAATTATCACCCAACCGTAGTCTCCAATATGCATGTTGAATTACAATAGAAACTGCAGAATAACAACAACTTTGACTCACACGTATACTTATGACCACGTATGACTAACTACGAAAGGTTTTGTGGTAAATCAGAAGTAGTTAGTCAAATTACCTGCAGTTGATGTTTTGATCATGTCAGAGACTAAATATATTATAATCATGCCACATACATAACAACATTCATTTGTACATATCTCTCTCACCTGAAACCCAGTTGGTTCTATGTCCCTGTCTGCAACAGTTTCTGTATTGCTCTCAAAACATTATACTAAAAAAATACATGTTGTTTTGAAGCTGTGACTTATCCAATGACATTTTTGTTAAGCTAGATTACTCTGCAAATCTTTTTTATTATATTTTTCCTGAATAAGTTTAAATTGACAACAAGAGATCAAAAGATCAAAGGGCAACAATATACAAAACAAACATCTTGAGTACAATTCTTAGAATTACATCCCAGATTGAATTTGTGAAAGATATACACTACCACTCAAGAGTTTGGGGTCACTAATAAATGTCCTTGTTTTTGAAAGAAAAGCAAAATCTTTTAGATAAAATGACATTTAATTGATCAGAAATACAGTCTAGACCAGAGGTGCCCAAACCTTTTCCCCTTGGAGGGTTGAAACTGAATTTTAATGGTGGGCGACAGGCCAAAACTACACACCTTTTATATTGTTAAGATGCAAAATTGTTCCCTTAGATTTAAAAGAAAAAAATACATAGAATTAAGGATCCTACATGTATGAAGAGCATTTTTACCTCACAAAAAATAAAAACTGTGATGTATACTATTTTATATAAATTAATTGAATTGTTTTTTTCAGTAGATACATCTGGTGGGCCAAATACTGTAAACCATTATGGCGGGCCAACCATCGCCCATGGGCCCCACTTTGGCCAATACATTACTAATGTGGTAAAATACTATTTTAGCTGGAAAAGGCAGATTTTTAATGAAATGTCTCCATAGGTGTACAGAGACCATTTTCAGCAACCATCACACCTGTAGTCCATAAGCACATTGTGTTAGCTAATCTAAGTTTGTCACTCATCAGTCTATTCTCAATCTCAGAAACTGAGGTTATTCAATGTGAGACTTTGCCAAGAAACTAAAGATTTCATACAACAGTGTGTACTACTCTCTTCAAAGAACAGAGTGAACTGGCTCTGACCAGAATAGATAGAGAAGTGGAAGGCCCTGGTGCACAACTGAGCAAGAGGAAGCACATCAGAGTCTGTAGTCTGAAAAACAGGCACCTCACAATTCCCCAAATGGCAGCTTCATAACACCAGTCTCAAAATCAACAGTGTAGAGGTGATTCCAGGATACCAAAGAAAAAGCCAAATCTGACATTGACCAGTAAAAGAAAAGATTAGATGGGCATAGGAACACACTGGACAGAGGAAGACTGGAAAACGTGTTATGGACAGACAAAGTCTGTGATCACAGAAGAACATTTGTGAGATGCAGAACAATGAAAAAATGCCAAAGGAGTGCTTGATGTCATCTGTCAAGCATGGTGGAGAACATGTGATGGTCTGGGGTGCTTTGTTGCTGATAAAGTTGGAGATTTGTACAGGGTTAAAGGGATCTTTAGGAAGTATATCACTCCATTTTGCAACACCATGGTCTGTCCTGTGGACAGTGCTTGATTGGAGCCAACTTCACCCTACAACAGGATAAAGACCCAAGGCATAGCTCCAAAGTATGGAAGAACTATTTAGGGAACAAGCAGTCAGCTGGTATTCTGTCTATAAGAGAGTGGCCAGCGCAGTCACACGATCTCCCTACCCTACTACCTACCCTTACCTACCAAAATGCATATCATAAAGAAAGGGTAAAAGCAGTCGGCTTTAATAATGAAAAAGAGAATACCAAACTTCTCCCTAACCGAAACTAGAGAAGTACAGGTCTCAGAAAAGCAGGGAAAGAAGATAATTCACAGGATTTAACCTCCATACCTACTCAAGACAGAGGGTTAGACTCAAGGTGGTCCTGCCTCCAAAACAACATGAGGCATATGTTACAGCCCCATAATAAAAGTGGAAATCAGTGGATGTCAGTCATTATTCCGAATATATGAGAATATTATAGTCTAGAGGTTTAAAAAGGTAATGTGGATGAACACAAGAGGACACTGAATGAGGTAAAGATAGTTTGGAAGTGTTGTAATTTTGATGGTTATCATTTTTCAGATGATTAAGAGAGAACGGGGGAACATGGTGTCTTAAATCTTTCCAAAAACATGCTAAAATGATTTTTAAAAACGGAGACCCATGTCTGTGCAGGAGGCTCGAGAGAGAGAAAAACATTTTGAAAGTATCTGTGCGTTCAGCTCTCTGTACTTTTTTAGCCTTTGAATCTGTTGTCTGAAGGTTTGTCCTTTTTAGATACCTGCTTTATTTTACTGTTTCAACCAGAGTCTTGTTGTGTCAGAAATATTCAGTTACTGCTGGTGAATTTTCCTGGTTTTGCTGCTTCATAATAAAAGCTTTTAAACTGTATGACCTATTACCAGGGGACTTTGATTATGAAGAATTTCTGGGAAATTAGATGTGTTTATTATTGCATTAGCAGAGCAATGTTTTATAATACTGCAGGGAGGGAGAAAACAGCAAATTCCTGCCACGCTGGGCTGACAAGCTGAGTCAATCCAAGTCATCAGAGTCAACACGTGTATGGAAAAGCCCCACTTATGCTCAGTCCTGTGTCTCAGCACACCTGATATCTCTTGGCTACTAAACGCTATGAAAATAAAAGCTCAAATGCCAAAATCAAAAAAAGGGGGCTCAAAGAGCAACCCTGCTGAGTTCCCTGTTAAACTTAAAAAGGCTTTGAATATAATACATTATCAGTTAACATAGCTATGAAGCTCAGATTGGCAATGTATAATAATAACAACTAGTCCTTTTTTATTTTCCTTTACTTTTTATCTTACGTTCTATAATTTCTCTTACAGAGATGGATTTGGGGCTATCGGCCCACATTCGTGCCTGTAACTGTACTGACTGTTGGAAGCATCAGAGTGGCTGTTGGTGAGGGACCCCCAACAGCACCAGAATGCCAGAATGCCTATCACTCAGGAAAACGCCCTCAGCATCCTTCAGCTACTGGAGGACTGGCCCGGGGCTCAGACAACGAGATCACAGCAGGACAACGACCTGAACAAGGACGATTGTGGTAATAAGGTACTTAATCCAGTTCACCCCCATGTTTCTACTTAAATATTAAATGGCCCAACCTTAAAAATGTAACGGCTAAAAGTAAGTATTTTCCTAACTTAATTTTTGTTGGAACACTGAAAATTACTATGAGCTATTATAATTGTTATTGGCTCAATTGTAGCCTAGTACTTCATGACAGAGAGAGAGACAGAGAGAGAGACACAGAGAGAGAGACACAGAGAGAGACACAGAGAGAGAGACACAGAGAGAGACACAGAGAGAGACACAGAGAGAGAGACAGAGAGAGAGACACAGAGAGAGACACAGAGAGAGACACAGAGAGAGAGACACAGAGAGAGACACAGAGAGAGAGACACAGAGAGACACAGAGAGAGAGACACAGAGAGAGACAGAGAGAGCAAGCATTACAATACCCTTATCGCTGCTGGTCCATGTTTTCCCCTTTAATGACATTATTAGGCACTTCCACATTCTGATAAGTGGAGATTTAAATCTAAGATGATTGCAATATGTATTGGCAATAGACATGTCATCGATAGCTATAAGAAAATAGTTTGATGAAATGCTGGATAGTTTCACCTGTATGCATTAAATGCAAACCATTGGAATGCACATAATGCCTATGACATAAAAAGCCTGTCATACCCCTTAATACTGCAGCGTGCCACGAGTGACACACAAACAGCCAATAACTTAACTGACAGATCCCATGTGTGCGTCCTCCCTGGCTCATTTAAACAACCCATCATGTGCTTATGCGTATGTGGTTGCCTCAGTCATTTCTCATTTCAGTCCATCTTTGCATAGTCTCCCTTCTTGTAAGCTGACCACTTCCCGTGATAAAGTCATTTTTACCGGAGGGGATTTCCCTTAGCAGTGTTTTAAAGTTCAACTCGATCAGTGTGTGATTTGGTTAAATGTAGATTTACTTTTCAGTAACTACAGTGGTCCTTTAGTTTATGCTTTTGGTGAAGAAGACAAATTGTATCCTCTGTGGATGCAAACTCTACCTTCACCAAACCTGACAAGACTTTCGACTCTGTCTGGCATGACTTTTTTTCAAAGGTTGTTGGAGCAGTTTCATTTCCATAAGATGTTTATCAGCACCATACAGGCTGTACATATGTAACAAACCAACAGCTAGAATCAAAATAAATGGGATAATATTTGGAACCTCTGAGCCTATGGATAAAACGGGATGAAAATATAAAATGTATGGAAATGGAGGGAGGAGTGCAGAAGATAGTGCTTTTGACGAATGATGTCTTGACATGTCCAGACCTTCTTTATCCTTCCTTGAACTCATGTCAACTCTTACAGAGTAAGTTTGATTGTTGGGCTACATATTGAATGAATACATGAAACACAGGTTCTTACCTTTTTAATAATACCCCAGACCAAGTAATCAGGAAAAGATATGAAATCGTCAAGGAATTGTCAATAAATAATCTTGGAGTCAATCTATCAAAGGACTTAGGTCAACTAAAATCCATTAGTTATGATCCCTTACTCTCTAGAATAAAATCTGATACTGGAAGATGGAATCTAAATCCTTTAATAAATATTGCCTCAAAAATGGAGGGGATTAAAATCATTTTTCTTCCAAGATTATTTCTATCTTTTCCAGACCCTGCCAGTGGCAGTAACAGCCAAAGATGTTATCGAATGGGACAGAATGATTTCGAGATATATCTGGCAAGTGTAGCAGACTGGACCGCTCCTTTCCTCTCCCTCACAGCAGAGATTGCTGTGAGGGAGAGGAGGGGCTGTGAAAGAGTGGGTGTGGCAAAAGTGATAAAGTGAGTGCACACCTGTGGGTGAAAAAAAACAGGAGAGTGTGTGTGTGAGGACAAGCAGAGACTAGGAGCATAAGCAGAGGAAGAGGGTCTGGAAAGGAAGGAGTGTTTGGAGAAAACCACTGGAGAGACCAAGTATCAGGACCAAGGTTCACCTATCATCAGAGCGGGTTTGAGAAGTTTTACCTTTTTTGCTGCTGAGGCATGTGTGAACTACAGCTCCTGACTGTGAGTTTTTATCAGTGGATTATTGCTCTTCATTTGGAGACTTAGTATTTCCTTTTTGCCCAGAGACTGCCTTCCTTGAATTCACCACTGCTCCCCATTTCACACTAGTCCACATCCCCTTACTCTTTCACAAACCTGGGAAATCATCACATCTCCCAGTTTAGACTCTCCCTTCCCCCTCCTGTCCCAGTCATACCACATGGACTGAACACACACACACACACACACACATTCCGATTCACCCTACATTGCTGGACATTTACCAATTGACACTGTTCTAATGACTTTAAAGCACAAGAAGGATATTTAATTTGGATTAATTGATTTATGTTATTTCTGATATGCTTTCTTATATGACCCAGGACCGATTATGAACTGTGCTGAAGTATGTTGATTATGTTAATAAGAGTCTAATTTATTTTGTCCTGAAATTTTGATTTGATTAATAATTACTGAAATTTAAACTGGAAGTGGACATTCTTTTGATTATTATTTAACCCTATTCTTTGGACCTTTTGTGGTGTGTCCACTTATTGAGGCCAAAAATCCTGAGGTATCTTTTATAAATTTGATATAATTAATGTTATATCTGGTGCCCTAATTACAATACTTGTAGGCCTTCTTAAGTTTATGCTACACAAGGGAGAAGACCAAGGACTAGATGCAGAACCTTGCAGTTACCCAACTAAGCTAAAGGAAGGTTAGCTCTCCCTTGTTTTAAGAGCTTTTATTAAAGGATAACTACCGTTTTTTACAACCTGGACCTTTTTTCTAGCAAAATATATGGTCATTTACTCACCCAGATAACTTTGGTGTCATTTGGAGGGGAATAGCGCTAGCATATCGTAACAAAATATTGGTGAAATGAACTAGTTTCGTGGCAGATAATGTGTTATATAGAGGCTGTGTGTCGATGCCCCGTTACTCGCATTATATGGATATATCGACGCTACACTGGATCTAATTTCGTCTGAACAACTTCAAATGACACCAAAGTTATCTGGGTGAGTAAATGACTATATATTTTGCTAGAAAAAAGGTCCAGGTTGTAAAAAACTGTAGTTATCCTTTAAATTGCACAAATACAATCTGTTAATCTGTGGAATCCCTCTTACTCAGCTATGTTGAAATTTGTTGTTTGTACCTCACCATATGGTCCTAACAATATAGAAGCCTGCATGTAAAACTAAAAGCCTAACATGTGGCCTCCACGCACAAACAAATCCTGAAACAAAGAAAAGTGTGCATAAACACTACAGTCAAGTAAGTCAAAACCCGGGTGTTACGTTTCTCCAGATACAAAACAGTCTTCTCCCATTGGATGAAAGTGCACCTGAACGCACCATATTTCCAGCAGAGCAGTCATAATGTTAGGAGAGTTTAAGTACAGCTACACACCTACGACCACCACAGTTCCATCGTAACACATTGCTGAAAGGGCCAGCTTTCTCCTGAGCAGCAGTTACCTTCACCTAGGCCCCAGTCTCCAACCTGGCTGGATGAGCCACAGACTGCTTTGTGTTTACTAAACACGTTCCGAATCCAGAGGAGACGCTACGCAACCCAGCCTTCATCCCTGCAGAAGTGAGAAATTTCCTTCAGAGAGAAACGGACCGCCACCGAGCCCGGCTTTCTTCACCCGGCTTTCCTCACCCAGCTTTCTTCACTAACATTGACTCTGCTTCCTCCTCTGCTACAATGCCGAGAACAGCCATCATTAACCGGCTGATAGGACACTAGCGGCAACCTTATTCATCCACACTGAAGAAACGAGTTGGGTTAATGAGGTAGATGGACACACTCTAATCACCACCAGTGCCTCTCCTCTCTGTTAACCTAGACACACACCCACACACATACATGCACACGCTCTGATGAACATGCTGTATAGTTGGAGTTAACTCAATCTCCAAGCTGTCAGACATGCATGATGCAGTCACACAGACACCAAATTCAGAACCACAGAATTCAGCTCTGTCCAAAATCATGCCATGTTTAAAGGCATGTGTTAAGTCGGTAGGGGCACTTCCCTGTTTTTTGGGGCTGTTGCTCTATTAGCCTTTTCTTGCAAGAGCTAATAAATTGTATGGAGAAAATATCGGGGTAAAATTCCCACTCACATTTCTCACAAGTGTTACACTTGGAGAAAATGAATATTAGACTCACAGGCTTTGGAGACAAATATATGTTAAGGGGAATGTCACTTGCAGGTAAGAAAACTATAACTAAAAAATATGGCTGAAGACGGAGGTACCTCAAGTTGAGGACCTGGTTGAAATAATGCATGATAAATATGCAAAAATATATCATCACTGCCATGATCAGGCAGAAAACACAAACTATCACCTGCTGCTGAGAGAAAATTGATCAGGATGGTCAAGAGTCAACCAAGCAGCATATGTTTAAGTACATTTTGTGAGGATTTTAGCAGTGTAGTAAGTCATCGCCCTCTTTTGGAGATCGCTGACAAAAAAACCCAGATCAGAGGCAGTTCGGCGCGCACTTCAGTGAACGACTATCGGTATGTGTGAATTGTTCAAAGATGCGATCCAGGAACTGATGCTTTGCCAGTGCTCGCTGGATATCTAGCAGGCAAAATATCTGGTTGAGTCACAAAAGGGTCAGGGAGCCAGGGATGAGCTGTAGCCAATTAGAGCAGACACTCTTGTGCTTTATACCCTCTCTCCTCCTCTCATCTGCTGTCATCCACAGTAGCCCTCTGAGGACAATGTTATCATACATCTATAGTTTCTATCACAAAGACGTTAGTGTTATAGTATTTGTAACTGCATTATTTTCTTTAGCTCGAGAAACTATACTGATACTTTAGCTTAAGTATCTCGTGTTTTGTTAACTGTTGTTAAGTGATCCCAGACTAAGTCTAGTCTAAAAATCTGACTGTGGCTAAGTTTGACATTGCTTTATGTGAAGACTTTCCAGACTGTAGATGTGAACTGAGCACATGTTCTTTTTCCCAATGTCTTATGGTTGCTCTCATTTTTTCTAGTACCACAAATCATTCTCAACAAAGGCAGCATTGTACATCCAAAAATGAATTCAATGATTGGACAGGTCCATTGTTGATCTCACTCTCAAGCAGACACTTGACAGGGCATCAGGCCTTCTACAGTGAGCCTCTGCCAAAAACTTAGAGGCAATCTCAGCCTAGACAGTCTCCCCACGTCTCTCTAAAAAATGAAATATTGAGCAGTGAAAAGGGGACTTCAGATTCAATTCTTCAGAATGATCTGTGTGTTAATTTTAATGAGAAATATATATGTAAATTCTCTAATTGTAGATTGATACATGCTTGCAGTTATTGCAGAGACAGCCACCCCAGGTCTGTGTCCCCACCACACTCAGCTTGTGAATAAGTTATTAAGTTATTCCACACCTGTCAGCTTCTCAGAGCTTGGTAAAAGCATCAAATTGTTGTTTTGTCAATAAATTTCAATGACTGGTTTAATTCAATGTTTTCTTGCGGGCTTAAGTTTTCTTTCAAAAGTGTCCAATGACTGTAATAGCCTCCAGTCTGCTTTAACAGAAACAGAAATAGTTGATAAGTTATTGGCTAAAAAGGTTGAGAAGGGCTTGATGATCGGGGCCGGAATTTTGCATAAATCCTATTGACAAAGCAACTCAGAAATATTAAGTAGTCAGTATTATAAGCCTCATACGCTGTCATCTATCATCTTCATCTTCTTTTATTCCTCGCAGAGACACCTCTTCACCGTCAAAGGGCAACATAAAGTATTTTTTGGGTCAGACTTACCTTCAGACTTAACTTCTGCTAATGCTAATAATTTTTGGGCAACTTTTTAACCCTGCTGATGGAGAGAGCAGATACAGTTGCTCGTAGAGAGAAAAAAAGAAGGGAGAGAAAAATCAGAAAGGCTAGGCAAGCAAGTGTGCGTGCACAAGTTAGACAATTAAAGCAACGCTGTGTAATGTAGGAAAACTCTTTAAATCGGTTCTGAGGAAAGATAGTTGATTTTTGAGTCTCATTCTCAGGTCATCAAATACTGATGCCCTGCCACAAATACACAGCCATTCTGTAGTAAACACTGAAGTATCACTCCCTTTTGAGAAGTTGATTTGTATTCAAGAAGCCCTTAAGGTGTGTTTCATGCAGTGCCTATAACTAAACACAACAGATGTCTTAATTTGGCCACCTTATCCTTGCAGTGAGAGGCAGATCCTTCCCAAGGTGCATCATTTCAGTGTAGATTTGTTAGACCTCTCTAAAACTCTTTCTACTGGTTTTGATGTATCTACAAAGATCAATGATTTGTTGACATTTGGCCAGAAGAATTGCTTGCTCTTCCCTCAGATTTACAATCTACTGCACTCTTAGAAGTAAAGTAAATTGCTGATGCATGCATTCTCTGGGGCAACCTATGGTCTAGGCAACAAATCATAGTGTTCTGTAACAATAAGGCAACTGTTAATATCATTAATAAAGGATGCGCTTCTATCTCATTTATTGATAGAATTGTTAATCTAATGTGGTCATCTGAGACGTGTAATTTCACTTTCCAAATAGTGCACTTACACAGCCTGAATAATGAAGTTGCAGACTCCCTGTCCTGATTTAAATTCCAGGAATTTAGAATCCTCTGCTCCCATGTGACAGATGTTACATTTGCGGGGAGTAAATTAAGTAAAGTCAACTCAAAATGCTACGAGCACTGATGGTTACAAACAGACAATAATCCTCATCATGACTGCTTCTTGTTTGTATCCCAAGTGAGGTCATACTGGCCAACCACTTCAAATGCACCATGTTTATTATTAGCGCGATAGCCGAGGTCCGCAGTAGGCTTGTGCTTCACTTAGATAATTCACATGACGGTAGAATTACCTTTTTTAAGAGGGACTCCATTCTTGCATCTTTATTCTTAATATTAGCATTATAATAATAATATTATAATATTATATGAGTTTTTAAGACTGTGGCAGGCTTGCTGCTACACATAGATATTTTTCCATAGTCTGGCTGATGGTTAGCATGGTCTTTATACTAAGCTTGGCGTGACAGTCCGTTGTTTTGGGGATTTTCTGCATCGCATTCACTATTTTGGCTTGGCATGCTAGCTAAACCTGGTAGCATCTTAAGAATGGAGCCATCTGCACTGAATACTGTAACTGTTTTTCCATTTGTTGCAATAAATTGTTAAATCTGTGTCACTTTGTCACAAGTGATTGATGACCACATTTGAGGGATTATTGATTAATTAATAGCAGTATCAGCATGGGCCCCAAAACGCAAGTATCAGTCAGGCTGTGATTGAGAAACAGAACAACACATTGTTGGTTTAGGTGTTTTCATAGGATTTGTGGTGGCAAAAACATAGACTGTTGCCTGCCTTATCCTTCAAGTATTTCCACAATATACATTTATGTCACTCCGTTTGTCTCTCTTAAGTCTTGTTGGCGACAATGCCTAACTTTGTGAAATTGCAAAAAGTACAGTTCAAACAAATGTTCAACATATGTAACTGTCAATGTAGATAGCTGTATTGGTTAAAAGGAAAACAACACCCCCTATGTCAGCCAATGAGTGTCAGGCGATTGAAAAATGTTACTTAAATGTGTTGCAGGAACACACCCTGCATAAGTCTTGAATATAAATGTTTAAAATCAAGTGAGTATTCTGGTAAAAATCAAACCATGAATGGAAAACCATGCAATGTTTCAAAATGTTAAAACAAATATGCAAGCATAGTTGTTAAAGCCTTATTATCTGATGTTATTATCCCGGTTTGTTCAGTGATTTGTCATTCTTCTTCTTCTTCTTCTTTCTCCAGCTTGTGGACTCTAGCCAGAATGGAGAAAGGGATAGTGTGTGCAGTAGAAGCAGTTTTAACAGTCTTAATGTTGAGGACATGTCCCTGTGTCTGGCTGCCATTCAGAAGTTGGTGGAATACATTAAGTTCAACTTCATGGAGGGTGACACAACTCCATTAGCCAGCCTGTCCTCCTGCAAAGAGGGGTTAGATGTCGAGGTTCATGCCGTTTCCCTCAATAAAGATGAGGGAGATACCACTGAGTTTGGCCTCAGCTTTGGGAACATCCCTATTTTTGGGGACCCTGGCAGAAGAAAGAAGGGAGGCCCTAGGAGGAGGAGGGACCAGGGCCCCATCATGGATGTAGGATGCATCTGGGTGACAGAGGTGAAGAAGAGGA
Organism: Pagrus pagrus; assembly: GCF_965226575.1. Taxonomy (NCBI): domain Eukaryota; kingdom Metazoa; phylum Chordata; class Actinopteri; order Spariformes; family Sparidae; genus Pagrus; species Pagrus pagrus. Next base: position 29,356,484 of record NC_140192.1, read on the forward strand.
GCCCTGCAGCCCGCTGTGGGGGGATCAAGTTGAGAGATGAACTGCTGTCACTGAATGGGCAGCTGATGGTGGGAGTAGATGTCAGTGGAGCCAGGTAAGAGTACTTCAATGAAAACAGAAATTTTTGCAATGATAAACTACTTTATATAATGTAAGCACAATGCAATTTTCAAAAAAGCCTGTAAATTGAAAACTTGACAAATCATTGTACTTCATCACAGTCCTGTAAATCACATGATTCAGACTCGAGGCCCGCAGGAGAATCTGGCCCGGCACCGGGCGATAGCTTACAAAGAAATATAATTTGCACAATCCGATTCTATAGCCCAAATCACAATGTTTGTTTACAGGTACTTCTGGGGGAAAATCGGTTACATCACATATGAGCTTTCATACAATTTTACTTTCTTTTTGCATTATGTTATTTCAAAGTATTTACATTAATTCCAATTAATTTCTCATTAATAAAAACTCTTTCACTAACATTTGTTGGAGAACTAATTTTCCTGTTGTGCCACATACTAGAGAAAAAGACAGGTTGAGTTTATTCTATTGAGATATATACATCAGGGTTTTTATCATGTATAGTTTTTTTAAAAAAAAATGGTTTCAATTAATCCTTATTTCTAGCCTTAGGTCTATAAGGGACAGAGTCAGTTTGCTGCGTTTTCCTGTGTCTTCCTATCAGACATAAAATGAAAGAAGACAGAGAGAAAGAAATAAAAAAAATATATATATATATATATTATATAAAAAGAGCCAAGACGGATTTTCGAATTTGTGTTGCACGGTCAAGGTAACAGCCATGCTACTTACTCTTTAACATGCAAAATCATCTTTCAGTGGTTTCAGACCATTGCTCAACACAGTTTCATGCTCAAAGCCATCATGCCACAGCTAATCGGAAGGTCCCTGGTTCAAATTCCCAGCTCCCTGACTCCATGTCGAAGTACCCTTGAGCAAGGTTCACACAAGCCCCCGGCTGAGCGCCGCAGTGTTGGAGTTCTCCCTGGGGAACAAGAGGGTTGCCTCTGTGTGTCTGAAAGTCGCTGGGGGGAAGGCTCTGACTGTCCTTTGTGCTTATGCACAATGTTCTATGCACTGTTGTAGTCACGAACTGGCCATAATGAACACCATTTTCAAGCATAAGGTGGTCCATAAGTGTACTTGGTACCAGGCCACCTTAAGACAAAGGTCAATGATCGACTTTGTGGTCGCATCATCTGATCTGCGGCCGTATGTCTTGGACACTCAGGTGAAGAGAGGAGCAGAGCTGTCAACTGATCACCACTTGGTGGTGAGTTGGATCAGATGTTGAGGGAGGCTGCCGGACAGGCCGGGTAACCCCAAACGAGTTGTGAGGGTGAACTGGGAATGTCTGGTGGAGGCCCTGGTCCATTGGGTCTTCAACTCCCATCTCCGGAAGTACTTTTTGCGCATTCCGGGGGAGGTTGGGGACGTGGAATCCGAGTGGACTATGTTTAAAGCCTCTGTTGTAACCCAAGAACCCGTTGGTGGACACTGGTGGTGAGGGAGGCCGTCAAGCTGAAGAAGGAGGCCTTTCGGGCTCAGTTGGCCTAGGGGTCTTCTGAAGCAGCAGATGGGCCAGAAGGGCTGCAGCCTCAGCGGTTCCTGAAGCAAAAACCCGGGTGTGGGAGGAGTTCAGGGAGGCTATGGAGGAGGACTTTTGGTCAGCCTCAAGGAAGTTCTGGCAAACCATCCGGTGACTCAGGAAGGGAAAGCAGGGCTTAGCCCAGGCTGTGTTCAGTAGGGGAGGAGAACTTTTGATCAGGACTGGGGATATTGTCGGGCGGTGGAAAGAGCACTTTGAGGAGTTCCTGAATCCAACTAACACGTCCTCTGAGGTGGAGGCAGAGTCTGAAGACTCGAGGAAATACTCATCCATATCACTGGCAGAGGTTGCTGCGGTAGTCAAGAAGCTCCCCAGTGGCAAGGTGCCAGGGGTGGACGAGATTCTCCCTGAGATGCTGAAGGCTCTGGACATTGTTGGGCTGTCTTGGTTGACACGCCTCGTCAGTGTGGCGTGGAGGTCTGGAACAGTACCTATGGAGTGGCAGACTGGGGCGGTGGTTCCCATCTTTAAGAAAGGGGACCAGAGGGTGTGCACCAATTAATGCTCAGCCTCCCTGGGAAAGTTTACTCCAGGGTGCTGGAAAGTAAGCTGCGGCCAATTGTCGAAACATTGGATTCAAGGGGAACAATGCAGTCCTGGTCGTGGAACAATGGATCATTGACCAGACAACTTTTGGTCTTGCTGGGGGGGTCATGGGAGTTTGTGCAAACAATTTCCATGTTTTTTGAGGATGCCTGCTACTGGGTTCCCCCCGGGGAGTACTGTGGGGGGTACTGCAAGAGTATGAGTTACCGGGCCCTTTGCTATGGGCTATCCAGTCCCTGTATGACCAAAGTGAGAGCTGTGTCCGTATACTCGGCACTAAGTCAAGCCTGTTTCTAGTGGGCGTTGGACTCCGCCAGGGTTGTCCCTTGTCTCCAATCTTGTTTGTGATTTTCAATGACAGGATCTCAAGGTGCAGCCATGGGGAGGAAACTGTCCGGTTTTGAAACCTTAAAATTGCATTGCTGCTCTATGCAGATGACGTGGTTTTGTTAGTTTCTTTGGGCCGTGACCTCCAGCAGGCACTGGGGCGGTTTGCAGCCGACTGTGAAGTGGTCAGGATGCCCTCTGGTTGGGGGGAGAGCTCCTGCCCCAGGCGAAAGAGTTTAAGTATCTCGGGGTCTTGTTCATGAGTGATGGGAAAATGGAGTGTGAGATGGAGGTTTGGTGCGGCATCAGCAGTACTGTGGGTGCTGCTCCAGACTGTCGTGGTGAAGAGGGAGCTGAGCCAGGAGGCGAAGCTCTCAATTTACCAGTCTATCCATGTTCTGACCCTCACCTATGGCCACGAGCTGTGGGTAGTGACCGAAAGAGCGAGATCGCGGATACAAGTGGCAGAAATGAGTTTCCTCCGTAGGGTTGCTGGAGTCAGCCTTAGAGATAGGGTGAGGAGTTCAGTCATTCATGGTAGCTCGGAGTAGAGCCACTGCTCCTTCACACCGAAAGGAGCCAGCTGAGGTGGTTCGGGCATCTTATTAGGATGCCTCCTGGACGCCTTCCTTGGGAGGTGTACCAAGCGCAACCAACTGGGAGGAGACCCCAGGGAAGACTCAGAACTCACTGGAGGGACTATATGTCCCATCTGGTCGGGGAACGCCTCAGGATACTCAAGGAGGAACTGGAAGGCATTGATGGGGAGAAGGAGGTCTGGAATACCCTTCTAAGCCTGCTGCCTCTGCGACCCAACCCCGGATAAGCGGGATATGATTGATTGATGGATGGATGGATGGATGGATGGATGGATGGACATACAGTCAGCAACAGACTCATTTTCTTCATCTGGGGAGTGAAAATTTTGATTTTGTGACAGGTATCCTGTAATGGACAGTTCCAAATATTAAATGCTTTTTCCTTTATTTCAGAGATGGTGGTTTACTAATCACCTCACGTGGGGCACCAAATAACACAGCGTTCTCACCACATATATGACATATTATTAAGCACTCGTTAGAAGGGGCTCCACCTCTATTGATCAATTAATCTATTGATTAATTAATGAGGCAAGATAATCACATCAAATAAATCAGTCTTATATATGAAAGTTACACAAATACGACTTGATTCAAGATATTGATTAAACATTTAATTTTTTTAAAATCAGCTCAATGGGATTCCAAGGACTATCATTTACTTTACATTTACATTTACTTATTACATTTTATTTAACCCCAGTCTCAGTTTTTTACTGTGTAGTAGTACAATATTGTATGTCAAGATTACCTCACCCACTGAGGTGGAAATGTTAGGAAATGTTAACCTATGGATGGTAAGGACTGTAGTTTTATTATGATATTTGACCCGATGTGTAATCACAGCATTCTCCCTTCAATGCTTTTCTTATAGTTACCTGGCTGACCAGTGCTGGAGTGGAGGCTGTATCTACCTGATCATGCTGCGACGAGTCAAGCGAAAGGCTCCTCCCCCTCCCCATAATGTCAATGGCAGTGTCAATAGTCCTGTCAGCAGTGAGAGCTGTGAAGACCAGCTGCAGGACAGAGCTGCCTCTGAGTGCTCTGACAGCTCAGCAAACTGCAAACGCACACGCAAGTTTGGTGTCATATCACGTTCGCCCTTTAATCAAGACAACAGGGACAGTGCTGACTCAGAACTCCAGAGCTATTATAATGGTGACAACTCCTCTATTTCCACTGATGCAGAAATCAGTACTCAAGGTGAAGACTCAGGCTGCATCCTCTCCACACTTACACCCACAAAGGAAAGCCCAGGAACCTTTTCTCAGATGGGAACAAGTCTACACAGTGGAGGCACTGCCACCCTGCCTGCAAGGTGTCATAGTCAGCTGTTAGAAAGCAAAATCGATTCTTTCAGCAGTGAACCCTTAAGCCAGGTAAGACACACTGTTGACACAAAGGGCTCTGATTTAATGCAGAATTACACTAGGACAAGTGAGAGGTTATACTACTCACTTTCTATTTTCCACCTCTTTTCTGAAGACAAGGGACTGTATTCTGTATTGAGAGTAATGGTTTACGTATATGGGCAGCATCACAATACTTTCATACAGCAACTAACAGGTGAAGTGAATACTGTTGATCATCTCATTACAATACAATGTTCTGTTGGGAAACCTTCAGTTCTGGTATACGTGTGGAGGCTGCTTGGCTCGCACCATCCACACAAACACTGTTGCAGACCAAGTACCACCTGTCATGGCAGAGGCATCCATGGATTGGACTTGATCTGGCATGTCCCATGGATGCTTAATTGGATTGGCATCTCGGGGTTTTGAAGGTCAGGTCGATGACTTGAGCTGTTTTGGCATTGTTCCACCAGCACTTTTGGCAGTATTGAGTCAATGTCATGTTGATTTGCTCCAAGTTGAGCCAAGCCGCGCACACCCCACCTCCTAGTGGGCTGCAGTGACGTCTCAATACTGCAGCCAACCCGTAACAAGCACCCGTCTCCCCCTCAAACAGTTGTTTTGCAAATTGATACTCAACTCATGTCTGTGCAAGAAACCTTCGAGAAAGACATTTTTAAAAGTCAGTGTGTTCAGCTCTCATTACTTTTGTAGCTTCTGACTGAATCTCTTTAGTTTCTCTCATCCTGTTTGTACTAAAACATTTGCTGTGTTTTACTGTTTCATCATGTTCGCTTTCACCTGTAACAGTGTAATAGGAGTCATGTTTAGTTACTGCTGCTGAAAACACAAAATTTCCTGTAATGCTGCTTCATTACAAAAGCTTTTAAATGACCAAATAATGGGGGGCTTTTATTGTTAGGGTATATGAAACGTGTTTGTAACCACGTAAGCCACTCTATTAGTTGTGATTCTTCAATAGTACTGAGAGGAGCGAGAAAAGCGTGTCATTAGTTTAAGATGCACCTTTTAAGCAGGTAAGATTCAACAGCTGCTGAGAGCTGTCTACTGCAGCTCTGGCAAGCACACAGAACTTATCTCTATGGCAGCACCACAAGGTCCTGTCTAGAAGTCTAGTTAGCCAGCAGGTATGATACAAAGATCTGGCAGCTAACTCTGCAAGCAAGGGGAACACAAAACAAGTGAGTACAGAGCTACTAACTTTGCAAGGACCTATGGGAGTGGCCAGTTTCCTCCAACTTCTCAAAGGACACTGCACAGCAGGACATCATTGAAAACACAACCTTTCTCAGCCTGGCTCATCAGCTAAGGAACCGCCAGCATCTTTGTCCTCAAGGACTGGTAATGTGAAATATGCCTAGATAGCATACAGCATGATATAGCACGGCTAAACACAGTAGTGTTCATATTTTTGTTAAGTGTTAACAAAATGCATGTGTTAAATCTATACTGGACTGTTTGAGTGTTAATGTGACCTGTGTGTGGTCAGTTTATTGGTAGTTGACTTTGATACGCCGCTCAGTTGATGTTGGTTGAGCTAAGTTCATATAGACTCAGAGTGTTGCATGCAACTAACCAGCATTCCTAACCTGGCACCCCTATTTCAAATATTGAATATACAGATAGGTGTTATCTGCTATGCATTATTGCCTGACACACCTCCTCCGGTACCCCCTTTAAACTTAGTGGCATGTCAGTGACAAGGCTGTCTCCCTGCCATCCCACGCAGCTAGTCCTCATAAGTGTTATGAGGTGAACAACCAATGTTCCAACAAAACCACGGCATCGTTCCTCTACCGAGTAAATGATGGTTCTCCAGCCAGCTTCCTCGTACTCTGTGGTGAGATTGGAGTACTTCAGCCTTTTCCTCTCTGCGGCAGCCTCTATGCCCTCCACCCTAGGGACCGTTGGCACAGTCTTGGTGTCACTGACACCTTCCAGCCTGGGCTCTACGGGTGATCTCTTTGTGTTGCAGTCTCATAATCAACAGGTCAACTTCAGCTTGGGCTTTCCACCAGTGTGAACCTGGACGTCTGATTTCCTTACTGACTGGTCAGGGGACTCCCTCATCTCCAGCACTAGCCTGGATTTTTACTACTTGTAGCCCATGCCTATTGAATGTAGCGGCAGCCGTAGGATGTTCTTTTTGAAGAGACCAGTTTTCAGCTTCTGGCCTGATGGCAATCTGATTCCTCCCGCCATCTGTCTTGTTCCAGAGAGTATTACCTCAAAGGCAGCCACAAAGAGGATGAGGGGCATTGAGCATCCCATGGCGATGCCGACCTCCAACTGCTGCCAACTGGTTGTGAAGCCTTGGAGGATGAAGCCTATCTGTAGGTCCTTGAAGTAGTTGAAGACCAGGCTGCTGCTGATGTCAGGAATGTAGAAGAACTATGTGGCATAGCTGCCGTGTTGGCTAGGTCAAGCCAGATGACATGCATGTCTTTAGTACTACTGGACAGTTCTTGTAGAACTTGTAGGGTATCCTGTATGGACCCAGGGCTGCTGAGGCTCTGGCCTTTTTTCACAACCTCTCTGACTTTGCTGAGCTTGGAGTGGGAGGGTGTTCAACTGAGACAAGGGTGGGGTTGGACTATACTGATGTCTACTTCCAGTTCTCTGTTTATCTCCAGCCCCCCGTTCTTTGCTTCCTCCAGCAGCTTTCTGGCATACTGGAAGGGGTTCTTGAAGAAGTTGGCCTGTTCCTTCTCCCTCCTCTTCCTGCACTTCGGATGCTCTCCGCCCTCTGCAGATTGGCAAGTCTCTGTTCGATCTCCTCCCGTAGCACTTTGAGGCCTTCTTTCCTGCTTTGTGTTGCCTTCCTCCAGCTCTTTCGGAGTTTATGTTGGTGCACCAACTGTTCAACCTTTCTCGCCTTCCTTTTTTGCCTTGGCATAGAGGTTTTCTTGGTGGCGCTTGTGAATTGATCTCTGTTTCTTGTTTGATTTATGTTTTTGGAGGTAACGGGTGTGTAAACGGTCGGTCAACCAATCAGAAGTCTTCTCCTTTTATTGTTTGAGATGGTAACCCCTGAAACGTTTAATTATTAAAACACTGAGATTAACATGCTGGAAACACATATATGTCATCCACCATGACCAAACCAAAATATCAAAAACAAGCAATATGTGAACTGGGAGTTCATAAACAAAAAGAGAAGGAAACAAAGACACGAAATGAGAAATTAATGAAAAAAGGGTACTTCGTACTGATTTTAAAGGGTGCTGCAAAGGTAGAAGCATTTAATGTTCAGTCAGTTTGGTATGCAGGAAGATTAACGGCTCCACTGTAAAGAAAAGGGGGTCTTCAAAGTCCTATGTGTTTGTCTCGGGGCTGTTACCAAAAAGGGACTTCACACTGAGGTGTTACTTACAATCTGTTTGATGTTAGGGTCCAAAGACATTAAACAAACAGTCAATACCAATAAAAGATTGGCCCCAGATATTCTCACCAAAACTTTATTATAAATCATCTTGAGGCGTTAAGCTCGTCCTTCCGTGGGAGTGGGAAAGCTATCCCTTCTGGATTGCATCATACTGATATGTTTGTAGCTGCTAAGTGGGGAGGAATCATGTTTGTTTGGGTGTACCTGTAATTTTGCTGAGCTGGGTTTCACTACAATTATTAAATCTTAGTGGTTTGAAGTAATTGCAATAAATGCAGTTTGAAATGTCCTATGAAGTGTTTTACACATCTCTTTAATTAAGTCGATCTATGGTTCTGCAGTTGGTCTCTGGGGAAAATTAGCAGCAAGGATTACTGGCCACATCCAGCTAAGTAAATACACCCATGGTATAGAAGACAAAATTTGACTTTTATATGATCATTATTGAACTTGGATCACATACTCCATTATGCTGTCTACGTTCACTAATGATCTACTGCTTTTTGAAAGGGGTTTTAGTTTTTGTTAAGGTATGTCAAGCTTGTGTCGTGGATGATGGATATCCCTACGGTGGCCCTGAAGTGCAAATCACAACAGCAAATCAGAAAACACAACGGCAAATCAGAAAGCACAACAGCAAAACAGAAAACACAACAGCAAATCACAAAGCACAACAGCAAAACAGAAAACACAACAACAAATCAGAAAACACAACAACAAATCAGAAAACACAACGGCAAATCAGAAAACACAACAGCAAAACAGAAAACACAACAGCAAATCACAAAGCACAACAGCAAATCAGAAAACACAACAGCAAAACAGAAAACACAACAACAAATCAGAAAACACAACAGCAAAACAGAAAACACAACAACAAATCAGAAAACACAACAGCAAATCAGAAAACACAACAGCAAATCAGAAAACACAACAGCAAAACAGAAAACACAACAACAAATCAGAAAACACAACAGCAAAACAGAAAACACAGCGGCAAATCAGAAAACACAACAACAAAACAGAAAACACAACAACAAAACAGAAAACACAACAACCAAACAGAAAACACAACAACAAATCAGAAAACACAACAACAAAACAGAAAACACAACGGCAAATCAGAAAACACAACAACAAAACAGAAAACACAACAACAAAACAGAAAACACAACAAAACAGAAAACACAACAACAAATCAGAAAACACAACGGCAAATCAGAAAACACAACAACAAAACAGAAAACACAACGGCAAATCAGAAAACACAACAACAAAACAGAAAACGCAACAACAAAACAGAAAACACAACAACAAAACTGAAAACACAACAACAAATCAGAAAACACAACAGCAAAACAGAAAACACAACAACAAATCAGAAAACACAACGACATTAACCAAACCGGAAAAGGTAGGTACCCTCGGGCGACATGAATCGTCGCTGATTGGTCCGTCCTTTGAACCGGAAGGACAGGGTTTACATGTTTTCAAAACAAGAGCGCTGCCAGTGACGACATACATGCTGCTATTAAAGAATACTTTGATGACGAGACCAAATCACCGCAACTGTCAGCCCTCCTGACCGAGACTCAGTGAACTTTCCCCCCAGAAAACAGCCTCTCTCCCCGCAAGTGAAATATTCAGACAGCGTCCTGTTGACTGATGCTGATTATGTAATATGTAATTTAGACTGAAAAATTTAACTTTGTCACTTTCCAGGATGTTTGGTGGGTCGGGATCTCAATCACAACACATTATAACGGCATCCATATGATTATAAACAGTCAGCTGGTACATGTTCAGATCAGGAGGACACCGGGAAACACCTTGAAAAAAACACATACGTCATCATCATGAAGTGTACGTCACGCCTCCTTTAGAGCCGCAGCGCCGGCTTTCTGTGTGAATTAGCCTATACTCTGGTTCGTCTTTTACGCCGGAGCTGCTTGGTTCTGTGTGAGCAACCAACGGCGGAGAATTGGCGAACCGCTGCGGCGATAATGCGGCGTCTCTGTGTGATTTCAGAGCTTCCCCGCTGGACAAGCTTTTCTAAGATCTCATGATATGTCACTCCATTCATAAACATGTCATTAATTAGAGACATGTATGTCTCGAGTGAGGCCATTAGAACGTGGGACTCCAGTAGTCTACTGGGACTGGACCATAGACTGTACACAGTCAATGGACTGGACCGTGGGACGCTCAGACCGGTGTGTTGTTGCTCACCATGGATACCGAGCGAGTCCCTACACATTGCGCATGTGCAAAGCGTGGCCACACAGCAGAAATGTACCGTGGGAAATGGTATAACAATAACGGAAAATGTAAATTAGATTTATTATTTCGTTTTGGTTTCCTTGTTGATTATATTTTCCATTTTGGGCTGAAAATAGGAAAACAAACACCAGTTTTCAATGTTTGGTGCAAACACAAACACAGAAAAACGGAATAGGCTATTGACTCGTATTTTAGTTTTTCGTTTGCCACATTAAATATAATGGCATGATCAGATGATACACGGACCCATATACATGTCCTGCATCAAAATATTCTTTAATAGCAGTGTGTATGTCGTCACTGGCAGCGCTCTTGTTTTGAAAACATGTAAACCCTGTCCTTCAGGTTCAAAGGACGGACCAATCAGCCACGATTCATGTCGCCCGAGGGTACCTACCTTTTCCGGTTTGGTTAATGTCGTTGTGTTTTTTGATTTGTTGTTGTGTTTTCTGATTTGTTGTTGTTTTCTGTTTTGTTGTTGTGTTTTTTGATTTGTTGTGTTTTCTGATTTGTTGTTGTGTTTTCTGTTTTGTTGTTGTGTTTTCTGATTTGCTGTTGTGCTTTCTGTTTTGTTGTTGTGTTTTTTGATTTGTTGTTGTGTTTTCTGATTTGTTGTTGTGTTTTCTGTTTTGTTGTTGTGTTTTTTGATTTGTTGTTGTGTTTTCTGATTTGTTGTTGTGTTTTCTGTTTTGTTGTTGTGTTTTCTGATTTGCTGTTGTGCTTTCTGTTTTGTTGTTGTGTTTTCTGTTTTGTTGTGTTTTCTGTTTTGTTGTTGTGTTTTATGATTTGCCGTTGTGTTTGCTGATTTGCCGTTGTGTTTTCTGATTTGCCGTTGTGTTTTTTGATTTGTTGTTGTGTTTTCTGATTTGTTGTTGTGTTTTCTGTTTTGTTGTTGTGTTTTCTGATTTGCTGTTGTGCTTTCTGATTTGTTGTTGTGTTTTCTGATTTGTTGTTGTGTTTTCTGTTTTGTTGTTGTGTTTTCTGATTTGCTGTTGTGCTTTCTGTTTTGTTGTGTTTTCTGATTTGCCGTTGTGATTTCTGATTTGCCGTTGTGTTTTCTGATTTGTTGTTGTGTTTTCTGTTTTGTTGTTGTGTTTTCTGATTTGCTGTTGTGCTTTCTGTTTTGTTGTTGTGTTTTCTGATTTGCCGTTGTGATTTCTGATTTGCCATTGTGTTTTCTGATTTGTTGTTGTGTTTTCTGATTTGCCGTTGTGATTTGCACTTCAGGGCCACCGTAGATATCACATTAATTAAACCTAAATAATGTTTCAGTAAAGATTATTATATAGCTCTAGAAACAGAATGACATCTGGTGAAATAAAAAGTAAACAATGAGATAAATTGACATACAGTTGTTATACCAATCTGTCACGAAAATGGGAACACCTGCAAGACTTTACAAATATTTTACATTACAGTGTCCTGGTGCAGGTGTAGCAGCCCGGTGTTCAGCAGTTAGATTTGTGTAGAGATGTTTTAGAGGATAAATAGGATCATCACCCTGCAACAACTGGTATGAGGAAACCAGAGAGAGTAATGGGATAGTGGTTTGGCATGTGGGTCAGGGGATTGAGACAGACAGCTGGTGTATTGTCCCAGCACATCACAGGGATTGTAAATGAAGATTAATGTCTGTAGCTAGCATGTTTGTGCCCTAGATGAAGATGTCCACTGTTATATAAATCCTTCTAGGCTCACAAGTCATTAAAATGGCTGATTAAGCTGTGAGTAGTGGCAGTGCAGAAGTTCAAGAATTAGGGCCCTATTTTAATTGCACAAGCACAACGGCCAGCACAGCGTGGTAGATCTTGCCATGCTAGTGGCTCTGTGAGGCTCACAGTGACTAAAATGCTGATGTTCTGCTAATTAGCAAAAAATAAAGTACAGCTGAGCCTTGATATACTTAATATACTAAAAGACAACATGATACTAAAAGACAACACCCACCACAATCTGCCTACCCTGCTGCCATCTGGCAAAAGATACAGAAGTATCTGCTGCCATACCACCAGACTACAGAGCAGCTTCTGTCCTCAGGCTGTGAGACTCCTCAATTCATCCTCCATACTCCACTCTATAGAATAGTTTTTTGTTTTTTTTGTTTCTCTTATGTAGCTTAAAGGGCCTTAATCTCATCCCGTCTTACTACCCTGACAGTCAAATAACCCTTTAACATTTAATGGGAATGTTATTAGTCTTGCAGGTATTTGGTTATATAGATAAATATTGGCTGAATTAAATGTTTGACCTGTTGGTCAAGCTAGATAAAAATATTTTTGGCTTACTTTTCTCTCTAAAGCAAAACTACTAACCTAATGATGACGCTTGAGTCAGGGGATCACCCGGTTTAAAAGGATTCATCTGTACAAAACTTTGTCCCAGTTGATCTAGTAGATATTTCGCAGAGTAAAAACATTGTCCTACTGGTGGCACTACCGGAAAAGTCACCAAAAGTTTGGGGGTCACCAAAGTGATAACATTTACAGTAAAATCCCAACATAACATCCAGACATTGGATTACCAAAATCAGTAGGATTCAGTCTGCGGGGACTTTATACATCTGTATCAGATTTAATGGCATCCAGTAGCGGTTGAGATGCCTTCCTGGTCATTTTAGTGTTGGGCACTTAAAAGACGACATCACATTAGCCCCATTACGCCTTAGATGGCAGGACGGGACACTGTTTCACGCACTGTTGTGTGTGTACACAACACACCTCTTACCCTTCCAGAATGCCGGCATTCTATTTGAAATCAGACTCTGAGGCAGCATTATGCTGGCTTTGTTTAGTTCAGTGTGTGGTTCAGTGGATGCTTGTTGTGGCAGTATTGTGGGATCTTTGTGTTAAAAGGGCTATTGTCATATCTACTCCACTGGGCAGAATTGAGCCTATATATATATATATATATATATATATATATATATCTCCAATGTAGGCTCAGTGGTAGCAAACTGATACAGACATCTTTAGTGTCACAACATTTCTGTTTCATTAGTATTTACCACATAATAGAGTTTTTTAAGCACACCTCAACAATAATTACAATACTTCTGGGATCATTTAATGGCAATAGTGGATTATAGTTAAAGTGGCTGTGTGACTGAAAATGTATAAACTGATGAGGTAAATGTTGGATTTCTGGCTTAATTGATTAATGGATTCCTTGCAGCAACACATTTTTCAGTTAAGAGGTAACTTAACAGAAACTATTTCCTGGAGCAGGTAGCATTTTTTTTCTCTGTCAGCACCACATAAGATCTGGTCTACACCACAAGCTCTGGTTTTTACTTCATGTTTACACTGGGTGTAGGATGGGTGATGAGCAAAGCAGCCATTGCAGCTTCACCCCTACATCATTGCCTACACAGGATGCATTCAGTCACAGTATTGGGTGTCGGTCACCCTTATTTTGGCAGCACCAAAAGTCCATCGAGTTAGTTGGCAGTCTGACAAGGAATCCGATGCAATGTGATAATGATTATAAAAGTTCTTCATTGTATCATGTATAAACCAACACATTTTGACCCAGAGGAGTCTTCATCAGGGCATACAGTGCAATAAGGACAAGTGCTCTGTATAAAACTCATCAAGTGGTTGTTTTTATTTGAGCTTTTTGATCATGTGTATTATATATTATATTTGACTGTAACTCAACCCTGTCTAATACATTTTGTTTGTTTGTGCTCTTTTTTGTAGGCCAGAGAGGGCAACTACATCTGGAAGATGCATATGGTGAAGGGCCAGGAGGGGTTAGGCATACAGATAACAGGGGGGCGGGGCTCCAAGCGCTCTCCTCACGGCATCATCATTGCTCATGTAGAGGAGGGGGGCGCCATTCACAGGTACAGTCCTAATGATGTCCATAAAAAAATCAGGTGCAGCTGATACTCCAATATCTCTACCTGAACTCCACAGAGCATGTTTAAACATCAATACAGCACAATAATAATCTGTTCCTGGTTGACTTATCAAGTATTTCGAAATTAAATATAAAGTTTTTTTCTTGTGTGTAACTGATATTATGTGTCAAACATTTATTTATGAAAGGAATAATTTGCTGAGTACTGACACATTTTTTTTAGGAATTCAATGGTTTGTAGACACTCACCCACACAACAACATACTGTATTTACCACAACTACAAATGTTTTTCTGTCTTTAACTGACAAAACCAGCTGTTCACATTTAGTTGCATTGCAGTGACTGTTATACTTTTTATAAACTGTACTGTGCTTAGCACAAATAAAGAAATTAAGGCCTACATTTGCTATTTTGCTAATTTCATGGGCCTGATTATTTTTTTTCCCCTCACCAAGAAGCTTATGTTTTCAGTCTTGTTTGTTAGTTTGTCTTGCTTATCTGGATAGCGAAATTATGATAAATAATAAAATGTATTAACAGATCATAATATAATTAGGTTTTCGGTTATTGATGTGTGCAATATTTTTACTACTTAACCTGTTAAGAACTAGCCTCTAGTTTGTGTCTCTGCTCGATATTTTTTTTTTTCAGCTACAGGGACATTTGAATAATCAAGGTATCATAATAAAGGGAACTATTTGTTAAGATGTATTTATGTATATATGTAGTATATATGTTGCTGGTTCCGAGTAAATTAAGTTGGCATACAGCGTGAATTAAAGATTTTTTAAGAAAATTACAATTTTAAAATGAATATCCCTGAGGAATGATGCAACTGCAGCTCCCAATCTCTAGCAAACCACAGCAAAACATCTGAACATTACCTCTGCTAACTAGTATGCTAATAAAGCAAATCAGAACAAAATTAGAGAGATTTTAGTACAGAGCACTCTGGCAGAATTTTCACGTGTGTGTGTGTGTGTGTGTGTATAAGTGGTCAGTATATGTAAATGCTTGTGCTTGAATATATGTGTGTTTCAGGGACGGTCGTCTTCAGGCTGGTGATGAGTTGCTGATGATTAATGGTCAGTCTCTGGTGGGTCTTACTCATCAGGAGGCTGTTACTATCCTTCGCTCCACTACTGGTCTGGTCCAGCTAGTGGTGGCCAGCAGGGTAAGTGTACACTGGGGAATGTGGAGGCCATACCCCAGAAACACATTTCTTCAAATTTGGCACAAAAGTCCAGTTGGACTCAAGGATGAACTGATGAGAATTTTGTTGTCAGAGGTGAAGGTCAATGTGACGGCACAAAACAAATTTCGCACATAACACAAGTCATATGATGATTCCAAAAAACACAAAAGACACAAAAGTCTAATAGGATAAAATGATGAAGTGATGACATTTTGTATCCATAAGATAAAAACTTTGACACTGTGACATTATAATATTATTTATCACCATAGCTCAGGAACAGCAACTTGCTACTTCCTTTACTGTGGAAAGAAATCTGACTCACTTTGGTTTGGGTTTTTGTGGATAGCCACTGAGTTCACTGAAAGAGAAGAACCATAAAACAGAGAACTTTGGCCAAGTTTCAGGTCGGGGAGTTTGGAGTTTGGGGAAATTACATTGACTTGCTTTTTCATTGACTCGCTCAAGACATACCGTCTCTCTCTCTCACTCTCACTCTCACTCTCACTCTCTTTCTCTCTCTCTCTCTCTTTTTTTTTCACACACACACACTCACACTCATAATGTTCCTTCTGTTCCTGCAGGAGGAATCGGACGTGGGTTTCGAGCGCTTCCCATCCACCAGCCTGCCAGACCTAGTCAGCACCTGCAATTCCTCGTCCTTTCTGTCTCAGACTGCTCCCCCTCCTTCACCCCAGACCTCCAACTGCAGCACCAGCCTGCATAACCCTCACCTGGTACGCATAGATAATATGTACAATATGTTCATGTGCCTGTTTTTGTGTGTGAGTGTTTCACTGTAGCACTTACATTTTAAACTGCTCCTATCAATAGCAGCAGTCTGTCTTAGAATTAGTAACCAACTGGAGGGTAGTTAGTCATTTGGGCAGAGGTCATGGTTACAGCCAGCCAAGCACTATCTTCAGCTCCTCCTGGATTTCAGAATTCAGAATATTATTATTTCTGCATACTCTGAATTTGAATGGGAGCAGCTGTAACACAAACAATTTCCCCTAAGGGATAATAAAGTATTTCTGATTCTGATTTGAAATGCTTGCAGTGGGTTCTGGGTCTGTCCTGGTCTATATGTCCAGATTAGCTCCAGATGGAGGCGTCAGGATGCATTCTGATCACAACTGCCTGCTTTCAGTATAACAGAGCAGCAACATCTGTTCATCTGGTGATAGTACAGGGCTCATACACCAAGGTCTATACTGTACGTTCAGTGTCAACATGTAAAGACGGTCCTTGCTAAAAGTAGATCATGGCCTGAAATAAGTCCTGTACTAGTAGAAGTTAAATGTTATCAAATGAAAGGCAATCTATTCATGAAAATTAATGAAATAAATATTGTCTGTGTGTTTTTGTCCTTATAGCTGACTAACCTGGAGAAACTAGAAGAACAAAGTCAGGGAGAGGCACCCAAGGGATCCTGCTGCAGTCCCACACCTGTAAAGCTTTGCAACAGATCCCAAGGTTGGTACTTCCCGGAAACAGATTATTCACCAACACCAAAGTGTTTTTAGAATAGAAAAAATGCTTCGACAGTATCTCTAAGCTAGGTACTCCAAGTGTTGTTATAGTTTGCTGTTTTTGTTATTATTATATTATCATTATTGTTGTACAGTCTGATGGCAGCAGTTACAAGGTAGCGTCTGAAGTGGGGTAAAATGAACCAGCAGCTGAATGAGCTGCCACAGCTCATCGTAAAGGGGGTGAGAGGAGTTACCTAGGATGGTTTTGATATATCGTCCTCTTTGTCCCTGCCTCCAGACTCTCAGACATACTGTGGCCAGCCTGTGAGGTAGTCCAAGATCCAGGATGCAGTGTCAGGGTACAGTTGCATTGTCAGAAGCGTATCCCTTAGAAGGCAGGACTGGATGGTGTTTAAAGCACTGGAGAAGTTGAAGAACATGACTCTGGGCCCTGTTTAAACAATCTATGGTGCATGGTCTTAAGGGCATGGTGCAAGTAAGTTTAGGGCGTGTCCAACTCCCTTTTGCTAAGGTGCACGGCGAAAGTTGTTGAGTTCAGTCTCCTAATTAGTTATGGTTTTGTTTTGGGTGTAACTTAAATTAAGCCAATCTTAGTGTTATCTCCCATTCCCTTTAAAAGCCAGGTGCAGCAGGACCTGGTAATATTAATTATATTGCCTGCAGTGATCCTCAGCTGCAAAAATGATATGTGTGGCTATCTCTCCCTTAACGTTTGCATTTTGCACATGAGAATAAACAGAATAAACTTAATTAATAAAAACCTCCTGACTTGCCGACAGGCTCGGTTAGTATTTCACGTTCATAAGTGTTCTGTGCTCTTCTACACATCAAAAGGTCACACACACACAGTTCAGATTCATACAGTAAAATAGTTTGGTGTGAAGCAGCCATTCTCCTGATAAATTCTGAGATCCTGTCTGAAAATATTTATTTCAGAAGCTAAAAGTTTCATTCTGTTTCCTTTGGAGTGTTTCCTCTGTCCTTCCAACTTTATAACTATAGCTTTTAGTTTTGCTGCTTAAATGCGCAATGATATTTGTGACAGTGACATTACTGCATGCATGGAAACATTTGAAATAACTGATAGCAGCCTCTCTAATCATAGGATTAGAGTGTACAAGTGTTGTGAATCTGCCTGTGTAGGTGCGTCTTACTGTCTGAAAAACACTGCACCATTGACTTTAAACCTGCCTTTTTTGGTCCATGGGGCAGCCACTTTCTGCTGCCTAAAGATAGCAATGTGCCATCAGTGCACCTGACCACACCTCATTTAAAGACCAACACACCCAGGGACGCACAGGTACATTTGCTATTTACACAATCTAGGCACTTGGCATGAAAATGCAACAGTCTAAAACTAGCAAAGACAGGCTGTGTGCCACTGTAAGAGGCTGAACACACCGGATAGATTGAAATTAAAACTGCATGGTTTATAGCAGGGGCAGAGGCAGGTGGGGTTGTGATGCAATGCCATCCAGTGTCATAAAGGTGTTGGGTAGGGATGAGGTGAAGGGTGGTACTGTCCCTTGAATTTATGGATTTTCTGAGAGAAGGGGAGGTAACCATGTTATTAGTTACCTGCAGAGGTGCAAATGGCAGCACAGATGATGGCTGACATTGTGATGGAAGCAATAAATATTTCTGTAGGGGTGCTCCAACAAGTACAAGGTGTGTTCCCAACGTTCAATTTGGACCCTAGTATTCTGCAAGTTATCTTCACAGTACAACGTGCATTGAAGTAAAAGTTTATGGATGTAACACTATATGTGATATTATCCTGATGGGCTGGACCATCCCAGGAATAAAAGAGTCGGAATAAGAGCCATGCTTATCCAGCTTGGTTTAAGATAAGATAAGATAAGATAAGATAAAATAATCCTTTAGTGATCCCCAGAGGGGAAATTCAAGTGCTGTAGCAGCACAAAGACAAAGGAGCAAATGGGTAAGCGCAAATAAATATTGTAATAGGATAGATAAATATACCTACAAATAAAATGTAAAAAATAGGAGGTAACTACAATTGTCATATAAAGAACAAGGGTTAAGGCTGCTCCTGGCTAAGGTCTGGTCGCAGTAAAAGGAAATGGACAAATTGGGACTCTGGCTGGTGAAACAACATGAAATCAGAGATTGTTGTGTGCCCACAGAGACCTGTCTCCACTACAACATCTCAGATCAAGCTTTTGCACTCAATAGGGTGGACCATGTTCTGAGCTGACTGCAGCAGGATGAGGATAGGTGGACTCTCTCAAAGTTGGACAGTGTTTCCCAGATATCGAACTTTTGATATGAAGATGTCGACCATATTATCACCACCATATTGCTGCTGTTTAGCCACATACACCCTGACACAGATTTAAAAGATCTACTATGTGTTTATATACATTTGTATTTAAATAACTGTATTTTATTTCTGTAATTTGTGGAACATGAACGAGTTAATGAACTTTTATTACTTCATGCAACCCTGTGTTATATAATGACGAATAAATTGCCTTGTACCTTGTAATATCTGATATAAGTTATTTGGAACAACGAAAAACTGAAATCACCGCCTTTGTTCAGAAGAATGTTTTTCCTGTCTCAGGGGAGAATAGTCGCCTGGAATCAGTGGGCGAGGATGATGAGCTGTTTGTGGAGAATGGTGTAAGCAGCTGTGTGATGGAGAAGCCTCCCCCTGGCCGACGCAAACACTCCTTACCTCAACAACTGGATACTACTGGAGTGAGACAGGTTAGTGAATGCCTCACTTTGTTCTTAACGCAACTCAAAATTAAAGATGTACATAAAGAACATATATTGTACCCTGAATTAGATATTTTCTAATAAAATATGGAAAAAAAGATGAGCTTCGGATTCAAACTTGAACATTCACCGTCGTCTTTTATACCATTTGTGTGTAGCTTTCGCTGTATGCTTAGCGCCATTGTCTTGCGGGACAATAAATCTTCTCCCAAGTCGTAGTTCTCTTGCAGACTGAATCAGGTTGTCCTCCAGGATTTCCCTATATATTGCTGCATTCATTTTACCCTCTACCTTTACAAGCCTTCCAGGGCCTGCTGCGGAGAAGCATCCCCGCAGCATGATGCTGTCACCTCCATGCTTCACAGTGGGGATAGTGTGTTGTGTGGTGATGTGCAGTGTTTGTATCCGCCAAACATAGCGTCTAGTCTGGTGGCCAAAAGGCTCCATTTTGGTTTCATCAGACCAAAGAACCTTCTTCCAGTTGACCCTGGAGTCTCCCACATGCTTTTGGATACACTCTAGTCCAGATCTAATGAGCTTTCTTCAACAGTGGCTCTCTCTTGCCCACTCTCCCATAAAGCTTTGACTGGTGAAGAACCCAGGCAACAGTTGTATGCAGAGTCTCTCCCAGCTCAGCTGCTGAAGCCTTTAACTCCTTCAGAGTAGTCATAGGTGTGCTCCTTTAATAAAACATTGTGCTGCTTCCCCTAATGTTTGAGGATTGTCACATGACCATTATGTTCTATAAATTCACAAAGTTGCGTTTTTATCTACGTTATCTATTCCAGTTCTTCAGTCTGAAGCTCTCTGTTATAAAATGCAACACTGTGGCCTGTATAAGGCTGTATTTGAATGAGGCCTCATGGGGTTATGACCTTAGCAAATTTGATGATGTTGTGTAACTACTCATCTCCAAATTTGCTTTAAGCTCTTACTTTATTGTGTACTGTAAAAAGTCTGTGCTAAGCTTTTACAATGATCAGCACTGCAACATTGTGAATTGAGATCAATAATCACTCTCCTCTAGGGTATTTTCAGGGATCGAATGATTCACAGTTAATAATTTGTGAGAACATTAAGAGAAATGAATAACAAAAATATAAACGATTGAACCAAGAAGGAACCAAGAGTAGTCTAATACTTGATCTCAAATCACTGGTGATGTATTATAGGGTGATAGGTAACAGTGCATATTATAGTATAGCTTTTGCTCTGTGTAGGAAACAAACAACCAAACTCCTAATCTGAATGCATGCGCATATCCTAAAAGAAGGCTACACGTACTGACATAGATGCATGTGGCATGTGGTGTGTGTGTGTATACCTCTATACACACACACACACACACACACACACACACACACACACACACACACACACACACACACACACAAAACCTGATCAAAGCCTTGTCACTCACTCTGCCCTGACTGTCATGACAACAGTGTCAAGGAGAGCCTCACTAATTACTGTATTAATAAGAGGTTAATTGTGCAAAGGAAATAAAATAGAGGGGGACAGCACTCAGAAGCCCAGCCACTGGCTGTGTGGGTGATTCAGAGATACAGAGAGGCTGGTGCTCATGACAGCGCAGGATGTAAACATAAATAGCATCAACCTCAGCTAAGATGTACTGTATCGTTAGATAGCTTAGTCAGTTGGCTGGCGAGTGTAGTTTGGCAGAAAGAAAACAGTCCCTACACAGAGCGGCTCACAAAAAGGTCTGTGAATTATCCTGAATAATCAGGTCATGATTTCTGAAACAAAGACATTGCTGTTTCATTTTTCAAATATATTTAGTCTGTCTTTGGTTTGAACTTTGTGCTTTAAGTGCCACATGCCAATTGTCTTCTAACGGTAGTTTTATATTCAAGACATCCCTGCAGCTGATACCTCCGAAAATCTGCAACTCATACAAAACAATTATCGCTGTATGAATAACTATGTTGTTTTTACAAAGTAATGTGTCCGACTGTTTATTGCTTTTTATTTCATCTCTCTTTTAGGAATATCACATAATTAAGAAATCTGCCCGCTCCCTGAGTACCATTCAAGTTGAGTCTCCATGGCGACTGGCACAGCCATCCATTATCTCCAGTATAGTCCTGATGAAAGGCCAGGGCAAGGTGAGTGCCCTCCTTTGACATGTATGTATGAATAAAGCTCAGAGAAAATACTCTGAATATGTGTTCATAAGCACACAATAACAGATGCGTGTGTGTTTGTACAGCTACAGTGCACAGTTGACAGCCCACATGACAAAGTCAGATCTCTCTAATGGGATAAAGGTAGCGAAAATACAGCAAATACAACAGCACCCAAATAAAAACAGTGAATAGATGTGTCGAAATCTGAGAGGGAACGCTGACCCCTGCTGTTGCAGTCCGGCCAAAAATAGGGAGACTCTAGTGTTGTATGCACCCCTGGTGACATAATAACGTAATAATTTTTCAAGGGCACTGGCCAATGAAACACTAAGACTCGAATGCCTGGACCAACAGACCATTCACTCAGACACAGACAAACGTGTTTTTAGGGCTGGACCCGCTTTCGTGGTCCAACCGAAAATATACTGAAATGGAAAGGAAAGAAAGAAAAAGATGAAAAAAAAGCTCCTTTCCTTTGGCAGTTAGGATGGTATCCTGTTCTGTCGTGTTTCACAGCCATTAACATCAAGCAAAACACATAATCAATGCAAACAGACTCCACAGGCTAGTCCTGTCTGACATTATTTGTGATGTAACTTTTATAGGGCCTAGGATTCAGTATTGTTGGTGGGCAGGACTCGGCACGAGGTCAGATGGGGATTTTTGTCAAAACCATTTTCCCTCATGGAGCTGCAGCAGCCGATGGACGACTGAAAGAGGGTAACCATTCCTTTTCATTCTGTTTTACTGAGTAAAGGAAAGTAAAATGTCTAGTATAAGAGAAACAGTCATCTTCAGTATATTGACACTTTTGCTGAACACCCATCTCAGTCTAAATGTATGCTTCCCTGTGTAGGAGATGAGATTCTGGAAGTGAACGGAGAGTCCCTTCAAGGACTCACACACCAACAGGCCATCCAGACCTTCAAGGTGGACTACTGTTCACAATATGTCCTGTCTAACTGTGTTATTAAAAACTGTTAAATCTTACACGGAAAGCTGGAGAAAATAGGCTGTAGCATACAGAATGTCAAACTTCAAATGATTGAGATGAAATACGCTTTGACATATTTCAAAATGTGTTTGACTAGTATGTGTCTATTAATGCTCAAAGTGCTGCGTGCCCACAAGTGAACTGACTTGATCACATATTTTGGTAAAGAAACCAAGCACTTTTTTAGTTGTTTTAGGAAAAATCATTCTAAGCTCAACAAGTAAAAGCTGAAGCTATTTTCATCTCTACTTCCTTAACATTGAAACTGTTAACACTGATTTATATTTTTCCAACAGCAACTGAAAAAAGGTGTTGTGACACTGACGATTCGAACTCGTCTGCGCAGTCCCAGCCTGACACCTTGTCCGACCCCCACCCTGCTCAGCCGCTCCAACTCACCCAACTCTAATACCAGTGGAGGCACACCTGTCCCCTCAGGGTATGAAGAGGCTGATAGCCGCCGGGGCCCTGGTCCTGGTCCAAAAGACTGCATCATTATGGAGGTCACGCTTAACAAAGGTTAGCTGACTTCATGATTTGACTGTTTGGAGATGTCCTCAGGTGTCTCTTCCTGGCACCAAGGAAAGAGGAAATTTGAGGTGCGCTCTTCATTAAAAGTATTAAAACAAGCAGCAAGAAACATAATTGAAATTTTACAGGACTTTTATTTAACATACACAGGTCAAGCCAACAAATGGTATAACAAGGTTCCAGGATGCAAACAGATAAAATTGATCACAGACATGTGTGATCAGCTGTGAAAAAGGTGCACAACTCTGCACAAAATATATTGACACCCAAATATTCCAGAAATATGACACCATGGGCATTAATCTCCTGCTATAACATCCTTCTCTCAAAGGTTTTCCATCAAATGTTGGAAGCTGGCTGAAGGAATTTCTAAGGGTCCCAAAGCAAGAAACACAGACTCGTACCAAATATATATGGCGTATATATCCTCGTACTTGGGTATATACAGTATTTGGTATATAGTATATGCTTAAATCTAAGTAGGCTGTGTCATAGGCAACTGGATTTGTTTCAGTGTCTTGAAGACATTTCACCTGTGTCCTCTGATTAGTTTGAACTGAAGAAGCCTCTTGGATGAGAGGTGAGACGTGTTCAAGAAACTGAAACAAGTCCATTTGCCTACGATACAGCACTTAGATTTACCATGACCTGGATGACTGAGAACCTTCATCAACAGTATATGATTAACTGTTTTCTGTGGCTGTAATAACACCCCCCCCCCCCCCCCCGAATTACATATTTGTCTGTCATACTTTAGAAGAGGTTCATGTACTATTTTTGCAGTGATGGCTAATTTACTTTTGGAGAACACTGCTTTTCTGATGCATGTTGACTTTTTCAGAGCCTGGTGTTGGTTTGGGGATCGGCGTTTGCTTTCTGACCCTGGAGAACTCTGCTCCTGGCATCTACATCCATAGTCTGGCATTGGGATCTGTGGCAAAGATGGATGGCAGGCTAAGGTAAAAATTTCAGGCTCATCTTTGACCTTGACACTGATCGTTAATATGTACTTGTTCTGAATGAAATTACCAAATGAGCAGCATACAGAAGTATGAGCTCGCTGATTGAAATGTGTGTTAATCATTTATGAGTCAAATCATGTTAACATACAAGCGTATATGTGTGCATTTATGTTGGGGTGTGTACAAAGAGAGGTCTTTTGATAGTGCTGTGCTGACACCTGTGCTTCTCTGTGAAGTCGAGGAGATCAGATACTAGAGGTGGATTCAGTCAGTCTTCGTCATGCTGCTCTCAGTGAGGCCTATGCCATCCTCAGTGAATGTGGCCCTGGACCAGTCAGTCTCATTATAAGCAGGCACCCTAATCCCAAGGTAAGAGGATGTCTGTCGTTTTTTATATTGACTAAAAGATATTCAAAATCTATCTTGTACTGTATAAGAGCCGAATAATCTGTCAACAACCTGAACTCTTGCAGGTTGAATTCAAAAGCTCACCAGGAAGTGTCCCTAAAGGTACATGCAGCATGTCAAAGGAATCCATAGTCTTGTTGGTTTACTGAAAAATAAATAAATAAATGAATAAATAAAAAAATAATACATTACAGACTTGATCTCTCACTCACTTTTTCACATCAAAAGTCACAGAAGTGGTTATGTGAAAATTAGTTTTATATATATGTGTAAGGTTTGTACTCATACAACCTCAATTCAGAAAAAGTTTGTATGCTGTGTAAAACTTAAATAAAGAACAGAGTGAAAGCATTTGCAAACAAACTGACAGCAGTGTTCTGAAGTGTTAGTAACATCCTTTTATACATTCATGTGTTTGAAAAAGTAGTGAACCTCCCCCCACCCTTGCTGGTGAATGACTGAGCCTTTCCAGGATGCCCCGTTCATACCCAATCATGATGCTATCATCTGTTACCATTAAACCTGTTAACTCTGTTTTTTGTGCATTCTGCCTATAGGTGGCGTTGTTCAGTCAATTTCAAGTCAGTTCATGGACTGAACAACCTAATAAATATGGGGAAGATGAAATGACAATGAATTATACAGTGACACAGTCTGTAATTGATTTACGATCCAAAGTTTTTATCAGTTTAACTCTAGCATCTTTTTTCTTGTTGTCCTTGCTCATGGTAAACTGCTTTTCAGTCTTATTTCTATTCCTACCTGTTTGCTGTCGTTGTACCTGCTCAGTATCTTAAAGTCTCAGTCTTTCAGTTTCAAATAAGTCTTTTATTATATTTGTGTATGGTTCCAGTGTGGCCATGGTGTCAATTCACTGACTTACAATCACTGCGTGATTCTGGTTATTCATGCTTTCTTTCACACTGAACTGTTGGTGGGTGGATTTGCTGCACGCTTATCAAGTGCAACACACGAAGAAGTCAATAACTTCTGTGTCACACAAATCAGACAAACTAAATATCAAAATCAAGTTCAGCCCCTGACCCGTTTTTCATTTCCCTTTTTTTGATCTGAGCATAAAATCAAAGTATGAAAAAACAAAAGTGATTTGTTTTTTGGTATCAGATTCATAAACGAATAACAAATAATTTTTTCATTGTTCGATTTTGGTTTCCCAATTTAATATTAAAAGAACGAATGATTCACAGATTTTATACTTTAAGTACCTTTTATTATTCAGATTTTTTTTATACATTTCTATTTGATATTTTCATATGATGCCTTCACTACTAATTTTTAATACTTAATTTTTTTATTGCGTTTCTAATATAGAAAGTCCCACATTAACAAAAGAAAAAAAGCCTCCTGTGACATATTTAGTGGTTCATTCTCATATCTAGTCGTTGACATGTTAACATCATCTATTTCTCCCATTTCTCCAAAATGACTAAAGTACAGTACTATACCTATAGTTATATCATTGCCCAGAATTTTGATAATAGCCATATGAATATTTCCCCAAAACTGTACATGGTCTCAAACATGGTTGAGCTACAGACATATTTTCTTTTATTTTTAGCTGTAATAAGGAATCTAATTACATTCTTACAACAGTGTTTTCTCCAATTATTTGAGGATGTTGTAGAATGTTCTCCAAATATGCAACCATTAATTTCCCAATTCAGCTTTACATACAATACAATGTTGAATGCCTTCATTACTGTTGTGTTTATTTCTAGTAGTTGATGTGGTAGTGAGGAAACTGCATCATTGTCTTCTCTTAGGTGTCAGAGCAGGAGATGGATCACATCATTGCTCGATCTACCCTCAAGGACAAAATGAGCAAAACCAGAGGTGATTACATTTACATTTAACCTTCCTAACGTTAGCTTTAACATTATCAATTTGTCCATGTCACAATGTGAGCACTATAGATCAACCAAGTATTAATGGAATGTCAACAGCAATGTGCAAATACCCAAATAGTTTTCTAATCTGCATAGCTGATCTCATCTGGGTTTAACTGCCATGGTTGTAATCTGCAGGTCCATCCTGTAAGAGCCCCTACCCAACAATGAAGGACAGACCAGGAGATGGCTCCCCTGCTCTCAGCTGGACCATGAAGAGATTCCTTGAGCCTGCCAGTAGAGTAAGAATTCATTTAATATCCATGTGTTATTGCTTCACTCTTCTTATGAGCATCAAGCTCATGTAAGGTTATATTCCATACCATGAATATATAATCAATAAACCTTGGCCACAGGGCGATCTTAGAGAATACAGGTGGAAAGGCTTTGCATATCACAGCCAACTAAGATCATGTTAGGATCACAGTCAGTGTTGATAACTTTAAGGACGTTTTGAAATCAGACCCAGATATGATAAATATTAGTTCAGAACTTTCTCTTTAAAGGGTCTCGCTCCAACAGAAACAGATTATTGCACAGTATGACCCAGTCCCCTTCTCCTCCATCAACTTGGTTACCAAACCCACCTCCAGGGATCTATAGATGCGGTTATTGTGTTCACTGCTCTAATTCAAGAGACACTTAACACCTTTTTCACCCCTATAGGTAAAAAATATAACATCTTTCATCAATTGGAACTCTACTCGTGTTTTATATGTGTGTGTGTGTGTGTGTGTGTATATATATATATATATATATATATATATATATATATATATATATATATATATATATAATTATCAATAGATTGCTACGTAGTTAGGCTTTCTGGATCAGTAAACTGAATATTGTCAAACCATCAGGATTAAACAAAGAGCTTAGTCTGACATGAACTTCAGATTAATTTTTTGTAGCCAACCTCTTGTCACAAGCTATTGGGACAAGGTTTGATACTGTGTATTGATGCATTTCAGGGGTGATATTTGTGCCATATAGGCCTATGAGTTATTTAATCCTTTCATTGATAATCTAGAAACCAATCAATCTACATAAACCTGCTCTAACAGCTGTTCATATCAGATTTTAGTGTTTGATTTTGTGTATTTCCATGTAGTTATTGCTATCTTTAGGTATTTTACTATTATATTTACTATATGAAGTGTTATTTCTGCTTTCATTTAGAATTACCTTGCCCTTATGCCACTATTACAGCCTAGTGCTAGATTAGAGTCTAAATCAAGGGAGGCTGTGTTTGTCAATTATCATCTCCCTAGTATTGTGGTTCTTTAATCTTTTAATTGTAGTTTATTGTTTATGCTTTATTACTGAGTACCACGTACACATCTAGTTCCTTGGCTCCTCCTTATTTTTCTAGCCTAGACTTGAAAATCTGTGTATCTTTTCTAATAATAATTGACTGCTCCCTCCTCCTTTTTTCAGCCTGTGCTGGATTAGGTCCTAACACATCTCAGCAGCGTAGTCTTTATCTCTACTTCATTGCAAACTACTTAACCAGCTACTCAATGTAGAGATTCTTCAGCCTAGTGCTCTCAGTTGTTTGTCTTCTCCCTTTAACACATATACCATCTCACCCCAGCCCTTTTGCCTTTCATTGTGTCTGTTTTAGAACCTGGTTGAATTAAAACCATAACTACATTTGAGCAGTAATGCCTATGTTAGTTTTTACTTGATTATTGACAATTTTAATTATTAATTAAAACACAACAAAATCATGATTGCTCATTTATGAGACTGATTTCATTAATTGGCATCATTTTCCCATCTTTAAGAGTGGTGATCTAAGAAAATTTAATTAAGAAACTAAAATCTATTATTTCAACTCTTTTTTGATTATTCCTGAAATATTTAACTATATATACCCCAGTTGCACACACAATGGCAACAGTCAAACATGCATAAAGACTCCTTCATGTTCTGACTGTGTCATGTCAGTGTTATGTGCACCCCTTCAAATAAAGTGCTGCCAAATTTACAGTTGCATAGCATGTGGTGGAGAACCTTCAAAAATGTGTAGTTGTGGTTTTTATCTCCCTTTCAGTTGATTTGGTCTTCTTCCATTTTCACATTTCTCCAGCAGGGTTCTTTGAGCTCAGAGACAGAATTATCACAGTTCTTCACCCCAGACGTTTCTAGTCACTCTTTCCTGTCTGAATCCATGCTGATGGGCTCAAACAGTGATGAGACACTCCAACAGCAGAGCTGCAGTACCTCCATGGAAGACAACACATCACAGCCACATGGTAAAGTTTTACCCATTTAAATACCATGAAACATCGAAATGGTTCCCTGTGCAGGAATTAAACCTAGCTCTATAGTAAAGTGTCTTTGAAGCCAGATTAACAGAAAATTGTCATTGTTGGATATGAATTTGGTCAGTCTGGAATGAACTCATTAGAGATCCTGAAAGAAATTACTACAGGAAAAATGATGACCAAAGATTTTATGTTGTCAACATTTTAATTGTTGTTTCCTATTCAAATAAGCCACATTACCTGCATTTTAATCTCTAACAGAAGCAGAGAGTGGCCCCGTGTGCAGTACATCACAAGACCAGGTTGCTGTCCATCTTAATCACCATGTAGAGGCAGTGTGCCAGCCCGTTGCTGTCTCTAGTCCCACCACCGTGCGCAGCCCGCTTCTCCGTCAGCGGCGGATGATGCGCTTTGATGAAGAGCTTAGTGATGATGACTCTGACCACGCTGGAAACACTGGGCTCTTCCACAAGCCAACAAAATCTGACTCCGTTATTTCTAAAACTGATTCAGCAGTTGTAATTGCAACATCATCCTTAGATGTAGATGGAGACAGTGAAGATGGTGGGGATTTGCAAAGGTGTGGAAGCAATGATGTAGTAACACCACTCAATGATAGTTTGTCACAATGTGAAGAAGGTAGTACAAGTAAATCTGAGTCACTTGGTTCTGAGTCACCAATCACACCTATCCACTGCCCCTTTGACCAGAAAGTGGGAGTGAGATCTGGGTTGAATAATTTGACCATCAGTAGTGCAAACTATACAAACCAAGACGATGGACAGTTTGAGTCAAAGCGCTCCCCCAAGCTCGAGCATAAAGCTGTGACACGGGTCAAAAGTATGATGAGCATTGAAGCACCAAACCTGCTGCAGCAGCAAAAGTCCAAAATTGATGAACCGTCTGCAGGCTCGGCCCCATCACAGCTCCCATCTGATGCAGCACAATGTGGGAGAAACCCCAAGACTGCTGGGGGGTTGGTACCCCATCAGCACTGTAAGAAGGGAGATGCCAGTGAGCCTGTGGGTGACTGTACCATCCATGCTGTAACCCTGTGGAGAAGTGAGGATGAGTCATTTGGGCTTGACCTGGAGATCATGTCATCCCCTCTGAAAGTTGTCATCACTGGATTAAAGCCGGGAGGTGCAGCAGAAAGGGTATGTCTGCTGGGTTTCAGCCTCATTTCAGTCCAACATAAGTGAATGGATACTTCAGACCTTATCAAACCAGTCAGTGTGAATCATTTAAAGCAACATTATGTAGAAATTGCCATCCTCACAATTCACCCTATTACAAGATGCTGTACCATCAACATGATGTTGACGCTGGCATTTCAAGGTAAAAAACGATACATAATGTTGCTTTAAGGAATTTGAAATCATTTGACATTGAGTGGTATCTGTGGCTCGAGCACTGTTGATTCTTCTGCTCACTGAAAAGCTAAATTTAATCTCTTGTTTAGTCACACCTCCAGGAATCTACAAGCAAGTTGTGTCCTGGAGATGAGATTGTAAAAATTGGAGAAAAACTGGTGTGCTCCTCACGCTACCAGGAAATCTGGGAGCTCATGCTCAACCTTCCTATGACACTGTCTTTGGAAGTTAAGAGACCATTTTCAGGTAAGGCTTTGGATTTAGCATCAAGTTATTCATTTTATGTTTTAAGTAGACTGTTATGTAGTCCTTCTTGTGATTATTGTTAAGACATTCATTATAATGAGTCCTGATGCAGAAACTACGCAGTAAAAACTGTTCTGTCTGACGTAAGTTTTCCTGCTATGTAATACGATGTAGTCAGGAAATGCAGCAGCACATACAAATACACAATTAAAGGAAAATGACAGTGTATTTCTCAACTGTATTCCCCATAAATGTGACTATTATGACTAGAGAGCTTTGAGGAAACGTGAATGATTTCAAGCGCTTTTCTCTGAGTCACAGCAAAAGGTAACACAGGAAGTAGCAGCCTGGAATAACCATCCTGGCTAATGGCATACAAATCTACGGCAGGGGCAAGTTGTTAGTCAGCTAACATTGTAATGTTAGATCATGGTAGGTCAAGGAAAATATATTACCGTTTGGAAGTGTCGATTGCTAATGTGTCACACATATTGCAGTCTGTCTCATAAAATAGCATTTTACATGTTGAAGTTGCTTTTTCTTTCCATTTGGAAAACTGACACGTAGATTTTCAGCAGGTCACTCTCTCCGCAGTTTGCACAGGAGAGCAGGGTCTCATTGTCTTATAAGAAGTTCCTGATGAATTTCTACCTACCTTCTCTTTCCATTTTCAATTGATCCGGCTCCTTGTCCGTGACTGATTTGAATAATTACTATCGAGTGAAATAATTTTTCCTTCGTAATTGTAATTTATTTATTTTAACTGTGATAAAAAAATCTTTGTCCAGAGACATGTAGTTAGGTTATTTGGCAACTCTATATTGCCTAAAAATAAACACACTGTTCTATCTATAAGCAGAGCAGAGGGTCACGTCTCATAGAAAACAGGTGTTTTTGGAGCATTCCACAACTTTCCCAGTCTTTTGTTGCCCCTGTCCCAACTTGTTTGAAACTTTTTGATGCTATCATATTCAGAATAAGCATATTTACATGTAATTTATTATGTAAGGATTATGTTTTGTTTATTTATGTTTTCAGCCATGTTGGTTGGTTGGTTGGTTGTTTGGTTAACAGATTTCCACTAAAATTGGATGGAGGATGGGTCTTGGCCCAGAATAGTCCCCATTAATTTTTTGTGTGGATCTGGATAAAGGAACAGATCTTGGAATTTTTTTCTCACTTTCTTTAACAGTGCAAGAAAAGCTGTTTTCTTTTTTTTTTCTTTTTTTTTTTTTTACATTTGCTCTAATTTCTCTGGAGTAATACATGGATCGTGTCTGCCTGGCTGGTATCTGTGAGTGAGTACAAAAGGGGAATGTTTTGCCTGGGTGGAGGTATGCAATCTACCAAGTGTCTCTCTAGTCTTTGTACTGGTTTTAACTGTATGTGCAGTATGTCAAAAAGGATTAGCAATTATTTATTTATGTTTTACACAGCATCTCAACTTTTTAGGGATTGGGGCTGTACATCTCTATCATTATGCTTCTTTTAACTTGCGTTTACCAGCCAGTAGTTGCAGAATGCTACTCAGTACCCCTTTAAATAGACCACCATGTCTTTCCCTTTTACGCCGACCTAAGATGTAGGGTCCACCCTCCCTCACTCTTCCCAAAGCAACTTGCAAGCATCTGGCTTCCTATCCATGGTGACTATCTCACAGTTTATTTTACCTTTAGTTAACCAATACTAGATATACCTTGTAGCTTAACTCCCTGCATGCTTTGTTTGTCTCAATGTAGTAATTGATAATTATATAGTACAGTATAGACATAGACATGCTGTGGATCGCTGTTTCTTGGTCACCAAAAGAGAAGAGTTCCCATGTCATTGTTTTGGGATCTTCAAATGGGGTTTTTCCTGAATTTCAACATCTACTAGTTACTACTTGCTAGTGGAGGGTTGCATTTAATTTAATTGGAATCCAATTTCAAATAGGTATGGGTGTCTGTGGGGTTGAATGGAAATAATAATAAAAAAGAATTTAAACAGAAAAAAACAACAAAAAATACTAAACAAATAGGTATGGTAAAATATTAACTAATAATTTATTACTCCTCTGACTTTTCCACATTGAAGACTCCTGTGAAAATCTATTTTTTTTTTTTTGTTTGTTTGTCTTCCCCACCTTAAACTATAATACAAGAGACAGCAATAAAAGATCTACTCCGTTGGCATCTTGGACCACGGCAATGTCTATAGTCAAGCCTTGTAACGTAGCAACTGTATAAAAACAAAACCTACCTCAAGTCTAGATTTTGCTTAGACACAATTTCCACGTCAAAGTAAGGTTTTCTAAATAACCACTTGCTTTGAAGTCTGTTTTATAAAAGAGGGTCCTGGTCTTCTGCTCGAAAGATGTCAAATTTTGCAAAAAAAAATGTCCTCAATTTTCTCAAAATCCTATTTTCGATATCTCATTACAAACCACTGGGTCAATAATCCCCAAATTCTAGTTTCATGTCAAAAGATTAACCCAGCCTTTGTGTGTTTCTCTTATTCAGTCCTGACTAAACTGTCCACTTTTCATTTCTGGTCCCAGCTGTAGATCGACTCTCCAGTTTGACAGTTTCCACCAGACTGAACCCAGCCAGATCAGCTCAGGCAACGTCTGAGGAAGGACAAGTACTAAATGCAAAATCAGGGATTTCCACACACACAACCCAAACAGACCACGACTTTCAAATACCCATCACCAATATAGATGACATCTTATCAGAAGAAAACTTCTACGATGATAAAAACACACACACTAGATCCTCCTATAAAACATCCTGTAATGAACCCATAACCTGCTGTTCAAGCCAAAATACTTTAACCGTGTCTGAGAAGGCAAGTATTCAAGTCATAACACAGTCAAGTCCCCTTGACTGTTCCATCTTGGATGCAGGAAATGAAAGAGATGCCATCCTCCCTGTGGAAACAACACATGTAAACCAACTAAGGGAAAACAGCTCTGCTTCTGTCAATGGATCAAGTCTGGACAGCCCTGATGTTGGTTCTAAATGTATGTACCCCTTCGGAGATGAAAGTGATTCAAACAGTGACTCCATCACTGACAGCAGTGTAATGGTCAGTAAGATGGCTGGCGGTGGTAGTCTCCCTGAGCCGTCCTCAGATGATGAGGAAGTGGAGTTCTGTTACTGTGATGCTCAGCAGCCTAATGCTGGCGGACACTCTCAGTTAGACCAATCATCAAATGGGTCTTCACATTTTCAACATGCCAGCAGCCAAAATACAAACCTGGATCAGACCTTTGATGTGTTACAGGTCTTCTCTGATGTCTCACTGCCAAACATAGTAAACTCTGTTACAACTACCCAATGCTCAGGACTTTCTCACTCATTAGGGGTCTTCTCTGCAGAGCAACTGTGCCAGTCTTCCAACTGTAAAATACCCGTTTCCCCTGCGGAGAATCAAATTGATAGTGTCATTGAATCATGTGACAAAGTTAAAGAATGTGTGGCATTTAATCCTGGAAGTCTAAGCATTTACAGTAGCCCTTCCCCACCAGGTACCCACAGTGTCACTCAGGGTTCCACTGCAAATTTGAATGCAGATGCCTCACTGACCCTCAATTTATTGAAGCATTTGAATACACAAACACCTAATTCGTCATCAGTTGAATCAAAGAACTCAGGTTTGAGTTTTGGCAGATCAGATAAAAGAGAGTCACCATCTCTCAAAGAAAAAGTCTTGGAGTGCAGTAATCATTTAAGTTCCCATTCTACCTCCTTGTTAAAGAAGACCTCTGGCCTTAAACTTCTTGATGATTCAGACGGTGTGCCATGTAATAATTTTAAACTTCAGCTTGCAACTCAAAACAGACCAAACATTAGTGCTCCCAAACTGAAGGGCCTAAGTATTAAGAGCAAGAACAAACCACAGGAGGATCCTCTTCAAACACCTACCGAGAGTGGGAGTACCGTTCCTTCATACACAAGCATACACAATGCTTCCATGAGCCAGCCAACTAAATTACCACCAATGGTAAGCATATCACACTGTTTAGAGAACCAGCCTAGTGTGAACAGCTGTCTTGCCTTGCCCAAAGTAAGTGACATAAAGCAGGTCACATCTGAGCCTGGACCTTCATGTAGCACATTTAAAACTGCTCAACTGGCCAAAGAGAAGGACATCACTTTAGGCTCCAAAGCAACAGCCAAGTCACAGGGCCAATCACACCCACCTGCCACTGAGAGAACTTTTATAGAAGTTCGACTGTCTTGTTTATCTGCATCATCGTCGCCAAATTTAGCACTTAATAAAACAGTTAATTCAAAAGCCTCTAAACCTACTCAAAGAGGCACGGATACAAGATTAGCACCAATGCCTTTTCCTGCCAGCTCCACAATAGAAA
The DNA here is from genome assembly GCF_965226575.1 of Pagrus pagrus. NCBI lineage: Eukaryota > Metazoa > Chordata > Actinopteri > Spariformes > Sparidae > Pagrus > Pagrus pagrus. The sequence goes on from NC_140192.1 coordinate 29,391,124, forward strand.
AAACAAATGGCATGTTCAGTAACGCAGTAGGTAGTTCACTGTGTTCTACTCAAGCAACTCATTCAACCACAAGTTCTGACTTGAAACCTCGTACTACTGTGGAGACAAGTGAGGCGCTACAGTCCAGCACATCCAGAGTGTACATAAAGACAATGGAAAGGCGAAGCTTCGCCACAGACACTGCCTTGTCTGCAAACTACCATGCCTTCTCTGTCCAGCATAAGATAAAGTCATTTGAAAACTTGGCTAACTTTGACAAACCTGTGACTAAAAACAGTGATGTTCAGTCCTATGCTCTGGCATACAGAGCCTCACTTAACCAAAGGATTGCTGGTTATATGAGCTTGGTTAATTCTATTGACTGCCAGGCACAGCAAAAGAGTTTTAGTTCCTTTACAGAGACTCTAATCCCTACCACACCTTGCCCATCTCCTCTTGGTAAATCTCCGCCAAGCATTGCACTGATAAACCTTGAGCTTCCACATTCAAGCTGTAACACAACTCCCCTGACTGAGGACAATCCTGAGGCTAAGACTGATGGGATTACACAACAGACCTCACAGGTATTGTGGAGGAAACACAGCAAACTTTCCCGCAACAAGTTGCGGCATCTCAGGGCTCTAAGTATGCCTGAGTTGGAAAAACTATACAGAGAGGACTTTACCAGAGGACAAGGTGCAGCTGCAGACAAAACCGAGCCTGACATCCATCCCACTAGACTTCAGAAGGCTTCAATCACAGAGACCGTTCCATCATCTGCAACACCGACAAAAGTGGATGTGAACAGAGTGAGCAAAGGCAATCTTGGATCCACTGAAGAGACTCCTCACGGAACCCCAGAGACTCATGGACAACAGCCTGGCTGGTCCATCAGGTGGGTAGTTCAATTAAAACTTGCTCATTTTAATTTCTTTATGTTCGCAGCACATCGAAGCAGCTATGTGTAGAAATTAAAAGTATCCAATCTCAACACCCCCAGTGGTCATATCATGGCACTGTGGCAGCCTGCAATGAAGTTGAAGTAGGTAAATTCAGGTACTCTTGGGTGGCAGAAAATCTGAGAGTTAACTCATAATATGTTTATAATCTTGTGGTTTTACTAAACAAAGTCATATTAAGAGTACAAAGAACAAAGGCATAATATAGTGACAATGAAGGTGATTAAAACTCATCTACATTTATCCATTAGTCAGAAACTTTTGTCCAAAGTGACTTACAAATAAGGTACAAGTAAAGCCACAGTAGTCCTGTGTGTTCCAAACTGTAGTTAGGCAGGCCAATAACCTCCTCTGATATCCTCCTTCTTGGATTATCAAGCACACAAGTAAAATACCAGACCATCAGTTAGATGTAACGCAACCCTCATTACAAAGGAGCCTTCACAACTCAATCCAACTCCTCCCATCACCCGGCCAGAGCCAGAAGAAAAAGTTCTTTCATACCAACAGCCATTAGCATGACAATAAAAGTTATGTAGGAATTAGCACTCTTAATCTTGCACATACTCTGGTCATTCCAACACAACTCACCCAGATCTCAAAAGTTTTCCCAGTTCATGTCATGGATGTTCTTGAAGAAAAATCTATTAAATTCTTTTAAATTAATGGTACCTTGAAAAATTATATAGCTTCATTCCAAATACTTTTAAGTTATGCATTTTGAAGTTTGGCCCTCAGAACTAAATGTCATATTTTTTGTGATATTTTTGGTTTAAATTTCCTGACCATTCAAGAACCACTAAGGAGAAGTGTTCATTTAAATAGTTGTTGCAGAATGGTTACAATAATCAAATGAATAACTAAGTGTGCCATGTCAAGACAAATTGCCATTGCTTAGTGATGGACCATCAACTTTTTTCTGATTCTATTAACGCTTTAGTTAAGTATAACTTCAAATAACTTATAACTTAACATATAACTTTCTCCACATTTCTGGTTTTGACACATAAAAATGATAGTGTCTACACCCCCCCCATGGCAATGGTGCTCCCTGATGGCAGTGGTTTGTTTGGTTCCCTTTTCTTAGTGGTGACGAATCCAATGGATCTTATAATGCAGCATTTGTAAGAAATATGCGACTATAGAAATGTTGTTAAATGGATTTTTTGCGTTGTCTTGGCCATGTTAGCAGTTCCTGAGAACGTTCAGGACTGAGAGTATATGTTCTTGTGTAAGTTGGACATGACAACACATATTTGCACTTTTTAATTTTATTAGTTTCCTTTTGTTAGAATCATGTTTGATTTCAAAGGTAAGTCTTGTTTGAAATAGTTATCACGGGAAAAAATGACAGGAAATATCTAATTTGGCTTTTTTTTGTCTGCAGTTTAAAAGAGCTGACTACTTCTCCGGTGAGTCAGTGTAAACTGCAAACACTGCTGTCCTCCCTGACCTTTAAATCATACACGTCGGCCCTGCTTCAGGAGGCCAAGGCTCTCTCAGAGGTAATGCTATACTGCTGATATGAACATCAACCAGCCACATGTGAAGTGAATAACATTGATCTCTTGTTACAATACAATGTTCTTCGGGGAAACCGTGGGTCCTGGTCCGTGGATGCTACTTGACATGTACCACCTACCCTAACCCCGCTGCAACTGCAAAAACTGCTGTGGAATGACCCAAGGCATGTGACAAAGAGCTCCAAGTGTCCACCTTGTAAGCTACAGGACTTCCAAGATCTCCCGCCATCACCCTGGTACCAGACACCACAGGACACCCCCAGAGGTCCTGTGTCCATGCCTCAACAGGTCAGAGCACAGACTGATTCATGGCAGGGCCTTCATGGATCAGACTTGTCTGACACATTCCACAGATGATAGATCTGATGGTGATCAGGGGAATTTTGAAGGCCAGGTCGACGCGAAGTGTTGTAGGACGAATTGTCACCCCAATGTCCTTCTGGGGGCGACTACTGGCGGGTGACTGGATGGGTGGTGCATGTCAAGTGCCATCCACATGAATGTAGGACCCAAGGTTTCCAGAGGAACATTGTATTATAACAAGATGATTTTATTGAATGTTATTCACTTCACCTGTTAGTCCTATGAACATTTTGGCTGATCGGTGTACATTTGTAAAACCAATTGCACATGTAATTTAATATCTAACACATTCTGTAGACTTTCTGTATGAATTTTTCATTGATTGTCTGCAGGTTGATGTTAATACTCACCTTGTTGTCCTGGGTAAAGAAGAAGGCTCAGGACTTGGTTTCAGTATAGCTGGTGGAGTCGACCTTGAGCAAAAGTCAATAACTGTAAGTATATAGAGACTGTTCAGATGCAGTGCTGGACATATTTCAGAGCTGAATAATGATGTGCATTATATTTTTTTGATACAACCATTGTGGGGTATACATACTGTAGCAGCTTTAACTTGCAACTTACCATATAAAAGCCTCCTTAGAAAATGCTGTACATTAGATCAATTACATTTTCATAATAGATATTTTGACATGTTAATTTCTGCTGTTTCTACTGGTTGCTGTAACTGTCTTTAAAGCACTTTCTGGTAGCATTTGTTAAATGTCATTGCTATTTGGCTTTAAATATACATTTTGTTGTGAACAACTCCTCTCTTGACTCCTGCAAGTTTTGTTGGAGCACTCAAATCATAGACTGGATTTTGAGCTAAAATAAAGCAGGCCTTGCCCACTGAATATGTTTGAACAGGATGTCTGTTACTCCCAAGATCCATAGCGTCAGTACATAATGGTTACATCACAAAATGTACTTATGATCTAACTTGTGATCTAAGAGAGATGCCCAATACCCAGATAAACACACATTAATTTGATGTACTGACTGGAAACACCCAGTAGATGCTAATAAGGTAGCTAGTAAACACGGGACCTCTATGGAAGATTTGAGCTGTTTCAGTTAGTGGAAATAGAGAACAGTGTGTAGAGAAAGGGAAATAAATCTCAATGCCAGTTAATGCAGATAAGAAAAACCGGTTATATGTTTCTAGCTATGGGATCTCAGACAGCTGCCACAATCACATTATTATTGTGGGATTGTTCTATATGTTCTTGTGTAAGTTGGACATGACAACACATATTTGCACTTTTTAATTTTATTGTGTTTCCTTTTGTTAGAATCATGTTTGATTTCAAAGGTAAGTCTTGTTTGAAATAGTTATCACGGGAAAAAATGACAGGAAATATCTAATTTGGCTTTTTTTTGTCTGCAGTTTAAAAGAAACTGATAAATGCCAAGGTATCTCTTGAATGCATTATTCAATTTGCACAAATTTTGGGTTGGACCATCAGTGACCAATCACCAAAACTGCTGTCAAATGTGATGTCTTTCACCCTTAGGTGGCATTAGAGTCAAGTCAAATTTAACTGGCTATGGTAGCAAAGCTGTATGAGCGCAGTTTTTTGTGACAAAAAAGACATGGATCATTGTACACATCATGCACTGCGATTGACGGTAGCAGATGCAGCAATCCCACTCATTTCTTTTCAGAAAATGCAAAATTTTCTTGCTTGTAGTTGCTTGCCAGTGTGGGAGCCAACCCTGTTAATATCGTACTAATCACTGTGTGCTATATGAAAATGTATGAAAATATTAACTGATATGTTCATTAAATTCCTGCAGCAATCTGAAGGCAGCAGGAGACATACTGTATGTTCATCAGAGTGCCACACATAGTGACACTACCCACACCTGTCCACTGCGTTTGCCTTGATTAAATATAATGGGAGTGACACTAGGCTGCTACAGAATAACCACACACCTTTATACACATTGTACTGGTCTGTTATAACTTGGTATTCAAAATTAAAATTCCCTAAAAATTCTGCAGCTCATGTTTATCTTTTGATTTTATGTAACCATTCACAACAGCAGGATTATGACTGAAATAGCAGCAGATAGATGTAATCATATAAGTTTCTCTGACAAACTTTGTAACTGTGTGTAATTTACTGTTAAAAAACCCTCATCATCCTCCAGTGACCATTGAACAAAGCAAACAGTATGAGTACAGACACCTCGCCAGAAGTAAAATGCCTTTTACATTAACATCCTAACAGCTTCATTAAGCCCTGACAGGACATTTAAAGAAAGAGAATTTTGGCACCTGGTGTGCAAGAGGAAGAAGAAAGGGAGAGTTATTTGGTTAAAATGTTAAGATAGCAAAGACTACTGTTTGTTCATTTACAGTCTTCATAATTGTTGGATTAAAAACGTATTTTGCTGTTGAATCTTGACCTTCATGAGGGGGAGGAATGTTCATTCCCTCTTCTCACAGTCCGCTCGTCTATTTATCAGTTTATTAAACCTCCTCTGCTCAGGTAGCATCACAAGTGGGGGAAATGTTTTTGTAGACTGCTCTGATATAAGAACTCTTGTGTTTCCAGTGTTTCCTAGTTTATTAACCTAATTTTGTGCATAATAGATAACGATTGAGATACTAAATTTATTGCAGTAATGTCTGAAAATGTGTACACATCTCCCTCTTTTGCTGCTGTGGTCTTTCATTTATCTGACAACATTCAATGTAGAATTCTGCTGTGTTGAAAAGTTTTGATTTAAAACTGCCATCTGAAAGGGGTTTGATGCTATAATGCTACAGGAGATCCACCTGCTTGATAAAACAATGAATTTAGAATTAAATATCAATGATGAATGACTGACGTAAATATCAAGGTGAAAACAGAATGTGGAGACAAGGCTGGCCATTTTTAATAGTTCTTGCCAGTGGGTTAATGGTGTCACTTGTACCTTTGTGTCCAGGTTCATCGAGTCTTCACCAAAGGTGCAGCTAGCCATGAAGGCACAATCCAGAAAGGTGACGGAATTGTATCCATAAATGGCACAAATCTGGAGGGTAAAACCCATGGCGAGGCTGTGTCTTGCCTCCATCAAGCTAGGCTGTCCAGTCAAGCCTTGGTAGTCATTTGGAGAGACAAGGACAGTGAACTAAGTGTCTCTGGCAGACAGGACTCGGCTAGTCAGCCAAAGAGGATGTTTTCTGTCAGGAAGAAGTCTTCCGTCGCAGGTAAGGCCTAGGCTTACATCTGTGACAATATAGGCAAACCTGCTTGTCTGCATGAGGGTGAAGTACTTACAGTACAGAGCTTCCTCAGTTACTATGTTTAACCTCATTTACCTGAACCTGTTAAGTAACTCCGCTTTTATACTTCTCACCAATTAAACTCATTTCAAAAACTCTGATCTACTTGTCCTGTTAGTCCACCAGTCCATCTCCTGTAGATCATTTCACTTTTGCAAGCATTACATAGAGAGCCCATTACAATCAGTCCTTCCTGTTGCAATGTTAGCCGTCATCCGCTGGCAGCGAGTTAACTTGGCTCCAATGGAAAGCAGTCGCAACTTGTCATAAAAACTATGTTAAAATTTCACTTTCTCAGGAGTGGATGTGGCTCCGGACGGGGCTTTAACAGTGGAGCTTCAAAAATCCTCTGCTGGCCTGGGCTTCAGTCTGGAGGGGGGAAAGTCCTCAAGCCACGGAGACAGGCCTCTTATTGTCAAACACATCTTTAAAGGTGACCCTTTTTTGTCCCTCAGAATGTATATGTTTAAGTTTAATGTTAATTTAGAACCTGATAAGGTGACCTGTGTTCTGACAGGCCTACTTAAAATGGACTGCAGCGTACCTGTGGTCCTCCCATGATTTAAAATGCCAAGTTCTTCTGTATAAACTTGCCATTTGATAGTATTGACTTTTCAAAGGTAGTAATGGTAAAGTGATGAAATGAAAATAGGCCGTAATCGTAAAAATGGAAATGTATTTATTGAAACTAAGGCCAGAGAGTAACCTCCCTAGAATATTAGCTGCTGGCTTGACTTGTGTGGCAAGATTACCTAGATTACATTACATTATTTCTCCCTTAGGGTTATTTTCGCTCATCCATGTTATGAAACTGGTCAGAGAGCTGGTTAGTGGTCTTAGCCTGTGTAAGTCATCGGCCTTAAGGGAAACATCTAACTGGATGTCATCCACAGAACCATAGAAATTGATTTTATGTGTTTTGCACCAAGTGGCAGCATGAACTTTGAAAATAGCAAAGAAGCAAGTATAGAGCCCTGTGGTACACCATACAGCATATCATATTTTTCAGAGGTGTACTCTCCTATGCTACCAAAGAACTGTCTGACTGTTAACAACGATTTGACCCAGCTTAGCACTGTACCAGAGAGACCAATATTATTTCAAAGCGACTGATGGTGTGGTCTGTGGTATCAAAAGCCGCACTAAGATAAAGCAGCACAAGGATGGACACACATTTGCTGCATGTCATCTTTCCTGTCATTGCTCTAAGCTGTCCTATCAATAAATCCATTTAAAATGTAAAAAAAAAAAAATCTATATAAAAAAAGGATTGACGTGTGTGTGTATATATAAATATGTATATGTATTGGAAAATACATAATTACACACACACACACATTTATTTATGTATTTATTCAAATTAGATTTTGTTCCACATACATATTTTTCCTTTTATACATTCGTAAGTCTACATACTTTTATACATATCTGTAAGAACACTGTTTGAGGGGGCCTGAGATCTTCTTCACTGTAACTGTTGTGCATATGACAGGTTGAACAGACTTTGCTCCATTGCTCCACTTGTTCCCCGCAGTGTTGCTCGTTTATCTGCTTGGTTGGGGCAAGCACTCCCAAAGTATCAATAGCAAGCTGATAAGGATTTTTGTGAATCAGAGAATGCGTCTTTTAATAAGACTGAATTGCTGTATTCCCCTACAACAGGAGGTGCTGCAGAAATGTCTGGGCTTATTGAAGTTGGCGATGAGGTCCTGTCTATCAACGGATGTTCTCTGGAGGGCCTCATGCACCATGATGCCTGCAAAATCATCAAATCCACCAACAATGGGCCCAACCACCTCCTAATCCGCAAGCCCAGTACATGACTGAAATGAACAAGGACATAGAAACTTCCTGAGAAGGGCCGGTGTGAAACAGCCCTCTGATACAGGGTATGGACAAGCAGTAAAAAAGAAGACAAGAATTTTCCAACAAAAATTTTCTGAGAGACTTCTTTTAAGATTTTGTGTTTTACCTTGTTAAATGTGTTTGTATTTATAAATAGGTCAAACTAGGTGGACCACTTACTATTGATATCTACAACCATGAATTATGATTCAGGTGAGAAGTGCAGTTTGTTTACAATAGATTTATTTTGAAATAACTCTTAACAAAACATTGTGGTTGTCAGCTTTTTTTTTAAATAAAGTTAGTATGTAAAAAAATATATGGCTGATTGTAATTATAGCATTCATGCTAACTTGTGAGACAACAACTGATAATGACCACAAATGGGAAAAAAGTAGCTGAAGACAGTTCAGGCTCAACATCTGTTCACTGTGAGCTTTGGAAAGTGAACTGTCCTGCAGAAACTTCAGTCTTCACCAGCATTTCAAAACTTTTACTCTGTCTCTGTCTACATTAGTGTTACAACATATCACGATTTTGGAATTATGAGGTTTTTCTAATTCATCAGTGCATTAATTCAATGTTAACTGAAGTTTACATTAAAACTCTTCTTCGCTTTACGAAGTTGCTGTTACTGGTACAGGGCCCAAATAGAGTCTGCCGTGGGTCTCTAGTCCGTGTGATAATATTTCTAATACTTAAAAAGATCTAAGTAGTCTCTCTCAGCCTTGTGAAACACATTTTGGGTCAGGGCTGGTATATATCAAGTAACTCAGACTGAAAGTTTGGTCTTTACTGCATCAAAATTTTAGGAATGACATAAGTCTTAATTTATATTTTTCTCACAATGATCTGTCCTTTTCTTTTGAGATTTGTATTTTTGACATTTTTTCATTTGAGTTGTTCTGTGTTCTTCACATTTTACATTTGTACTAATTTTTGTTTGTTTTATATATTTTGTTTACATAAGCTCAGTATCTATTGTTGTACAAAATGCAATAATACACTACTGGAGGGTTTTATTGAGTGAAAATATTTGCAGCAATTGCACAAATTGCCCAGCAAACTGGTGTGAAAAATGGGATAATTGTATTAATAAAATAATACAATGGTCAATGGAATTAAAATGGCTCTTGAATGAGTAACTTTTAGCTGAGCCGGAGAGAATACAGTTTGGTTTCTTCACTTTGTTTTTCCCATGAGTATGTCTCTTACTTATGATCGCAATATGTGAACCTGTATGTATACATACATACATACATGCATACATACAGCTTTAGAATTTAGTATCACGACACTGATCCTTATTACATACAGGCCTTCAATATAAATTGATTTGAAGTATTTATTGTAACAAAAAACTGTTATTGGGATGGAAACAAAAGAGTCCTTGCTCTGAATGAAAATAGATTTCAAAGATTTGAGTTATGTCAACCTATCCTTCAACCATGCAATTTCACCTTGTTAAATAATACCTATGCAAGATTTATACAGAATGAATAAAATCAGGGAACACAGATTCAAGATGTCAGCAGACTCCAGCTGTCTTGAACTGTTACCGAGTGCTGTCCACACCATTGCTGTCTCTTCCAGTTAGCAAGCACTTCATCTTACGGTCAAAATGAACTCTTTGGCTGTAAACAGACTAACATTTTTTTTCTATAACACAATGGACTCCCATTGGAGCAGTTCAATAGACAGTTGTGTGAAATCATGACCGGTCAAAGGAAGAAGATCTGCAAATGAATCGGCATGTGAAGTCTCTCTCCATTCAACATAATCCCACACCAAGTAGTGCCGGAGGCTTTTTAAGTAAGGCAGTATTTTACACATTACACAGAAACCCCTGAATGGATTTCCACAAAACTTGAATGCAGGACGAATCTCAGCCCAGAACAGACCCCATTAACTTTTGGTGTGAATTGAGACGTAGGGACAGATCCAGGATTTTTTTTTTTTTTTGTTAATCTCTCAGGGAATAATGCATCTTAATGAAATAAAATGGAGTACAATGGATTTGGATGAGGACCCAAATAAAAATCTTGATCTAGCAGATTGTCTAAAAACATGTTTTACGAGGTATTGGATTAGGCTTTCTTAAATTGAAGAGGACCCTTGGGTCTTGGCAGAGGTATGCACTCCGAGTGCCATTCTACTTCGTTATGCATTTGTGTTTGACTCTGATGATTGTCTTCAATCAGACTGTGTGTCCATAGGTAACTTTCATAACCTTCAGTTCAAACACATGCCTCCTCTTTTAGATGTAGAATCGAAGTTTCCTTGTTTTTCAGGCCTGATACCTTCATCGCACCACACTCAGAGCCAGTAATGCTTCATTATATTTAAATTACTTTTCACTAAAATAATTGAATATGGTTGTCCACCTTATTAAATACATCTGTGTTGTAAACATAATTTCTACTATCTTTTATTCAAAGTAGAAATTTTAAATATCACCAATAGAATCCAGCAGGTCTTTCCAGTTCACCAGTTTCTTGTCAGCAGATACAACAGTATGTAATACTTTGAGGTACCCACAGCTTTATCAATGTGACTCCAAACCTCCTTTGAATGAGCAATAAAAGGATGCAGATATTAACCTTCCCATACTGCTATGAGAAAACTGTGATAGGTTAAAAAAAGGACATTCCTTTTCTAACTTTACCCACTCAGTGCACCAGTTCACTGAAAGTTAGGCTTTTTCATTAGAGAATTTGTCTTACATTGGATCAATGCTATGCTCTCTCTCATAAGCACACATTGAACTGGCAGTGATTTACACTCTTATTTCCCCTAGCCTCCAGCTACATTATTAGAATAAATGAAATGTACACCAGATGTCAGTAAAAGCACACAAACAGTTGAGAGCCCAAACTTGTGAATGTCAAATGCAGTCAGTGTGTTGCTGTTCCTGCATTGTTCTTGCAGTTCTTTTCAATGAAATAGACTTGTGCATTGTTATTTACTTTAAGAGGCAGCCCTTGATTCCTGACATACACTGATGACACAGACAGCAAAAGTAACTGTTAAAGACCCATACGGATCAGTTTCACAGTTATTGCTTCAAGCAGACACTTATCAGTGATAAGATGATGATTATTAATGCGTACTACCCTTGACTGATCGGCATATACACTTACTCCATTCCATGCATTAATGTTCTGGGTAAGTGATCATGCTGACCTGAAATGAAATTCATTAGTTTATAGACAAACTAGCCATATGTAGCTAGAGATGACCTGGTATAAATACTGTAGGCTGCACCTGACTGAGGAACAGGTGAGCAGGTGGATGGAGAGTTCCTTAGAAATGCATGGACCTGGGGAAGTGGGAAGAGGCTGAGGGGAGGGACAGAGAGTCTGAATGGGCAAAACGGGACTGAAGCAGCCTTTGTAACATACAATTCAGCAGATCCGGAGGATGAACTCTCAAAAGGTAAACTAATAAACTTTGGTGATGTGGACCATTTTTAGGCTGTGGCTCAGGAGGTAGAGCAGGTCCTCCACCAATCACAAGGTCAGTGTGTTGATCCCTGGATCTCTATGCATCAAAGTGTTGTTGGGCAAGATCTAAACCCAAACTGCTCCCAGTGGTGGACGAAGGAGTTAAACTGCTTTAATCACTTCACATGGAGCTGACAACCTGTCCGGTGCATTCTAGTATCAGAAATATAGCCGAGGTATACTAGAGCACATAGATTAAGGCAACAAACTTTACTAAATGATTAACTTCTGACACCATCAGAGTCGATGGCTATGTTTGTGAGTGGCTGAGTGAATGGGATGCTTTGGATAGGAAGTGCTGTATTGCTCTCTGATGAGCATTGCAACCTCTGCCATCAGAATCTTTGAAGAGTGCGTGAATGTGACAAGTGCTGGACAGCAGTTTGAGAAGCGCTATATAAATTCAAGTCTAGTTGCTTATTGCTTAAATGTTGAGAGACATTCCTGGGTCATCACAGTGTTGGGTTGTTAGGTTGTTGAGCCATCCACCCACTACTCTGATATTTGACAACCTGGGAATGACGCTCAACAATCAAACTAACTTTCTCCAGAATCACTTCACCCACCTTTTGCACTAAGCACCTCTCCAATAACTGAGTTTGTCCTTTTCAAACTAAGGACAATCTCATATGTATACATGGTTTAAAAAGATATGAGGAAAGTAAAGTTAAAGAAAAAAACTGTTCTCCCATTTTGCAACATTTCTTTATAAAAGGACACTGTGTGGATTAAAACCACAAGAGAGGGTTTTAATTATTTATAAGTATTATCGGTGCATTAATTAAACAAAGAGTGTGCAAAGTATGTCTCTCTCTATGACAGTGAGCATCACAAGTCATCTTTGATGCAAGAATTTCTCACAATTATTTGACTGACAGTCAAACTACTAAAGGCATTCAATTAACAAAGAGAAGAAATGGTAAAAGGAGTGCAGTCTCACCAAAATATTGATCAATTATCAAAATCAATGTAGTTATTTTTCTAAGTTAATGAATTAACTGACAACTTATTTCAGCTCAATGATGAATTCAAATTAGATTTTTAAAGCACTAAACAAAGCAAAGGATTGAGCTCAGCTTTACCACATGGTTTAAAGTATGCAGACATTGCAGCCATACAGTTTGTGATAGTTGAGCATGTGATTCTCACACCATGGATGTGCTCCCATTCAGACACCTGAGCATTAGTGAGGTGATGTTGGGGGATAAGGTCTGGATCACAGTCAGCGTTCCAGTTCATCCCAAAGGTGGTGGATGGGGTTGGGGGCAGGGCCAGTCAAGTTCTTCCACACCAAACTGGAAATCTTGATACTTGTAGTTCATATAGTGATGCAGATTGCACTAACTATTAAAATGGTTTTAATATTAGGTGCAGTCTGCTAGAAAAGAAAATGAATAAAGGCAAGCAAAACATAGTCTACAGATTGTGCAGCAGGATGTTGTCTTGTGTCCAGGAAAGTTCTCCAGCACTGATGAGTCTGAGCAGCCACTGAAACTAAATCCACAGCTATAAGATGTCATTACACAACAAGGTGTGGAGTTCAGCTTAATGACCATAATTGCAGAATATCTCCAAGTTGTGCTCATTGGGGTAATTTGGACATTTTAGATAAGGACAGAATTGTGCTTCACATTCGTGTAACACTTTACCTTTTCATGCAATGGTTTAATGATTTTAAGTGTAATGAGAGCTGTGGAAACATTGGTATATACGTCAGCAAATTCCACACCACTTGCCAGCAAACAAAATGTGTCTTCTGAGAGACTTGGTAGGTGAGTCATTAGTGACACATGTTAATGAGACATGATAAGTGCAGGGCTGCTTTTAGAGTACAGGATGTGAGCTGAGGTTTATGTTATTTTTTATTTTGGACCTGCACAGAAGCCTGCCTCTGTCAGACAGAACCTCTGTGTATAGAAACATTGTTTTCTTGTTTTGTTCTCCACAGAAGTCCTCTCAACATTATTTCACAAAAAGTTAGAATGGATACTGCTGGTACAAGACCAGTGGTAGAATATAAGTTATTACACTGAATACAAGTGCAGTTCTGTCATATTTTCATTGTATCATTTAATGTTTCTTTATATTTTCACTCCACTACATTTAATTAACAGCTATATTTTCCAGCCAATTCGAAGACTCAGATTTAACACACAAAACAACCTCTTAAATACAATCAACTGTTCCTGAACAATAAAGATGCTCTCATTCACTTCTTCTAGATTTTGACTTTATGAAGCTGCATTGATTGAATTCTTTGGCCACTTGGGGGCAGCATGACAAGTTGTTGTCATGGTGAACATGTGAGCCAACAGCCAGTGGTCGGAGAACAACAATATCATTCATTTGGAGTCATGTTTATGACTCCAAGTCTAATACTCACTGTCCTTTTAGCTCTGGTTTGGTGTCCACCAACTCCTGAGGAAAATATCTCTTCAGCTGCTAAATGTTCTCCAGATAGTTTAGAACTGTGTCTACCTGCTGTGTTGTTCTGAGTAGGTGGTGCACAGAGAGTTAATCAGAGCTTTTTTTCTACTGAATTCAACTGCTGCTGCTGCTGGATACCAGTTGGTTGGCAGAGATCAGGAGAACTGCGTGCTGCTAATCATTTCTGTGGATTGGTCCCTCTCACATTACACACAGACCACTATATAGTGGAATACATAGTCAGATCATCATTTTGTAGTGCCGTCCGAATGTATAGTGAAATAATTTATACCCTTTACAGTTGACTCAAAGTATCCCACAATGTATCCTGAAAGGTAGTATACAACTGATGGTCACTAACCAAGCATTATATACCATCACACATGCTGGAGGGGGACCTCAGTGGTCATAAATGAGCTCACTTTATAGTCAGCTATAGAAGTCCCCAGGTAATGAGTAGGAAGAAGTCAATGTGTGATTTTGGACACAACCACCATCATTTGATGCATTGTTGACACAATATGATTAGATACAGTGCACATTGTTGTATTGCTGCTTTTAGAGGCAAGTATAGAATCTGAATACCTACTCCTCCAGACAATATAAGAGGTTGATTATTAGTGTACGGACTTTTCATATTTTTACATCTTCAGTAGAATCATAATAACATTTGGAGTTTGTGTTCAGGAATAAACAGTAAACTCAGTGTCAAAATGTTTGCAGGTTAATTCTACACACTCGAAATCAAAAGTGAGCTGTTGAGTTTCAAAACATCAACATCAATCTGTGGAGACAATTCTGGAATTTAGAGTAAATCTAACCCTCCAAGAGATCTGCCATCACACATCTATGTTTTGAATATAAAATAGTCCTCCATCAGCTCTGAATGATTGTCTTTTCATCACATTAGCCACACTCCTTACATTATATCACAGTCCACACATTATGGATGTTATTTCTGTTGCAAAAAAACTGGAGTAGAATGTATGTAGACACCATCACCACTGTAGTTCTTGTGTGGAGACAAAATTCAACAGCGCATATTTAATACCTTGTAAGCACTTTTCTTCTGCCAAGGAGGTTATTTGTTGAACTGTCCCTGTTCAAGTGTTCACATGGCAAAAAATAGAAGCACATATCCAAGAGCGTCACTTTGTGTTGAAAAGCTGTGGGGACATGAGGACTCGGGGAAGAAAAAGTCTTCAGCGTGTCCGATTTAACAGGGGTTAGGGTTAGACACATGATGCTTTTATAAATTGATAGGGACAAATTGGCCATAATCATAATTATTTTACAAATTCAAAACATTTTTTAATATACCTAATCCATGTTTGTGCATTAGCCATTCAGTGTCTACAGTGTGCATGTGGCAGGCTCTCTCACGGTGGTGCTCAGAGTGTCTGGCAGATGTGCGTCTTGAATAAATGATTCTTTGAAAGCCACACAGGGAGGTCGTGTATTCTGGTGGTTGTTTCAAGCCTACAGAACCATAATTCCCGCTAACTGCATACAGTCGTGCTGCGTTGAAGTGGCTCATTGTGAAACCATCAGCAGTGTAGCTTTAAGAAGGAGGTGGGCACCGCTCCGATGACGCAGGAATAATCCTGAAAAGATGCTTCAAAACTCCAGGCCGGAGCCAGCGTGTGTGGTGGCTGCTGGCTGAGCTGAGCTGGAGGAATCGTCGAGCTTGGCAGGATCAACTGTTGAGAGAATATTTTGAGCAGGTTTAGGAGTCTTCGAAAGAAACTCTCCATGCAGAATAAAACACACACCTTTTGGCAGATTCGCTTCTTTAAAAGATAAAAACAATTATTTACCATTAAGCCACTCACCCACAGCGGAGCGCTTTCTGCCGGCAGCTGCATGTGCACTACCAAGTGGAGCCAACTTGGGGAAAGAAACATTTGAAGAACATCTCTCCAACACTTTGATTTATCTGAAGTGGGCTTTGGAAAAGTCGCAGCATGCCATATTTCAGCACACTGTGTGTGTACTTTCTGACGGTCCTGAGCCCAGTCATGACAAACACCATCACCGAGGAGATAGACGTGTTGGTATTCGTGCCACAAAATAACTCTTACCTTTTTTCATACACAAGAGTCGCACCAGCGATCCGTTACGCGCAGCAGAGGCTGAAGACAGACGGAGGACAGTACTCCGGGCTCCGCTTCAACATCCAGTTTGAAAACTCCAGCTGTGCTAATGATGCTCTGTTTCTGTTGGCGGACAGGTATTGCGGGCTCGATAAGCCCGATCTGATTCTGGGTCCGGTGTGCGAGTACGAGGCGGCGGCGGTGGTAAGGCTGGCATCCCACTGGAACATCCCGGTGATCTCAGCAGGTGCCCTGGCCGCCGGCTTCAGCAACAAGAACACCGAGTACTCCCACCTGACCCGCATCGCTCCGTCCTACGTGAAAATGGCAGAGACCTTCACCGCGATGTTCGAGCACTTCACCTGGAAGAGCGCGCTGCTGGTCTACGAAGACGACAAGGAGGAGCGGAACTGTTACTTCACTCTGGAGGGAGTCTATCACCTGATGGCTGACTTTAACATTAAAACATATGCTTTTTCTCAGGGGGGTCGCCTGGACACTGAAGACATCCTCCTCAACATTTATGACATCGAAGGTAAGACTGTTTCAGTGTAGACCAGTCAGATGGTTCATCATGTCGTGTGTCAGGGGGTTGGTTTGGGTTCGTGGTCGATATTGTGACAGTTGTTGACAGTGTTTGGTGTAGGACATGTCAGAAACCAGAGAAAAATGTCCATCACAAATTCATAAGCTGACGTCTTCAAACCCCAAAGACTTCTCTGAGGAGCACAGAAGACAAGAACAACTGCAAAACCTAACAATTAAAGGATAAACACAAAGTGTCCTATACTAATACTCACTTGTCTCTGCGTAGCCTCCATTTAAAGAGTTGTAAGTATGGCAGTTTTTGTTCTTATATGAAGCTTCAGCAGACTGAGTTACACAAATCAACTGCATATCTTCCAAAAGTAGCAAGTTCCCTTTTTGCTTCCCGGACCTGTCACCGCTGCAGGTGGACACAGAGGATGTTGCATTAACAGACCAACTCTGGAAGATAATCACTTGATGTTTCTGACTCAGACTGCTGAAGCCTCGCAGGAGCTTCAGCTTCACTTCTGAATGCACTGTCCCCTGAAACACATCACATGGATTTTATCCGGTCACTTCCACTGTAGAATCTCTTCAGTCCCAGTGGGCGAGAATAACTTCTCAAGTTCACACACTCTATCCTGTGACCTTGTTGTACTTGCTTGAAAAATAATGAATTGGCTGCCAGAATATTTTCTGATAGATTTTTTGTCAGTTAAAAAAATGGATGAATCAACTGAATGTTTGTTTTGCTCAAAGTAAGCACTGTGAAGATCTCACTTTGGGCAGTGTTAATAGTCGGGCATCTGTCAGAGCAAAGACTCAATTAATAATTGAAAAAATATACATATTAATAGACTGATAACATTTGTTAGCGGCAGCAGCTTCAGTGGACTGCTCCTGCAGCCGGAGCTGGCACTGAGGAACAAAACTGGTGATGGGCATCTGTGCTTTTGTTTGTCCTCACTCCACCCGCACCCTTCATCACTCAGACAGTCTTATGTAACGTCCTGCATGCTGGAGCACATGGGTCAGATGCTTGAAATTGTTTGGAAAAATTGGCAGTCAAAGAGCAAATTAGCAAAGTGGGATGCACTCTCTCCATATGTGGCCTAAAGCTGTGAGTGATGATTACATACATACATTCAACACTGTCATATTCTCAATCTGTGCTATATTTAGGACGGATGGCAGTCTGTCAGAAGGGCTGGAGGGACATCTATGTGGACCTAGATTTAAAATGTTCTTGAGCAGAAAATAAGCCACTGTAAAATGTTCCATTAGCTTTCCCAGACATACAGAAAGTGCAGTGTATCCTGATGACATTCAGAACAACTTCTTTTGGGAGACAAAGTGAGACCTCGGCTAACAATAATGATTTTTACATAATCAACTAATTTAAAACCTATTATCATGCAACATATTTTAATAGCAATAGTTGGACTAAGTGTACAGTATAAAACTACGCTCTAGTCTTATGAGAATGTGCACATGTACATGACTTCTACACTACACTGGTGATTTGGTGACACTTCTCTTCCTTTTGAAATTGAAACCAAATGAGAACGAATGTTTGCCAGGGCTGCTTCTAGGTTGGTTCGTCAGTCCTGATAAGCAGCTTGTTGGCTACGGTCTTCTGGTCATAGCAGCTCCTGATTACATCACCTCATATAACAGCAGTGGCTGTTGTATAAATTAGCATATATTATACATGCTAAGTGCTGCAGAGCTGCAAAGTGCACCTGATGGCAAGAAATTAGTATTCCAGGCATGTCAGGCGCTTAACTGAGAGGTTTGAAGGTGTCAGAAGAGATTGTAAAGCCTTTCAGTAGAAGCTGAGCAGTATTAGCAGAGAGAGACAGGCCATCATTAGTTTCCTTCAGCACCTGCTATATTGGGGCATAATTCACCTGTGTGTTCAGTTACTATCTGTTCCACAAGAACTCAAATACTATAGAATGCTCCTTTTCAGTTTAGTTTTTCCGTAGTTCATTTAGCAGGAGTGCAACATTTCATCTCCCGGTTGGCACTTCATCAGGTTCAGAGGCATCAAGTTAATTCAGATGTGTATCATTGAACAAATAGTGAAGTCCCTCCTGTGGGTGTGGCCTCAACCACATCTCCCAGCCAGGCTCAATTATATAGTGTCCTTTAAACCAATATTGTGTGAATCAGGACCTTTGTATCCTCAGGTGAGGTGACTTACACTCACCTGAAGTGTTGTTTTTGTATGATTGCTTGTTTGTTTGTGAGATACATGCAGTTTTTAATTGTGAATGAAGCCTTGAGGTGGCTAACAGTTAAACCAGAGAAAGAAAGAGGGGTTTATCAGAACTGTGTTTTGCAGCCTCAGCCAGGAGATTTGGAGCACTTGTGTGTGTCTGTTTTACTTTGACCTTCAACTCTACTCAGTGCCGTCATTAACAGGGTTCAATCTCACAACATTAGTTAAGTGTTCCAACTTGAGTCTAAAGTGTAGCCCTCTAAGAGCTGTCACTATGGGGTTTATCCCTGCGTGCATGTGCAGTCATGAAGATTTTCTTTCTTGCCCTTGTGCCCCTGCAGCAGCCCCCTCAGATCTGCTCCTACAGTATAAAATCACTCAGTCACCTGAGCTCTGCTCCTGAAATACAGCATTTTCTTCAGCTAATGCCGGTGGAGCTCAGGGCCTGGGTCTTAGAGGGCTATGTCTACACCTATAGATACGTAACTCCAGACTCACCCTCTAGAACTGTCGCAACGGGTTAAGGGCGAAGCTGATGTAGTCAATACCCACTGTGACACCAGGGCTCACAACCCCAGTGAGGCATTCTAAGGTAGGACAAGGCATCGTGTTGAAAAAAGTAGCCAACTGACATTACACTCCCTCCACACAGCACAGCCACTGCTGAAGGGTGGGACAGTGATTACGAACTGTAATGGTCCCCCAGGCAGCCCACTAATCCATAATGATGGGATTAGAGATGACAGTTTGGCATGTGCGTAAAAGTGCCAGATGCGTGGTGCCCCGGTCATCTGGGAGAGCGCGTGCCCCATGTACAAAAGTCGTTTGCAGCAACCCGGGTTCAGTTCTGAGCCATGTGTCGTTCCCTCTCTCTCCCCATTTTCTGTCATGTCTCCAGCTGTAGTATCTAATTAGAAATAATACATGCTAGATGCAGCATCTGCCATCTAGCATGTTAGAAACTGAATGATTCAAGGCACTCAGACACATCAAGATGATGAAAGAGCTTGGAGAAGCCCCTCTCAGGAGGGCTGCAGATGAAGGTGAGGCTCTCGCAGAGTGTGCACAGATGCACTGTAGAGACACTGTGAGTGTCTACTGTGACAAACCAACAGCTGCTGTGTCTGCCTGATGGTTCCTGTGTGTAAGACATACTGAGGTAGATGGAACTGAACCAGTTTCTGGGGCACATGCACGCCAACACGTGTCTGATTGTTAACATGTGAAAAAGCCATGTCATCATGTACCTGTATGTACCTGTTGAACAAAGGCAGGTCCAGAATAACAAACTTACAATTGTTAATGCACCCAGAATAACGGTTATAATGCAGTGCCTTAATATGACTTATCATGGTCCAAATGTACAGTATGACAGGAAGTGGTTCGGGCCTCAGGTATTTCACATTATCAAATCTGGTCCTCTTTGCTTTAGAGTAAAACATTGTTCTTTAGGTTCTTTGCCAATTTCACTTATTGTGTTGTTATTTTGCAGTCAGCATTTTGGAAAGTGTCACCCAGCAGCAGTTGTAGCAGTAGTTTAGCAGTAATACAGTAGCAGTAGTACAAGTAGTACAAGTAGTACTAGTATAAAGGCTGTAGTAGGAGTAGCGATGGTAGTAGTTATACTAGTCATAGTAAGGGTTATAATAGTAGCCAGAGGTGAGATTCAAAACCGTCAACCTTGTGATCATGTGCCTCCCATTCATTCTCTGTGGTTAAATTTAGTTGAAAAAAGCTTAATATTTACAGTACAAGAGGTATAAATAGTTGAATACAAGCAGACCTAAAAGAGCTGAACATTTTGATAATTGAATAGTTTCTGTTGGGTGAAGGGTGCCAAAAAATGGAAACATGGAATGGAAATAATGATTAGATTTATATATCTATTCCCACTAAATATAGCAGCAAATGTCAACAATCAGGATCAAATCTAATTGCAAGCATCCAAATGCTTGTTTCTTATTCCATTGACAAGAAGCGCTTGGAAACAATCATGAGCAAATCATGACTTGGACACACGGGGATTCAAACTCAGACCTTCATGACCCTAGAAGAGGTGATTTATTTGCGGGGAGACAGACACAGTTAAGGCAGTTAAGTGCTTTCTTTACGTCAAACTTAAAAAGCTAGATTGATTGGTTTGTTTCTTTGTTTTGTTCATGCATTGGGCCCATGGTGTTATACTGTATATATATATATATATATATATATACAGTATGTATATCCTAAGTAATGCGTGTATTGATTGAAGGTACGAAGTTTAACGTTTTGTCACAGACAAAGACATGACGACATCTAGTATGCAACAAACCTGAACCCAATGAAGAACAGGCTCAAGTTGACACAGAACAAATATCTGCCCATTAAATAAAACCGCTGAATGTAATATTACATCCAGTGAAAAGTATGAAAAAGTAATAATGGAGTAATATAAAATCTTGTAACTTATTATTTATACAGAATACAATGAAAATTAACACTTTGACATAAAAAAAAATGTTTGAAGGAAGTTAAGATAATCTTTAGGAAAATATGTGCATTTTTTTTTACACAGGACCAAATTACTAGATGTGGTAGAACTATATTAACACCAAACAGAATCAAAATTTGGTTGCAGTTAAGTGAAAACTAGTGGAGATGTTAATATTGGAAAATGAGCAATTCTATGCTTGGGTGAACAATGATTTATTGTTATTAACCTTCATGTAAAATTATCCTAAAACATCTATCCCAGTCTAGCCCAAAGTAAATTCAAACTTGTTGAACCATTTGCAGTACAGGCATGGTTATTGGCTCTTTTGATAGGTTATCAGCTGAAAAGTTCTGTAGGTACTTCTGGCATTAATATATAGGAGTTTGAACACACTGAATTATTTATTTAGTTTTCTTGCTTTAATTTTTTAATGCAAAAAAAAAAAAAAGCCTGCAGATGATCTGTAACTGCACCTACTACTACTACTACTACTACTACTACTACTACTACTGCTACTACTACTACTACTACTACTACTACTACTACTACTACTTCTACTACTATTACTACTACTTGAGTCTGCTGTGAAATGAGGGGAGCTTTATAAGAGCATGAAAAAGCATCTGTGATCGCATTTTTTTACATTTTGTCACCGTTTAATGAGGGAATACTGTGTTTTGGACTAAATGTATTACTGAAATGGATCTACTGGCCTTTTGGAAATGAGAGAAGATGGTTTTTATTGAAAAACTTTGTACATGCTAGTTTGTTTGTTTGGTAATTGTAGTTTGCTGATGTGTTATCTTGAAATAGTTTGCATTAATAGAATTACGAGAATCTATGCTTTTTATGGATGGCATGGCTACACACTTAAATTGAGGCGTTTGCTTATTGCTTGGCTGTGTTTGTAAAGTTTGGTGAACTAGCAGGATGGTCCACGGGCTAGCTGCTGACTTTTGATTACTGCAAACTTTCTGAAACAACAATTTAAATGAATATGTTTTGCATATCATCCTTAGTATTTCTAGAATGTTCAGGACAAATCAACCCAATACAGCAAAAATGAGCAGTTACTGAGGCTTATAAGGCATAATGTGAGAATACACATACTAAGAATCACAAAAATGATCAATTTTAGCTCTAAGGGCTAAACTTCAAGCAATGGTAGTACAGCTAAATGAGTTTGCAAGGTCCGCTGAATATAATAGGTTTTATAAGAGGTTTTTACATTTTTTTTTTTTCAAGAGATTCCATGAATTGAACTGGATGTGCCTAAAGGAGGTGGTTTGGAATGACCCGATACTGAAAATTGATATTGTGTCAATTTCTTTAACTTCACCCTCCATATATAAGGAAAAGATTCATTCCCTAGTTTATAAATTCATTTGGGGAGAGAAGCAACTACATTGTCATAAATCATCAAGGGGTCACTCTTCCCCTTTTATAAACATTATATTAAGTCATTTGTACTAAGACCTCTCTTAACCTGGTTCACACCTGGTGTGTGGGTGGTTGGTGGGTCAAGGCAGTCCAGTGCTGTTTGCACATTGGCCGTTGGACTTTCAAAATTGATCCTCGCAAATGTTTAGTTTCTTCCGGGTTTTGACACTCAGCTGTAAGCAAATGCACATAGGTCACTGTGTTGATGGCCTCCCCTCCCCACACACTGATGTCCTCTGACAGTGAAAGGGTTGAAGATGATGCTTTAATCATTATTGAACTCTGATTTAGAGGCATACTGTGCAGTATTTGGAGTCCACTTTTTATTAAAACACTATTAGGAGTTGCCACCGACTCCACACCTCAACGAGGGAGACAGAGAGAGACAGAGCAGCAATGGAGTGAAGAGAGTGAGCGGTGGTGTTGCTAAAAATAAATTACTTCGAGAAATAAATAGTTATTTTCTGATATTGACGCAGCAGTTACATTTTTAAAGCAAAACAAAAAACAAAAAAACAATTCAGTGGGAAGCTCAGTGCTGGATTTTCAATGATTGTGAAGCTCAGAGTTCAAGTCTTGTTTCCTCATCCACCTCAGGTATGTCACGGAGTTAACTAAACAAACATGGTTCAATGATTAGAAGTAACCATTAGTCCGCTGATTGTTTAGATATAAATATGATAGAGCATCCTCTATATGGAAGATATTTTTCCAAATAGTCCAAATAGAAATTAAAAGTAAAACAAATGCATTAAAAAGAGAATATTTTTTCACAACTAGGAGTATTCATGTCATAAATAAACTTAAAAAGAAAGAGTAAATTGAAAAAACAAAGTTAAAATGTAAAATGATAATCTGACCTAAATTTAAAATCCAAAAGCTGAAATGGAAATGTTCAAACTGAAAGCATTTGTAAAGATTGAATTGTTAATGGTAATGGAAATAAGCATTGGGGAAAAATGAAATGAAACGACATTTTTCAACATAGAAACTTCATTCAAATATTCAAATATTCAGCTTAATTACAACATATCTTTTCATGATATCTTTCAAACCAAAATATTTAATGTTTTCTGCGGAAAAAAAATCCCATAAAATGAATGAATGTTAAAAAATCCCACATTTTCACACGTTGTCAGGCATTTTCAACTCTTAACTGCTCATTCATGCTTTCAGCTAGAAACACCATTGAAACGTTTAAATATTTCACATCTTGTGTACATTAAAGGGACTATTTATCTTTCAAATCCCATTAAAACCTTTCAAAATATTCAACTATCTGTGAGGCTTAGTTATAAATCCCTTCAAACCCACTCATTTTCAAACTCTTGCCAGTCTTCATACATTCACATAGAAACTCCATTCAAACTTTGAAACATTCACAAAGATTAGGACTTTTCCATCATTCATACTTTTCATAGAGTCACAATTCAAAAATTCATCATTTTTCAGCCATTGTCAGATTTTAACATTGGTGTGTCTGGGGCAGAATGTTGACAGCCTGAGTGGAGGACTCAGCTCAACATTGTAAAAACCTTGTCTTAACTGGCTCCTATTCCCACAATGTTCACGTCACCTACATAATTTAAACATCAGCTTGTAGTAAAATGTGTGCTGGTCAGAACCATGTGGCTCTGTAAGCAATCACTTTTGGCTTGGTGGGCTTTTAAATGACAGGGGTGGTGATCAGCTGCTGTATTGCTGTGCAAATATCTGGAGGCATGCAAACACACACACTTTTCTTAACTGTTCACTCGCACATAAAAAGTGCTCATTAGACTCTCGTAGTTTCTATCACTTCGAATAAATTAAAACCACCAGTTCAGTTCAACAATTCTTAAAATATTCCAAATTTTTCATATATTCTTGGCATTATTCAACGTTCTTACAGCCAGCAATGCACATTTGGTTTCAGCTTTTCACAGCCAGCATTCACAACCTCAAGTTCTTCAGAACTTGCCCTCTCTAGTTAATATCATCATTACAGTATGTTTGTGGCACAGGTGGTAACTTCATCTCTTGTTTTCTTACTGTAAAGCATGTAAAGCACTTTGTGACTTTTGTTTGTGAAAAGCCATGTATTAATACATGTTTTTTTTATAAAGGTATGCGTGTTCTAGGAGACATCCATGATAAAACTAGGTCTGTGTTCGTTAGTGGATGGCTTATTACCTTTGATTTGCCTGCTGCATCATTTTCTGTATTTCCTCCATGAAGGCCAATTGGATTGATTATTGGAACCCACCACTTACTACTCACAAGATCTACAAAATATCAGATGAACGAAGTCAGATGAAGAGCTTAGTGTCAGAATGTTCCTCTTATCTGTCAGTTGCTTAGTCTCTGCACATTCAGCAGGTGTGATTTGGGGACCCAGGGGCTTTGGAGGGATGCCAATTGAAAAATAATTTGTTGACTCATGTAAGAACCTAAATCATCAGCAAACACACTTTAAAGTAACATTATGTAACTGTTTCACCTTAAAATATCAGCTTCAATATCATGTTGATGGTAGTGTGTCTTGTAATAGGGTGAATGGTATCTTTGTCTCAGCCACTCTGCCCCCCATCGGTTGTTTCTGCCCTCTGTAACGTCGGTGAGAGGGGAGGATCACAGAGTTACACCATCAAGATGGTAATCTATTATAGATATGAACGTAAATATGTATACATATGTATATATATGTCTGTCAGTATGTATATATATATGTACAGTATAGGCAGATAAATACATATATAGTATTTCTTGTGTGCTTAACTTTGGTTTGAGCTCCAAATGAAATATTTTGATATTCCTGATAAACTTTTGGTTTATTTCCAAGCTGTGTAATCATCTTACTGCTCTTGTTTCTTGACCTGCCAGACTTTTTTTGGTTTGTTTGTGGCCTCACAAGGATTTCTATAATTAACTGAGTGAAAAATGCAAAAATAAGCTTTAAGGAAAAAAAAACACAGATGGATGAAAGAGCTCTCCTTTCCTTACAGCAGTAACCATCATCGACACCGCCTGCTCCTCTCTCTGTATCTTCAGTGGAAAATACTGGCTACCAAAGACAGTTGTTAGTACATCATCAGCTTCTGTCCAACAGGTCTGGCGAAGGTAGTGCCTGAGGCTGTGCATTTATAATTGCATCACAGGTAGCCCTGTGACTGAGATGAGCAACAAGATGTAATAGAGCAGAATCAGTTTCAGTTAAACTGGACTGTGGTTGAAAAAGAAACAATTATTATTTTTTATCGTAAAATGCATTTTTTAGTGGACAATAAATTATGACATTATTTTGGCCTGTGGAGAGACTCAACCTACTTACATTTCTTAAGTAATAACTGTGGTTGCATTTCTTGATGCACAGTTTTACTGACAGGATGTGGTCTAGTTAAGGTTGCCTTCATTTAGCTTTTAGTGTTATTTTGCATGTTAAACATTCAACAATTAAAGCAGGCTTGGGGAGCAATATAATCATGTCAGGGTTGCTGTAGTGATATTACAACAGCTTTTGGTATGACATGCCAGGGGACACAGTACTTAAGAGGGAATAAGTGGAGCTAATATCGTTGATTTCATATTTTATTGTTACACAGCCACCTTTATCCACTTTTATACAAGCAATAATGCACAAGGTGTTCTTATATGAAAGTAGCAGACAAGACGGAGGTGAAGAATACATTATCCATAAGTTTGTTATTTTTAATAAGTGAGAGTCTAGCATCAACCCTATTTTCAGAGAGTGATTGATACCACTTGTATTGATGTCCTTATAAATACATTGTGACCATTGGTTTCAAGCTCAAGTATCTCCTTGTCTTGAAATGTCTGCTCCAGATATGACACGTCATGTTCACTAAAATTCAGATCCATTTAGTATTCCTCCTCTTCTGGTATACCGCCATGTTTTGATGCTTTTTTTAGTAATAATTTGCAGAGACATAAAAAGATGTTTGAAGTGAAAGCATTACACATTACCTGTCTGTTCATTCACATTTCAGAAGGACATACACTAACATTTTCAGCCAACACAGCTGACACAAAATTCATACTTGTAAATACTCTTTTAGTCATTTACTAACACTTGTTGATGGTAAAAAAAATAAGATAAAAAAAAAAAACCCTCATCAATTTGCGACAGATTTTTGTACCATTAACTGCACAATATTGCAACATGTAACAAGCACTTAGGGGGGAAAATAAAGCACCTCTCCTGTGATTGGTCCATTTCTGATGCTAATCCTCCTGAGACATGCACTCCCATCCTGAGTCTGTATGAAGTCTTTGTGTTTGGAGAGAACTCCCCTTGGACTTTTGCATAGTTGTAAGGCAATGACTCGCCTTTACTGTATGACCACAAATGTCCACAAAGGTCCAGCCTAAAAGGGCAAGGACAGCAATATGTAACCAACAATACTGTTAAGAACAACAAACATGAAAATCACCAGTCAGCGTATCCAGCACTGATTCAGCTTGATAATCAATTATGTATGTATCCATGTATGTCAAGGTCTGGCATCATCACACTGAGACACATTCACCTTTAAAGGAGCTCGCTCCACCTCACTCTCTTTTCTTTTTCCTGTTCACCTCTCTGACAGACAGATCCAACTACATAAATCCCTGTTCTTGGAGTAATGGCATTACAATTTTTCAGTCCCATGTTTGCATATGCTCCAACTTAAAGGTTTATGGCCAATGCAGGACACTTGAAATACACTGTGGGCACTCACAGCAGCACCATGTGCTGCCCCAGTCTTGAGTTCATTTGTAACTAGCATCAGTGCCCTAGCAAAAAGGAAAATCCAGAAGTTTTGAAATATTGCTGGCTGCAAACGTTACCCCATGGAATGGCTTGCAGAGCATACACAGGGCTAGTAGTGTGTGTAGAGCCCAGTGTAATTAAAGGGTGCTATAGTGCTGGCAGGACTGAGGTGAAGTTTGTCCCACTGACTCAAGGGATATTTCAGGAGGTGTGTTTAAGTGACAGAGTTGTGAGGAATGTTCCAGCAAGGCTCTGAATCTTCTTTATTAACAGGGACGCTGGGGTTACTGTGTTTTCAGTTGCAATCCTTGTTTGTGTAGCTACTTGTTGGTTGGTTTATTTATTTTTAATCACTGGGACACCATAGGAAAAGTTTATATCAAACCAGTAGGGGATATTCTTACATTTGATATTTTTTGGCAAACACTTAGCTCACTTCAGTACTTTCAATGATGGAAAGTTTAGTTTACAACAAATACAGCTCCAAATGAGGAGCACTAGCCGCTCTACTGGATTTCTGTCACGGTTAACATGTCTGGCAGTGTTCACTATACTCCTCAAAGTGCCTAAGACCTGGAAGCATGTGGATAGATAAAGAGAGATTTCCAATTATGGAGGGTATTAGTGACCATAAGGGAGAAGGAGCAACAGCACTGACTCGCTTCATTGTTTTTGTCTGCGTAGCCCATAAATGTGAGAACGTAGCAGGCAGATATACTGCAACAGAATTAAATGGAACTGTGTAGAAATGTATAAACTGACCATCTACAGTTCAGTTTCAACATTTCACTATGGAAGTCTGTCATATTGTTATGCCTCCGCGCTGGCAGCAGCCATGGCTCGTGGAAATGCTGTTTGTGGATCCTTGGTCGGTCCATAGTTATTGAGCCATTATTGTTGTGAAACAAATTTAAAATGTGTGTGGAGAGTTGTGTAACTGTATCTTAATCCTTGTGTGTGTAATCACATGTGTAAATGTGTAAAAGAATCTCTAAATGCATACTGAAATTTGTGAATGTGTAAAGGAATATGCAAATGTGTATCCTCTATAAAAACAGTGTACTAGTAAAGACACTGGAAGTTCTGGTAGCACTTTAAATTACAGCTCAGTTATAACAAGACAGTAGTGGGATAATAGTTTGATAATAAAGAGTTTATAATAAAGTGATATCCTGTGAGGAATTAATCAGGTACAAGTTTGTTATGGGTTAACAATGGGTCTATCTACTATTACACTTACATTACGTAACAATGGGCCAAAAACAAAGGGTAATAATAGGCAGATATTTAAAGATGGCAACGGGGCGAAACTTTTCAGTAATAGAATAGTAATATTTTGGTAACATTATGGTAACCTGCAAAAAATACAATATTTGCAATAAAACAATAATTTGGTTACATCAATGGAATAATTATCTTTTGATAATGAGGTATTATAGGTTTCCTTTTACATTTCTTTGTGGATTTAATTTATATTATGCAAATTAGGCTTTCAAAGCCAATCACGGCACAGTAGGGCGGAAGTAGGCGAAACAGCCCTGGGTTAAAAGAAGTGATGCTATCAGAGACAGTCTCGGGATCACTGAGGAGGCTTACAGTTGTCATGGCCACGATGTTGATCGGCAGCGTATTAAGTGGAGAAAATATTTAGTTGATCTGGCTTCTAATGTCCTTCTGCTGCTCTGACTGAACTGTGACTGATGTTGTTAAAGTTACAGCTAGCTGCTGATAACGGTAGTGTTAGCTGCCATTAGTTCATAGCAGTTTTATCAGGTGACTCTTCCTGCTGGCTCCCCCCGTAACGGGCCTAAAACCCTCCTTCTCCCAGCTGTATTAATCTCTTGTGCTAGAAGTGTATCCAAACACCAACACTCCTGTTGCTCTGAGTCCAAGCAGGGTCAACTGATATGTCATAAACGCTGCACAGCTAACAACACAGAATGCTAAAGCTGTCTGTCCATCAGGAAACTCTGTAGGTAAATCTAAAAGTTATTTTCTCTATACAGTGTGATCCAGTTTCACCAACATCAGTGAATAAAGATCCAGAGACAATCCGCTCTGGGGCTGTAGCCAGGATTTTAGAAATACTGAAGTCCTGCCCCCCCACCCCCACCCATACATCGAGAACATTTTAAAGACTGGAGTATAAATCTATACATTTCTCTGCATTTTGAAAGGACCAATAATCAGCACCAGCACATAGATGAAAATAAAGAAGATAAGTCACAAATGTGGCCAATTTTTATTTACATTTATGAAACTTATTTAAACTTAACTATATGCTAAAAATAACATAGATAGATAGATAGATAGATAGATAGATAGATAGATAGATAGATAGATGCAAGAAACAACAACATGGTTCATAAAACATTTATTAAGTAATTGTAAAGGTTGCAACTGTCATGAACCAGATCTGGGTTCAGACAAAGTATGGGAGACCACACTGAGATTTCAATTGATTAACAGAGGAGTTTATTGTACTAAATAACTATAAATAACTATAAACAAAAATAAAATAAAGTATGTAGGTCAGTATTATCAGTGGTGTTTGAAGTGTGTGTGTGTGTGTGTGTGTGTGTGTGTGTGTGTGTGTGTGTGTGTGTGTGTGTGTGTGTGTGTGTGTGTGTGTGTGTGTGTGTGTGTGTGTGTGTGTGTGTGTGTGTAAGTGTAGTGCAGTGTAGCAAATAAATCTAACCAAACATAACCAAACAACGAAACCCCCCCCCCCATAAGAGTGGAGACCCACCAGGTACTACGCCATAAATACTACGATATGTTTACTTTTCTGTTGTGGAAGACGAATCATATTACATGTACTGATTACCCATTTTTATTCTACATACCCTATACTAATCCCTCCAAGTTCCTCATCTCAACCCCTCAGCAACTTGATACCTATAGAAGAATTTAAAGAGAGCACGACAAACCAAGACAGATGGATGAAGGCAAAAATAGGCAAGTACAGTAATGTGATAACTGACTAGAACGCATGAGATAAACCGTCAGCCATTACATTTTCAGAGCCTTTTATATGGCGAATATCCAGATTGTATGGTTGCAAAAATAACGGTCACCTCATTAACCGTTGGTTTGGATTTTGCAATAAGCGCAAAAAAGTAAGGGGATTGTAATCAGTGTACCGATGTAAACACCACAATGTTGTAACCCCGAAATTAAAGCCAGGGCCTCTTTCTCTAGATCAGCACCAAAAGTCAATGAGGTCCACACTGGGCCGAGACCCATCCCCGACCCAAGTGTAGAGGCAACCTGTTTAGTCTTTGTGTAATCCTGCTGACTAACCATCATCAAACCAACCAACCATCATCAAACCAACCAAACATCAACAAACCAACCAACCAACCAACCATCATCAAACCAACCAACCATCAACAAACCAACCAACCACCAATCCGACCAACTGACCAACCATTTTTCCTCAAATTCACTTACAGCAGGACCCAAACTATCAAAGTGGCACTCAATTTTAAATGCTAACTGTGCTACAGAAGTCACAGGGGCAGCCAATGCAACAGGTTTTACTTGTGCCCTACCTGAGAACCTAGCTTTTGCTTTAAGAGCAGGACATTCATTTTTCCAGTGTCCTGGCTGCTGGCAGTAATTACATCTCTGACTAGAATCACTCTTCTAAAGATCCCATTTTGTTCACTTAGCCAAAATTAGAGGACAGTCAACAGTGCATGGTCCAACTTCAAATAAAAAAATGGCACACAAAAAAAACTGAGTTCAATCCCCCAACTATCTCACCCAAACTAACTACCTCAACCCTAGTCTTCGAGTGGTTACTTGCGAGTGGTTATTATAGACTCTAAATCAGTGGGTAGAAAAGCAACTGGTTAAACCAGTGACCCTCCAGAAGCCACTGAGGTCTTCCTGAGCTGAAAGCATTATATGAATCAGCTCTGCTCACTTTCACCACCACACTATCGATGAGAACACAGCAAGTTCCCTGAAGGGATAACTACCGTTTTTTACAACCTGGACCTTATTTCTAGCAAAATATATGATCATTTACCGTAATTTCCAGACTATTGAGCGCACCTGAATATAAGCCGCACCAACTATGAAAAAGAAAAGTGTACATATATAGGCCGCACTTGTCTATAAGCAGCAGGTGTCCACGTTGTAACATGAGATATTTACACAGAAATATGGTACACAAAAAGATTTTTTAAATTTTTAATTAAATAGATGCTTTTTTCCAAACAGTGCCTGTAACACGGCAGTAACACAGCAGTTACATGGCAGTAACACAGCAGTAACACGGCTGGTTAAAAAAATAACCAGCCTACCAGAAAAGTCATTGATCGCTATCTTCATCTTCCTCCTGCGCACCAAAACCACTGAAGTCGTCTTCTTCCGTGTCGGAGTTGAACAGCCTCAGAATGACTTCGTCACACACTTTCTCAGTCTCTCTTTCGTTGTCGCTCTCAATGTCACTTTCGTCTCGAGGCGAATTTGTACTTGTGCTTATGCATTTCTTCGTGTGTTTTCTATGATGAGGGTGTGTGCCATACATGTCTATGGTGTGTGCATGCCTCGGCGCATTATCTCTTCCACCTCTCTGTCTCGCTCTTGCGCTTCCTGCTAGAGCGCCCCCTGGAGGCCGTTAGCCTGTAAAAATCTATAGATTAGCCACATGGGTTGTTCATTTGGCGTCGTTCGGACGAAATTCTATCCAGTGTAGCGCCGCGTATATCCATATAATGCGAGTGAAGTGGGCACCGAAGCGCAGCCTCTATGAGCATTATCTGCCACGAAACTAGTTCATTTCACCAATATTTTGTTATGATGCGCTAGTGCTATTCCCCTCTGAGTCCGGGCTTGTCCGTTGTCAACATCCGGGGTCTGTAGGTTGATCTACTACCTCTGACCTGGAGGATGTCGTCTCTGAGCTGCGCGCGCACCCGCGACAGCCCGGCTTGTTTACCTGTAGCTGCTACTGCTAGTTTGACCCCGGATGTTGACAACAGACGAGCCCGGACTCAGAGGGGAATAGCACGAGCGTATCATGACAAAATATTGGTGAAATGAACTAGTTTCGTGGCAGATAATGTGTTATATAGAGGCTGTGTGTCGCTGCCCCGTCACTCGCATTATATGGATATATCGGCGCTACACTGGATCTAATTTCGTCCGAACGACGCCAAATGACACCAAAGTTATCTGGGTGAGTAAATGATCATATATTTTGCTAGAAATAAGGTCCAGTTGTAAAAAACGGTAGTTATCCTTTAACAGAACCCACCGTCTTAACCTACCAGGGGAACATAACTCCAAAACAAAATGCCATATAAATGACCAGCATTGATGAAAAACAAAATGTTTGAAGGTTACAATGGACTGATGCAAACTCTCCTTACAAAACAGCAGGACAAATATCTGTGTGAGTCCCCCACTGAAATTGACCAAGCCAAAAGCCACTAGTCCATTTAGCTGACGAGCCCCCACTTTGTCATGAACCAGCTCTGGGTTCAGACAAAATATGGGAGACCACACTGAGATTTCACTTGATTAACAAAAGAGTTTATTGTACCAACTAAACAACTATATACAAAAAATAAAATAAAGTATGTAGGTCAGTATTATCAGTGGTGTTTGAAGTGTTTGGGTGTGTGTGTTTAAGTGTAGTGCAGTGTAGCACATAAATCTAACCAAACATAACCAAACAAAAGCCCTGCATGCTGGGAAGGAGAGAGAGACCGAGATGACTTGATAGCCAGGTTATATAGGGAGCAGGAGCCCTGATGTGGATCAGTTTCAGGTGAGGCATCTCCTCCTGACACACCTCAATCACCTGCACAGAAATAGGCTAACACACAACAAACTGGACAGGGTCATCACACAACTCATCCAAATAACACACTCTGATTGACAGCCCCCCTCATTCTGTAATGAAGCACAAAGAAATGCATAAGGAAAATACAAAAATAAATACATTTGTGGGAAAAAATGGAGATAAATGGGGGGAGAAAAATATTGATATAAATAAGTAAATAAATAAATGAGTTTAAAAATGAATAAATTAATTAATAAAATGGAAGATTAAATGGCAAAGTCAGTTAGTAGAAATAAGTTGAACTATAAAGGTATTTAAATACAGAGGCAAATTAAAGCAGAAATATCAATATATTTTATAAATGAATTTCTACTTTTTTGTTCAAAAATATTTTTGGTGCATTTAATGGGACATTGATTTATTTACTAAGCCATTTATTTATTTTGGCTGTTTGTCTTATGGTAGTCTCTATGACCCTGAATCTGGGCTGCAACATGCTAAAATATACTTATTGCTATTGATTTCATGATGAGTTTTAACCAAACATCAAGTAGCATAATGATTGCCTGGAAACAGTTGTGGTAGTCTCTATGCACTTACCATGAATCAGGGCTTTAAAATGCTAAACTATCTTTAGCCTACCTAACTACTCTTCAAACTTCAAAGGAATGCTGTTTCTGAACAGTTATTTTGGGATATTCACCATGGTTGACCTCACCTGAGTCGTTAAATAAAATGAAAAGTTTCTCAAACAAACATTTTACTTTGTAAGAGATGGGCAAGAACTCTCTCTCCATATTTTCCTTTTGGATACTTTTACTTCTACTAGCCGCCGAGGAGGAGAGTGGCCAACTCTCCGAGCGTGAGCTGGTTACGGTTGTTCGGGCAGCGGGCACCACCACTGCTATATTGGACCTGGATGCCACTACTCCACTGAAGGGTCATCCTGATTCCACCTGATCATCCAGGGGCTCCCACTGGAACCAGAGCCAAGGGTCCAGTAGACACCTCCACCCCATATCAAGCCAACCCATGGACCCAGCTGTCCTGGACTGAGGTGGTATGCCCTGGCTGCATTATTCAGTTGAATGAGGTGTCTCCTCAACTAATAACTCTCTTCAGCCACTACTCGGTCCTGGTGGATGGCTCTCTGGTCCATCCCGTTGAGGCCCCTGCTGCCCTGGCTGCACCGGGTGATGACCCCACTGTGGCTCCTGCTGCCGCCACTGCGCACTTCTCTACGTGTGGCCAGCGTTGGACGGATGGCTAGTCGTGCAGGTCTGGACCGAGGTAGGATGGAAAAGGAGGCTGCAAGTAGGCATGGAGGAGGTCTTCCTTGAGCCGAGCCTCAGGCAACAAATTCCTCTCCAAGTCTGAGGCCGTCTCCTTTACCACTTTCCACCTGAGGATGAAACTGAGCATCCCCTGTCATGTCCCGCAGTTCATACGCACCCTCTCCCCGCCCCCTTTCCACACACTATTTTAATCATTGGTGACTCTATAATGATGAACATGGCTTCGCTAATGCAATTGCACTCTGTCTACCCGGAGCCACAGTCCACAACACCTTGGATACATTTATGGACCTACTGCCCTCACACCTGTCTTCTGTCAAACGTATCGTAGTCCATTGTGGGATGAATGTGAACATGAAATTGAGCACACCAATAGTTGCTTAACCTGCTTTTAGACTTTTAAAAAGAATACTGGCAAGTCTATTTTCATAACCCGTGGATGTGGAGTGGTGCCATTTTAGCAGACTCCTCAGCCATCACACCTGGCTCCAGTCTGCCAGCAGGTTACACAACATAGGCTGCATAGAAAATTTTAACCTGTTTTGGGATCATCGCTCTCTTTACGGAAGTAATGGGATCCACCCAAACAAATGTTGCAGTCAAATGTTATCTGCTAATTTGCAGTATGCATCAGCATGGAGCTTACCTGCTGTTAAAACCACATTCTACACGTAATTTATCTTATACTCCTGTCTGTTTAACCAATCTGAATGACTTTATTCTCCCTCCCAACCAGAAAAGCGGGCCATCTTAAATGTACTTGGCCCTGGAAAAGGACTACAGGTGTAATCCCACAAAATGTAATTATTGTAAATGCAATGCAACAAAGTCATCTAATCACAGAGACACAGCTGATGTGAAATTTCCTCTGCTTAACATGAGATCTTTAAATAACAAAGCACTCTTTATCAATGTATGATTTCAGAGCACTGCATTGACTTTCCATGTTTAACTGAAACTTGGCAGCTACCTAACAAATACATAACAGTGAATGAAGTTACCCCCTCAGGGTTCGCATACATCGACAAGCCACGCACAACCGGATGGGGAGGTGGGCTTGCAGTGCTTCACAGCTGAACATATGAAATCATTACTGTTCCTCTACAACAACAATCCTCTTTTGAATGTCTTGCTCTAAAATTTGCTGGCTCACGCTGGCTCTCTTACTCCTGGTGATCTACCAACTTGTGTGTATCAGCAGGAAATCTGCTTAAACTGTTCACGCACTAGCCTACAAAGACCATCTTAAAACATATAAGGAAGCCCTGAACAAGGGAAAGGCCACCTACTACTCTCTAATCATTATGAACGTTCAAGGAAACCCCAGAGCCCCTTTTCTCATCATAAATCAGCTACTTCAGCTAGCTAAACAATTTCACCTGACTGCTTCTAATGAACTGTGATGCGACATGGACTTCTTTGTAGGCAAAATTAGCTTGATCCACGACAGCTGCAGAATAGTATTTCCACTCAACTTAATATTTTCATCACCTCCCAACTACTACACTTAGCTGTTTCTCTGCTTTCTCCCCTATTGATGAGCAGTTTCTTAGTCAATTAGTCACTTCAAATCCAGGACCACCACATGCCATCTTAACCCCATGCCCACTCCTCATATCAAAATTGTCAACCTGTGCTCTGCAACCTGCTGACAAAGATAACAAATTCATCTCTCTCATCTGGTTTTGTTCCATTCAGTCTAAAAATAGCTGCCATTACCCTAGCTCTAAAAAAAATCTGGAACTGACTTAGAGGATTACAACAATTTCCGACCAATCTCCAATCTCCCATTCCTTGTAAAAACGTCTTGAGTGAGCTGTTGCCAGCCAGCTCCAGGCCCATATGTCAACTAACAACTTATGGGAGGAGTTTCAATCAGGTTTCAGGGAAAACACAGTATAGAGGCAGATGACCTGCTCCTAGCTGCTGACTCTGGGAACCTCAAAATACTTATTCTCCTTGATCTTGCCTCAGCTTTTCTTACAGTCTCTCATGGTCTTTAACAAAATCCTACATATAGAAAGACAACAGTTTGTTTCAATTAGAAACTTCAGGTCTCACACGTCTTCCCTCTCCCACAGTGTCCCCCAGGCCTCAATTTTTTGGGCCTTTACTTCATTGTTAATATCCTCTACAGTCTGAATTTCTATTGTTATACTGATTGCACACAACTATACATACGTACCAAACCATCAAACACTCTACCACCATCAAATCTGAGTGACTTCTTACATGAAATTAACACTTGGAGGGCTTACAATTACCTCAAGCTTAATCGGGATAAAACCGAGACTATCCTCATTACCTCCTCAGCCGCATTTTGCAAAATCTCCCATTTCTCCCGTTCTTTTGTTTTTCACAAAACAGAAGAACATTTTCAGACTATGCCCTTCTCTTTCCCACTCTGCTCTTGAGTCTCTTATCCATGCATTTATCACATCCAGACTCCATGGTTTACCTACCTGGGGCCTAAAAAAACTACAGTATGTCAAGAACGTAGCTGCAGAGTTCTCTGCCACTCACGATCCTAGGAGCATATCACACCTACCCTTCAACGGCTGCACTGGCTTCAAGTTAAATACTGCATAATATTTAAGGTTCTTCTTTTGGTCAATACGTTTCTAAATGGCCTGGCACCTCCCTACCTGTCTTTTACATCTCCAATATGTAAATGTAATATGTAATGTGTATATAATGATTGTGTTTTATCTGTAGTGTATATATTGATGATGTTTGCTTTCTTGTATTATTGTTTTGTACTGTTTTTTTCTTTCTTTATGTTTTGACTGTTTTTAGCTGAAATGTAAAGTGTCCTTGGGAGACTTGAAAGGTGCTTATAAATAAAATGTACTATTATTATTGTTATAATATCAATATAGTAAGAACTTCTATTTTGCCAAAAAACACACTTAATACCTCCTTATTAAATTCCTTCAAAGTCTTCACTACATGAGTCTGGACAGACATCAATTTAAACTGCAACCTGGTTGGTAGAAACATACTGAAACTGTAGTTTGTTGTTGTCATTACATTCTGGTCTTTCATCATTGAGGCTATAACATTTCAATAAAGTTTTGGTCACTTTATTAGCTTGAAGCATGTTCACATATATCCTTTCTAAAATCAAACAAACCCCTGTATTCATGCTTTCCTTGACAGTGCCACTTTCATTCTACATTCTTCAACAAGATGACAAGATTAACAAGATTAATGTGATTATGACATTGTTTATGCCAACGAGACAGAATAAAGATTGTGTAATTTCTTTCATTTATACAAAATGCTGGCTCTGATGCCTAAAACTGCATTTTTTTCTGTCATTTTCCTGCAGTGGTGATCATGTGCATGGGAGCAGACAACATACGAGAGATCATGCTGGCTGCACACAGACGACGGCTGACCAACGGCAATTATATGTTCTTTAATGTTGAACTCTTCAATGCCACTTCTTATGGTAACATTAATGTCACATTACTTTTAAATTTGTTTTTTGTTGTTTTTTACGAAGTAATTGATGATGAAATAATGATGAAAATCAAAGGCTGGGTTGCACCAACAAGGATGAATTTAATCTAAGATTAGCTCTAATCAGAGTTTAGTAAAACTAGGATTAAAATGAACAAATCCAGATTTAAAATTAAACAGAACTCTGTTGCGTCATTAAAATTGTATCCCTGCTTAGTAAAGCAAGGTTTATTAATGTAAAGTTAAACCAAGTTTAATCAATGTGCAAATGCTACCCAGTTCAAAATACAAGATATTATTATATCATTGATAATATTACATTATTATATTATATTATTATATTGAGATATATAAATAAAATCAATTTGTATTATTTTGGCACCTAGTAAGTAGTTGTAAGTGCTCTCTCACCACTCTGTCAAGCACATGATTGTATCAAGGAGATTACTATATGGGATCAGAAACACTCAACACATAACACTGTTGTCAGTAACACACTTATTTTGCAAATGATTGCATTCTGTTTTCATTTATTTTTTACACAGCATCTCATCTTTTAGTTTTTTCAATCATCATTGTAAAAGATATTTCTCTCAAGAGTTGGAGATCAAACCAGAGTTAAGAGTAGAGTGAATTTGAACATATGAGGCAGATATAAACAAGACTCCAAATGAATGGTATTGTTGCTCTACATCTGCTGTGGAACAACTGTTTTCTAACATGT
Source organism: Pagrus pagrus (assembly GCF_965226575.1). Classification (NCBI taxonomy): domain Eukaryota; kingdom Metazoa; phylum Chordata; class Actinopteri; order Spariformes; family Sparidae; genus Pagrus; species Pagrus pagrus. The sequence continues at coordinate 29,429,774 of NC_140192.1, forward strand.
TCTGTATTACAATCTGGCATGAAAGTCACATTCTACATACACATTGACCTTCCCAACCCACTAATGCCTCTGGTTTTGTTTGCTGCTTTGCCATTTTATCTATGACTTTTTTACGTTTGCTGTTGTTCTAAAGGCCTTTTTTCTGTAAGCTGCGCATTAGCTCAGCAGTCATGCTTTACTGTAAATACACCAGTATTTAGTGTAGCTTTAAGGATTAGTATTTAGAAAATACATTTTGATCAAACGCTAATGTTTAACTACAATATTTGCAAATTCTACCATGTTCTGTCCCTCTAAAATTGAATTTCAGGCAATGGCTCGTGGAAGAGAGGGGATGAATATGACAGCGAGGCGAGACAAGCCTACGCTTCTCTGAACACTGTGACACTGCTCAGGACAGTCAAGCCTGAGTTTGAAAACTTCTCCATGGAAATGAAAAAGGCCATCAAAAAAGCTGGGTTACATGACTGCGAAGACTGCGAAAGTGTACGTATGTCTGTTTATCTCTATTATTTTCTCCACCATGTATACATCTTATTATGGGCTTAAGAAGAATTGACAATGTGGATGGGGCAATCTAACGTACAAAGTAAATGATGCCCTTATATAGTGCTGTTCATACCTGAAGGTATTCCCACTCCAATAATACAGGAAAATAATCTTTATTCCTATAAAAATCATGCTCATTATAATTATAATGCACATTTTTGTGAAAAAAACCCAGCTCTAAATAAAATGATGATACAAGCTTTGTAATTAAGTAATTTAAATTAATTTCATAGACATAATATTTAAAGTATTTGAAGATATTAGTGTATCATACAGTGTCTATCACACAGTGTGTTGGGCAAGTTTTGTCTCTTACAGCCAGATATCAATCAATCAATCAATCAAACTTTATTTATATAGCACTTTTCATACACTTCGCTGTGCAGCACAAAGTGCTTTACACATAAAAGACAAAACAACTTCAAAGAAAGCCCCTCCCTCCCACCCTCCATACTACACACACACACACACACACACACACACACACACACACACACACACACACACACACATACGCACATACATACATACATACATACATACACACACACACCTGCACAATCTCAGTACTGACAATAGGGAGACATGGCATGGCACCGAGGATTGAGGAAACGCCACCTTCGGTGCCGTCCGCCCCGAAGATATCATCCTGAAAGAGTTTTTTTTCACAGCCAATTTCCATCCAATTCCATCCTCCAATCCCTAGCAGTGTGGCTAAGTTTCTGTATTGTAAGGGGGTCAAAAAAATAATTCAAGTTGAACGGGTGGCATTGCATTGAGAAGTGTAGAGTTCCCTACAAAGCTCTCTGAATATGTTTTTTTTTCTACTCAGGGTCAGTTAGGAGTTTGCCCGACGTCGATCTGATGGAATCATTAGATCTTGTAGCCTGTAATACCCCTGACGCCAGGTTCAGACAGGACGCTGAAGCACCGCGATTAGCTGCGAAGCGCCGAGGAGCGGAGCCATTTTCGATTTGGCACCCATGTTATAACCAATTGTGTCGTTCACATAGGTAGCGCCGTGGCGCTCTGCTCCGCTGCTGGCGCGCGCCGTGCAGCAATCGTTTCGGTGTCTGGTCTATTTTTTTCGCGTGCCGCGGCCGAATGTGTCAGGCTGGACAGGAAGTCAAACAAAGCAACAATGAGAGAATCCGATCGATTTTCAAAATAAAACAAATTTGTAATACTTGTTAGACTACAAAAAACAGACTGAAGATCTGCCAGAGTGATGTTTCATGTACCTCAGAAAGGTTCCTTGGCTGAGTATGGACACAAGCAGCAGACAACAGGGAATTTATTTTTTGGCCTGTTGTCAAATAGTGGAACTATGCTCATTATCTACAGCTCATGTAACCTGCTGTTAATGACTAGTGAAAACTACTGAAAGCAACACGTGGCAACAGCTAAAAACAGGAGCAGAGTGGATATTGTTGAACAGTGAAAAGTGACCCACCTACTACTAGTAACTACTTTCACTACCACATCTATCACTGGTACCACTACTAGTACTACTGCCACTGCCACTTCTACTACTACTAATACTACCACTACAACTACCACTACTAATACTACTAGTATGACTACCACTACTACTAGTACGATTACTACTACTACTGCTAATAATATGCATGTTACAATTATGCAGTGTAGTTTCAGTGATAAGGTGGCAGCTACCGTACAATCACTTCCTCTTTATGACTATATGTTCCTTTTCAGGTCAACATGTTTGTTGAGGGTTTCCATGATGCCATTTTGCTGTATGCCATCGCCTTGCATGAAGCAATGAAAAATGGATACAGAAAGAAGAATGGAACGGAGATCACCTCACGTATGTGGAACCGAACTTTTGAAGGTAACTCTGCTTTTGAAGCTGCTCACTGCTTACACTGACTCAGTGATGACTGCCACACCATTACAATCAGTGTTGCTAGAGTGGTGAAGTAGTTATTTCCAGGGTTGGGAGGGTTATTTTAAGATACAGTTTTCAGATACAGTTACTAAGTATCTGTTTGAAAATGTAGTCAGTAACGTAATCCAAGTATAACAATATTAAAGTAATGTAACTTGATTACTTTCTGTTACTTTTGGATTACCTCAATACCAAGCATATGCAAATAAAGACTAGAGAAAAGAAATATCAATATGATGATCTTAATCTTAAATGAGTGTGTTCTGTAAGAAAACACACTTGTGTATTCAGTTTCACTCAACACAAGTGTGTTGTTGTGTGATCTGTTGTGTTGATTGATCACTGACTGAATCAATCAATCAATCAATCAATCTTTATTTGTATAGCACTTTTCATACATCAGAGTTACACAAATTTTGCTTTACAAAATGAGAACAGTCAAACCAACCCCCCCACACATACAAGAACTACCCACAAGAACTACCCGTAGACCAAAGAAGAGTATGCAGCCCCGACCGCATGTGCATGGTTACAGACTAGTATATCGTTCCTTGTTTTAAAATTGGAATCCTTTTAGTAATCCCTTTTTTTACTGAATGTACATGTAATCGAATTACATTTTTTTTCTGTAACTTTACCAGAATGTAGTTAGTTTTTTTTGTATCCTAGTCACGTAATCCTGTTACATGTATTCTGTCACTCCCCAAGCCTGGTTTTTCAAATTTCATGAAAATAATACGCAATATTGTCAACCTAAACCCCCAGATTCCATCGGGCCCGTCTCGGGCGCTTTATGGGCACGATATAGTTCCCAGAGCAGATGGCGGCCGTTCTAGACAATGCTTGTGTTTCCACCAGCTGTGCCACAGCATGTTTCAGCAGCGTCACAGAAGTGGCTCTCCACTCTGCTCCACAGAGAATACACACACAGTTTTTGATGAAGGTGGACTGCAGTCGTGTCAATCTGCACAGAACAGATCGAGCTAGACAGGAAGTCAGACAGCGGAATGGTATAGTGCATCTGGTCCATTGTCAAAATGAAACACCCTGTGCCAACTCGGGATCTCCAGCCCAACAAAGTCGGCAATATGAACAATAAACACACTTAAAACAGACAAATTAACAAAACGATTTAACGATGTATCCCCCTAAACTGTTAATGCACCTCAAGGTAGTTTGCTACAGCCAGCCTGTACTACTACTGATTGTTTGTCCACATCAACGCATTAAAACTAATCATAAACAACCAGGATGCAAGGCATATCATTACAGTGGTATTCAAACTGGTGCACAAAACCAAATGAGCGAATATCAGTGAAACATAACATTACACAAATAAATGTCCATTGTGTTCCTCCTGTTGCATTTTGCCATTGTACTAGTTTGCCCGCGGCTGACCCGCCCTACTCTGCCTCTGATCTGTGGGATACACTTGAATCATTACGTTACACTCCAACCGCTTACGCTACTGGCAGCATGTGACGTCGTGTTGCGATTCTCCAAAGTTGTATCTGTTGCACCTTTTTCGCCGCCGTGCTTCTGTCTTTATGGGGCCTAAGATTACAGTTGCAAAGAGAAGCTACACTTAAAAGCTGGAAACTACGTTTTCAGCCAACAACTCTGCTTTAGTGTAGAGTGGCCTGCTGGACATCACCAGCTACAGAAAACCATCCCCCCACACTGTCACTGTGAAGACCTAACCATTTGCAACCCTCACCCACTGGGACTCAGACATCACAGCACAAATTTCTCCCCCTCACCCCTCCACGTTGACCCCCCACCTTCACCCAGGGTCTGTGAAGAGGGTGTGTGACAGCTCTTTCAGAGACAGAAGATAAGGAAGGCACCACATCCAGATGGCATGCCACCTCCTGCCTGAAAGCCTGCTCTGACCTGCTGGCTCCAATCTTTACCCATGGAGTATCATTGCAGTCCTCCTGCTTCAAGCACTCTCAAACACACAGTAAGACTGTCATAAAGAAGACCTGTCATTGGTAAATGGCAATGGTTGATTGACTTTTATTTATATAGCACTTTTTTGTCTACCAACCTCTGAGTGCTTTACACACATCACATTCACCCATTCACACACACATTCATACACTGATGTTGGAGGCTGCCATGCAAAGTGCCGACCTGTTCATGAGGAGCGATACAGTGCTTCATATCCAAATCACCCCACAATATTTCTATGGTCAACCGTTCACACACACTCACACATCAATGGAACAGCCATGTGGAGCAATTTGGCGTTCAGGATCTTGTCCGAAGACACTTTGACATGCAGAGATTGAACCTTCCGATTAGTGGATGACCCGTTCCTCCTGCCACACCTGGATTAGCTTTTTTTTGTTGTTTTACCAATCATAATGTGTAACAGCCATGTGTAAGCGCAGGACTCTAGCATGTTGGCATTCCAGAAGTAAAAGAGGCGTGATGTGTAACACAACAACATGTGTAACTGTGGTGGTCCTATCCTGTCAGCATACACATTGCACATTATCATCAGTCATTAAACAGAAGTTGATTTGGCTCTGTTACTACACTGCTGGCTTAATGGTGGAACAACTATACCTCCATTCCATGTTTGTACATTTTATATACAATGGGGAGGAAGAATAACAGCACAGCATGCCTTCCGTAAGCAGGCTGTTTATAAGTGGCTCATGACTCCAGGCCCGTCGCCCTGACATCTGCGGTCATGAATCCCTTGAGACACTGGTGTTGGCCTGCTTGAAGGATATCACAGGATGGACCCACTGCAGTTTTCCTACTGGGAAAACAGGTCAGTGGACAAGTCAACACAGGACTGCTGTACATCCTGCAACACCTCGACTCTCTAGAAACATATGCCTGGGGTGCTGTTTGTGGACTTCAACCAATTCAACCAATCAATTCAGATTAATTGAGCCAGTTCATTGTGCAATCCCACCTGACAGTGAATCACAATCTTCCTGACCGACAGGAGGCACCTGGTGAGGCTTGGGAAAAATTACATTCAGCACCCGGACAAGCAGCAAGAAAAAAAATTCTTACATTAATGAAGTTTTTATATTTTCAAGAGCCTTGTGAGTTTCTTAAGCAGAAGAGAAAATGGTGGAAAACAAAGAGGAAGGAGAACTATTGTCCAAACACTGAATGACATTGAGTTAATGAAACACTACAGTTTAGATTGTGCATGGAGAATGTTTGTGGTCCATCTCATATCATATCATATCATATCTCATCATCTCTCCAACCCAAAACAATAACGCAATAATGCCAGAAATTACACACAACTTTTTCTATATCGCAATCTTCCATCAAAAGTATGTTCACACAAACAAGATTGAGCAGGCCTACTAAAATTATCGGCATGGTTGATATATGTAAAAGAATAAAAAACTATCAACATGTAAACAGGTTACTCTGCATGTAGGTCTGTGTTTTCAAACATTTCGTCTGGCTTACAAATGATCCTACAGAGAAGTTACATCAAATATTATTCATTATTACACCATGTGTCAATAGAGACCAAATTATGTGATGGGGCCAATTGACTGTCCATTATTAGTAAGAGTGCATTTGTGTTTCTTATTTTAATCAACCAATCACAGCTTTTAAAAGAATGTGTCACACCTAGCAACAGGGTCAGCCACACGTCCTCACTGAGATAAATGTTTCTGTCTCTTCCTTGCTCAGTGTTGCTCTGAGAAGTTTCCTAATTCACTCTTAAGCAAGGACTTTATGACACAATGGTCATCTGGGATGGCAATGAGTCTGCATATAAACGGTAGTTTGGTGTGCTCAACCTGATGCTAAACACATTTAACACTGTGGAGATGACAGTGGACTTAAAGAGAAGCACTTAGAGCACAGCTCACCATTACCATAGTCAACAGCACTGAGTCTGTGTTAAACCTAGAGGGCACTGAAAATTTGTATTGAGATCTGCAAGAGGAGAGCTAGTTAGCCATTATTAACCAGTGAGCAGCTGCATCACCATCAGCCACACAACATGTGTTCTGTTAACAGAATACAGTCCGTTTTCTTGCAGTCGGCGCAGAGTGCTCCCTCTAGAGGCCTGGAGCACTTCCGTTGTGTAACTGAATGTGCATGTTTACTGTTGCGTGCATTTTTAGGTTTGTTTGCTTTTGATTTTGCATTTTTCTATATTTGGATGTTTTTCTACTCCCCCTTTTCCACTTGTCAGAAATCCCGCTTAAACTCACTAAGATTGGGCTTTTGTGTGCAATTGTACACTTTGCATTTACACCCGGGTCGATGGACTCTGAAGTAGACACAGGTTTCTATCACCTCGGCTTGGCTCAGCTTTGATCTAAACGTAAGACCTGTGTGACCAAGTGAAATTCTGATGTATTTCCTGCCGTGCGAAGTGATGACGCTTTATCAACATCCAGTGGTGGTGGTGGTTATTTGTGCTCCGAGGATCGATCTCTAAGGGGCGATGAGTTACTGATTGGACGCTGCAGCAGATCAGACTGATATGATGCATCACAACATGACTGGAGTTTCATACCGGAGTGAAGACAGATAACAGATTCAACTCAAGTGTATCAGCATCAAGATTTCTGATTCACCAGCGAGTTAAGATGTGGCAGCCTGACTGCAGGAGAACTAAAGGACCACAAACAACTTTCTACATTTATTGGAAACATTTTTCTTTTCATGATCTGTTTCAAACACGTGAGACTGAATTTGGTTTTCCCTGAAACATTTAGTCTGAAGATAGTTTCCAGTGTCCAGAAGACACCATAATCACATTCTGGGTATTTGAATAATGATTTCACAATCAGAATATCACTGAATACAATGAATCAATGTATAAAAGCATTCTGCCAGTTGAAATGGTTCCTGTGATTAATATCAGATGGGCTGCTGTTGGGTGATAAATGAAGAAAGCATCACATTACCTGCACTCTAAGAAATTATATAAGTGTGTCTCTCTGTTAACAGAGCTGTGCGCAATTAGTTTTTGTAACGTTACAGCAGCGCTGGCTCAGCTAGCATTTACTTGATAGACATTCCCTGAATATTTAAAATAATCTGTTACATTAACCATTCAATATTCATGCCAGCACTTTGCACCGTTGCGTTATTGTACTTTTTTTTTGCAATTTACAGAAACAATTTGACTTGCATATAGACATTGTGTGTTGCTCATATATACATTTCATATATAAATAAGTACACATCTCTATTTTTTACCAGCTTGTGTGTAGAGCAATGAGCTCCTCCCCCAGAGTTTACTTTCAGCTGGACAAAAAGTGATTCCTAATTGATATTTTCATTGTTTTCGTGGTGGTGGACAGGCATCGCTGGCCAGGTATCCATGGATGTCAATGGCGACAGGAATGGAGATTTCTCTTTGATGGCTATGACAAATGTTGAGGCAGGAACGTATGAGGTAAGTGAAACCATAGTTCCGACATTAAGATGAGCTATCACTACAGGCAGAAGATGATAAATGTGCTTGTCGAAATTCAACAGAATGATAATATGGTACATGAACTTACAGGTGGTGGCCAACTACTTTGGTGCAAATGGAACTTTTCAGCTGCTGCCTGCCTTCAGCACGGACCATTTCACTCTGAGGGGAAGATTTAAAACACATGCAGAGAAACCGGCCAAGTCATGTAAATTAACACTGATGTCCACTGAAATTTTTAATTTCTATGTTATCTGCATTATGTATGGTGGAGTACATGTTTCAACCAATGACTGCTCTTTCAAACAGGTGGACTAGGAGTATCAGCTTTAACTGGAGTCATAGTGGGGGCTGTTCTGGGATCTGCAATGCTTATAGCATTCTACTTTTTCAGGTAACAATAAGTGATATTTATCTTCTCATATATACTGATATTGTCACATTCAAGTGCTGTCTGTCAAGTACTATTGGCTGGCTCAGCTGTCAATTAAACAGGTCTGCCTGCCCTCCTACTCAAAGGCTTAGAGACTCTGAGTGACAGAGGTGCAGAGTGGCCGTGACAGAGACACCATTCACCCATTACAAGCAGCTGTACCATCAAAATGATTTTGAAGCTGATATTTTAGGGTTAGAAAAAGTTACATAATGTTGCTTTAAACTTTAAGTTTGAAAACAACTTTGACATGATTGACTGTAAAAGTCAGTGACTTTACAATTTCAGGTCTTATTTTCATAGTCATTTAACACTAAAAAGTAATGATTTTCTCTAACAAATAAGTAATAAAGCTCTGCAATAGCTACAGCTGCCATAACTCTCAATGATTTTAAAGAGCAAGATTTTGTGAAAAAGCAATACATGTGAAGAAAAACAAGATTTTTCTTCCTCAATGTGATTCTTTCCTCTACAGGAAAAACTACAGGATTACCATTGAGCGTCGCACCCAAAGTGAAGAGCATGACACTGGGAAGCACCGTCAGTTACGAGAGGACTCCATACGGTCAAACCTCTCAGCAGCATAAGTGGCAGCAGCAGCAGTCCCGTCACATCTTAATGTGACCAAAGACTTTGCAATGGTTGTCAGTGGAGCCAAGCTGTTGAGACATTTTGTGTTTGTACCCTGTAAGTTTTCTTGATTTATTGTAACTCAGGACAGTTCTAACCGTCACAAAGCACCACTTACTTGGATTTTCCTCTTTAAAAAGGTATGTGATTGTATTGGTGTACTGAAAACTTGGCCATTAAATTCTTCTAGGGTTTCTTTTTTTTTTTTTTTTTCAAAGATTTCCTTAAATTTTTCAGTAATTCTGTGAATTAATCAGAACAGACAGTGTATCTAACACTATTTGGCTGCACTAGTAGGGTGGGTGAGGTCAACTTTTTCATTGCATTTGTCAGGACAGATAGAGGCCTTATGTTGGATGATAAACAATCATACCAGAGTAAAACTTGCAGGAAATGATTCAACTAGAGCTAACTGAGTAAAAAAGGACATAGCTTCGTATAGTTCAGATGGTATGGGCCACATTTGAGGAGAATTGTTCACGTTTTTTCATAGAAGCATGACACTTGGTACAGCTGTACAGTTTGGGGCCCTGAAAATTTTCAGAGATAGAGCCATCACAACAACACCTCATGGCAGCCATGGTGGCCATTTTACTTCCCACCATAACTGAGTTATGTATTTTGTGTCATATTTCATGAATCAAACACGATAACACAGAAAAGATTATGTCTACCTCTATGTGTTGATGGTCAAGGATTACAATGATACTGTAAACTACATCATAAATTGTTCAGTTGTAGAGTTAATGAGTTATCTATTATATTTACAGACCTGTTGAAAATATTCATTGGTTCTACCCAGACCAAGAGGTTTTATAGTTGCTTTCAGCTAAGTTGCCAAGTTCATACTGTATTGGATATTGAATTGAATGTTAGATTTATAGTTTAATTTAAAGGTTAATTCACTATATAATTATAAAGTCTGGCCAAGGTTCCCAGATACTGTGATTACATGACAGTGTGGCTGGTTATGTTTTCACTTTGGGAGTCCGTGTGTACGTGTGCATCTGTGTGTGTCATCAGGGCAAAATGTGGTCTTGGTGACACCTGCTGTTGTAGGAACCAGCCACAGAAGCTGTTTTGAGTACTTTGCCAGGGGATATGTCTGTCTGTGAATACATTATGTCAATGTGATAGCATTACAACTGTGCAAGATGCAGTCATGAAACTTTACAGGTGTGTAGTTGGGATCAAAATCAAGGTCAAGTTTGAAGATGGTTGTGGTCTGACCCATGATTACTGAGTGCTCACAGGTCAACATGTTAATTGGCATCGTGGCTGGTGTGTTCAGATTGCTAGATGGTCTTTAGTTTCCCTCTCACAGTGTCATTGCATTCAGCATTAACTGTTCACACGATTAGGCAGCCACCTCCATGACAATAGTGGCTGCCATGAGGTGTTTATGTGATGGCTCTATCTCTGAAAATGTTCAGGGCCCTAGACTATACCAGGTTTCATGCTTTTATCAAAAATCACCCAGACTACTAAATCTATATCTATTGGCTATAAGCTACTGATATTAAGCTACTGATATTGTAAGGTTTGTCAGCTAACCAGCTGCCATACAAATATCCTAATTCCTGACTGAGCATATTGTTCCTAAAATGAGAAACACTGAGTCACATAACCTGAATGTTCATCTCTGTGACGCCTTTAGATTGCCTCATTTACAGTATTTCTTTTTTAAATTAGTCAGTTTGATAAACGCAGTTGCTATCTGCATAATAAATTATGGTACTACTTTCCGATAAGGAATATTTTTACAAAGCACGCTTTGTTAATGCTTAATAAACTACTTACTAATGCTTTATAAATCCGTAATAAGCCAGCAATAAGAACAGCTTGAGTTGCATTGTGTCAACCCTCCTTTCAATTAATTGAACTACTTTTTATTACAATGTGGGTTTGATTTTCACAGATCTGGCCTTTGGTTCTGTCAGTAATGATCATCCGACCTGTCTGATTTTCTGAGGCCTCACGTTTGTCGCCCTGTTGTACCTTTATTTTCTTTTTTTCGCAAAATAACTGTTTTGTGGGATCTTACCAATTACTTAGGTGTGTACAATGTTAGCATAACCTATTAATTACCAGCCACAGCAGCATCGGCTGGTAATGTTTTCAGTTTGTGAGTCGGTGTGCGTTTGTCATGATGGCAAAATGTGGTACCGGAGATACCTATTGTAAAGTGAACTAACACAGAGGTGATTTTGCCATGTCTGTCTGTTTGTCTGACTCAGTGGACAGATTTCTGTCATTGTGAAAGCATCACCAGCTAGGCGGGGAGAAAGTTGGAAAGGCGCCATTGGCCCCCCACTCTTAAGTCCCTGGACCATATTTGTTGTAGTTGCAGATCTCTGAAACCCAGTTCCAGTTATTTCCATCCACTTTAGTACAGCTGTTATAGTTTTCACCTTGTCTGTCTGACTTTTTGTCTGTCTGTCTAGATTTTTTTCTAGCATCACAACTGTGTAAGATGCAGTATGAATATTTAAAGGTGTGTAGTTCAGATGAAAATGAAGGCTAAGTTTGGAGAAAGGTCAGATCTCATGCAGTAATGTGTTAATGGAGCGTGAACACATTGAGAGGCACCGCAGCTGGTGTGATCCCATTGCAGGATGGTCTCCAGTTAATGAAAAATACTTATCCTTTATTCTCTTTTTTGTTGATAAAACGATAGTTTCTTGGTAGAAAGTTTCCTGTTGAAGGAGCGTGAACACAGAAGTTGCTTTTATTAATGGCTTATTATTGACACATTTGTTGATAAATGACATTACCAAAGATATAAGTTCCAAAATATAAACCTCTTGAAAATATTCCTTGTCACAAAACATAATTGTGATATTCATGATAGATAATTATATTTCTGTGTTATAAAGGCAGTGTGAAATGCTTTCTGTGAACAGTAGTGACTGCATGAAAAAAGGTATTACACGCCCCACAGTGACCTTTAGTTTTTTAGCAAACCTCTGTCATTTTGGTTTCATTATTCATGCTATATTTAATGAAAAGCTGTTTTTATTTGTTTTTTGTTTGTTTTTTTCTAAATACAAAATAAAGACAGTGAACTTGTAAAAAACCTTCCCTCAGTTTGTGAGTTAGGAAAAATATTGGAGGATTAACTTTAACGCACCACATTCACTTTTTTCTTATTTAAAGCTCTGTGTAGTACTACCATAATAACTTCTGATATCTGGTAGGACATAGTGATGCATGGTGACCTTGATCTGCTTAAATTATTGAATTTATAGTGATTTTATTGAACATTTCTTCATATAATCATTTCTTTTTCAAATTACACCAACACTTCTGTTATTCAGCAGTGAGTTCATGGTATTTTCCTCATTTGTGGTCCTATATAACATTAGTGTAGGGCTATATAGGGACTATATGATTTTGCATGTGTGTGTGTGTATATTTACCTAACATATATACATAGGATAAAAATAATCTTGGAAGACCTCAAAGGCACACCAGTTCTAGTAGATAAGCGATCCAACACAGAATCAAGCCAACAGTTGAGATCTCCCCCCATGATAACATGTCGACATGTCAACCATGTCAAAATTCATCAGAAAAAACTGTCATTGTCCCACTTAGGACTGTATACATTAGCAAAAATGACTGGACTAGCATAAAGCTGTCCTGTTACATAAAAACAAACCTCCCATTTGGATCAGAGATAACACTGCAGCACACAAAGGTAACAGATTTGTGAATCAGAACTGCTACAACCTTGGATTTTCCCTAGAATGCAGAATGAAATACCTGACCAACCCATATCCTCTTTAGTTTAATGTGACTGGACGTTTCTAAATGAATCTCTTGAAGGAAAACAATACAGGCTCCTAATTGTTGAAGATGATGAAGCGCTTTGCTACGTTTGATAGGCTAATTCAGACCATTACAGTTCCAGCAGATACATTTGAGTCCAGTCCCTGATTGCTGCAGAGATCTACATTTGGACATACATGAAATAAACAAGTGAATAAATGTGCGTACATATACAGTGTAGCATGAAATGTATAACAATTGCAGGAATAGAAATAAAAAGAAGGGCAATCAAACTGTATTCAACGCCAAACACAAAACGTACTCAGAACAAGAAAAAAAACACAACCATGAATACTGCTGGTAAACATCTACAGCAGTCACAGAGTTACACCAGACTTTTACTTCTAGATTTTAGTTTAACTTTTAATTGTATGCAGACATTTTCCAAATGATTGATCACAGAGAGCGAGGAGCAGGGGTATTACCTCTGACACAGTTTTCTGAAAACAGTAGCACACCAGACTGTGTAGGTTAACCTGTTTTGTTTTCTCTGTACACTAATGAAATGCAAATTTCCACATTCATGGATATCATTTTAACCAATACACCTCAGCATTATAAATCTAGCGGTGCTTTTCCTCTTCACTTCAGCGACCACTGTCAAATAGCATGCATCTGTGCCACAAAGTTGCAATGATCCAAACCATGCATCACTGTCAAAAGGAATTTCAAACACTTCTCTGAACAAATATTTTTGTCTTTTATTTTCTACAGTTGGGTTTACAATGGCGATTCCTGATCCTTGGCCCTAGACTTTTTTATTAAAACATTTAATTCTATTGCAGACAAGCATGCACCTTTTAAGAAATTCAAATTCAAAAACAGGAATAATCCCTGGTTTTGTTCAGAAATTGGTGATATATTACATGAAAGGTGCAGTGTAATGTCTCCATGCTATGCACAACTGGCACATTAATAAGTAAACATTAAATGAAAATGCGCTTTTAGCTCCGGGACTCCTCCTCCAGGTAAGTCGAGGGCTGTGACTGGCATTAATACCTCCTCCTATGCCATCCCCAGCATTGGATAGGAACAAGGTCTCTGACCTGGAGAGAAGACCAAAGTGAGGAACTTCTAAAATATAGAATATGAGACAGGAGTAGCACCTGCCTTATAGACTCTTGGGTTAGTGCCTTTGTCAGTGCCTCACCCACCTAGCAGATGTTGGATTTCGCGTCTGTCTTCCTCGTCCCTCTCTTTTGGGTGTTGCATTCTGATTGAGGACGCTCTACAGGTGAGGATCAATCAATGATTTTCAGTGGGGGGATGTATATTTTGGCATTAAGAGACAAACCACAGCAACCACACCAAACAAAGGCATAAAATCACTTCAAACCAACTCATATGATCAAAAAAATTGAATTTACAAAAGTTGAACTGCAAAACTCCTCCCAGGCGATGCATCCTGACGTTACCCACTCTATTTACTGTTCTTATGTAGGTTTTGCACACCGATGTACAATGTAACAAAAACATTATGAAGAGAAACTGAAAACTGTGTTCCAAGATGGTGCCCCATTTCAAACGGTTGTTCAGTGGCCATGTTTATTTTCTGCACATTATTCAATGCACATGGATCAGCATGACATGAAGGTGCCAGTGTTAGTCAACAGACACATTTTTAATTGTTGTTAGATGTTAAATCAGCCACAGGAGACAAAAACTTTTTGAGACTTCCACATTTTTGACCCATGGAACACGTTATTCTCAAGCCAAGCTGACTGAATCACATTAAAGACCTCCTCCGGTTAACTTTTTCATTGGACCAAATGGAAATGTTCATTTAGAAAAACGTATTAAACTTATTAATTTTACGGCTGCTTTTCTTCTAATGATTCTGTATGGGGAAAAGGCTTTTTAATCCAGTTTATGTCACGTGCTACTGTCATACAGTGTGGCCACTATGTCAAAGTCATCTCACAACCAGAGCTGTTCCTGCAGACTTCATGGTCTTTATGGTCCCCATAAGACTATCAGCAAGTGTGCACCAATGCTAACCATTATCCTTATCATTCTCTCACTGCCATTACACATATTTAAGTTTTAACAATGTAACATGACATTTAATCGATAGAATGCCTTGATAGATAGTGATATAAGCCATCCAGACTGTAAACATTCTGAATTTGCATGGTTTGTATGGCTTGGGACAGGAAGGCTCTGTGGTGGGTGATTAAAACCGCCCAGAACAACATTGCTCCCAAGTATCAATGATATCTGTGAGGTGAGATGTCTGGAAAAAGATACAGAAGTATCTGCTGTCGTACCACATAACTACAGAGCAGCTTCTTTCCTCAGGCTGTGAGACTCCTTAACTCATCCCATTAAATATATTTTTTACTTGTGAAGCATAAAGGGACTACAGCTGGTGTTTCATTGTGCAACCCTGGCTTTGTATGATGACAAATGAATCTGAATGTGTAGTTGTAGCAGAATGGACAGATTGTTAAAGACATAAATGGGAAACCTGTGAGCCAGAGGAGGGAACACTTGGAGAACCAACAAAAACAGTACAAATAGAGGTGCGAGTGCTTAAGAAAGGACACACTTACAACAATGTTACATTTCTGAACATATATTCTCTAAAAGTAAAGTAGTAAAGCACATAAGAAGAAAACATCTGGCTGTTGTCTCAAGAGGCGGCAGAATTTTGTGGCCTTACCTGGGCATCCATGTGCTGCTGGATGAGTGCTGATCCCTATAACAACTTTGAATTTCTGTCTTCTAGTTCCGCTCAGCTTTTTGTCTTTTACAGACCTACAACTTTAATATATCCATGTACAGTACAGACCAAAAGTTTGGACACACCTTCTCATTCAAAGAGTTTTCTTTATTTTCATGACTATGAAAATTGTAGATTCACACTGAAGGCATCAAAACTATGAATTAACACATGTAGAATTATATACTTAACAAAAAAGTGTGAAACAACTGAAAATATGTCTTATATTCTAGGTTCTTCAAAGTAGCCACCTTTTGCTTTGATTACTGCTTCGCACACTCTTGGCATTCTCTTGATGAGCTTCAAGAGGTAGTCACCTGAAATGGTCTTCCAACAGTCTTGAAGGAGTTCCCAGAGATGCTTAGCACTTGTTGGCCCTTTTGCCTTCACTCTGCGGTCCAGCTCACCCCAAACCATCTCGATTGGGTTCAGGTCCGGTGACTGTGGAGGCCAGGTCATCTGGCGCAGCACCCCATCACTCTCCTCTTGGTCAAATAGCCCTTACACAGCCTGGAGGTGTGTTTGGGGTCATTGTCCTGTTGAAAAATAAATGATGGTCCAACTAAACGCAAACCGGATGGAATAGCATGCCGCTGCAAGATGCTGTGGTAGCCATGCTGGTTCAGTATGCCTTCAATTTTGAATAAATCCCCAACAGTGTCACCAGCAAAGCACCCCCACACCATCACACCTCCTCCTCCATGCTTCACGGTGGGAACCAGGCATGTAGAATCCATCCGTTCACCTTTTCTGCGTCGCACAAAGACACGGTGGTTGGAACCAAAGATCTCAAATTTGGACTCATCAGACCAAAGCACAGATTTCCACTGGTCTAATGTCCATTCCTTGTGTTCTTTAGCCCAAACAAGTCTCTTCTGCTTGTTGCCTGTCCTTAGCAGTGGTTTCCTAGCAGCTATTCTACCATGAAGGCCTGATTCACACAGTCTCCTCTTAACAGTTGTTCTAGAGATGTGTCTGCTGCTAGAACTCTGTGTGGCATTGACCTGGTCTCTAATCTGAGCTGCTGTTAACCTGCGATTTCTGAGGCTGGTGACTCGGATGAACTTATCCTCCGCAGCAGAGGTGACTCTTGGTCTTCCTTTCCTGGGGCGGTCCTCATGTGAGCCAGTTTCTTTGTAGCGCTTGATGGTTTTTGCGACTGCACTTGGGGACACTTTCAAAGTTTTCCCAATTTTTCGGACTGACTGACCTTCATTTCTTAAAGTAACGATGGCCACTCGTTTTTCTTTACTTAGCTGCTTTTTTCTTGCCATAATACAAATTCTAACAGTCTATTCAGTAGGACTATCAGCTGTGTATCCACCTGACTTCTGCACAACACAACTGATGGTCCCAACCCCATTTATAAGGCAAGAAATCCCACTTATTAAACCTGACAGGGCACACCTGTGAAGTGAAAACCATTTCAGGTGACTACCTCTTGAAGCTCATCAAGAGAATGCAGAGTGTGTGCAAAGCAGTAATCAGAGCAAAAGGTGGCTACTTTGAAGAAACTAGAATATAAGGCGTATTTTCAGTTGTTTTACACTTTTTTGTTAAGTACATATTTCCACATGTGTTAATTCATAGTTTTGATGCCTTCAGTGTGAATCTACAATGTCAATAGTCATGAAAAGAAAGGAAACTCATTGAATGAGAAGGTGTGTCCAAACTTTTGGTCTGTACTGTATGTATGTATCTATATGCATACACTGACCTTTCACCTTCGACCAATAATTTTTTTTTATAACAAGCAGTGATGTTGTTTTGTTAATTGTCAAAGTAATCATGCATGTCTGCCTTTAAAAAGTGTTTAACATGCAGTGTTTTGGAGACACTTATTTGCAGGGAAACAGCAAAAAGACCATATTGCACAATAGCTGGGCTCAAGATCTGACAAAACCAGAAGCAAGGCGCATATCTGTATCCTTTGTGATGGATGTTTCCTCTGTGGGGTGAGTGTATCACACAATTTACTTGTTTGTTCATAGCCTGCCCACCCCTTCACAATCCACCGCTTCCTCCAAGTGCTCCGGTTTCCCCCACCATAAAAACATGTGTCATAGGTGAATGGCAACCCACTGCTCCTCCGGAATTGGATTAAAGCAGAGAACCAGTTTCACTACATTGTACATTGTATTATTGTATGTGAGTGTTGTGTAAGGTGGGATACTTGCCTTGTCTTGTGAATTACAAAGAGGTCTCGAGTCTTAACAAGTCTTCTACCCTAAACTAAGTTTCAGGCCATTAGCATTCTTTTCGAGAGGACACAGGTAGTACATTAAATTAACAATAATTTAACAATTAATAATACATTCAAATCAAGAACTGAACTTTGTTTCAAAAGCAGCTCTTAAGGTGGAATAAAGGTCTGAATCTTGTTTCTTTCTCTGCAGCCGATCATGCCAAGAGTCCTCTAACCCCAGTTAGTCTTCTATATGTCATCACATTTAAATCCAGGATCTCTGAGTGTTTTAGCCAAGACCCAACTGATTTCCTGTTCTTGCTTTTTCGTTTTTTTTTCTTTTTTAATTTTGGTTGTTTTTAAAGGGACACTCAAGCATTTCACTTTCATAAAATTGAGGAACTTGCAACAGACAGATTTTTAAATGATGAACAAACTCAAAGCAGCAGAGGCAGAGCTATTGTGACTTTTATTTCCTATTATGGATCATCATCCAAAACCATTGAATCCTACGATAGCCAAGATGCAACCAATGACACCTTTCATTAGACCCCCACTGCCTAGTTAACACCCACATCTTACAAACGCCACACCTTTCAGTTTGTAACACAGGCTTTATGTTCTAAATTTGGATTAGAACATAAAGCAAGATTTTATGCTCGCTATGATCTCTTCACCAAAGAGTCAGCTGTAAAGTCTACTCCACCTCCACAGGACTGGCCACTGTCAGTAACCACAGCGGATGTGAGAAAAATCCTGCATGCTGGTTGTCTTAGGTTTTGGGTCCTAAAAATAATATTCCAATTACTCTACTGATTCAGGGTCTGTCTCATTCATGATAATTTTACCAAATGTCAGCACAATCTTTTTTTGATTTTAGAACTGCAACCTGCTCAAATAACAGCCGTCCCCATTGTTTTTATTGTATTCCTCTGTTTTCTCCCAATGAGGACTGCATGTACTGTTATGTTATGTTGTTATGAGTTTAATCACTAGATGCATCTTCTTAAGAACCCCAGACTCCAAGAATGTAACAGTACTGAATCACCTCAGATTGAATTCCTCATCAGAAATCATGGAATGATTAGATCAGTCAAAATTATGATTTATGATCAATCTAACATTTCTCTGTGATCAGTGTCGGTCATTTCCTGAGTGCACATGGTGTTTAAATTTTGCAGGAAAAGATAAAACTGGGTTGACATAATGTAGTTGCATGCGAGGCTAGAGAGCAGTGGCATCCAGGCGGGATGTTTGGTGTGATGCCTGAAGGTTTGATTGGCATCAATGTTGTAAACATCACAGAGGGAACCACTCAGCGTTAGCCTCAACAAAGAAAGCTCATTTCCCCATTATCCTTATCAGAAGGTCTATGATTCCCATTTAGACATTATCCATCGGGCCATCATGTGCTGACTTGGATGACGTCAAAAACCTTTTATCAGATAGAATTCTCACACTCTACATGGCCAAGTTGACAATTTGCAGTGGAATGCATTCCCTCTCAGCTTTGGAAGAAATTGCTTCCTTCCTTCTTTACTTTATGCTCCCTTTCTCATTAGTCCCGTACACGCTTTATGGTTGTCTTACTTCCCTTGTGCATACAGTGCTGTTTTACTTAATTTTAGCAAAATATAATTCTTTGTCACAATATGCAACAGAAAAGACAGTTTGTATCAAAGTCCTCTGTGTGAATAATAGATAAGTAGACCATGATCATGACTTTGTTATTAAACATAGCATATGTAATTCACGCTCACAGTTTGCATACAGTTCCAAAGATATGCTGTATGATGCACGGGGCAAGCAACAAGGAAGTGGTTAGGAAGCGTACATAGAAGTATAGAAAAATCTTGTTTCCTGTTGCCAATAGGTGGCGCTATGACTAAAACAGAATATTGGCATGTCAATGTTCACGCCGAGAACCTCATCAAACCCCAATACTACATTTCTGCAGGGGGTACAATGAATGTACAGTGGATACCTCTATGAGAGAGAGAGAGAGAGAGAGAGAACTGAATAACATATTTTACCCTTCATCTTCTGTCCAGGATTAAACTTAATATGTGTTTCTTAAATCACATCATATAGGCTATACATTAATATGAGAGAATCAAACATCTGATTATATGTAGTGTAGGTCTGCAGAATAAGCTACAGTACTGTATATTATACCTGCCAAATGTCCAAAAATGCCAAATGTTCAAAATGACACAACTATGTCAAAATACCTGGACACTGCCTGGTAACATGTATTGTGGGGTAAACAGGCAGTTGGCTCAGTTGAAGATAATTCATAACATATAAAAAGTGTAAAACAAAGAGTATTAAACAAGCATTTACACAGACGACAATAGGCCACCTCTGATTTAACATAGTTGACAGACACAGATCATATTGACATGCTTTTATCATTCTTTGAAGTTGGTTAGAATTAATTATGTTTGCCATTCAGTCAACAACAAATTATAATAAGACACATCGTCAGGCTCGCCAAATCACACTATGCTTTCACAACACAACTGTTAAACAAATTATTGCGCTAAAATCACAATTAGATCTTAAGGAAAGAAGAGGACAATAATCAAATTTGACTTTTCAATACTTCAAGTACGCTTCAGTGTGTATCCTCGCAATTCACTGTCAGTATACACAGGTGGGGTTAATTATAAGTGACCACAACCACCTGTATAATAAATCCCACCTGTTTATTGTGAAATTGAAACAATATTGTCACAGGCTTTCACTACTCATGACGAATGTTAAATTATATTAAGGTTTAAAGTTTTGCATAATGAAGGGCGTGCACGTTTTGTGACGGCTAGCTGCAAGCTGTCGGCTCGGCTTCACTCATGCAAATATTGGCTAAATAATATGGCTTGCTGTGTGGTTAATTGGACTAATTGTGCATTCAGACGCATAATGCAAGTGAATGTTGGTGATATTTGATTGCAGGATTATTGACTTTTATTTGCATAACTTGCGCACCAAGTTTGGTAAATTTCAGTCTTTTGGGAGCTGCGTCTGGATGATCGTCACTTCCAGTGCTACCTTAGCCCAGTTTGATGACCTGTTGACTCGAATTGGGGCCTGGCAAGATACCCACTACAAGCATTCTGTCTCAGCTGTGGAGCGCTGTCCATCTGTTTCCGGTGAGTAGCAGTTTTTTAATAGGTGTGTCAAAATCAATAAATTGTAACTGTAACCAGCAGTAGACATTGACTGAATTAATCATTTGTCTTACCACATCAATTTGAATCTGAATCAAAGCCATGGAGTTTGGACTGATCAGAGATATGCTGTGCTGAAACATATTCCCATGATTTACCAGGTAGTCCGACGTCCTTGCTGACTTTCCTCCACGCAAACTCCCATTTTGTCCTGTCTCAGTAGAGGATTTGTGCTATCGTACAGCTCTGGGTGTCCGCAAACAGCCACAATAAGTGATTGTTATCCTCTCCTCCATTGCTGTTCATGAATGTCAGGAAATAAGCGACGTCAGATTGAATTGAAAGCCGATAGGCTTTTGACAAATGTTGGCTTGAGTTCAATATTTCCAACTAATGCGATTGATGACGCAAATTTCACGTGTTTGCATCATTCGGGTGGCCTGGCACAAATGAATGCAAATTCACGCTTTTCATTGACTTTATACTGTATGTAATCTAGACACGTGAATAATCCGCCTTGTGTTTGGTCCAAATGCCCCATAACAGACCAAAGCGTAGGGACAGATGCCAGTGTTTTGGATAAACAGGCTGTTTGCATGGGAAATGGCCATGACTGCAGGGGAAATTGCCGCAAATGCAAGGGAAATGGCCATGAATGCTAATGCAGGTGTAAAGCTAAATGATGAAACAGGGAAATGGCCATGAATGCAGGGGAAATATGAACCCTAATGCAGGGGTGAGGCTAAGCGACAGAGCAGGGAAATGCAAAAAACAATAGTAGGGGAAAATGTTAAACTATAAGCAGGGATATGGTCAGGGATGTGGCAAAGGAGAGACAGTACCTGCTGCTTGGAAATAGTTTGGGCTGATGTGAAAGACTGTGCTATTTGGTGGATTCTCTGCAGTTTCTCATTGGAGAGAGGTGCTTTCATCTCAACAAACTGATGGTTTATTCTTCAGAGAGCAGAACTGAACTGAACTGAGTTTAAAGCCGGAGTTTGTAGAATGTGTGAAAAACGCATGAGACTGGGATGGAAACAACTGCACTCCCCCCTCCCCTCCCTGTTTCAACTCCGTAGCTCCACACTTTCACTTTCCGCTTTCATGGACGCGCGCTAGCGCTAGGAATATTCACGTCGGAGCTTTTCTGTCATACACTTGCCGTTGCCGAATTACAGGTAAGAAAGTACTTTACCTTTCTCTCGTGAACAAATTGAACGCACGAACAAACAAACATTACTTTTGCATCGTTTAGAGACCGACGACAATTACTTCTTGCTAACGTCTCAGCATGACATAGCCTACCTGTCTGGCACTAATAAAGCTACGATATTTGTCATACTGACGTGATACTTATGTAGCATAATCTAATGACAACAGCAACACTTATATATCATGGGAAAGAGGTGTGAATGCTAAGAATAATAAAACATATAACGCTAAAGTAAACAATTACCCCCACATGCACGGACTATCGGAGACAACCACTTTATTCAGACACTTCTTTCTTTTCACCGCAACCTGAAAATAAATAATAACTGTCACATCCATATCTACACGACATACGTCCTCTGTATGTCGTGTATATACAACGCTACTGACAATACATTTGACGTTGACTTTGGCTCTGACTTGCTTGTAGCTGTCGTGAGCCTTTGGCTACGGTTAGCATAAAGCTAATCAACTCACAACATTACTCGTCAAGTGTGACCACAAACCGCCCGCTTTATTAGATTCACGGTCATTTCAACTACACCAATTACGACCACACATTTAGATTATTAGCTACGTGTATTGGAGGCTCACCTGTCCAGGGGAAGAACAGCAAACTCAGTATCCTACTTCAGCCCGATGCTATCGCTCAGCTCCACCTTGGATATGCTTGTCTAATGTTTACACGCGATATATTCCGTCTATTGTCACTCTCCCTCCTAGACCCTCGTTTCTCTACATCAGTCTTCCTTTTTTTGGCCTGCTTAGCCGTGTATGCCTTTGTTGATAATGCCGGGATAGTGGCTTTTCCTGCCGGGACGTCCGCCATTGCATCTTCACCACCGATGGAAGGTGAACGCGCATCGACTTTGGTCAAGCAACCAATAGGAACGGCCAAAACAGCTTGCTATGTAAAATGAACTATCATTGGCTGAACACTGCCGTCACGGCACTGATTTTTTAAAGCCTGAATACAGAGACAAGAGGAGACACAGATGTGCAGTGTTCTATCATAACACTATGAATTACAAAATGCTCCAAGGTTATTATTGATTTTTGACCAAATGACACCAGAAATAACTTACACACTCCAGCTTTAAGTTTTGGGTCGATAAGAAAAAAATCCTCAAGGAGATGCAGCACTGATGGGAGTCTTCTGACACCATGTCAAATATGCACGGACTGCTTTGGCAGACAAAAGTGAGTCATACGGCATGGAACCCCACCTTATGCCAAAGATAGGCCAGTGAGACAGATGAATGGGAATGATCTTAAATGTGCCATGCGCTATGACCTGCCAGTTTTATCAGTCAGTTTATCGAATGTGGCGTAGGTAGGGCGGAGGGCATGGGAGGGATGAGACTGATAAAGCTATTAACAGGGCCGGACCAAGAAACTGATGTACCAAAAATGTATCTTTTCCTCCCTTTTCTGTACTTTCTGGGAGCAAAGCTGACAGGACTAGTGCAAAACACTGGACAAAGAGAGGAGTCAAAGAGGCTGATTAAGTAACCTTTATTTAGTTCTTTCTCCAGTAACTGTAACACAGTCGCTTGCCACATAAGTAGAGTCTGGAGATGAAATAACCCCTACATGGAAACCCTGAAAGGGGCCAGTGAGCAGGTTATTGGTGAACATGGAGTCTGGATGGACTGACAATTCTACCGCCAAGGCTTGGACTTTTTTGGAATGTCTATAAATGCCTATCAGGTGAGATAGGTGTCAAGCTCGACCCTTCTGTCAGGATAGACAGAGCAATTACATCTCAGTAAATGTCAAACCTGGCATTGTGTTGCTTGTGGAAACCTTTTTTATCACATTCTGGGGAGGGGAGAATGAGCGTAACCAGACTGATGTCCTTGCCTTGCAGAAGTTTTGCTCTTAACCGGGGGGAAATGGTTGCTGTAGAGCCTACCTAACAGGGGTGCAGGGACAGCAGAAGCCAGGGAGCGATGAGAGGCCTTGGGTGTGCATGCGGCGGGCTGAGAGGGGAGGCTGGACTGGCTGGGGGCTAGAGAGACATCCTGAGTTGGTGTGGATGGCGTGGATGAAACGGGACTGGGGTGGCAGAAGCGGCAGAAGGAGGTGTTTTGGTTGAGGCGCATCAGATCTCCTGGATTGCTTATGGCCGCGCAGAGTCTTGGCTGGCACTGGGGTCTTTTCAGTGGGAGGAGGTCTAGAAAGCAAGTTAAGGCTTGAAATGGTTTGGTTTGTTGCACATTGGTGATGTCATCCTGGACTGTATGTCTGGAAAAAATATTAATCTTAGTTAATTAGCCCAATACACATATATTATTTCACAGTTTCAAACTCTCTGAGCTAAATTCTGACATCAACAACTCAGCCGAACTTTAAAAATATCAACTTCCTCATAGGTCATAAAAAATCATAACTTAAAAAGTATTTTGAGTACAGCTATGGGATTTTGCAAGATCACATGAATATACGGAAGTTCCAATATGTTTTTTTTCAGGAAGTAAATGCCGGTGTGTATCTATCGCGAGTCTCGTTCATCTTGTCCAGCACGGCTTCCGTAGTGCAAACTCTGGATGTCACCACTTCAGGACACTTGGATTTCAGCGGACGAGCAGTATGGAGGAATATTACACAGTTTTTGTGTAGTTTTATGGACCTTTTCGTCTCGGGCGCCACTTACGCTCGTTATATGGATTATTGTTGCAGGAGGGTACCCCAGCAGGTCTCCAGCTGCACTTTGACGCATAAGAAACTACACCGGACTTCTCATCAGCATGTGGGTGAGACGATAATGACTGAATTTTGTTTTAGAGTGAACTATTCCTTTAAAGACATATATTCACAAACTTAGCTGAAGACCCAGTTGGTGGTGTGTGACGTAGAGCCATTAAGCATAACACGTCTTGCAAGAGAAGATACCCGCTCAACCCATGATACATAGTGCAAGAACAGGTGTTTTGGGCATGGAGTGGAACTAAAAGAAGATTTTGAGTTCTTATTAATGCTCGCACACAACCAGGGGAACATTCGTGTGGGAGAAAACAAATAACTGATAAGGCGGGCAGATGCTCAACGTGCTCTAGTAGGCTTATATTTTAAGTTGGCTAAATAATTAGAAGAGAAAGAAAAGGATTGCCTGGAGAAAGATGATGTCTTACACTATCTCCTTAATTTGGTCCCTCAGTTTAGCCAGTTGCCTCCTGATAAGCAGTCATGGGTTCATGTCAAAATCAGTGAGCACAAACATGAGGCAGAATTTCCT
Organism: Pagrus pagrus; assembly: GCF_965226575.1. Lineage (NCBI taxonomy): Eukaryota > Metazoa > Chordata > Actinopteri > Spariformes > Sparidae > Pagrus > Pagrus pagrus. The sequence goes on from NC_140192.1 coordinate 29,455,081, forward strand.
TCCTCTCATTAGGCCTTCCCTTTTGCTCCCAACAGATGGCCGGAGCCGTAACATCCAGCAATGACCATGGGCTTTCTTGGGCAAACTGCTTTAGCTCCCTGTCAAGCAAGGGGGTCCTGGACATTTTCAACAAACTGAACACAAAAGGAAGCTGGCAGTGGGCATGCCATTAGGAGCCCTGAGATTCTACTTAGATTAGATTATTAAAGCTATAGTAACCAGCATTCAGGACTTTTATCAGGAAGAAAGAAACAGATCAGTATTGGTGCTTATGTTCAGGACAGCAATGTTGTTGTAATTTTGTAAATGAATTTAAATATTGACTCACACTTCCAATAATGCAATCTTCAGTTGAATATGTATATGCGTATTAAACTTAAGTGTACTACATGTACGTATACATATGTTTTATATACTTACTACTGTATAGGGGTGTGCAGAGCAGCCAATATTTGTATTTGTATTTGTATTTGTATTCGAGTAAAATTCAAAATAGGCATAAAAATATATATTTTTTTGAGTAACACTTCTAATTTTCGTTATAGTGTAAGTATTCTTTAATCATCCATTATAATAATTATGGATATGCAATATTGGTTGATATTTTTCCATAAATCCAGCAATGAACATGTAACAAGGAATGTCATTGAAAAGAAAATAACATAACAGCCATTACCTCATCCATGGTTAATCCAACAACTAATAAAATATCATTTCGAACATTATGAACCCCACCACCACCCGTCCTTGTTGGAGGACGTTGAACAGACAGAATAAAAACAAATAATACTTAAAAGAACTGTTCTTTCTAATGCACAGAATTCCAAGAACTAAACTTGATCTGTAAATAATATGACATAGTAGCCTATAGCTAACGGTTAAGTTTAGTAAAAAGACCAGGTAGAGGCCAGAAGCATAATGACCAACTCCTTCCTTCATTGCCTAAAACCCAACCAAAGCACCGAGCAAAGAATGTTTTTTCTCCCCCGGTCTGCTGTCAGCAGGGTCGCCGGCTGCAGCAGCCTTGCGCCCGTGAAGTGGGCGTCGGAACAGCGGTGTTTTGACGCCCCCACCCCCAACTCCTGAACGTCACTCACTCACTCATCCGGGCATGTACTGCGGTCTCATGAGGAAACGTAGCTTTTTGATATGATGTTTTTCTTGTTCCCGAATACAAATATTTTTTTAAGTATTTGTTCGAAATAAGTATTTGTAAAAAACACGTTATTTGTGCCTTTCCGAATACCGTATTCGGGTTCGGCTCCACCCCTACTACTGTACATGTGTATTGATTGTTAAATGTATTCATTCATGAGGCTGGTGTAAGTGGGGGAGAATGAGAGAGCATGGCAGAAGGGGAATGGCTGGCTGGCAGACATTGGGCTGTGAATGGTGATCCTGGCAGAATTCAGGTTAGAGCAGAATGAACCTCAAAGTGTATGGTACTTGTATGGGGATTAACTCACTTTTGGAGCCAGCCTCAAGTGGCCATTCAAGAAACTGGAACTATTTTTGGTACTTCTGCATTAGCTTCAATTGTCAGACCCATAGATTGGTGCTTGGTATGCACAGTAAGCTGAGCCAGGAGAGCCAGGAGAGAGCCACGGCCACGCGATGACACACACAGAGGTGAGGCCCAATCCCCGTGACCACATTCACAGACTTTTAGGCACATTCCTGATAGTTCTGTGAGGGTTTATGGTTGTCCCTCTGTCAAGTCTTTAAGAGTAGAGGGCTCCCTCAAGGATTTTCTGAGCTCTTTAAGGCCACTTTCCTTAAGTCCATGTTTCTGCAGACTATGCCTGAGGTAATTACTCACAGTTCAGAGTGTCATAATGTTAAACACACACTACTATACTATTTCGGATCCATGTAGACTCTCACTCAAACACTTACCAGGTGATGAAGACTGTGAGCATGCTAACTTCAGTAATACAGTACAATACAGTACTTAGATGTTTCTGACATAACATCAACACTGTTGTTTCTTTACATTCTGCTGTTCATGTTATTTTTTTTACATTTTAAACCCCAAACTCTGGCCATATCTTAGGTCATAGATTGTTTATTATACAGTTGGATGCGACTGTTTTAAAGTGGAGTTAAGAAAAAAAGAAATCTATTTCAGGAGGCACATTTTTCGAAACCTGCTGTACTTGAAATGATAAAAGAACAATTATTTATTATCAGAGTACTTATTCACTATCCCTTCAATGCAATGTGAAAACTGACAAAAATGCTGTTGAAATATAGTACTGTAGCACATATGGCCGTTGATACAACTATTTGGCTATTTCAAAATACAAATTAATAGTTAGACAATATGATGTTCCAGACCTTTGCTTGAGGAAATTTTCTGGACCTCAATTTTAATTGAATACCCCAGAGATAGAGGTTTCCATGGATGGGACAGCAGACTGTGTAAATACAACTGCTGCCCAGGTGCTTCAGCACACATTTGAATGGCTGTTGAAAAAACAGGGATAGCATTTGCCAAAAGGCATGTGGCAGAGTACACAATCAAAAGTATAAGGTTCTCTGGTCTGATGAGACTTTGGATTAACTGATTCGTTGACCATCAGAAAATGAATCAACAACAAAATTTGTATGTGATAATTTCCTTTCTGCCATCACATTTGGTTCTGTAAACTACCATCTACTATTTTATATTAGTTATTAAATTATTAATTATAAAACAAGTCTAAATAGATAATTATCATAATTGTTGGATGCAACCCTACAACAAACCAATGAACTCTATGATTAGTATGAGTCAAACATCAGCAAGAAGAATGATGAGCATCTTTGGGGTGATTGTCTGCAGCAAGCCAGCTTGTGAGCTGCAGTCCACAAGAGGAAGTTTTTTTCAAGTAACAACCCCAAATATAAAGCCAAAGCTACACCCTAACCCTACACTTATGTCCTGAATATGTTGCATTTGAAAATGGCAATTACAAACAACTTGGAAAGCTTTGCAAAGGTAATACATATGTACCTACCCATATAGATTCAGGACTGTCTAGGCTGCTAAAGGTAGCAGGACATCAACACTTCTAACCCAAAGTGTGTGTGAAGCAGAAATTGATGTATGAATTCAACTAAGGAAGTCTTGCATACAGCTTAATCAATCTCTAACATTCTATCTATTTTTAATCTTGATAAAATGTATCCATTATCCATGCCTAAATAGGAGCTATAACAACAATCAGGGGAGATATCAAGAAATCTATACAGTAGTATGTGCAATTCATCACCTTCATCACCTTTCTTATATCTCTAGACTCTTTTCTCTCTCTCTCTCTCTCTCTCTTTCTTTCTCTCTCTCTCTCTCTCTCTCTCTCTCACACACACACACACACACACACACACACACTCACACAAAGTCAAGCTCTCTAAACACATAAGAAAATTACATCTGTTAGATTTTATGTTGGGGAGGCTATGCTTGACCTTTTTTTCTGATTCACTAAATTGTTTTGGAAGTGCTGTTGTCTCAGTAGCCAGTTGAAGAGAGTTGTCACATGGCTATTGTTGAGAAATGCCTACAGCTGTCTTCACACAAATGTTACCAAGGAAACAGTGTATTATGCTTACTAGCTTAGCAGCTTCCTCTTGACTTGTTACTTTGACAACAGGAATGTCAATTAGCTGTGCTCACAAAGAAAACGCTTGAGCAGCTTTTGTTTGCCCACCTCATTTCTTGTAAGGGTGATTGTAGCCGCAATAACTAAAAGCAGTAACTGTTTCTATAAATCAACATGGTTTCTCATTAACACAGTTGAACTGCCCTCCATTCATGCATTCCACTTGATGCTATGGCATGTCAACATGGTTGTTTTTTTTTTTTTCTCAATGTGTTACCTGCAGAATATGTCATTGTTTGCAATGTGATATTCAGTATTCAAATGTCAAAACTTGTTTTAAAATTCATATTACTTGTTCTTGATCCCCATTATGTCATCTTTTGTTGATCCATTCCTTAGTGTAATCAAAACAGAGCTTTCAGCTACATGATTTTCTTAGGGGTTGTTTTCTCCTGCCTGTTTTAATTGTACTCATGCTTCCGGTGTGCCTCTTCATTACTGTCAAAAAAAAAAAGAAAAAAGAAATCTGTAGTGTACACACAAAGGTGAGATTAATACTGATTTTCAACTGACATTGTAAGATGGCAGTTGAGTTAACACAGGGATGTAGAGAAAAATTCACATTGTGAAACAGGAGGGTTGTGTTCTTCTTCTATCCCCTATGTCTTCTTTTAGACACAGTGGCAGTTTTTTTGTCTTTGTAGATGTCTCTGTTGAGGAAAAACACAATTCAGTCTCTTTTGTGTTTTGGAAATTCAGTCCACTCGACTTCTTAATGTCCACCACAACTAATTGGAAATTTAAATATGAAGCCTTCAGGAGATTCTGAAAAGAAATGTGGAGCTGTATATACTTACGTGGTGTAATAGATGTACAGCACACGCTAACCCCTGGTCAGTTATTTCTAATTAATTATCTTGTAATCAGATAGGTCAGCAGGTCAGCCGACTATTCAAAAACACTAATATCGAAAGATGTGTAGTCTAGAAAAGTCTTTCTTACCAAATGCAATAAGGATGTTGAAAACATACCCTTGATACAGGCCATTCTCCATGGGAGGTTATGTTTTTGCAAGTGTCTGTTGGTTGGTTGGTTTGTCAGCTGGATTACACAAAAACTGCTGAAAAGATTCCCATGAAACTTGAAAGGAATGATAGGTCTCAGCCCAGAGTAGACTCCATTAACTTTTGGTGCAGATCTGGATACATTTTCTCACTTTGTTCATTTAAAGTCCCTGTGAAATCTGAAGGCCAGGGTGTTTTTGCTTCTGCATATTCACGTGTTTCCTGTAAAAATGGTCAGGTAGGGAGGGACCTGATTTCCATCAATACAATCGGCGCAGAATGTATTGAGGATTTCCTCCCGGTACCCAACAGCAGTCAGGGTACCATTGGCTATGAGATAGATGTCTGTGTGACCCTCCAAGGATAAGGCTTAATTTTTGTAAGCAGTGTAGAAGTAGCCACCTCCCAGGGACAATGGCTAGTTAAGTGATTAGAGGACTCGCCAAACATGTCTGCACATGGCAGCATCCAAGACCGACAGTTGCCCTTTTAACAAAAGGGACGACAGTACTAAGCTGGTTTTCTTGCCATGTTTGGCTCCTGGCAACCTGTGGCCTAATGTAAGTCAGCTAATAGGACCACTAACGGTAGTTGCATGACTACACCAGCAAGCAGTAACTGCCTAAAGGCAGCTAAACTTTGTGAGCCACAGAACTGGATTCCCTGTCATCAAACTGGCTGCAGTGGGTCTCTGAGTTCATTCCCGACAACGACTGTGTTCACTTCAAGTTGCAGTTAGCTGTTCTCAGCAGTTACTTTAGCAACAAGTAAAGCCATCTGCTCATTAAAATTCAAATAAATAGATGTTGGGGAGTGATTCAATATGATATATTGTCAAACAGGTGCACAGCGTGAAAGTATATGTGATCTAAAATGGTAAAAATGGCATTTTTTATTTCAGCTCTACTGTTTCCAGTGCTGCCAAGGGCTTGGCTCCCAAACTGGATTGACTTCCCTGCTGCCACTGATTTGGACCGTATGTCTGCTCCTCCTCCTTCAGGGGTCTGTGCTCTCCGGACAGGCTCTGTCTCTGTCCACAGAACAAAAACTTTTTTTCTTGTTGTATAAAATTATAGCATATGCATAACAAAACACAAAATCCCTCATACCCAGACAGGCTCTGTCCCAGTCCCCAGAAGAAAAGCTATGCAACTTTTGTTTTTTTGTATCATAACGTTGCCTATGGATAACAAAATAGGCAACTTCTTATAAAATATGCGTACATCAAAAGAATGTATGACCTTACAGTGGTTAAATATATGTTGGCTATTTGAAACAAGTAGTTACAGTAAAAGCAAAAACTAAAATGAGTAGACAGAGATCGAAAGGCATCTGCCCTGAGCAGCAGCAAGAAGAATCTCCCCATGTCACTGTGTGTCTTAACTGTGCCCTCTGCTACTCTTTTATAGGTATGTTATGGTGTTAAATTTGTGTAAGAAGTGCATATAATAAGAGGCCTTTTGTTTTTTATTTTGAAGAGATGGTGATATTTAGGCAACATGTTAAAAGCTTCATTGGGTATACAGTAAAATTTACTCACTGATTATTTTAGCTTTTGCTTTAACTGTAACTAATGATTTCAAATAGCCATATGTTTAACCACTGTAAGGGCATACATTCTATTGACGTGCACATATTTTAAAAGCATAGGCAATATTTTGATACAAAAAAAAATAAAGTTGCAAAGCTTTTGTTCTGGGGACTGGGACAGAGCCTGTCTTGGATATGAGGGATGGATGTTTAAAACATAATTGAAAACTTTTAATTAAAATCTAATTTCATGGGAATTAAATACAATTTAACTTTTGATATATACCTGTTACTCATCAATTAAATATATTTAAATTTAAAATAAAGTTTTGTGCATGGAAATGAAATGCAATGTAACTTTTAATATAAGACTATTACTGTCCCTGATCTGCTATTAAAGGCTAATTGTGAACTCCCAGGAAATACTCTCATTAAGTAATGAGAGACTAGTAATTTCTCAGTATAATATTTCACTTTACTTGAAGGTACACAAAAAGAGTAACCAATGATTAATCCCCAGCAAAGGAAGAAATATCCTGGACCTTGTGTGTACAGATATTCCTGGCAGCTACAAAGCCTTCCCACATCCTCATTTTGGCATAACAGATCATATTTCTCTGCTTCTTCTGCCTACTTACTCCTAGTAGATAAAGAGGGTCAAACCATCAGTTAAAAGTGTGGACAGATTCAGCTACAGCAGCCCTACAGGAATGTTGTCAGTGCACAGAAATGCTGCCACTCAGGATAACAACCTCAGTCTTGAAGAATATACATCTTCAGTGACATCATTTATCAGCAAATGTGTTGATGACATGGTGATCACATAGACAGTAAGATCATTCCCCAGTCGAGAAGGCCTGGATGAATGGAGAGGTGAGGGCTCTATCCACAGCCAAAAAGCTGCCTTTCAGTCAGGAGACAAGGAAACAAGACTGAAAGCTGGTATCAAGGTGGCAAAGAAGAGACACCAACAGAGACTGGAGAGAGACCTCAACACCAACAGCACTAAAGATACATGGCAAGGAATTCAAAATGCCACAGGCTACAAAAGTAGGAGCGCCCCCATCATGTGTGAGGCCATGCTGCCGGATAAGCTGAACACATTTTATGTTCAATGTGATTCCAACAAAGACTAAAAATCCTGCTTAGAGGGAAATTAAATAAGGCTGCTGGTCCAGATAATTGGCCATGTTCTAAAAACATGCCAGTCAGCTAGCTGATGTTATGAGTTACATATTTAACATCTCACTTTCACAGGAGACTGTTCCCTCCTGGCTCAAGACAGCCACCGTCCTCCCTATAACTAAAAAGTCTGCTGTAATATTAATGACTACCGGCCCAGACATGTAGGTTCCTTGGAATGACCATCTCTGAGAACCTATCTTGTTCATCACACATCATCACCCTGGTTAAAAAAGCACAGAAAAGGCTCTACCTCCAATGAAAACTTAGGAAGGCTAAATTTTCTGAGGAGCACCAGAAACCAGAAAGCATCCTGACTGGAAACATCACAAACTGACAAACTGGAAGGCTATACAGCTGGTGATTAAAACCACCCAGAACATCCTGTAGGTGTTTGTCTGTATGTACGAAATGGGAAAAGCCATTAGGGAGCGCTACTGAGCTGTTGTGCCACACCTGAGGCCAGTGATGGTATCGAATTAACGTACTGATGGGTTAAAAGCAATGTGCCAAATCTGGTGAGTCTGAAACCATCCTAAAGTCCCGGAAACAGTATCGGAAAAATGAAAATTGCCGCACACCATTCAAGATGGCCGGTAAGATGGTTATGGTAAAAATTCCAACAAAAATAACTACTGGCTAAATCAATGAGACCTATGAGTCCTGCGAATTTCATGACGATCAGAGAACTCTTTTGGTCACATGACTCGACGTTAGGTGGCGCTATGGAGTCCCCTGGCCACACCCACCCCCAATCATTTTGAATCCTAATAGCAGCACACCAATGTGACGTATGTTCCGAGTTTGGTGAGTTTTGGGGTATGTTCAGGCTGCCAAATATGCAGTCGAATGGAAGGAAAAAGAAAAAGAAAAAAAAGAAAACAAAAAATCCTTACATATACAATAGGTCCTCCCACGAGATTTGTGCTCGGGCCCTAATAAATGAAGAGCTGTTTGTAAATAAACACATTTCTGGGACAGCAGACAACAGTCATTTCCTGTATTTATACAAGGAAAATGTTTATATCTCACACAGTGCTTAACAGTGTGTCCCTCTGTAAAGACCTTCCTCAGAATTAACAAAATAGCTACTTTATGTCAATTTAGTTTAAGCGTTCCTGAAAACCAGTTGAGCACTGCAAGCTCCTTTTCGAGCACTGCGACCAAGTGTTAATAGTCTGCAATGCTGTGCTCAATTGTGGGGCAGTGGGCCCTCCACCTTTGAAATGCTCAGCCAATGACAGTCTCAGAAACATTCAGACAGCCAGGGTTTAACATGCCATATACCTGAAGAACCAATGTCTTCAACTTGAGGGGGGCTGCTACAGTGAAATGAGGGATATCAGAAGACAAGCCAGGCAGCTATGTAGTGATATTTTACAAACTAAGCACTTTTTTCAAAACCATGGCGGAGATGTGTACCTTTTTTTGCTAAGTTGCAAAAGGAGAAATAATGGAAGTCATAGAAATAGTGAGATCTAAAAAATGTTAAGCAAACTTAAAGAGAAAAATTGGGTTGTCTGTTTTAGCTGTTCTTTTCTGTTATTCATTGATTATTAACTAGGGAAGGGGAAACATCATCACAGTTGCAAAATAGCTTGGGGTGTTGACAAAGATGGTTATGGTGTACGTGACTCAACACAGTTTGTCAGATAGCTAAGCTGCTGAATTAGATGAGGTTTGTGCTTTTGATGAGCAGAGTTGAAGACGTAGGCAGCTGAGGGGTGGGTGGAGACAGAGGCCTGGATTTCTTTGTAGTGATGTGAGACTCACGAGTCAATCGCTCAAAACCCTAGTTGACTTCAGAGTGACAAGTCCTTATCTCCATTAACTCATTCACTGACTCACCCCTTTAACCTGCTACAAGCTAGTGTTAATTATGAAGGCAATGTGAGACCATGTGTCACTCATAATATGCTGCTAATCTTATATTAACTGTATTTGTGGTTAATTACTGTATCAACCTAGCTCTGTGAGAAAAGAAACCATCTTGGGGCTTGTTTTAATGAGTTCTCGCTCTCTTAGCCCACTCACTGCCCTGATGACTGACTGAAAATGCATGAGTCACTCACTCAGTATTTGCTCTCCCTGCCCTGAGCCGAAGGGTTGACGGGTTGCACGAGTCACTCACTTGAGCGCTCTCTCGGTGCTGCAGTGTGTGTAATATAAATGATAATAATGTTTGCTTCACAAAGATAATTATTCATTATAAGTCATTATATGCTTGCAGCCGCTGCCCATTTTTAAAACAAATGTATAGATAAACTACAAACAACTTCAGCATGTGCTGTTATTGTCCGGGTGCTGCACTCCCACGCAGTTTAGTTCCGCCATCTTTCTCTCGTCAACATCATGTTATTGATTAACATTTACAAAATCGATTTTTGACAGTTTATAAATTTAGAAGTGCAGGAGAAATGTAATGTGTGTCTCTGTGCGTGAGAGAGTGAGAGAGACAGATATGGTCTCTTGATCTCATTGTGTGAATGAGTGGGTGGTCTAAGGGAAATTCTCCTTCTTTCTGTTTGAGAGTTGCTAATTCTCTGAAGAATTTCTAGCTCTGTGTGATGAATCAGATCTCTTTAATACATGCAGCATGGAGAGAAGACTGTGGTTCTTCTCTCCATGCTGTATGTATTAAATAGATGATTAAATAGTAAGAGGAAGAAGAAGAAACAAAAATGTAGAGCCAGATATAGGGCTCTACATCCTCCATATTCTGTCTCCATACCTGCAGCTCCTCCTCTACTGAGGACACCTTTTCCACATGAGGTCACGTGAGGTGGATACAACCCTGCAGCTAACAAATTCCAGAAAGACTCTGAAAGGGAGGGGAGAGGAAACCAGTGTACCCTGACCGGTCCACTCTCTGACTCCCAAAAAAGACAGACTAACCTTGCTTCCCCAATGAAGCCTCTTCCTCCACTAGCAGCTTCTTTTGGCTATTGGCTGTGAAGCCAAGGGGGCAGAGTGGATGTGTACCAGATGCCCATGATGACGGTTCCAAACCCCCTGCTAAAGCAAACAGGGAAGCAGACTCCCATTGAGATCCAGAAGTGTTTTTACACAGGCCATGTCAGCTGAATGAATTAAAGGAGATTGCAGGTTGACACCCAAATGACTGGAGGTAGGTGTGCAACAGAATCCTGGACGAAGATGGCAGTCTCACCAGAACAGCAAGGAGAGAAGGAGACTGGGTCCACATCCGATGCTGCAAGGAGAGTGCAACAGCACTGACCAAAAGAGCAGCCTACTTGATGCTGTAGATGTGAAGGCTATGGATACACAAAGTAACACTCGCTGCATGCTAAAGACTAACCATTGCTTCTAACAGTACCTGATAGCTTGAGACCATGTAAAAGACAATATCCACTCAACCCCAAAGCTGTTTAAGGCATTGCTCATATTATTCTGTCTATCATAAATCAAGGTGCCATAGTTGAATGCTCTAATTCACCATGTAACTCCCCCATCGTGCCTGTAAAGAAACAAAATGGGGGGTGGAGACCAGTAAAAAACCTGAGGGTAATAAATGAAGCTGTTCAGCATCCAGCAGATGTTGTAACACTAATGTCACAGTTTCTTTCAGACTCCGGCTGGTTTTCTGTTATTGATTCAGCAACAGCATATTTTAGCATTCCTGTCCATCCCGACTCACAGTTCTGGGTTGCTTTCTCTTTCAATGGTAAGCTTTATTGTTGGATGAGAATGCCACAAGGTCTCTTCTCCAGTCCAACTTGTTGCATTGGCGGCCATTGTGTGGAAGTGCACTTGTTCAGTATGTTGACAGTTTTTTTTTATGTGTGGTCTCCTACACAAGGGCATTGTCAAACTGAGACAGTGTCTCCACTTTGTTTTGAAGGACAAGTTGCAACTCATTTTACAATCAATGCGATAATTTGGCCATATAATCACTCCAAAGGGTCGCGAATTGGGTCCGGACCACATCCAGACAATATTGGATGTTCTAAAACTGCGAACGAGGAAAACAAACCATTGTCTTATTGGATTTAGCAGGCAACTGATATCCACGCATTCATAATTTTGCAGAGATCTCCCAACCCCTGTAAGCGACACACATGGGGGGAAAACATTTGACCAGCCTCTACTGATTTTTTTTTGTTTAGGCCTCCCATATCTTAAAAAACCCTTAAAGATTAAAAATAAAGCAATAATAAAAAACAAATCATCTCTTTTTGAATGTGATGGTCTATGTCAACAGCCATACAAACACTGACTAATAGGTCATTAATCAAAATGACTTTCCACCACAGAGAGAGCTATGGTATGATGTCTAAGAGCTGTAGCAGCCGCTACCAAAGCAGTTTTAGCCACAGTTAATTAATTTTGTGTCCTCTTATTGTTCATGTTCTGCATGCTGTCTACTTCCTTAACCTTCAGGCAAAAACTTCTCACCTGACCACAGCACTGACAAATGGTCTACTAACCATGTCTCATGTCGTTCTGAAGTGCTGAACTGTCCTTAACCCATCAACTTGACCTCCTAACTTTGACAGGGATGGATGATGAAAGTGTTAAGATATTGTTGTGAGCTAAACTATGTCTTGAAGCCTGTCTTTCCTAAGGTAAAAGCTGCCCTTCCTGAGCCTAGTGCCATATCTAGCCTGGAGACCTGTTGATGAGTCAAACTGTGTCTGGATAGCTGAGCGGGAGGTGTGAATCCAGATCCAGGCATCCCCAGTGATCCCTCTTCTGAGAGGGAGACAACCTAACTCATGGGGAAGTGAGGAGGACTTCTGGTGGAGGATCGTGGCTACAGTTCCGTCATCAGGTTGGTCACCAAACCATTGTAGTCCAATCCTGGTCTTCAGCTTAGCAGCAAGATGAGAGCTGTCCCTGTTATTGTCGAAGGCGCAAGAAGACACAGAGGGGAGACGTGGCATTGGTTAGATGTTATTCCCAAATATGTTGTGTTGACACTTTGTGTCAAAAGGGAGGAATGTGGGAATTAAACAGTTTTGGATTCAGAAATCAATGTATGGTAGAGAACATATCAGGATGTGAGAGGAGGGGAGATCCCATTCACCTCAGGTGTGGGGAGTTGTCAGTGTTAGAACAGGGCAGGAAGTTATATCAGGGCCAATTCTCTTTGCCTGAGGTGTTAACAGGAAGGTAGAGAGGACGACGGTTACTGTCCAGTAAATCATCAAAGGGTCACTGCCCTGGGGAACGCATGATCAACACAAACACCAGAGGGTCATTGTTTTGGAGAAGGAGTGATTAACAGCTGTCATAAAGTATGTAACCACTGTTCTGTTGTATGTAAGTCAAGACAATTTGGAAGACTGCAGAGAACACTGTGGGTCTTCTCTCCATGCTGCATGTATTAAAGAGATCTGATTCATCATGCCCAGTTTGTAATTCTTCAGAGTATTAGCAACTCTCTACCTCAACAAGGACAATTTCCCTTACAGAGGGCCTTGTTGACGTAATGCAGTGGGTGTGAGGGAGTGAATGGATGTCCTGATACTCTACTGTCAACTTGAGTTGAGCTCTGAATCAGTTGTGGTGCTTCTTTGCAAGCTAGAAACGGTGCAAGGCTTAGAAGCCAAGTTTATACTAATCAAACATTGTAATTGCAACTTCTCGATCTGACATGAGCCCAAAAACATTTTTTGAACAACAGCACAACAGTCACCTAATGCACACATCATATAATTAACAGTATGACACCATGGAGGTCCATATTATTATTATCTTGTAAAGCACAGTGAAGAGAGAATGCACAGTCAACTTGTGGGCTTTTGTAGGAGACAAGTTTTCCCTACTGTGGGATACTTGGTGCTCACGGATATCCATGCTTGTCCTGATTGAGGGTTAGTCTTGTGTTCTTTTTCAATCATTAACAGGGCTTTTAATTCACATTTATTTATAAAAAAATGTGTCCTCTATATGTCATTAATGGGCCGTGAATATCAGTAACTGCTGCCACAACTGATAACGACTTCCTTTGCCAAGTGCTTCTGGATGTGTGTTGACAAAACATACAATACACTTTGGCAAGTTCACGGAAATGTCACTCAAGTGACCACTTAGTACTAAGACCAGAGCAGATATTGAGACATATCCTCTCTGTATTATGTGGTAGTTTTAGTACCTCAAATTTGCCATATATTTGTGTCACAGTTAAACAAAAAGAGACCCAAATGCAGAGGAGGCAGGTGACAGAAAAAAAAGTGAGCTTTAGTAACATAAAAATGAAAATCCAAAGTCCACACTCAAACAATACAAAATCCAAAAGTCAAAAATGCAAGATAAAAACAGGTGGCATAGGCTTGGGCATACTGGAGAAATAGTGCAAACCATGTAGTGGGAGTACAGAAAGGAACACAAGGTAGAGACAGGACACGCAGAGCTGACGTGAGGAAACAGAACAGGAACTCAGGAGGAAAATGACGAAAACAAACTGAAGAAGACAAACTGACAAAGACTAAGAAGAAAAATACAGGCTTAAATAGACAGACAAGAAAAAAGGCAAGAGAAGGAAAAAGGGAGGACGTTAAAAGCAAAACATGAAACATGAGAACTACAAAATAAAACAGGAAACAATTAAACCAATAACTCACACCATGACGGTTCTTTCAGTGCTGTCAAGTAAAAGTAACCATACCATGCTTTATTAATTATTAAGATTATTCATTGGTAAAAGTGAAAGTCACCCATACAAATAGTGCTTCTAATAGTAGCCTTTAAGTATTTGATATTAAATGTGCTTAAGTATCAAGACATTTTCTGGCAATATAATAATAATATAATGTACTTCAGTAAAGTGAAAGTAAATTATATATACTGTACATGCGTACTGTAGTGTAATATAACCATATAACCATAAGTAAGTAGTTAGTGGTTAATGACAACTGGTAACAAGTACTGTGATATTAAAGAATCTAATCATGCTTCTCATTATCATTATCATCTAAAAGATTGCTTTCCTTAGTCTTTTGCCAGGAAATGTCTTGTCCATTTTCTGGGGTGAACTTCAACCCATTCTGTTTTATTGGGGCTCCTGTGGCAGAAATGCCATGGCATTATGGTGTGTTCAGACCAAACACGTAGTGGATTATTCGCATGTCTGGATTACATGTAAAGTTGATGAAAAGATCTATTTGCGCCCGGTGGCGCAAATGATGCAATAAGTTTAAAATATAAAACTCAAGCAAGATTTTTATGTGACGCTGTGTCGCTAGTGTCCAGACATTCATGAACAACAATGGAGGAAAGCTGTACAGTAACACATCTATTTGTACTAATCCACCTAATTGACTACAGTTAGCTACATTAAATGATGCAAACATTATTGCATAGCAAGCTTCATAACAGCCTAATATAGGATAGCAGCGTACATAAATATGAACATAACTCATTTGTGAGAATAACATTGTGATAGCAATCGTAGTTAGCTAACAAACTAACTGCAGTTATTTCATTTCCACAGAATCTCCAAAGTCAGAACAAAGAATGTCAATGTTTTTTTATCGTTGAGCTCTAGCTAGCTAGTAATGCTGCCAAACAAGGAAAAAACAAAAAAACACTATCATGTTTTAATGTGACAATTTTATTGTAATAACGTGAAAAGTTTCAGTCCTATGACCTGGCCTGCCCGATCAGTGGGCTTTTTTTTTCTTGTGTGGCAGCAAGCAAGTTCTGTAAGCTTCCAACATTGTCAACTTCTTGAGTCATTTTGACCAAAAGAGCAAGTGAAGTGAACAGTGCAGGCATGAGTCAAGGATATTTAACATCTGAAGAGCATGTTTTGTCAGCCTGGCTTTGTTAAGTGTCACTCTTTGTTGGAAACACATGTCCACACAGAAGCAAGTGCCTGGGAAATGTCAACAAAATACTCCGCTTCCATGTCCTCACAGGGTCATGAAAGGTCAGCAGTCAACAGTAAATTTTGTTCAAACAGTTACCATCATTCCTTTCTCCTCACCAGGCATCAAGATGAGAGGAACTTTACAGAGACCACCATAATGCTTCAGAAATGTTGTGCCTGCAATGAATTCTCCGTGAGAAAGGCTGATTTAGGCTCAAATAAAGAGAAAATCCATTGGGGCAACATGAGAGGAGCTCATGTACAACAAAGCAGTCTTATAGCAGGACAATGAAATATTTGCTTGAATGTTGTAGAATACTATTATTATAAACAGCTGGAAAGAAATCTATAATAAGAAGTTTATCTAGCCCTTTGTCCTGTCAGTGCTGACAGTGCATAAGGGTAGAAACTGTAAAGTAGTATGACTGTAGTATGAATGTATTGTGAAATATTTCTAAGCAGTAAGTTATTAGTTACATGAAGTGTGGTGTTGACAAAAACAATCCAGTGCACACTGGACATGGATTGGACACGACTGGCACTTGTGTCTCTTCAGAACTTGGTGGGTTTATATTAGTTATTGTCATTTTTTGTGATGATTTATAGTTTTAACCATGAGTGAAGTGGATGTGTACATTACTTGACACCAGCAGTACTTCATGGGTAAACGTTAGCCACCCTTCACATTCATTGGTTAGTGAGGATCCAAGCGGATGTCTAAGGGGCAGTCACCAGGACTTGATGGCCCAACTGTGGAATTTTACACCTTTTTTTTGAAAGACACAAGAGAGATGATTTACAATGTCTTCTTAGAATGCATGTCTCCTACTGTGAAACAGGGTCTTATCAATCCCAAAGCCCAGTAAAGTTAAACCTTCACAGGACAATAAGAGGCCAATACCATTATTATGCAATGATAATAAACTGTTAGCTCATCTGTATTCAAACCGTCTAGATGAGGGTTTAACATAATTAGTAGATGAATGCTCAGCTTTTCTAAAGGGTAGAAATATACATAACCTTACATTTTTTAAGGCGTTTTACAGCATTGAACACCCTTTTTTACTGAAAGAATTAGATGTCTTGGCTTTAGGGTGTATAATTCTGTTGCATTATTAAGATGTTCTGTAGTGATGTAAGTAGTTCTGTTTCTCTGAACCCTGGAGTGAGCCTGAGATTCAACGTGTTATGGGGTATTTGACAGGGATGCCCTATCTCCCCGAAACTTTTTATTTTGAGAACCCGACGTCAATCTGGGGATGACACAGCCATCTTTTAAAGAGATTAATCAATAGTGGCTAAAACTCTGGACTATCCAAATTTTCCCAAAGGCATCAGGATTATCCCAAAATAATAAACTGCACCAAGTCACCAGATGGTCAGTCTCCCACCTGTAGGCTGACTCATCTGTGGTGTCGTCCGCCAGACTTGTGACTGGAGGTGCAGCTGTTGGTGTACAGGGAGAAAAGCAGAGGAGAAAGAACACAGTTCTTTGGGGGGATCAAGTGGTGGTGGTCCATAAGTCAGAGACATGTTTTCCCAGCTTCACGTGCTGCCTCCTCTCAGACAGGAAGTCTGTGATCCACCTGTAGGTGGAGTCGTGCAAGCTCAGCTGGGAGAGCTTGTCCTCAGACAGCTCATCCACAAACGGGATCCTGGCGTAGGTTCCTGGGGAGTCCGGATGCTGGAGGATGTAGTGGAGGGCTTTGTTCACAGCATCGTCTACAGACCTGTTGGCTCTGTAGGCGAACTGCAGGGGGTCAAGTAGTGGGTCAGTGATGGTTTTGAGGTGGGACAGAACAAGGCGCTCAAAGGACTTCATCACCACAGAGGTCAGGGCGATGGATCTGTAGTCATTAAGTCCTGTGGTCCTTGGTTTTTTGGGGACGAGGATGATGATGTCTCTGGAGAGTCAACTGATGGCACACCGGAGTCAGCTGATCGGCACAGTGCTTCAAAGTAGATGGAGAGACACAATCAGGCCCGTCTGCTTTGTAGGGGTTCTGTCTCTTTATGCACTGATCAAAATGATTCTTTGGCCCTGTGAATATTACCATGTTTTAATGTTTAAATTCTACAAGAAATTACTACTTTGGTGCTTTTACTTTTACTATATCACCTTTTATTTAATGTGTTTCATAGTGATTGTATGTTATTTTGAATTGTCATTTTGATATGTAAATTTTAACCATAGAAGCAAGAACGATTTACTAAAGTCTTGTATTGGCGGTAGAACTTAAAACCAAGTAAAATGCACAGTACTTGTTCAAGTTAACTCTGCATATTCAGTTGGTGACATCAGGAGAGAATTGCCCGAGTCAGTTCAAAAGAGGCCAGGACTTATGCCAGGATGCCTTACATCAAGTGGGTGTAGGCTTGTGCGTGTGGACTCATGTAAGTATGTCTACATGCTTGGTTAACTTTTTCAGATTCCTGTTAGCTGTCAGCTGAAGTCAGTGTTGTTGGTTATTGAAAACATAACACTAGTCAAGCTGCCTTGCTAACGTTAGCTTATTACCCTGCTAATTGCTACTTGCTAACATTTTTTTTTGTGGCCTGTTGCAGGTAAAATATTTCTTCCGAGCTTCAGTCACCTTATGGATAATTTTACTAGCCCCATTCACTTTGGCAACTTGTATCGAAAATGAAATCACCTAATTTAATGTGGAAAAGTCCCAGGGATGGTCAGCCCTCCTGACAGAAAACAGCATCCCTCTCCACAAGTGAGAGCCAGGCAGGGTCTGCTGTTTACTGATGGTGGTTATGTAATGTTATTTAAAGCTAAACACTTTGCCACTGTCCATGATGCATGGGCACAGGATCTCAGGATTATTGACTGATTATTAAATCATTTTAAATCTACAGCACGAAGATTCAGCGTTAGCACTGTCGCCTAACAGTATATATATATATATGTATATATATGTATATATAATATCTCTCATATCTTTTGCTGCCTCATTTCTTCATTAAAACATGATACAGTGATCGTTTATTTGTACTATCACATCTTAATTTTAAGTTGGGCACGAAGATTCAGCGTTAGCACTGTCGCCTAACAGTATATACATATATATATATATATATATATATATATGTATATATAATATCTCTCATATCTTTTGCTGCCTAATTTCTTCATTAAAACATGATACAGTGATCGTTTATTTGTACTATCACATCTTAATTTTAAGTTGGGGTGTATCTGTAAATTTTTGATGTGTATTTTAATTTTTTTTGTATGTGAATTCTAAACCTCACCAATCGCTCATATTTCACTGGATTGGGCCGAATTTGTCCTAACCAATAAGACGTAACGAGGCAAACTTCAAGACAAAAACTGGAAATAAGAGTAAACAAAGTTATACCCTAGTTATATACCATACACCTAATCATGATATCAGAAACCACATGTAATGCATTATGAGACCTAAAATGTATATACTTACACTACTGTACCAAATTATATTCTCATTTGAAACCAAATAGGAGATCCTCATACACTATTGCATACAAGATTATGCAATAAGAAAACAAATGCAATGCCATATTAGATCCAAAACATATTCATTGGACCCTAACTACCAGATAATACTGCAGATACTATACTTAATGCTACTAACATGGACCTAAGATGGCTTAATTAGACCACACAGGCTGTAATTTGATGAATGTAGTGCCATATTAATAATGGTGAAAGAACAGAGCTCACAGGATGATGCATTTATTTGGGCTTCATTAACATAGTTTCACTTTATTATAGGATAATTCATAGCTAATTATAAGATTGTTAGCATATTATTAGACATTCTTAGAGGTTTATTAGTGACATGTTACAAGAAAACTGTAATGTAAAATAAAGCAAAGACCATCTACTCCCTGGCATTCTTGACCACTGAGGTTCAAACAAAGTATAACAGCATAATGCACAGTAATAAAGGATGGAAAGGTCATGAGTTTTCAAGAACTGAACAAAATTATAAATTAAACAACCAGGACCACTTCAGATATTTGCAATTAAAGGACTTTTTTAACAGAAATAAAGCACAATGTAGATTTAGATAATAAATGAATAATTAGAACCACAATTGGTGTTTACAATTCAAATATATATAAATATATAAAATCTCCATATTATATCAACACCTAATGGCGAGAAGAGGGAATACAACATTATATGTAAAGCAGAAATGAGAAAAAGAGGTAGGTAGGTGTGAACATTTCAGAAGATGAATGGATGCATATCCGAAGAACACAGCAGTCCACGACGTCCTCACGTGCCTGTAGAGAACACTGTTGGAAGAATGTGATAAGATTCTTTATTACACCCAACATTAAAGCAGATAATTCTCTATAGCATGACCATGTTGGAGAAAATGTGGGGCAATAAATCTAGACCATCCATGTATATTTTGTCTTTGTCCTGAAATTGTGCAGTTTTGGGGAGATGTTCATATGGCTGTTGTAAAGATTCTGGGCTATGATATGACTAACTCATGTGTAGTACTGTACATAGGTTATTTTACAGGATATACTATGTTAAAAGAAGACACATTTGTTGAAAATCTTGTTGGCAGCCTGCAAAAAGGTCATTACAAAGAGATAGTACAAGGCTGAAACACCACCACAATATTAATGGCTTACAATTGTGACTGAAATATATGGATATGGAACAGTTAACTCATAGAGGAACAATGTTGGAGGAATGGATGATGGTTGCACGTCAACATCATGATAAGAGAATGAACCACTGAATATGTCACAGCAACTGACTGTTTCGGTTTGTTTTTGTTTTTTTTAAACTTTGGTGTGTATGTACTTCTTCTGTAATAAAAAATCAAGAAAAGAAATCAGTATTATAAAAATAAATAAATGAATGTGCCACTCAATTGTGGGATGTCACGACCCAAGTCTTTCAGCTGCACCTGGGTCCACAATTTTTAAGCACAGAAATGAACAGAACCATGTCCTTTTCTGAGCACAGTGACTCCTTGTTAAAGAAAGCACATCAGTGCCTCCTTCTGTTGAGGGAACTCAAGAGCAGCAGAACAACAGTCTACAAATTAATCATTATGTCAGTCCTCACTTTCAGTGCCACATCTCAGTACAACTTACTTTCTGATTAAAAAAAAATCTAAACTTTCTGGGACCAATAACAGGCTCCTCACAATCCTTGCTATTAGATATCTACCTCAGGCAGTGAGATGAAAAGCAACCCTCATTACACAGGACGATTCACACTCCCTCCACAACTCATTCCTCCCATAGAAATCCCTCTGACTAGGACAAATACAGTATATTAAAAAAGAAATTCATTCATAGCAACTGCCATTGACAAATAATAAAGCTATGAAGGAAATCCTACTCTAACACATGCACATATTTGCACTTGACATCCAGACTGACCTTAACTGTGTATAAATGCATATTATTTAGCACTATGTATATTCTGCTATTTCTGCTACATGTTATTATACACTTTACCTTCATGTGTGCCTACATGAGTCCCATCAAATTTCTATTGCTTGCAATAAATTTTTTCTGATTCTTAAATGGGCAACATGCATTGGCCAGTAAACTCATCTTAGAAGAGGTTTATACTTACAGTAACATTATGTAACTTTTTACCTTAAAGTAACAGCTTTTAAATAATTTTGATGGTACAGTGTCTTGTTATTGGGTGAATGTAGTAGTATGGGGCGCTAATCGTAAAGTTGCGCATGCTAAAATAAACAGCAACTTTTCACCACATTTAGCAACAAACCACATTTAAAAAACATATGTGAATTTTTTTAGATTACTTTTGACCAGATTTACAGCAATATTTGTGAACTTTGTAATATTTACTTCTTTTGTAAAGATATGTCAATGTTTAATCTAAATAAAAAATCTAAATCTAAATGTTAAATCTAATCTAATTTGATCATTAGATTTAACATTTAGATTTAACATTTAGTAAATATCACAAAGTTCACAAATATTGCTGTAAAACTGGTCAAAAGTAACATTTCACAAATAAAAAATCACATTCATTTTTTAAGCGTGGTTTGTTGCTAAATGTGGCAAAAAGTTGCTGTTTATTTTAGCATGTGCAACTTTACAATCGGTGCCCCATACTCCAGCCACATTCACACTGCCTTTTCAGGTCGGCTATATTCCGCCTCGCCCCCTGTATGAACGTTACAGAGGCGGAATGGGGGGACAGTTTTGGAGGTAGTAACAGAGCCGCAACAGAGGCTAGACGACGTCTGTGTGTAAGGGTAAGTTGACTGGCAGTGATTATGTGATGGATTTCGAGCAAAATACTTCAACACTCACTTCGTTGTTGTCACTGCCACGATCAGCCCTCCTGACCAAGTCTTGCGTGAACATTCTCCCAGAAAGCAGCTCCCTCTCCATGAGTGAGAGCCAGACAGGGTCCGCTATTGACTGATGGTGGTTATGTAATTATGTAATTTAGAGCAAAAAATGTACGTCACTTTCCAAGGTGCATTGTGCATCACGATCTGCATAACATCACATTATAACAGCATCCATGAGATTATAAACAGACAGTGGATACATACATTTACAGGCAGAAACACGTTAAAAAAACCACATAGATCTCAACGTGATGACATGTACCTACACACCTTATGCTCTTGCAGCACAGGCATGCTGCATGAAATGACACACTGGAGCGGCTTCATGCCTGCGCTGCTTGGTTCAGTGTGAACAAACAAAGGTGGTGTAGAGGCGAGCCTCCGTTGTGGCGATATCGCAGAATCTCAGTCTGAAAAAAGGGCTTCTGTCTCGGCCACTGCTCCCCCCATCACTTGTTTCTGCACCATTAGCTTCAGTGAGAGGGGAGGATCACAGCGTTGCATTCATGTTTACTTCAACATATGAGTTTTCAACACATAACATTGTTATGAGTTTTGTTTGTAGTAAGCACCTACATTACGTCTGACAAACAGTTACAGACCTGGGATTTGTATTTGTCTGACAGTGGTGGGCCAAATAGCACAAAATGCCAATTTGTACACAATGATTTAAAAACTTGCATAGTTTCACCTAGAGTAATAAATATTGATGTTTACTGACACAACTGAGCTTTATACAGCAGCTATTCTGAAAGTAAACTACTCATAATTTTTAAGGGCAATTATCAGTGAAGATCACCTTTTATAAATGATATGTGATGTAAATGTATTACTGAACACTTGACAATTTTGCACACACTTAAACTGAAGTGTACTATTCATCATACATAAATATCTATAACCACCTTCACATTATTATAAGGATCTATGTATATGCAAATCATTAACAAACTTGTTCACATCCCAAAACTAAAACAAAAATCCAAATCATATTTTCACTGCGAGTTATCTGTGTCAAACTTTTAAGCATTTTTAAAATCGTCATTTATCAGTTACAAAACCATTTTTTGTAGATGGCTTCATGACATATTCTTAGATTGTCTCTTAATATTTATTTGTCAGGGATCAGGCACAGTTTCTTAGCTGTACCAATTAACTATAGGCTTATTTACATCTCTATCCCACTCGGGCACTGGGGAGATTAACTGGGAGTGCTGGACCCCCTCGGTGCGAGGCAGCAGGACCTGAGATGTTTGGCATCAGTGAGCTGGACAGCTCAGAATGTCAATGGTGTCAGTAGCCATGACGACCACATCATCTTCTGTGATCTCCATGGGACCTCATTAAAATGGCCAGGTGACTTCCCTCAAAAAGTGACAGCTGGATGTTAGAGTAGCTCCTCACAGTTTGTCAGCTTTAAGGATACAGGGAAGGTGGAAATCGGGGTTGGCGACTTGGCACAGGCAGGAAGCTACCTGGCTAAGCTAAGCAGGTAAGCTGGTAATGTAACATTTTTTAACTTTTTATATATATGCAATGAATATTAACACTTTCAAATAATCCTTCTTGGGGAAATCTACAGTCAAAATAACCCCCCCCCCCCGTAAAGCTCCAAAGATATTTAGCAAGATCTGTGGACCAAATAACGTTTAGATGTGATAGAACTATATATGTACTACATAGAACCAACATTTGGTTGCAAGAAAGTAAAAACAAGCAAAGATAAAATGGATGAAATGACTTCCTGTTATTATTTTGATTACTGTAACGATTCAGCAACAACTACTTATATGAATGATTGTTGCCAAGTATCCTCAGGGTCTCCTGGAGGTTCAGGACAAATTTCAACCCAATCCAGTGAAAAATACGTGATTGGTGAGGTTCAGAATACACATTCAAAGAATCACAAAAATGCTCAATGCCCAAACTTCAAAAATTCCTAATTTAAGAAGTATTTAGAGTACAGCTATAGGATTTTGCAAGGTCCAATGAATGTTAGACATTTGAACAAGAATTTCTATCAAGACAATCCATGATGTGAACTGGAAAGCCCTAGGTGAGTTGGTATGGAATGACCCATTTATGTGAAACTTGCCACTAGGCTGCTCTTTAGGGAGTGTTGAGTCATTTTGACACACTTGTTCACAGAATCTATTTTCCATCACTTCTGATGCCTGTGCAAAGTTTTGAGTTTTCCAGCACCTTCAGGGCCTCAAAAATGTGATTCATTTGAGAGAAAAATACAAATCCCTTGCATTACAATAGGGCCTTTGCGTCACAATAGGGTCTTTGCATTGATGGGTGCTCTAGCCTTGCTTTGTGCAACACTTTAACTGATTCTGTAGTTTTATCTGCAGGTTTATTCATCAGGTCTCCATTGTAATAGAGGTGTCTGACCTCAATGGGGCATATCTAGTTAAAAAAATAAAAAAAATAAAACATACATAGGCCTGAACAATATGTACTGTATTTATACATGGGCAGGACTTATATTGAGTCAGGACTGAGGGACTTTGGTATACTCCACTAATATCTATCCGCCAAGTTTTGTGAAAATTGCATGAAAGGTCAACAGCTTTTGGCCTTACACACCACACAAGCCTCATGTTCACTGGTTCACAACTCACATTCTTCATGACTGACAGAACTGGTTCATGGTTACCACCACTACCTAGTTAGGTGATGCAAATCTAATACAATGCTTTCATTAATGTAATATGTGTATCAATTTGGTTAATAGTATCATTTATTCTCAAACCCTTTGTCATGGTTCTACCAATGAATATAACCACCTGCAGGTACATGAAGGACTGGGCCCAGCACTGATGTTGGTGCTACATACAGTATTACAAAGGTCAGATGAAACAAAGACTTATGAGCTATATTTACATGCTAGTCAAACTGTGAACATGAACTTACACCGCAACTGAACAACAATATTAAGCTAGTGCCTCATTTTTATTATTCAATACAAACATCCCTGTATTGATGCACCCCACCCACCAACCATAATTATCAACCACCTATTCATCCCCATACCATTACTACAACAGCTCAAAAACAAGTTACACCGAAACCCAGAGAATGCAGACAATACTAGATCGATACAACTACAAACTAAAGTCCATTAGAAAACAATCCCAGGCTTTTTACAAAATGATAAGCCAACATGTTCAATGAGTTCAACAAATAACATTAAAGGAATGCTTATATTCTTTTAATGGCATCATCGATTTCTGAAATCTGGTCCTTCAGTTGGTTCCATTGTTCAGGATTCAGGGAGATGCCTACAAGAAATTTGAGACAGACCATTGAAGTGCGTCTTACAGCACAGCTGCAAACTATCCAAAACATCAAACATTCCTTTCTCCAGGTCCTGCTGTAGTTTTGCAGATAAATGTGTTCCATATGTACATCACCACAACTTCAGATGTGATTACCTTTTTTCCCCGGTTTCATCTCTCCATCTTGGTTCATCCAGTACTCTCTGATGTCAATGAGGACTTTACCTTTGAAGTCCCTGACGCTGACGTATCTCATCTTCCCAATCTGTGGGAAGCAAACTCACTGTCAATACACTGAAGGTATCAACCAAAAAATGTCTTTGCAATGGTTAAATACTGCACTAGCCTAACTAACACTGTGCACATTGTGCTGTGCATATTTATATGAGGAGTTTGTGGAATAGTGAATTAAAACAGAACTGAAATATCCTTCTAGTCTTTATTAGTATTATTCTATTATTTCATTACACAAATTTAAAACTGATAACATGCAACACAAAAAGTAGACACAGCACCCTGCAGCTGAGCTGCTAGATAAATTAGGCTCACCAATAATAAGACACTAGAACAGCTACTACTAGTTTGAAAATCGAATAATCATCATCCACTGGTATTTATCCTAGCTCTTATGTATCAAACAGTGCCAGTTGTGCCAAGGTGTCAGAAGATGAATTGCCTTTGTAGTCTTAAGACTAAATATGTGTGAAAGCACATATACATAGACAAAGCAAAGACATACTTAACATACTACTTTAATCAAATCTAGTTTGTTTTCTGGACAAAATGATCCACTGTCTTTGAACAATGTGTTTTTCTCTTTCATTTACTTTCCAAACAGTGTTAGCAGATGTAACTACTTGTCAACCTCCAGCTTGTACTGATGGTCCCATTTTTTAACAAATTTGAAAAAAAACAAAAAAACATACTCATACCTAGCACTTACATATAAAATGTATCTGTTAAATAAAAAATTGTTAGAAGTGCAAAATGGCTGCAAAGACTTGAAACATAATGCTATTTCTGTGGAGTTTATTTTTTCTGAAGTGAAACTACATTATAGCTGTGATACCTACCTGGAACATGTTGTCGTCACCATTACCGCTGGCCTTGGATGAGCCACCTGGCTTGGAACTCTCTCCACTCTTTGGTTTCTTGGCTGGTTTCTCTGGTGCACTTGACTTCTTTCTCTTTGCCTAAAAAACAGACAGCTACTTTTCAAATTCTGGCTCCTCATCATGTCCTTAAAAGAGATGGCACAACCCTGACTCCAGATAGCTGGGATTCAAACCCAGGACCTTAAAAATGTTTGGCCTGCATCTACAAATGCAAGTTAAGACTCTACATGCAACGTGAAAACCACACATAAACAATATCCAGAAAGGCCACAGACTTTGACCCAGGGAAATTTAGTGGGTGTCAAATATAATTTGCGATTTCTGACAAATTGTTGTGTTGATATTATATGGATCTAATCATGGTTATATGTTTGATGAAAACATAAACAAATAAAATCCCTAATCTGAAAAAACAAAACACTGGCACATCTAGGGCTGCCCCCTGAAAGTTGATGAGCCAGTCAGTCGGTGTAGATTACAAAAACAGGATAAAACACAGAAGTTTACAAAAATGCACAGGTCTTACATCTCACTGAGGAATAATACATAAAAGGAACTATAAATATACTTTTATATTAGCTGCTGCTTTAGTTAAAAAAAAAACCTTTAACAGATGAGAGAAGCTGCAATTTAGAGGCACCAAAACCTAATCTCCCCTTGAGCCCCAAAATGTGTAGTGCCGGCCCTGCTCCCACAGCGCTATCAGCAGCTGGCAAGCGAGGCGCTCCGTGGTGAGGTGTGATTTTATAGCTGAACTATGGGCAGGATGCACACTTTTACTTTCTCTCTTGTGTGATGTTTTCACATCACAGATGAGGAAGAAAGGCGTTTAAACGCGAGTCCAAAGCTGCAGGTAAAACATACTCATGTAGGCTGGTTAACATTTTAGTGTGGAGCTAAACTTAAAAAGACAAATGGTTTAATCTTTTTATTGAACATTTATTTTTTTGTCTTGATAGCATGTTTCCTGTTATTATTTTATTACGGATTTGTTGTTCACAATGTAGTATTATCAGGGATAAAATATGGAGCATCCCCTGGATGCATGGAAGGTTGTGTTCACTGTGTCCTTTTGGATTTTAATGCGTCAGAGATGCAGGGATATCACTGCATTTCAAATTTTGGACATCGTGTCCTCCATGCTAAAGAGGAAAAGGACCATCCAGGTTGTGAGCAGTGCCAAGTTTCCAAAGCCAGCATCTGTGATGGAATCGGGGTGCATGAGGGTTCATGACATAGATAACTTGCACATCTGCAGTGTTTCCGTCAGTGTATTGCAAGACCGGCAGCTGGTCCAATGCTGATTCCCTGCCAGGCCATTGTGTTAGTTTTTAAAATGTAGTTGAAGATGTTATATAAAAAGGAGACATATTATGCTTTTTATTTTTCTCCTTTCCCTCAGTTTGTTATACAAGTTCTCGTGCATGGAAAAGGTCTTAAAAGCTAAAAAGGCCATAGTCCGAGCCAAGCTCTTCTCTCCAACAGAAAACACGGCTCCTGAAGTGCCTGAAACGCCTCGTCAATATAGTAGTCCTGCCTTTAATTATGTGACATCACACTACGCCACCAAAGTCACATAACACCACATTGATGTCTAAGGATAGTTTGGCATGTAAGAATTAATTCAGCATATTTTAAATGGGGTACCATAGTGTTTCAACATTTTTAAGCGTGAAGCCACACTGTATTTTTCATAGGTCCAGGGCCAGTACAAGGCCAAGCACGGGAGCTGCTCTGTTGTTGGCTGCAAGAATCAGCACAAACATCTACACCTACTCCAATCTGAGGATGTCAGGGCCGAGTGGATTAACTCTATTTTGGATGGAATTATGTCAGACATGGCCTCACGATGGCTGGAAAAACATTTAATTGTGTGTGTGTGTGTGTGTGTTATATTTGTGAACGGCTCAGGTATTTTACCAGCTCAAAGATGAGCAGATTTTTCCACTGTGGTGCGGTGATGAAGTGTTTGGTTTAGAAGTGGTTCTTGTGGTGATATTCATGATAGACATGAAGCTAACTGGGAGCTAAGAGCTGACAAGAGACACTGTTAGCGGTGCCGGCTGAAGAAGGCGTGTGTGAGCTAACCAATCAGAGCAGACTGGGCTTTTGGGGTATAGGTATGGAAAAAACATAGAATACAGATTTGAGGGGGAGACAGGTGCTTGTTACGAGATGGTCACAGTCACGAGTCGTCACTGCGGCCCACTCGCAGGCGGTACGGGCCCAGCCTGGCCCTACTCTGGAGCAGGTCCATCGACGGCACGCCGCCAGTGCATGCCGCCAGTGCATGCCGCCACGTATAACGCTGAATGTTAAATATTAGCACACCGTAGCCTCAGTTTGTGCCTCTTAGAGAGCTGGTGGTAACATAGTGTTAGCAAGATTTATTTAGATATATTCCTTATCTGCAGCAGTGAGACAACACATGGAGTGATAACTAAATAAGATATTAAGGGCTGTGACAGATAAACTGAGGAGAAGTCCGCCCAGTCAATAAATTCTGTGAAGATTTTTCAGTGCACCATCATTTCTTTGTATGATCCCAGTTTTTTGTTTTTAGTTATAATCTATAGTTTTACTGACTAAATAGCTGAATACATCTTCATCTCATCACTTTAATTAGTAGAAATATTCTATGCTGTTGTGGACAAGTCCTTAGAAAATTAGTTTCTCGTCCATGAGGGCCACCGTAGCTGTGTTTCAATCTAGAACCTCACCGCTAGATGCTGCTTAATACTCCAAAAGCTATACACTGGACCCACTTATTGTCATCACTTGGCTGCCGGGCCCAACAACTTTTCTTGTGGAAACCTTGCATCTGTGAAGGCACCATTAGAGCCTGTGTTCACATAACAGTTGAGGGCCAGCGTCTTTTTTCCAGTGGTTTCTAATGAGGAGCTGTAAGCTGCCGCCTAGAGAAAAAGCACTGCTCCCAGTGTCTTTTTTCAGAGGGCTCTTTTTTGTGCAGCCACTCAAAGAGCTTTTAGTTGAAAAATCTCAACTTTTCAGAAAGGCGCTGGGGTCGTTACCGTCGCTCTCTCAGCCCACAAATAATATAATG
Organism: Pagrus pagrus; assembly: GCF_965226575.1. Taxonomy (NCBI): domain Eukaryota; kingdom Metazoa; phylum Chordata; class Actinopteri; order Spariformes; family Sparidae; genus Pagrus; species Pagrus pagrus. Next base: position 29,484,100 of record NC_140192.1, read on the forward strand.
CATTGATCAGGCCTCGTCACCCAGTGCCCTGGTAATTCAGAAATTCTAGGACAAGCTTGTTCTGGCTGTGTCTGTCTATCTTTATTCTATCTTTATCAGATAGCAATAATCATTTACAGAGACACAAAAGCCATTTGTGGGAGCACATTGCACACTGAATTAATCAAGGAGTATGGTCAAGACCTGCTCAATTTGTAAAGTGTCATGAGATGACTTTTATCGTTAATTGGCAATATACAAATAAATAATTGAATGATTGATTGATTAATTAACTGAATGTTGCTGGTGAGTGTTGTGCTTTTATCACCCTACCCACTGTAAGCTTGCTATGTGGTCAGCCCTCTGTTACCACAGCATTAGCAGATGTTTGTCAACCAAAACCAACTTGCAGCATTTTTTCTCTCATCACACAAGAGCTTCATACCAACACTCCCAAGTGCACCGCCAACGCTGTGAAAAATGCTATCTGGCCACTGGAAGGTGGAAAGGGACATACAGGATTTTGAGCAACATTTACTGCCATTTTACTGTGCTTTTCAGAGACGTCCCTGCTTATTCCAGCAAGACAATGCCGAGCCACATTCTGCGCGTTACAACAGTGTGACTTCATAGTAATAGAGTGCAGGTATTAGGCTGACCTATATATATATATATATATATATATATATATATATATACACACACACACATATATATACATATACATATATATAACATGGGTAATGTCAAATCAGAAGTTGGCATCAGAGCACAAACCTTGGTCTCCACTTCACTGTCGGAGTCACTTCCGGATGTGGAAGACAGCACTTCCTTTGATTTTGGCATTCTGTTGAGACAGGGATCAAATGTCAGACCTTTACTTTACTGCAAAATCAGAGATCATTTAAAAAAAACATTCAGAGAGACATGCACATGGGCAGGCGGTGATCCGATAAATTACCTCCAGTGATGTTATTCAGTAGCTAAGCTGCATGTTGTTAATGCAGGCTATACGTTTTGATTAGGAAGAGGAAAGCGCGGAATAAAAATGCCGATATCTCTGGTTCTGCTGGATTGATTTCAATCATTTGTTTTTAAACTGTCCATTAAGAGTCCAACAGTGCTATAGGATCGAGTGCTTTTCAAAACCTGACCTACATTCTCCACTTGCACAATGTAGTGTGACGTATATTCACTTTATGAACTGCATGCCCTTTTTCTTTGGGTGTCAACTCTACAGGACATGTCTTTGGGACAGCCGAGTTGTTGTCCAGCAGACTACCAGGGCTACAAAAATCTCTGTCAGTGTAACTGACACGTTTTTATTCCCTAACTGTATGTTCAGAGGTTGTCTAGCGTTAATGGGTTGTGCTTGTGTTTTTCTAGCGGTTGGTTTATCAAAACAAACAGCCAGCAGTGGAGCTGATGCACCAGATTGTGAGCCGTAGTTTCCCCACCAGCAAACACACAGACACTTTGACTGTTACAGCTGCAGTGTCTCTGGGCTCAGTGGGTGAAGCAGACAACCCGGGTGGCAAAGCAGTTGCAGGGCCGTCCTGCTAGCTCCACCTAATGAGCCTCGAGACAATCTTGCAGCGAAGAGTGGCTCTGGAAGAGGAGTGACCCTGACACGAGCAGCAGAAGATCAGGGCAGAGGCCGATGAGGTTGGTGTGTCTGTGACGAGGTCACAGAGTTACCACAGCTCAAACACCGCTGATAACAGACATTACCAAGGCGTGTAGGCTGACAGTTTGATAAAACTAAAAGAACACAACCAACGAAGCCAACCAATCAGAGGTGGAGTAGGGCGTGTCTTATGAGAACTCACTGGGACCCATTATACAGGGAGTCTGTCTTCTTGAGCAGTATGATTGTGCCCTCTGCTGTTCAAACAGAACAACACTATGACAAGGAAGGACAGTAGAATGCATTTATACTGTTTCCCTTGTTAGACCCCCGAACTTTACGAGCAAAATAACCATGTGGTATGTTTTGCTAGATGTTGTCACAGCACCACGATATTGCGGCTTTATCAAAGCGATGTTGTGGAATTCGGCCGACTGTTACATCCCTACTTTTCACAATTTGCTTTGTATATATTGTTAATAGTTTTCCATTTGTTTTTGTATATAGCGTGGATCCAAAGTTTTAAAAACACTATATAGAAAAACAATTTGTAAAGCATTAACATCAAATACAAAGTGAACTGTGAAAAAAGTATTTCAACGAAGTTAGGGATGAAAAAACACCAAGATCACTATAGACCTGTACTTTGGATAGACAGGTTACTCGTAGTGAGGTTAGCTAGCCACATGCTAACATTAGGTTGCTATGAGTCGTTTTTTCACGCCAGATGAAGCGAGCAGTAAAACGCTGACCTCACACGACATTGGGCCGTAGGAGAATTATCCACAATGCATCTCAGTCACTGTGTGACATCACTGCTAATCATCAGATTACATGAAGCTTCAACTTGAGCCACAAAATACTTTTTTCACTTATGCAATAGTACTCAACAAGACCTGTAACAGAAAACATTACAAAATGCTTGTGTGCACACAACAAATGTGATAAAAGATATACAGCTGTTCTCTGAATGGATCTTTTCACAGTTAGTATGGAAGGAGGAATGATTACAGCGACCAATTAAGATAGACCAGAAAAATATATAATTTGGACAGGACAGCAGGTAGGTCACACAACTGTCATGCTTCTGCAATAAAATGTGCCAGTTCTGTACAGAGGATCAAGCCACTGGCAAATTACAGGCGCTGGTTCAGTAACAGACAATGATGTTCTGTGAAAAAATCAAAACATCACTGTCATCATCAACTAGCTTAATAAAGTTGTATTATACTAGCTATATTAAAATTGTATATGCATCCTACTAATTCAGTCTCCCTATTATGCTGTTACAGTGAGGGGTTGTTGTGTGCTGGTGTGTGTGTGTGTGTGTGTGTGTGTTTGGGGGGGCGGGGGCAGTCATTCTAGTAGTTTATAAAAGTAGCAGATTGTCGCTATTAGCTGCTACAGACACCTATTAGCTTGGAAAAAAATCAATTTTTAGTCGTCACAAGGAATAAAAACTGTGAGCCAAGCTGCTGTCACAGTGTCTCACTACACAACACTTAATGGGGGGACCATGTGCGCAACACAACGGCTTACTCGGGCTCGACCTACTACTGGACTCGGTGGAGACACTCGCACAGTCGGTGCTGGTCTTCCACACGAGCAGCAGCTCTTTTTAAACGAGCCTAATGTGTTGGGGCGTTCAGCGCTTCAGACTGCACCACATACTGCGTACGACTTCAGGAAGTGTCACCCTGAAATTCAAGACGCTGTCATAGAGGTGAAGGACCAAAGGACGCGTTGTTGTTGCACTGTAATGATATAAGATTGTGTTTGTATACAAGCACAGATGTTAGCTAGCTGGCTTTGTTTAATGCTATCTGGGTAGTTAGCCACAGTAGCTAACATTAGCAGGGATGGAGCCCCGTCGCACATGTATACTGGCTCGTTAACATAAAGAATTAACTCGTGTAGCCAGTTCATTCTCAGAACACAGCTGCGCAGTAAAACACCGATCTGTTCTATTAAACCAAAATTCTTCACAAAGACGTTCTGGCATGTTCTTTTCGATCTGTTAATGCTTACATGATATGATGTAGTAGAGCGGATCTCTTGACAGGAAGCGGAATGTAGCGGTGTTTCCGGTGTGTGTTCTGCCTCCTCCCTGCCGACTACACTGGACCGGTTCCAAACCGCTCCTTAAACACTCCCACTCCGGACACATTCAAGTGCTTGTGGCTGTGGGTCCAACTTCCTCCCAGATGAAATGTTTGTAATTCATTGAATTATTATATTAGCAAAATATTACATCCATTAAATTGAAAAGGCTTGAAAGATTGCCCTCCTGTCACACTTTTCAGGTTTCAGATTTGAAATCATAACTTAGACTTAGACTTTTCTTTATTGTCATTCAGAAGTACACCTCACAGTGCAGATCAGAACGACATTTCGTTGCATTAGGCTCAATGAGTTCCATTGAAAATTTTAATTAAAAAATAAAAACAGAAATTGGCAAAACAATTGGACTGTTTAGATAATTCAGATTTACTCCTTTTAGTTAGCAGACCTCTAAACTAGGGTGACCAGATCCCAACAAACCAAATGTGGGACAAAGAGTATGTTTGTGTGGGACAATGTGGGACACATTACCTATGCTGAGCAAGTACTAACGGCTGCGACACGGGTTGGACGGTCCAGCCCCGCCCACATTGGGTCCAGCCCCGCCCACATCCAGTATCTTAATCGTGCTTCGTTCAGGACAGTGGGGATTTCGGACTTGTATGAAACTTGCTGCATTTACGACACCTGCGAACTGTAGGACTTCGTAATTTTAGAAAAAATAAATTATAATGTCTATTTATTTTTCAACAGTTTTTGCCATCCCTATATCTACAACAATACTTTGACATAAAAAATAAATTTAACTTAAAGCTGGGGTCTGTAAGTTGGAAAAACTGTCAAGCCCAGGCCAGATTTGAAAGTATCCAGCCAGTAAACTCAGCTCAGGCCTCTCTCCAAATCCGCTCCCCGCAAACCATGAACGCGCACGTCCGACAACTGCCGAATACCACTGACGGAGTTCGAGTCCTCACAAGCAGTGAGGAGGAGAGTACCAGTGCATCGTTTTCATCACAACATCTAATGACAAGTAGCTACCTCATGTCTCATTCACCTGTAAGTAAACACCTAATATTATCATATTAAACGGAAACAACCAACATAGCCATTGCTATCACTGATAGCTGTCAAGCAAGCTTTGTTAGCATTCAGACATCGTTTTTAAAGTGTGTTTTGATGTTGTAACTCAGTGCTGGTTAGCTAGCAGCAGCTGGCTATGGTAACATTAGATGTGGCAAAGCCAAAACATCAAGATTAGTGGTGGGCCTGCTACATCATAATTTTTTCCTGATAAACACCACCTACAACTATTTGTGTTTGTACAGTATATTGACCAGGCATGTAACTTGGACACACAATAATCAGAATCACATTTTTTGCCAAGTAGCTTTTCAGCATTTGAATTTGTGTTTTGGTGCATAACAATAAACACAGTAAGTAGTAACATGTAAAGAAAGATAAAGGGCTGGTACTTAATATTATAACAACTGGGACATCTGTAAAGTTTTGTCCAGGAATGTCTAAAGTATTGACCATTGAAAGTGTATATGTTCACAGTATGCTGAGGACAGTCGAGCTCTGTTCCATAAAAATATCTAATCATGTTGCTCATCTGTTGCTTTACAGGCCAGAAATCAAGGACTATGTTTGGAGAAATCACATCAAGTGCTGAACTCTGCCTAACACCTATTTATTTGCTGTTCTGTATTTACTCCTTGTTTTGCATTATCTCTAACTTGTTTGAATAAAGTCTTGAAAATGATAAATGCCTTTTCTTTACACTTCCAGCATACACTATTTTTTGTTTAGATTCTTTAGTGTGCACTTTTTGTTCTCAGATGTTGAACTACTGTTAAAAATATGTTTATTTTTTGTGTATTTATTATTGAACAGGTTTATTCATTTGCACATATTGTTATATTGTTTGGATTATCATTGTTTAAATAAATGTGCAATTCTATGGACATGAGGTCTTTTCTCCTGGGGATGGGGTGCTATCAGTAAAGCTTGCCGAGGGCACCAAATGGTCTAGGACCGCCCCTGGTCATCTATAAAACTAAATGGAAAATCTATAATTAGATCAGCCAAAAAAAGACAAATGCATTTACATTTTGTAATATACATAGGCCTACATCATTATTTGCCTCTCTACTTGCTCTCTATATCACTATTACTACAATGACTCCTTTTCATCTTCAAGTGGACGTCATGGAGGTAATAAAAGCACACACAGGTCCAGTAACAGGTATTGTTTACTAGTACACAGAGAACTTCCACTCAGCCCTTGAGAGGGCAAACCATGAGGAATACCTATTAACAAAGTACAACAGACCGCTGTAATCAAGTAAGAGACTCATATTTTCATAATTTAGCAGGTAGTCCAACTTCCTCTCTGACTTTCCTCCAAGCACTCTTCTTTATTGTCCGGTCTCTGTATGCGTGTACAGCGGTATGGTGGTACAGAGCTCGGGGAGCAGACCCAGCTCAGAAGGACACAACAAGCGAGAAAAGCCAGCTTCTATTGTTGTGCTAACTGGGGCTAATGCTCCGTGCTCGGGGGGCCTGGACCTTCTGGGCGGGGCTGGACCGTCCACCTTCCCGCAGGCTGCAGCCATTACCTTCTCATGCTGAGAGGGAGTCTAACATTTTGATATAATGTATATCTAACTTAAAAAATGAACATTTCTATTACATCCCTTAGCTCTTAGTACAGCCAAAAAAGAAAGGTACAGTACATTTAGTTCAAGGAACTTTAATGGAGCATTTAAAGTGTTCATATACACTTTGTCCATCCATAAACAGTTTTCACTCAGTGTTTTATCTGCTCTTACACTTAAAGCAACCCTGCCTATATTTACTCAACAACAAATATGAACACATGGCTGTGACTGTGCTTTCCAAACAACATACTATTTATTCAGACTTTTCTAGTAGAACCATATACTAAGGTAAACCTTAAACTTAACCAAAGCAGCAGGCATTGCTTACTTCAAGCCTTTCAATTCATCCTCCTAACACAACAACTGCATTTCACTTAAAATTAGGCACAATGAAACATATCTGATAAAATAAAATCATATTAATACAAATCAAAACCAGCCAGGAGGGAACAAAAATACATTTCAGTAAATCTTTTCAGTTTTGTCCATCACAGCAACAACTGCAGGGAGGCCCACTGCACTTTCAGCACCACGGAGAACAGCTGCACGGCTGGAACACAACAATAGCACCTTATTAAAATCTAGCTCCACATTTGAGGCCCACAATATTCTATTCTACATTCTAAAGAAAGTTCATCTTACCTTACTTGCTCTTCTTGACTTTATACTTTTTGCTTGAGCGCGCAGCTTCCAACATGGCCTTCTCCTTGAGTGCATAGGCATAAAAGTCCTTACAACTGTATCCAAAGTTGTTCTTGACTTGAATTTCAGACTTGATAAGCTCCACAGAGCACCTGTTGCGTTGGTCAGTCCAGGCTGCTGTCATGAGTGAAAATACTCTTTCTACAGAAGCATTAGTTATGGGGATGCTGAAGAGAAAGGATGCAACAGCAGTCATATTTGGGGTCTTTGTGCCTTGGAGCAAGATCGACCACTTCTCCAGAACAGAAGCTCTTCTCTCCATAATTTCCTGCTGGCGTGGCAAAGTCACACAGTACTCTTCATACAGTTCATCCATGTCCAGTTTCTCCCTTATCTGGAGGACCTCCACTGCATCACAGAGATGGGAGAATGTGAACTTGCTCTTCAGTGCCAAGCTTGCAACATTCTTTTGGTAGTTGTTGTCTGAGAAGTCATACCACTTCTCAAGGTAGTTGAGTGCAGCCTGGTAGAAACTGGAAAGATCATCTTTGATTGCTGCTGCCTTTTGGTCTGGAAGCTGTTGGAGGATAGCACTGGTCTCCATGCCAAAGAAGGAATCCCTCTGTCGTTGTTGGAGCTTTGTCTTGAGAGTGGACATGAGCTCATATAGCTCACAGACAGTCCCATCCTCCGCCTCCAACAGCAGCACAGCATCATGGAAGATCTTCAGCACATTATTGAGGAAGGACAGGTAGACCTGTAGCTCAAGGGGTTGCCCTTCACCATCCTGATCCTTCTTAAATAGCTGCCACAGTGACTTTGGGCACTGATCCTCTCCCAGTGACAAGAAATAGCTCTTGATAGCAGCCCAGTTGTCATGTAGCCTCTTGACAGCAGGCCACAAACTTAACCATCTTGTAGGTACGTGTCTCAGTACAACCTGATAATCTTCTTCCACAAATGCAAACACTGCCTTTAATTCTTCTGTGCGTTTTGAGGATACCGAAAAGTGACTGAATATTTTGTTCACTATGGACTCAATGTCAATGTCCAATCTGTCTCCAGCATGTTTTGCACAGTTGTGTACTACATGAGCCATACAGTTTGCCTTTATGATGCCACTGTTGTCTGCTTTCAGCTTCTGGTAAACGGAATTGTTTTTGCCGTAATTTACACTTGCATTATCGGCAGTGTATGCTGAAATCATGTCCAGTCGCAGGTCGTTTTCTTTTAACTTGTTTATAATCTGGCGGTGTATGGTAGCAGATGACTCATCGCTGTCCTCATAAAAGTCAAGGATCTTGCTTTTCAAACCCAACTCTGGGGTCCAATATCTGAGGGACAGCGGGAAAAGTTTCGTAGTGCCGTGATTAGAAGCATCTGAGGCCACTGAAAAAAATGGCGTGTGTGTGTTTTTGTCACTTTGGAGCTGAACTATTGGTGTTTTTAATTCTCTCAAACAAGTCTCTACAGAGGCAGGTGCAAGCACATCTGTAACTATGGACGCCGCTTTTGTGCGACCACAGGACATTTTTTTTGCGATCTCTGAGTCTGGAAAAATGACCGGTGCTAGCTTATTACCACAGTCTTCTGATCTGTATGACTGAGAGTGCTGCACGGTGTGGTAAACGTTGCTTATTTCCGCTGCTGTTACCTTATCTGTCTGGCAGCAGTCGTCTTTGTGTTTCAGCAGGAATACATCCATAGATCGGGTTTTCTCTTTCTGAGCCACACGTTTCTTGTGAGTGTCACATATACTGTGTCGCTTGACATCGTATTCCCCGCCATGTGAAACAGAAAAATAACTCTGGCAAAGTTCGCAGAAAACTCGCTGTGAATCGCCTTGCACCGGTTTCACCCAGTGATATATAGTTTCCCAGTCTTTGTTGTAGCTGCATCTCCTCTTTTTTGTTGTAGTTTCCATCATTTTCCGCCAAAATCCATGCCTGTTTGTGCTCCGATCGAGTAGTGAGTCGAGACTGTTTTTAGCATAGCAACGTTGCGCGTGCGTAGCAACAACACGCTAACTCCACTTGACCCAACGTGTGCCCAGTTTGATTGACAGCATCAGCATCAAACAAACAGCCCCGTAATGACGGTAATGACAGCCTTCTCTGTTTTCTACGCAGCCATTGGATAAAAGCCAGACGTAAATAAAAAAACTACAGCTGCCAATCAAATTGCGGGACATCATCTCAATATGCGGGACGCGGAAAAAGTGATGAAAATGCTGTGCAGTCCCGCACAAAGCGGGACATCTGGTCACCCTACTCTAAACTGTGTTTGGTTGTGTTTCCCTGCTGGAAAAACCAGCATAGACCAGCATAATTTCCATGCTGGTCTATGCTGGTGGACCAGCTTCATCATGCTGCAGCTGATGAAGCTGGTCCACCAGCAAGGTCTCATCAATGATGCTGGTCCACCAGCAAGGTCACATTAATGATGCTGGTCCACCAGCAAGGTCTCATTAATGATGCTGGTCCACCAGCAAGGTCTCATCAATGATGCTGGTCCACCAGCAAGGTCTCATTAATGATGCTGGTCCACCAGCAAGGTCACATTAATGATGCTGGTCCACACTCTAAACATGAATGTGTTAAAACCAACACAACCTGTGTTGAATTTTAACACATCAATGAGTTCTATTTGGGACAACACAAGATGTGTTAATTTTGACACAATTGATGTGTCAATATATTGACACATCAATTGTGTCAATATATTGACACAAGGATGTGTATTAATGTGTCACTTTTAACACAGTTATGTGTTATTATAAAAAATGTATTTACACATTAGTGTGTTGCTCAAAATTACACAGTTATCCAACACAAGCATGTGTTATTAAATATGAAAAGATGAAAATACAAAGTTGATGTTTACTTTTACATGTTTTATTTTTTCAACATCACATGTATCAACATGCTGACATTTTATGTTGCCTTAATCAGAACTTAAACATTAACATTTTTAAACCTCTTGAGTTCATCCTTCCTTTCTCCCTCCTCACTCCTTTCCTCCATCCTTCCCTCAATCCCTCCCACCTCCCTCTCTCCCCCCCTTCTCTCTCCCTCCCTCCTCCCCGACCCAAAGGAGGACAACAGGTGGGTTAAAAATATGGTCAGTTACTCATTTACAGGAAAAGCATTGGAAAAAAGTAAAAAAAATACCTTAATCAAGGCTTAATATCAAACTTTGTTTTTTTAAATATGGTTAGTCACTCATTAACAGGAGAACCTTAAATAACTTTGTATCGAGGACTAACATAGACTTTGTTTCCTTTGAAAGGTTTCTGAAAGTCAAGTGGTCGAAAGTCCAACAAATCATCTGGAATTCGCACCACTTTGAACTCCTCACTTTTTTCCACAGAAAATGCATAGAAATGGTCATCAAAAAAATCAACATGCACAACATTCACAAACGCTAGAAGTGTGCCTTTGTCTGCCTGAGGGAACAGATGAACAATTTCTCCAAAGACTGGGTCATCATATTTTTCTGTTATAACAACAGTCCCTGTCCTGTATGTCTGTCCCCACACACTAACGCTATGAGAAACACACATACTCTCTGAAAAGTCACAATCAAGAACTGACCTCAGGTTATCAATCAGTTGTTCACCTTTGGGTAAAGATCTCAGAAAAACTGGAAATGCATTTGGAACACACATTTTGTTGCCAAGTGGTTGGCCAAACCTCCACCAATGCATTTGTTGAACCTGGTTTTTGTACGCCAGAGTCTTCGACACATTTTTAAAATTGCACACAACATGTGCCTGTCTCTTGAGTGGGTTGTGCTTCGCCTCGAACCTCATGCACCAAAGTCTGGACAATGGCCCAAATTGGACCATCATACTAGGGTAGTGGACCATAAAATGGTGTTTAGGGATGAGTTTTTTTCCTGGATAGAGTTCTTTGAACAGCCTATGGTGGTCTGTGATGAGCTGTTTTAAATATACAGCAAGGCCAGTGCTTACAACAGGAGCAAAAATTATGCTGCATATTTCACGTAACAATATAAACAGTTGCCAGTGTAGACTCTCTGGATTAACCAAGTCTCCAAGAAGAAAAGGCAAGTTCTGTATCAGACACCACATTTGTGCTGCAGTCTGTCTGACAGCAGTCTCAGATGTCCTCAAATTTAGGATGATGCTGGGTTTGTTTTTTTCGTTTAAATACCCATAGTCAAAGTTCGTTATTCTTTCATTTAACTGTTCCAGGCACAACAGTTTTTCATCATAAATGTAGTGTCTGAGTAAAAGTTTTACCTCTAAAGGTGCAACTCCCTCAAGAACATCGTGCATTATGTCAACACCCACATTTTCTGTGACATGAAAATACTTCAAAGTATTCAAACATGAATCCCCTTTTATTCCTGTCATAGATCCATCGTTTAAAGTAACATGCTGCTGGTAATTCTCTCTGTTTCGCCTTTCAAACTCACCTTCATCAAAAACCATTTGTGACATATTTTTATCAACAAGGCAAAGATGGCAGAACTTGTTAGCAGAAAAGCTTTCCAAATAGCCACACAATGAATGACATGCTAGGTTGTCACCTGTAAACAGGCACACCGTTCCATACAACAAATGCAATTCTCCTTTCATCTCAATCTCGATCCCATGACATTCCAACAATCTTATATCATCCAACAGTGGTTCAAATATCTTCCCAAAACCATATGTTTCTCTGTCAATGGAATTGAAAAGAAGGCAGAGATGGATATTAGCCAGGCCTGAATTGAATTTGGGTGGTAAGTTTCTTAAAGAGAAATAAACGGCACCCATTTTATGAATTTTGGTTTTTGAACCCAGAGGATTTGTGGTTTCCAGATCGTCAAAATATAGCTGAATCTGAAGGGCACTTGGATGCTTTTTGTAGAAGTCATGTCCGGCAAAATGAGCACCATCACAGTAGTCACGCATCTTTCCATCTGTACTCTTATGAGAGTCCAAATATAAGGTCTGCATTTTCTCATTACAGAAGATAAATTTCAGTGTCTCAAATATGGAAATATACTGAAAAGTATTAGCCGTTAGTGATTGTTTGACTAACCCACCTCTTCTAGTGGTGTCAGCTCTATGGCCTAGGAAGAGCTCTGTTGGCTTCACAAGTGATAATTCACTTTCAAAATATTTAGTCATTTTATAGGGGTTATCCAAATCATCAAAAACATTTCGAGCACTTTCAAAGTCTTTCATTAATGAGACAACATGCTCATTGTCTTGTGGTACTGACAAAGTTCTCAGCAATGAAGTTGTAGATTGTTGAAGGCTATCTATTGTTCTGTCCAATAGTTCTTTAGTGCAAGTAACACTCCTGTGAACATCACTTAAAGTTGCATTTGAAGCAGAGTACATTTGCGCCACAAAGGTAGCTGCATAGCTACTTAGTGGAGGACCGTTGTACTCAGATGAAGACATGTCTGACTCTTCATCAGTAGCCCCATCAGATACTGCAGTGTCTGGTATTAGAACAGTTTCTTCAGTGTTGGTGGCTGTATTGTGATCTGAAGTGTGGTCAGACAAACTGCTCGTGTCCCCAGATGAATGCTCTCTTGAAAGATGCTTTGAGAATGAATTAAGATTATGATAAGTACGCTGGCAGCCATTTTGACTGCAGACAAGGGTACAGTTCTGACCGTCAGAAAAAGAATGCACTACACGGAGATGCCAGCGAAGTTTCCTGGTCTCACCAAGAACTGGCTTTTTGCATACAGGGCAAAGATACACACTGACGTTTTTAAGCCAAAGTCTGGAGTTTTCCCAGGAGCTCCAACACTTTGGGCCGTCTCACAGTCTTTGACACTTGTAAGTCATAAATGTGTTCGAAAAAGAGAAAAACTGATGCAAGCTGAGCAGGATAGGCAACGTTGCATACCCAGTAAAACTTGAAGAGCTTGTCCAACGCACAGGTTAAGCTGTCATCATGCAGTGGAACTGTGACTCTGTCGTTTCTGGCAACGATGACATACTGTCGTGCTGTGTTCGTCAGATGGCTGATGCAGACAAGCTCTGGCTGTGTCCTTGAAGATCCCTCATCAAAACTGCAAAGGGAGGAGATGCTGGTCCCATGCTGTAAAAAAGGAAAATGTACAAATTTATTATAGACATCATCCTGAGCTGGAGCCTATTTGTTATGTGCTTTCATGTTGCACACATATACAACATACCGGCACGAAGTTGATGAGGAAGGAAATGGCCGACTTCACACTGCAACGGGTTGAGGCTGATCCCCTTCCTGACGCAGTTGGTGGAAGCAGGTGGGTCAGAATCTGTAATGTACTGTAGCATACTTGATCTATTTGAAGGACATAAGCAAATGGTTTTGTCAAATTATGCTTACACAAAAACTAGGAGCAAAGCATTCATAAAATGTAAATTGTTTACCATCATTCTGGTCTCCAGCCTGATCAAGTAAGGAGGACACGACTCCCTTCTCCAGAGCAGCAATCTTCCTCAGTTTGGGGATGAATGATGACTCCCACCTCCTTATGAACAGCTCTGCCTTCCCCTCAAACATTTTAACAAACTCTGCATCCAGCTGATAGAGGAAACAAGAGAAGGCATGTTTAATTGTATAGTGCATTTTTCAAACAGTTTGTCTCAGAGGTCTTCGACAGTATCATTACATCCTCTGTCCTTACACTCACATCAACTGTGGAAAATCTCCCAAGGAAACCATTAACAGGGAAAAACCAGGAAAAACCTCAGAGTGGGCAACAGAGGAGAGATCCCTCACCCAGAAAAGGCAGATTTGACATAGATGTTGTTTACACACAACACAGTTTACAACATGGAATAATATTGATGCACCAATCGCAAGAACTGTGTTAGTTACACCTTAAAATTCTGCTTTCAAGCTTGATTTACAAGAAAAGGAAAGAACTTTAGAAAAAACAAAAAAACAAGCACATATCAGTGAATACCCGGGATAAGGGGAAAAAAAAATAAAAATGTCTCACCAGACTCGGGATGTCTATGAAACGAGGGTACTCTTGGATAATGTCTGCAACAGTTGGAGACTGGGTGCTGATCCAATTTCTGCGATGGCTGAAAGTTTTTTCCATCGCAGTCTTTATTGGCCCCATGTTCTCTGGTGATGGCTTCATCCTTTTGATGACGAACAACCATTCACTTAGGTCTTTATCGTCTAATGGCTGCGCTGTGGATGGCTGCGCCAACGCTGCACTACAAGCCCATTTTCTCCTGTGGTAGCGTCGCTGGCCCTCTTCTAGGCTCCGTCTGATATTTCGTAGCCTCATTTCTATGAATCCCGTATGTGACAAAGGGTCATAGAAATGTTCCTATAAAAAAGTGTATGTTTCAATATGAATGAGTACTCAGGGCCATCTATGGTGAGATTTCATTATTCCCTCATACAAACAAGAAATCCAAAGTGTTTGTCATGTAGTGAAGTTACAAAGCAGAAAATTAATACTGACTGACCTAAGCCACCATAAAGGAAACAAATGAGAGATTATACTTTGTCACTTTTAAATCAATACTTACAAATCCTTCACCTTCTCCAAAGACCATCACTTTCAGCGAAGGGAAGAGTGTCGTCAACAATTTTGCCAAAAGCAGTTTCTCTGGTCCAGAGGGATAACTGTAGAGCAAAACAAATGATTAAACGACAAGCCCATCACCACTGGACATTTACTTACATATTTCATGTACAGATGATCCAATGGAGTTTTTACGTCCACCTGAATCAGAAGAACAAAACAGGAAACTAATCTACATCAAAAGAATGAATATCTATAACTTACAATCCATGCTTCTCGACAAGGTCACTGACACTTATGTTTACGAGCTTTCTTCTGGTGCTGGTGGACAGCATCCCTGTCTGCTCATATTCTTTGAGGATGTCTTGAGCCTTCTTTTCGATAAGAGATTTGAGCTGTTCAGCCAGGTCCTTCTATAAAACACAAGAAGAAATATGCCCCTTAGCAAGTTGGTGGGGTGTGGTTGGGGGGGGATGGGGAGTTATGCTGTCATTAAAAGGCCACCAGTCAAACCTCAAACTGTAGGAAACAATGTGTAAAAAGTGATGAAAACATGACATTTCTGTTAGTTTCACTCAACTGCTTTTAAAAAGATGAATGTAAACAATTTTGACAATCAAGCAAAATAATCACAATCAGGCAATTACTTAATTGTGACAGGCCTAATTGGTGACAAACATGGGCAACAATATACTATACAATATACTGTTTGGACAATAAAACACCAGTGTTAATGATGCTGATTAAGATTCTGTTCCATTCATGCCAAACACTGCTGCTATTGTGCATGATAGCTTACTGGCATCACTATATTCACTGGTTGAACCTGTGTTAACCCCATGTTATATAAATATATCCATCAAAAAAAAGTCTATCTATTCATCTGGAATGTTGTGTCAACAGGAATGTTCTAAAATTTGCCATCATATGAGATCCCTCAAAATACTCACATTTTCACTGTCAGCATGTGGTGCTGCACACTCCACCAACTCCAAATGGATCACTGTGGATACCCATACTTGGAATCTGTCATAATCCTTAATATCTATGCTACTGTCACAGTCAATGTAGTCTTTGAAGTCACTGTTGTAGTGTAGAAATCTTTGTAATTCCACCGGGTGAGAAAACTCTGAGTGACAGGCCTGTAAAAGCTGTGACGCACTGTAAACAGAAAAAACTTTTTTGTATTTTTCAGTGCCATCTTTGTATACTGAAACGAGCACTTTCTTGACTGTTGGTCCAGGGTCCGGCGGCTGGCTAGGTTCTTTTTCTAGCAGCTCCATTTTGACTGGAGAGAAGAAAGAAAGAGAAAGACAGAGGGGGGTTAGTGCAAATGTAAGGACAAACTTAATAGTAACATTAAGAAATCCAGCACAAGCTTAATTACATTGCAAATAAAAGTATTAAACACTACAGAAAAAATACAACATTTGGTAGTTTTGATAAAAAAAAAATAAAAAAAAACTGAGGTTGACTGAAAGATCTGTACAAAGAAAATCTGAAAAAAAAAAAAAAATTTTAACAGATACATATTAAGAGCAGTTGTTTGTAGAAGACATTTATGTCCCCAAGTGCCTAAATGGGTGCCTTTTTGGCCCATAGTGTATTGTTGACTTGAGAAATTTCAAAACCAAATTAAAGTTTACATAAAATTAAACTTCCTGGCCAAAAATCATGCAATTTGAGCTCATACAGTGAAAGTTTTGGCCAAAAAATTAGTAAAAATGTTCCTCTTTGTACTAATAAAATAATTGTCAAAAGCGCCTGGCCTTTTTTCAAATTAAAATTTTACAACATGAATAATTTCTGTGACTCACTTACTAAATTTAACACAGAAGTTATCATATCGAGTAATGTGGAAAATCATTCTTGTAACATTAGGGGGGGGAAACTTCTGGCGGAAAAAAAAAGTTCATTTTTCAAAACCGGCTCAAACCGGCCCAGCACAGCGTAAAAAGAAAAATGAGGGAAAAAAAGACGTTGCCGTCCTATTTAGCTTAAACCAAAGACAAATCGACAATAAAATGCTTTAATTCATTACAGTGACTTTGTAATAGACTTTACTGGTTTTACTAGCATTTTAAACATTAGCTAGCTCTTCAGGGAGCAGCAAACATAACCAGTGCATTAACGTTGAGTAGCATTATGTCTGGCCATGACTTGGCTAAAATTAGCTTGATAGCTTCGCTAGCTATGTAAAGGCCTTAAACTGGCTGGTGCCAACATTAATTAAGTTAACGTGTACATTAACGTTAGCCAAAAAAGAGAGCCTCACTCCCACATGCCCGTCTATAGAGTCTATATTAAAGTCAATTATTAGGCGTGCTCACACAGCTAACGCTAATACATTAGCATTTAGCCACTTTAGCTTTGTGGCTTTCTGGCGCCTGACGTGACTTCGACGTTAATTAGACCGCTTGAACCCTAACGTTACACTCCCTGCTTAGCTCGAATTTGAATGAAAACATCTCGTCAGCCAACCATTTTACCTAACTAACGTTACAGCAGTTAAGTCACGTCGTCATTATGATGGTTGGTCAACGGTTCGAAGCGACCGTGAATGTGAACTAGACGTGTTATCGCCATCCAAGCATTCGGTTGGAGAAATTAACGGCTGAGGTAGCTTAACGTCACCCGTGACAAAGCGGTGCAAACCTCGGTGCAAACCGCAAACTAACGTTAAAAGTCGGGGAAAGTCTTTATTGTGCAAATTCTAGCCTCATACACCTATAATTGAAACATAGAAAACACAGAAAATCATTCAATTTACCTGTCCTTCGGCTGCGCCTGTCAGTCCTGCCGTTGGCCCGTTGCTGCCTGCTGCACGTGAAATGTCGTTGATGGTGGTGGAAGAGCGGGGGGGGGTAACTGGGCCGATGACGTAGCCGTGTTGTGATTGGCCAATGATGTTAACACATGTCTTTGTGTTGTTGAGGTTACAGCATACAACACATTATTTGCAGAAATTGACGCAACATGTGTTATTTGGCTTTCTACACATTAATTGTGTAAGAAAACAACACATTCTTTTTAAGAGTGCACCAGCAAGGTCTCATCAATGATGCTGGTCCACCAGCAAGGTCTCATTAATGATGCTGGTCCACCAGCAAGGTCACATTAATGATGCTGGTCCACCAGCAAGGTCTCATTAATGATGCTGGGCTGAGCATCAGTGATATTGGTGAGGTGAGGTGTCTGCAGAGCCCACAGGATATTAACAGTCTGTTCACCCTGCTGCCGTCTGGAAGGAGATACAGAAGCATCCACTGTCGTACCACAGACTACAGAGCAGCTTCTTTCCCCAGGCTGTGAGACTTCTGAACTCCCACCATAAATAATAGTTTTCGTTTTCTTTCCTAAAAAGCTGTTTTTAGGACTATATCTTAAATGTCATTGTGCAACCCTGTGTTGTAAATGACCAGTAAATTAAATTAACCTTGTAAGTATAAAATAACTGAAATACAGTACAAGAGACCTGAAATAAAAATTAGGCTAGCAATGTCAAGGAGTTCTTTAAGGGAAGTAAATAAATGTATCGTCAATACTTGGTGTGAAATAATAAACTCATAACACTGTCTCCACTTTCATACAAATGCATTTACAATATATAAAATACTGAAACTAAACTCAAAAACAAGATATTCTTGAACATTAACATCTCATTGGAATTAGTTTCATCACAACAATATATTTCCGACAGTCATAGGAATTACTTGCATTACAGTATATTCGTTCACATTAACTGACTGGCAGTTGGGGAATGAACCTTTCTGCCTGAATCATCCGTACAAAAGATGAAAAACTGATATTTAATACAAATTTAAACATCAACCATGTGAGCATAAAAACTTCAAAATACTTAAACTTAAAACCTATACTTAAAATATAATAATACTTCCAGAACCAGTGTCTCCTCCCATTTTGCAACTCTATTCGTTATTCAACCACATCAGCATCTCATAACATCAGTCATCATCAAACTGGAGAAAAATAAGAAAAGGTTTATGAGCCGTGAAAGACTCCCCAACCTGTCCAACATTGTGGAGGCATGTTTGACAGCAATTGGATTAATTTCCCAGTAGCCCAGTAAGAAATCTTCTCACACCTGAGTATGCTGGTGTTCAGGCAGCAACAAGTGGTTATATTTTTAACATTAAAGTTCACTTTTGACCTTAGGGATCAGTATTTGTCACAGAATAATCAAAAGGTATAGGTCCACTTACTAGCTTTCCTGAGCTTTTAACAGCATTTCACTGTCTTCATACAAGGTCCTGCACACCCATGGCAAACCCACACATGTGACTTAAATTGTTTTGACTGAGTAAACTTCATCTCAGAACTCCCAGGTGTGGATGTGTACAGGCTGTTTAACATGTCCCTGACTGACACAGGTGCAATAGAGCCAATAAAAGAGTGGAACAAATTACATGCTGCAGCTCCAGCTGGGAGTGTGTGTGAGCAGCGAGTCCTCTACTTTCCACAAGTTTCTACTCATAACTCTGGAGCTATACCTCCTACTACTTCTTAGTCAAATTAACAGCCGAAACAATTCTGTTAGATGCCACAATCTTATAAACACAAGCTTTCAGTCCGAATCACCGAACATTGGTCACAATAATCCCACTGAGGTAAAATGACTGTTTTTGTCAGTGGAGTCTGGTGGAGACTAATCTCTCTCATGTGCATTTGGAAAGTCACAAATGTACGTCTGATCACCTGTTTTTAAAAACAATGCATTTCTGCTCTAACCTGTCTACTGAAATCAGACACACTGGAGAGGAAATGCTTCCACTTACAAGTCTAATATGTGACACAAACCCATAACCTTGTGATAAAGGAAAGGAGGCATGTGTATTTTGAAAGTACAGCAATTTCTGTACCCCCTTCTGAAGGAAAGGATATGATATTCTGAATTTCCCCATAAACACCATCACTCAGCTTTGCAAAACACTCCCTGCGTCTCTGGAGTCTATAGCTTTTGCTGGTATAAACCAGTCCCTTATGCACCATTCTCCTGTGCACTACTATTTCATTTGGTGCATGTTTTTTTGCAGAAATAAAGGCTCTTTTTTCATCATCAGTAGTCTCTGTCACCCTGCCATTATCCATAACAGTTGTGTCTTGACATTTTGTGAAACTCTTTACTCATTTGTCAATTCAGAACAGAACTCCTTAACATGCTCACTAAAGGTGCGTTCACCGGACCTTTTATTTTTGTCGCTGGCAACAAGTTTACATATTAAGTCAATGCAAACGAGCGACTGAGCGGTTAATCGCTCAGGCGAAATGTCGCTGGGGCTCTGAGCGACAGCGTCCGAGCGACGGAGCGAAAAAACACTCAATCGCTCTGTCGCTCGAGATGAGAAACCCCAAGTCTCTGGCCGTCAGTTGCTTGTCGCTCAGCGCTGATTGGCTGCCGTAATCTATGTGTAACTATGACAACTACTGAAACCATGGAAACGTACTACAACTCCACCGGTCCGGAAGAGCAAAGCCGGCTTTACGTGCTGACTTGTGGATAAAGACTGGATAGAGACATGACAGTGGACGTGGACAGACTCATTGTCCTTGTGTGGTCCTGTGAATCCTGTGGGACCACACAATCAATGACTTCAAAAAAACTCACACACAGGAACTTGTGTGGAGGGACATCAGCTTACAGATGGGGGTTAATGGTAAGTTGTTTTTTTTAACGTTAGTTAACGTTAGCGCCAGTTAATGTTGAGTAACGTCAGTTAATGATAACGTTAGACATTCAAAAGAAACACACAATAAGCAAAAATAGTCATTTAAATAAGAATATACAAACAAACAATATACACCATTCATATATAAGATATTGTGCAACAATAGCAATCTAAATATTTTTTTACAAGTATGAAATGTGTGCTGTTTTTTTTCTTGACAGTCAAAATACTTCAAGCAAAATGGAAAAACCTGAAAGACAGGAGGAGGGGAAGAGTGGCTCAGGGCAGAGAAAAGTAAAGCCATGGTCCTGTCTTTCCTGAGACCCCTTTACTACCCCCGACAGACCTCAGGGAACATGGGGCTGGAGGTTGAGGAAGACAGGGCCGAGGAATCTGTCGGGAGTCCAGAGGCAGCAGCAGCAGCAGCAACCAACGAAGTTGACATTGGTTGGTTGAACACAATGGAAAAGTTTTGTGTTGGGACAATGGTTGTTTATGTGTTCACAATGTGTATTATAATGTGGTCTCATCCAAAGCATAGCTTTTATAGCAAGCACAGCATCCAATATTGCAGCAACAGTGAAATGATCAATTACCAATAGAATGAAAAAAAATAAATAAAATAAAATAAAGATATATGATTTTTTTTGCTGTTCTTTTCAGAAATGCTAGAACTGTCTGAGAGCAGGGGCGATGTTGCTGCTGCTGCCTCATTTCACAACCTGTCTCCAACTCCAAGGTACATAAATGCTTAATTAGTGTGTGCACAGATGTGTGTACATACATATACTGCGTAGACCTTATATATTGCTGTAGTGTCACAAAAACACTGTGCCCATTTCATACAGCATAATGGAAACAACAAGAAATCTCTTCTCCGGCTCTTTTTCGCTGGTGCATGGAGAGATGCCACCCCCAACCACGCTTCCATCCTCATGGTACGTACATGCATAATTTGTGTTTGTGCATAGGTATGTGTATGTACCATGGGCGAGCAGTCATAATAAGCTATAAATGCAGTGCATGCCCAAGCCCTTCAATGAAAATAATTGAAAATATTAATCTGGCAGTGTGTTCAATAGGGCTGGGGCGACGCGTCGACGTCATCGATTACGTCGACGCAAAAAATACGTCGACGCAAAAACTGTACGTCGACGCGTCAACCGACCAAAACAAAAAATGGTGGCAGCGAGTAGCAGCAACGCCAGTAGCCCTTTTCACACAGACGCCGTATTATCGCCACAGCGGCGGTTCGCCAATTCTCCGCCATTGGTTGTTTACACAGAGCCGAGCAGCTCCGACGTAAAAGACGAACCAGAGTGTAATTCACACAGAAAGCCGGCGCCGCGGCTCCAAAAGAGGCGTGACGGTACACGTCATGGTGATGACGTGTGGTTTTTTTCAACGTGTTTCCCCGGTGTCCACCTGTTAATCTAAACATGTACCTGCTGACTGTTTATCATCATATGGATGCTGTTATAATGTGCTGTGATGAGATCCTGACCCACCAAACATCCTGGAAAGTGACAAAGTTACGTTTTTCTCTAAATTACATAATTAAATAATCACCATCAGTAAACAGGACGCTGTCTGACTCTTTCACTCCCGGGGAGGGAGGCTGTTTTCTGGGGGAAAGTTCACTGAAGTCTCGGTGGAGGGCTGACCGTCCCGGTGATTTTTTTCACTGTGACACACACTTGGTGAGTTAAAAGTTTTTTGCCGGGGACAGATGCTGTTTTTCGGCCAGAAATGTGACGAAGAGTCGGTCGGACCGACAGGCTGACAGACACTTATCCATGAATAACTGCGGTATTATTGGACCTGTTTAGTTATCACACAGTGAACACCATCAGACCGACACGCCCTCACTCCGTGCCGCCGGCTTATCTGTTCACACTGGTTCGGTTCGCCATTAATGCGGAGGGAAATTTCACCCCTCGCCGCATCTGAAACTTTCACACAGAGGCGGATGCCGAGAATTGGCGCAGGATCCCCGCATGCAAATGGCAGTGTGAATGGGGCTAAAAAAAGAACACGTATTTCGAAGGTATGGGACTATTTTACAGTAAAAGGGAGCAATTCTGTTGTTTGTCAGCTTTGTAAAATGGAAATGGCCTATCATAAAAGCACGATGGCTATGCACCAGCACCTCAAAGTGCTGAAAGACATGAGGCCGCTTGCTATTCATTACTTGAATTTTATTTTGGAATTTGGTAATTAAGAGCAATAAAAATGTATTGGAATGAAGAAATTTGTGTTTTTTCATTGAGATACATAAATTAGCATATGTAAATTGCTATATAGGTCAAATTATGGGGAAATAATCGCTAATCGAATCGAATCGGAATAGAATCGAATTGAAAAATTAATCGTTAGATTAATCGATGCATCGAAAAAAAAATTGCTAGATTAATCGATTACAAAAATAATCGTTTTGCCCAGCCCTAGTGTTCAATTATACAATACCTTAGTTCTACTGTTTTGGTCTTAGATCCGTGCCTAATCTGTCCCGTTTTGCTTGCGAAAAGCTGGAAAGCTGACAGCTTGTTTCGCGCATGCGCACTGTGACACTGAGTAGTACAGGTACTGCTAAAGGCTGAGTTTACTGTAGATGAGCATTTTGAATGGCAAAAAAGCTGTCAGTGAAGCAGCTTATCTGCCAACGCGCATGCGCAAAACTGACTTGTTTGAATTGTTCAGCGGGAAACTGTCAGTGGTTCATTTCATCGTGTAGCCTGGTCAAAATGAGTGAAAATATTAATTCTATTCAGTCTTTGCGTTCAGTGCCGTTTTCGCGGAGAACTTTTGAGGAAAAGAAAACTATAATTTCAAGTGGACGGCGCGGTAGAAGTGAAACTCATACGGCCCGACCCCCCCTCCCGTCAAACGATCCGGTCTGACAGTGACATATTGCCTGTTTATTCATGAAAACCATCTCGAAACACTCTCAGTCAAACAAGGTAGGGAATGAGAAATCTGCGGCGCTACTAGCCTAGTTTGCTCATTTTAAAAACACACCGGCAGCAGCGCCTACTGATCTGAGACGTGTCACGTGAGTTACTGTAAATGCTGTGTGGAAATCCAGCTGTGGTCTGTGGTTGAGGTGCAGACGGGTGAGTTTGGAGCTGACGAGAGGATTGCGCTGACGACCGTTTCGTTACATTTTTCTCATTGAAAAACTATACAACTGGCATTTAGATGATGTTCTGCATAAAAAAACAAGTGAAATAATAACAATTCGGTTTTAGTAATCAACCGCTTATAGTGATCAAATGTACTCTGGACCAACGTGATCACTATAAGCGGTTTCCACTGTAGTAGTTAAAAAACATATTATATTTTTTAGTAATAAATAAATACCCCCCTTACGGGCGCGCATGGTATTGACACTTCAGCGTGACCACAGTAAAAGGTCACCGCTCGCCACTGGTATGTACGTACTGTATATATATGGCTTCCCATACATGTGTCACAAAAGTACTGTGCTCATTTCAAACAGCATGGCTGACAGTGGGAGCCAGTACTCCAGCTCTCTCACTGCTTTTTACCCACCTCAGCCCACCCCTCCACCCTCAAGGTATGTGCCTGCTTAATTTGTGTGTATATACATGTGTGTTAACATGTTTAGTATGTAGCTGAAGTTTTACAAAAGTGCTGTCAATTTCACACAGTGATACCTTTAGCGACGGCAGTGGGCGAAGCACCGCCAGTCCCACAGTGAGACCCCCCACATCACACACACACAGATGTTGAATCTTGAAAAGAAGCTTTTACATACAGTACATACAGTAGCTATCGTGTTCCAGTATTCCTATGATGTTCCAGCAATAGCTATAACATAGCGATGGCCAAAACATACTGTATGTGTCTAGGGGTGTCACAGTTTTCCAAATCCTCAGTTCATTTTGATGTAATCTCCGATATTTGATTTTTATGTACCACAATAAGCACAAATTGTCAAATTCAAATTATTTATTTTTAAGGTAAACAATAGGTAAAACAACAACTTGCTTTACCAGTCCACTGAGGTGCCTGCCATCTAGTGACTGTCTTTGGTAACAGCATGCACACTACTCATGCAATAAAAGAGAAATAACAACACAAAGGAACAAAGCAAAATAAATACACACGCACAGCATAGCTTACAAACTGTGGTCTTCTTGTCAACAATGCAAACATTGTCAACCTAACTCACCGGGTATAAATATGGTGTTTACTTTACATACAGGGAGAAAGAGACTGATGAAGTGCAACAACACAGTGGAAGTAGAAAGTACTTCAACAGGCAGACCACTCCACCCTCCCGGTATGCACACTGGGCTACAGCAATTGTGTAGAAAACAAATTAATGTGGAACAAACTGGACAACTACAAGATGTTTAAAGCTCTGGTCTACAATCTGAGAAAGGTTTGAAAAAAGCATCCCCCCCCCCACACACCCCTCCCCTCTGTGCTCCTTAACCCCTCCCCTCCGAGCTCGTATCGCTCTCCCCTCAGAGTCCCGCGACACACCCCCTCCGGCTACAAGCTTTTTTTTTTTTTTCTCTTCAACGAACTTTATATCTCCTGCAACAAGCTTTTTTTTTTCTTTTTTTCTCTTCAACGAACTTTATACCTCCCGCAACAAGCACCAAGAGCAACAAGCCGGCAGAAACCAAATACAGCCCAGCTTTGAATGCAGAGTAACGATGTCGGATTCACAGGTAAAGTTATTACAATGCACGTTGAAACTAACGTAAATCTTGTAAGTCATTACAATGTCCACAGCTAAGCTCCACAGCCAAGCTAGCGTAACGTCATTAGCATGCTACAGCTACGTTACCTTACAGCTACGTAATAAGTTGCAACAGCTAAGTTAGCCACTTCTAAAAGTTATTGAGGGCCAAGAGACTAACAGATGCTGCCGTCAGCTTTCATCACAACGATCGCTTCCACGTTGTGGATGAAAAACAAACCTGTGTGAGTCTCGGAGCAGCTGTGTGTGTCCCAGCTGCTGTCTGAGTAGCACCAGACAGCAGCTGGGACACACACAGCTGCTCCGAGACTCACACAGACCGCGACACAAACGTGTCCGTAAACCGTAATCTCTTGTTTATGACAGATAAGACACACAAATACACACATCGTAACGCGTTTATGATAATCCATCATATTGATTTAGCAAAGGCTTCGTTGAAAACAAACGGACAAGACCGGGAGGAGGGTTAGCAAAACAGCTGAGCAGTGACCGGGCGAGAGGTTGTTATGGAGAAATAAATCCGGACAAATAAGATAAAAAAACGGAAATAAATCCGAAACCATCCATCCCTTCATTCATCTTACTCGCTGCTTCATTTAGCTGCCACGAGCAAATAAATAGGCTGATCTGGTGTAAACATGTTAGCAATGTTAGCTTGTTGTTAGCTTACAATGCTAGCATAGAGGCTAACGTCTCTGTCGAACAAGTAAACAAGTGTTGACAACACTGCAGAGACGGACACCGTCTAATAACACAGAAACAAACTAACGGCAGCTTTCACAGTCATAAGCAGCATCAGCATGAAAGTTATCTGTGTCACAACATCCACAATAAAGACGAAGGTTACCTGCTCAACAGAAACGCCGCTGTATCAGCACCGGGTCCATATCTTCACGGACCTTTCGCCACCATTCAAATGATGACCCGATATTTATTCTGTTTGAGCCCTCTTTGTTTCACATCTCGCTTTGTGTCTTTTCAGTGACAGACTTTCTTTCTTTGACTCTTTGTCGGTGGGGCGAGCAGAGGCAGCTGAACTGCTCAGGGCAAAACAAACCTCTTGTCCGCTTGTAGTTTCAAATGCGGAAGCGGGTCGGGACCAGATGTGAGCAGGAGCAGGAGAGTGAGCGAGGATTGGATCGGAAAATTGATCCAATAGGAGCCATCCGGGCCGGATGGTTCCTATTGGTCAATTTCTTTTCAGTTTTACAGACACTAGAGAGAATGGATTTTTTTGGTTCCTTTTACTCTCCACATTGTGTGGGTGGTACTATTGGGTCATAACCACCATCTAAATGATGTTAATAATAATGACAAATCTTTCAAATCGTAGACCATAGCTTTAAATATTGTTGTAGTTTCACTATCATATGGTGTTTTCAATTCATACAGGTAGGAAGAAGAGAAAGGCCACTGATGATGATGCCATGATCTGAAGAGTCAGGCCAATGCAGCACCATCTCCACCTCCAAAGCCAACAGAGATTTAGATCTTCCTGCAATCCCTCGAACCTCTCCTGCAGAGAGTACCGCCTGAACAAATCGAACATTTTAAATTTGACTTGTACAGCTTTGCCTTTCATAAAGTAAACTCTTACCAAAATTTGTAAGAATAGGCAGTACTCTCTGTGTGATGCAACGGAGCTGAGGCAGCAGACACATTCACATCAGAGAAAAGTAAAAAGATCACAGCAACACCGCCAAACGCATTGGAAAAAAGGCTCAAAAAAAAGGCTACCGGTAAGCTCACAGCTCATTGATGTCTGTATTTGAGCAAATTAAGTATAGTGCCTGTCAATGTTAAATTTAATTTAACATTGATTGTTTGGTATAAGTTTGAATGTCTCATGTGTTGAATGTGTTTCAATCATCATTGGCAAAGTATTATTTTGACATTTAATTTGTGCTTATTTCAGTTTTTTATCATTCATTATGTAACATGAAATGGTCTACGTAATTTGTAAAGAAAATAAAGAGCCAATTAGTTTGTTTAAACCCTTATTTGAAAACTGATAAATTAAAGGATAAATCGACTGGTATTTAAGTATAGAAAATTTTGCTTTATTAAATTACCATGTAAAAAGATTTAATTTATGTATTTAAAAATGAGTTTATTTAAGAAGTAAATGTTCTAAAAAGTAGAACTAAGTTCTGTTTAAATTCACACTTACTTACCTTACTTACCTGGAAATGTGTTAAAATGTTCTTACCTTGTTAAAGTCATGCTGAATTTATTCACACTAATTATTCTTTTTGTGTTTAAAGGTTTTTCACCTTCTTCATTACCAACGTGCTTGTCACTGGCTAAATAAACCAGGGAGAGTGAAATCCTGTGTCAGAGTCCTTCCTTTTTCAAGTGTGGGAAGCCAGGCGTTAGAATACACTTGACAAAGGTTAAACAAAGAAGACCAACTTTGTGTGTACATCAGTAATCAGTAGTGAGGCGAGGGTGCTGGATGCTCAGGGTATGTGTGTGTATAGTCAGAAAGGGACCAAAACAGATAAACAAACACAACCAAAATCAAACAAAGCCATGGGAAATGGCTGAACAGCACTAGCCATCCAGGAGGGAGAGAGCGCCATTTTGGAACCACCAAGCTAGGTGGGCCGCAGGTGAAGAGAATCCCCCAACGAGGTGGAAGGAACCAATCAGTAGCACCTGCAAGGGAGGAGCACAGGCAGGGCAGGCAGCAGTAGAGTAAAGCCTGAGGGCCATCACAACTGAAAGAGACAAAAAAAAGAAAAAAGTTAATTAATGTATTGCATTTATTACGTATGGATTTTATTGTGTGTATGTATTGTGTTAATTAATATATTGATTTTGCTGTTGCATGATAGTATTATTGCTGGAGTTATAGCCTACTAAATATAAGGATGGAGTTGTAAAAGAGCCATCTTGGTGTACATTTGCACTGCACACAATATTGTAGGAATTATACTCGTTAGGTTTGTGTGGGTGGCTCTTAAAAGAGCCGTTTAGAGGGTGTGCACATATATGCTACACTGTGTGTTGCCAGGGGACTTTTCCTTCTTCAGAGAAGTAGGCTGTGAAGGCCTCCCTGACCCTGAGGGCATCCATCCCAGCGTTGTTGGCACCGACTCTTCTCAAATCTGGTAGGGGGTCCACCTCTCCAAGCATGATGCTTCCAGCCTGGGTTGGGGTTGTGCTCTGTATGTAATTGTGGAGGAGACAAGTAGCCTTCACACAGATGTCAGGAACCTCTGGACGAATCTCAATGACACGCCTGTAGATTCTCCATTGAGAAGAGAGGATGCCAAATGCATTCTCCAAAACCAGCCGAGCCCGAGACAAACAGTAGTTGAAAGTCCGGCGCTCAGCTGTGGTCAGGCTTTCCCTGGAGAATGGCCTCATCAGGTGTCGCTGCAGTGGAAAGGCCTCGTCTGCGACGAACACATGAGGCTGGGGTCCTCGGTGGTCTGCTCCTGGTAGTAGCTGGTCAGCGGGCAGTTGGAGGGTGCCAGTTGAGAGTGCCTGACCAAAAAGAGAGTTGGCCAGAACCCCAGCATCATTGGATCTGCCAAACCCCCCGACATCAATCACCCTGAAGCGATACCGTGCATCAACAACAGCCAAGAGAACGACTGAAAACGTTCCCTTATAGTTGAAAAACTGTGATCCTGTGTTCTCCGGGGCTTTGATGACCACATGTTTGCCGTCTATCGCACCACAGCAAAGAGGGAAGTTCCACCGCTCCTCAAACTCCTTCGCGATAGTCCTCCAGTCCTGTGTGGTAGGCACAGCCATGAACTCTCCTACGCAACCCGAGGTGCGCAAGGACATTTTTAAATGCCACCGGAGCTGATTATCGTTTAGAAAAGAAAACAGTAAGAGACAACTTTCAAATAAACCGCTACGGGAAACGAAAACCGCTAGCAAACAATCGCTCACTGCTACTTCCGGTGAGAACCGGAAGTTGCACCCATAATCGTTTCTACAGCAACGACCCCAGGAATAAGGTGGATAGCAAGGGTCTTGTTTTAGAGAGTGACGCCATCTTGTGCCGCCATGTTTGTATGGCATAAATAAACCAACTAAGTAGAAGGCGAAAGGAAAGAAGGAGGAGGAGGAAACAGCAGAGAGAGTTACCCGCAGATTCCACTGGATATGGTACAGCTGCGGTATGGCTACGTTACGGCTCCGGTTCGATTGTGCTCCGTCGTCCTCGTCTGGCAACCCCCACCAGTTGCGTTTTGAGTCCGCTACGGCGCAGCTCCGCCGATCAGCTGGAGAAACGAAACCGAGGAATTCCCGCGATAATTACATTATCACACACGAACGCAGTTATATGTATGTGTTATGAACACAACAACACGAAGTGTTCCCAACCGACGGATTAGAAGAAGAGCTTGTATTTGTCTCTTTTTTGAGGATTTCTTGTTGTTGTTTCATGTCTGACTTCCTGTCTGCTCTGTGCTAAATTCGGCTGAATTGCTGCGTTGTGTTGCGGCGTCCGCCAGAATAGAAGTCCTGCGTATCTGCTCCGCAGGGCTGCGGACTGCCGGAGCTTGCACGCAGCAGACACGCAGCGCAGCGGACCTGGTGGAAGTTAACACATAGACTAAAGTGCTACGGATCAGCTCCGCCGCCGTGGCGGAGCCGTAACGCAGCCGTACCGTATCCAGTGGAATCTGCAGGTTAGGGTGAATCCCAATGTTCACCCTACTCACTACGACTACCCCTCACTCACTACCACTAGCCCTCACCCACTACCACTACACCCTGGAAATGAAGCAACAAGGGGTAGAGCTTTGTAATCTTCCCTAGGAATTGGGACACCACTTGCTACGTCACTGCATGGTTTACGTTCGGGCACGTAAGCGACTACGTAGTTACGTTTGCACATACGTCCCACCATAACAACAAACCCGGCAGCAATGGAGTTAACGGTTGCGATCGGTTTTTTATCATTCATCATGCTTCGGTTGATGAATAAACGAAGAACTACACGGAGAAGAAGTCGCCATCGACGACTGTTGTCTTGTGAATTTTTTGGAGGTATCTAATGTTAATGTTTTTTCGTCAGTATTTTAGCCTAACGTTAGCTAGCGTGGCTAGCTGGCTAATGTTACAAACTAACGTGTAATCTAACTACTATCTACTTTATTTTTATTATTTTGGTGGTGCACTGGGCTGCATTATATAGAAAACTGTTTCTAATATTTATTATTAGAATTTTATTATTATTTATTATTGTTTTATATTAGGCACACTTTTCAATATAACACACTCCAGTGCACCACCACTCCGTCCTGTGGAAGGAAGCCCATTAGGCATGAAGAGTTGACACATATCTGTAAATAGTTTTGTACTTGTGTGGTTTTACTCACTTTGAAATACTTTTTAAAATGTCTATAATAAAACTTGTTACACAACAGTTTTTTTCTCCTGGAGTTTCTCAAAGTAAGGTAATGTCACAAATTATTAACTGTACAATGAGATCAGTAGTAAAATGAGGAGAGTGAGAAAATCTGCAGTAAATGGCTTAAAACACAATTTGTTTTTTAACATTTTTTAAAAATAAATTAAATGTAAACATTGCACACAAAACAAGAACAGGAAAGTGTAAAGTGCAATTATATACAACTGTATTCCCTGAAATACGATACTACAAATATAACATAAAAATAAAAAATATGTGCACATTAGAAATAAATTATCAAAAATATGTACTTGCACATATGAGCAGGAATAACTTAGAACAAACAATGTTTAAAAAAACAAAAAACAGCCTGCATATTAAACAAAACTGCAGGCATGAAGCCTGTGCTTGGCGAATTTGTGAATGTATTGATTACTGCTTATCAGGAATTTTGTTGACAAATAAGCTTAAAACCTGTCTGTTTTTGCCTCACTCTCCTCATGCCGTTGCTGTTCCTTTGCAGACTCCTCCTTTAGGTAGTCCAGCACAGGGTTTCTTCTCTTTTTTTTGGGAGATGGGGATGGAAGCGGACCTGATGCCCGCTTTGAAATAGCTCCACTTGTTGGTGGGTCGGAGGCACTTCCAGCTGATGCTGCAGTGTTTGAGGCATTTGAAGTGGCAGGGCTTGGGGCTGTTGATGTGCTGGCCTCTTCTAAAGTATTCTGAGATAGATAGATAGACAGATAGACAGATAGATAGATAAGATGGATACACATGTTACACACATGACTATTCTATGATACACACCCACCCCACCATCATCATACCAGGATCATCTAAATTTATCACTGTATAAATATAAATTACCTTTGTGCTTTCTTCCTGAGTTCTGGGAGAGGACACTGGTGACAACGGGTCGATCATGCTCTGAAAAGAAAATGACAGTTCAGGTACAGATCTTCAGGTACAGCAGTGTCTTATCACATCTCTAAACCAGGACCTCTAGGTCCACTGACTGGGGGCCGAGTAACACCTAAGGCTTCTTGTCTGTCACTGTCTGTCTGTCTCTCACTGTCAAAGTTCCCAGCTGCTGCCTAGCCACTGGTCAGTGTTCAGGGATTAAAGGGGCGAAAGACCTACGACTGGTGGTTCCCTGCTGATTACCCAGTCTGGTCTACAAAGGCGTTCAGGTGTTCAGGCAGATATGCTAACTAGCATGCTAAGATAGATCCATCTTAGCATGCTAGTTACCATATCTGCCTCAGTAAAAAACAAAAAAGTTATCCATAACTTTTTTTCTTTCATCAATCTTTATTGCTAACATGGATAACACCAGCTGGTTTCGCTAACATGAGGTAAAGAACAGAAGCACATATGTAATGTTTTTTCCTTTTTTTGTTTTTAAATAGACATTCAAAATACACATTTTAGAGCTGTAATCATAATACCGTGAAACCGTGATATTTTTGCCTAAGGTTATCATACCGTCAGAATCTCATACCGGCCCATGCCTAAGCACATATATTATGTCTTGTGTTTCTAGGATCAACTATCCAAAATGACTGCAGCACCGAGCAAGTACCCAGTTGTGCAATGGAAACTGATGTTTCTGCCAACCAGGAAGATCCTCCAATCAAAAGTTTGTGTACATTATCCCAATGTTATGAACATGCAAGAGATGCATCACACAGACGATAATGCAGAATCAGAGTGAACAGCACACAGATCCATTTGTTAATTGCCTACCTGAATTTGTAGAGGAGACTTTATATGATAACCTGTCATTTAATGATGACAAATTTTTTGATGATGACCTACCAATTGATGACAGTGTAGAGGTAAACTTGAAGGAGGGAACAGGACTCAAAAACTCGGCAAACAATGGAGATCAGCCACTTTACAGAGACGCACCAATTTCAGTTGCAGAGAGCCTTCTTCTCATAATGACATTTGCCAACAAACACAAATTAACTGGGAAAGCTATAAGTGACTTGCTCACACTAATCACTCTACACTGCCCCCCACTATCGTTACCAGTAAAATTGGTAAATTGTTGTTGGCTGCTATCTTCGCCACTGTATGGGGCCTTGCAAAGTAAAGTTTGAACAACAAGGTGTCCTACACAGAACATATCTCAAAACTACTACTAAACGTTAGGAATTGCTGAATTCTCTGTGCAATAGACAACGCAACTGTGACACCTATTGGCTCATTCAGACTACAGCCTACAGTATATATACATACAGTAGGCAATTTGTTCATTTTCACCTGGTGGGCTGGCCCAGTGGGAGCACCCCCTTCAGATAATATTGTAGGAACATTAATGATACAGGCAGCAGTGTGTCTCTAGGAACCTCGCGCTCTTCTGCGACTACATGCAGGGCTGGCGATTGCTATAGGCGAACTAGGCGGTTGCCTAGGGCGACAAATGTGCTGGGGGGCGCAGCCGCCCTCTAGTGTTGCCCTTACTTTTTGTCGCCCTTACCCATTAATCAGAATTATGTTTATTAAACATCATCATCCAAGGGAGCCCCCTCAGCCACACGTTTACTTGTCAATCGGGTTATTAGATTAAAATGATAATTATCGTCAGTCATTACGGGGGGTGAGGGTGGGGTTCACACGCATGCGCTCTAGTTGCGTAACGTTGCGTCCGAAGATGAAGCTGTCTAAACCCTCTGGCGCACAGGGTCGTAAACGGAGAAAGGAAGAAGATGAAAAGAAAGCCAAGTGTAGAGGTAAGTCTTCTCTTCTCAGCCATTAAAGTGTCAAACGAAATAAATGTAGTATTGTGCTTCACCTAATATTGGACGTTTCATTGCTGTCACTAAGCTATAGCTAGCTAGCTACTGCTACTTTGCTAGCTTGCTACGTATTACTAGCATAGCAAACATAACTTCACTGTTGACCTACATTAGATGTAAATGTCATAAGACCAGTATCTGGTGTAACCATTTTGGTGATAGTGGTGTTTGTTCACACTTCTGTAAAGTTTCCCTCCAGGAATAAACTAATATATATGTATATATATTAATATATAATATATGTTTATTTTTTATTTATTTTTTTTATTTATACCTGATCCTTCATGTAAGTACAACTAGTACTATTGTTGCTGTTTTTGTTATTGTTTAGTATTATTATTAGCAATTATAACTTTTATAATCACATTAACACTACTAATTGTAATCAGTAGTATTATTTCACCTTTTAACAGCCTAATAGTAATAATAGTAGTGGTGGTAGTAATTGTAATTTATCTACTACAAGTTACATGGTCATATAAAATGTATATGTACAATGCAACTATGTGATAGGATGATAGAAATGACCAAATGCAATTGTGTAACAAACAGCATGGATGAACTCTGTGTTTAAATACAGCTGCAGGAGAAGGGACATCCAGTAGTAGTAATCCAGGCACCAGTTACACACAGGCCAGGAACACACAGCCCACATCAGGTGAGTCTATTTAACAGTATTTATTCAAGCCACATCCATACTTTAAAGTACAATAGAAAAAGGTTAGCAAGTATTAAAATACAATAGCTTGTTTTCTTAAAGACGTTCAACCACATTCATGATCATTTCACTTATTATATTAAACACCACTTGTATGGCTATAAAATATGCATGAATACAGGTGAAGGTGAAGGAACATCAAGGACCACATCAAGCTCTCAATTTTGTAGTGGTACGTACAGTATCCATAAAAGCACTTTTCTTTGTAGAGGGTATAGTTAATCCAGGCTAGAGCCAGCCCTGACTACACGTTGCTACTTGTCACTAGCTTAATATTTCTGTTTGATGAAACTTTAGACTACACCAAATACTTTAAAAAAAGGTCTATCCTAAGGCATCTATTACTTTCTGACTCTGGGAAAGTGGGAATAACAGTAAAATTACCCAAAGCTACTGTATCTGAACTATCTCTTTAACCAAATCACACACATTTAGGCTATTCTATGTGATCTCCTTTTGATAACCAATGTAATAACTAATATAAAATTTTTTCACTTCCATTCACTGAGCCTCCCCTGAACCAGTTTGGAGCCCGCCTAGAGAGGCCCGCCTCACACTATGAAAACCTTTGCTATAGAGAATATAGGCTACAATATAGCATACATACAGTACAGACCAAAAGTTTGGACACACCTTCTCATTCAATGAGTTTCCTTTCTTTTCATGACTATTGACATTGTAGATTCACACTGAAGGCATCAAAACTATGAATTAACACATGTGGAAATATGTACTTAACAAAAAAGTGTAAAACAACTGAAAATACGCTTTATATTCTAGTTTCTTCAAAGTAGCCACCTTTTGCTCTGATTACTGCTTTGCACACACTCTGCATTCTCTTGATGAGCTTCAAGAGGTAGTCACCTGAAATGGTTTTCACTTCACAGGTGTGCCCTGTCAGGTTTAATAAGTGGGATTTCTTGCCTTATAAATGGGGTTGGGACCATCAGTTGTGTTGTGCAGAAGTCAGGTGGATACACAGCTGATAGTCCTACTGAATAGACTGTTAGAATTTGTATTATGGCAAGAAAAAAGCAGCTAAGTAAGGAAAAATGAGTGGCCATCATTACTTTAAGAAATTAAGGTCAGTCAGTCCGAAAAATTGGGAAAACTTTGAAAGTGTCCCCAAGTGCAGTCGCAAAAACCATCAAGCGCTACAAAGAAACTGGCTCACATGAGGACCGCCCCAGGAAAGGAAGACCAAGAGTCACCTCTGCTGCGGAGGATAAGTTCATCCGAGTCACCAGCCTCAGAAATCGCAGGTTAACAGCAGCTCAGATTAGAGACCAGGTCAATGCCACACAGAGTTCTAGCAGCAGACACATCTCTAGAACAACTGTTAAGAGGAGACTGTGTGAATCAGGCCTTCATGGTAGACTAGCTGCTAGGAAACCACTGCTAAGGACAGGCAACAAGCAGAAGAGACTTGTTTGGGCTAAAGAACACAAGGAATGGACATTAGACCAGTGGAAATCTGTGCTTTGGTCTGATGAGTCCAAATTTGAGATCTTTGGTTCCAACCACCGTGTCTTTGTGCGACGCAGAAAAGGTGAACGGATGGACTCTACATGCCTGGTTCCCACCGTGAAGCATGGAGGAGGAGGTGTGATGGTGTGGGGGTGCTTTGCTGGTGACACTGTTGGGGATTTATTCAAAATTGAAGGCATACTGAACCAGCACGGCTACCACAGCATCTTGCAGCGGCATGCTATTCCATCCGGTTTGCGTTTAGTTGGACCATCATTTATTTTTCAACAGGACAATGACCCCAAACACACCTCCAGGCTGTGTAAGGGCTATTTGGCCAAGAAGGAGAGTGATGGGGTGCTGCGCCAGATGACCTGGCCTCCACAGTCACCGGACCTGAACCCAATCGAGATGGTTTGGGGTGAGCTGGACCGCAGAGTGAAGGCAAAAGGGCCAACAAGTGCTAAGCATCTCTGGGAACTCCTTCAAGACTGTTGGAAGACCATTTCAGGTGACTACCTCTTGAAGCTCATCAAGAGAATGCCAAGAGTGTGCGAAGCAGTAATCAAAGCAAAAGGTGGCTACTTTGAAGAACCTAGAATATAAGACATATTTTCAGTTGTTTCACACTTTTTTGTTAAGTATATAATTCCACATGTGTTAATTCATAGTTTTGATGCCTTCAGTGTGAATCTACAATTTTCATAGTCATGAAAATAAAGAAAACTCTTTGAATGAGAAGGTGTGTCCAAACTTTTGGTCTGTACTGTACATACATACATACTGTCATGATCCTCATCATGGCAGCCCTCCCTTCTCCCTTTATGTGTGTGTTGTCATTCCCTGTCTGTGTTAATCCTCCTGTGTCTCTCCCCCTGTCCGTTCTGTGTGTGTGCATGTGGGCGTGGTCTCCTTCCACAGGCAGCGCCAGGTGAATCCACTTCTGTAATCAACCCTTCTATAAAGCCTCTGGATTCCCTCCTGCTCATCGCCAGATCGTTTCATCAGTCTACGTGGTTGTTTGCATCCTGGCTTCTCTGTGGTTTTTACCTTTGTGTCCTGCTGTTAGCTTGTGTAGCTAATACCTCTGTGTTCTTCCCACCTCGCCTCAGATTGCTGTGCTTGCCTTGTGTTTTCCCCATTTGCTTCTGCCCTGCCTGCCTGTGGACCTGCCTGCCTGTTGCCTGCTCTCCTGTGTTTCCCCTCTGTGTGAGTACGCTCGAGAGACAGACCTCACTGCGCCGCCATTACCTCATGGCAGACACCACATCAAGACTCTTTCACTCTCACCCTCACAGGTGACTTCACGAGCCACGTTTTGGATCCTGGGACTATGCACCACCCCTCCCCCTTGCACTTGTTTTTGCACATTGAACATTAAAGACTTGTTATTTATTGTTAAACCTGTTGTCTGAGTCGTGCATTTGGGTCCAGACTCTGTACAAATCACAACACCTACATACATACAATACACAGAAGGCTCAAATATAGAAAAAACATGTAGTCTATAAACCATTTGTGTACTGCAATGTCTTTATCAGGTGATAATATCAGGCTCCAATCATGGTATTAATCTATCAAATAACCATATAATGATTTGACATTACTCTGTTTGGTTTGTTTGTATGTATGTGAGTCTTATATTACACTGTGATGCCTTTTCCTAATTGTGCTTTTATCCATTTTTCCAGTCAAATCAGAAAAAAGCTGAAGAAGAAGCCAAGAAAGTCAACCTCTTGGCCCTTCTGCAAGAAAGCCCCCACAGATAGTCGTCTTCTCTTCTCAGAAGAGGACGATGATGATGATGGCGGGGTTGTTCCACATACAGTTTTTGAGTAGGCAAATCGGAAACAACGCTTCTACCACAAAAAATATATGGACATGTCTCTGCAACTGCAGAGAACTAAAAGGAAAGTAAGGGATTTTTGAAAAGCCTTAAGCAAGATTTATGCTTTTCTGTCAATGTGTTCTGAAATGAAAATGGATCTTGAGCCCAATGTTTGATTTAACCTGCTTGTCATACCACCATAGCAAAACTAGATGGATATGTAGTGTATCATGACAGGTTACCACTGAAAAAAATTCTAGCCTCTGAAAGATTATTGGGCCATGGAATCATTATGGTTCCAAAGTAATTGTGTTTATACTGTTCTTCAGTTCATTGTGTGATATTTTGTACATTGCATGCTAAAATAGCATCGGTCGGGGGTAGAACTTGTTTAAAGGGGAACTACCGTTTTTTACAACCTGGACCTTTTTTCAAGCATAAAATATGATCATTTACTCACCCAGATAACTTTGGTGTCATTTGGAGGCGTTCGGACGAAATTAGATCCAGTTGAGCGCCGCTATATCCATATAATGGGAGTGACAGGGCACTGAAACACAGCCTCTATATAACTCATTATCTGCCACGAAACTAGTTCATTTCACCAATATTTTGTCATGATATGCTAGTGCTATTCCCCTCTGAGTCCGGGCTCGTCTGTTATCAACATCCGGGGTCAAACTAGCAGTAGCAGCTACAGGTAAACAAGCCAGCTGTCGCAGGTGCGCGCGCAGCTCAGAGATGACATCTTCCAGGTCAGAGGTAGTAGGTCAACCTACAGACCCCGGATGTTGATAACAGACAAGCCCGGACTCGGAGGGGAATAGCACTAGCGTATCATAACAAAATATTGGTGAAATGAACTAGTTTCGTGGCAGATAATGCTCATAGAGGCTGCGTTTCGGTGCCCGGATCACTCGCATTATATGGATATACGCGGCGCTCCACTGGATCTAATTTCATCCGAACGACGCCAAATGACACCAAAGTTATCTGGGTGAGTAAATCAGAGTATTTTATGCTAGAAATAAGGTCCAGGTTGTAAAAAACGGTAGTTCCCCTTTAAGTTCCATGAGTACCACATACAATCCAGATTTGTTTTTTCAATGATTTCTGAATATTGACAAACTGTGTGCAGGTGCACTACTACCTGTCTCCATTATATGTAGTTAGAACTTCCCCTAATATATTTCACTAAATTTTGTTTGTTATAATGTCAGTTAGTCATGCCACATTCCTTCTGTTATAGGTTGGAGGAGCAGGAGAAGATAAGAGCAGCAGTTGAGGCTTAAAATAGAACACTGCATGCTCTAAACATAGAGCTGCAGCAACATCTGCTCAAGACACTCAACTCTACACCAACAGCAAAGTGCAGTGGTGAAGACAGATTTTTTCCCCCCTCATTTTCCCTGACCTCTGACAATGCCATTCACACAAAGAATTTGTCATGGTTAATTTGCTTTGTGTGAGGAGTTCAGCAACTCCATTAGGCTCAAAGGTAATATTGCCTCAGTATGATACTGCCCCTTCTTGTCATTGCCCATAGTAGCAGCTAATGCTCTAATTAAAATTTCTGCGAACTGCTTTGGATAGGTGGTTGGGGAGTGCTTCAGCTGTGATCTTTGAACAAAGTTTCTGATCATATTTGTGATATACTTCTTCTCTTTGTAATGGTCAAAGATCCTGTACCAGAGAAGAACTTACAAAGTAAGTGCAACAAAAATGTTACTCACAGATTCTTGAAAATAACTATATAGGCCCGTATTTACCATTTACTGTTATAAGTTAAATTGTGAAAGTTTAGGCCCTGATGTAAGTGGGTATGTTTACATTATGCGCTATATAGTTGCAGAGTCTGGCAGTGACAATGCGGTGGAACCATCTGCAACTCCAAAAGGAGACAAGGTAAAATATTTGTCCTGTTTACAGTATATGTATACATTGCCACTGCAAGCATAGCTGCAAAACTTAAACTTGTTTGTTTATGTTTGGTTGTGTTTGGTTTGTTGATGTTTGGTTGTGTTTTGTTTGTTTATGTTTGGTTGTGTTTGGTTTGTTGATGTTTGGTTGTGTTTTGTTTGTTGAAGATTGGTTGTGTTTGGTTTGTTGATGTTCGGTTGTGTTTTGTTTGTTTATGTTTGGTTGTGTTTTGTTTGTTTATGTTTGGTTGTGTTTGGTTTGTTGATGTTTGGTTGTGTTTTGTTTGGTTGTGTTTTGTTTGTTGATGTTTGGTTGTGTTTGGTTTGTTGTTTGTTGTGTTTGGTTTGTTGATGTTTGGTTGTGTTAGGTTTGTTGAGGTTTGGTTGGTGAAGTTTGGTTGTGTTTTGTTTGTTGCTGTGGAGGGTTGACAGGGAGGGTATAGATCCACTGCCAAGCCTTTTTTGTTGAACATTTTTTTGTTTGCCATTTTTAATCTGATTAGGTCCTTGTTTTGTTTTGTTTTTGGCCTTTCACAGACTGTCACTGCAGTTGCACTATCCATAATTTCACCCATTTAATGTAGTCTCTACTTCTTCACCAGTGCCATTTGCAACTTTTTATCAGAAATATTTTCCATTAGAAGTGGCAATATTAGTTATTAGAGAGTGGTGTCAGAGAGCAATGCTTGAAAGGCCTTCGCTATCGGTGCTGAGTAGGAGTAAGGTGCTCTGACCATCTAAAAGAGGTCCTACTAGCTGGATATGGACAGCCATCCCAGGTCTGCTCCAGTGGTAACAGCTGCCACTGGTCTGACCCATATCGAAACTGTATGCAGGATCCCAGTCAGCATATCCATGTGGGGCCCACAAGGGTTAAATATGGGCTATGTGGGTACTGAGTGGGCATGGGCCTGAACTGGGCAAATTTTGCAGGTCCCATGTGGTTTCATTTACATGGGCCCCACATGGGTGCCATATGGGGAGCCCATGTCGGCTAACTACATTGGTCCTATAGGGAATATACATGGGCCAGGTGAGTCATTTTAAGGTAATTTCCCCGATATGTCTGGTGGTGCTGTGAGCTCGTCTCCATAACTAGCTTGTATCAAGCTTTAGTAGATGAAGGCAGAGAGCCAGGTTGTTGACATTTACTGCCTTGTCCGACCAATGTTAAATCAAATCAAATCAAATCAAATTTTATTTGTATAGCCCAAATTCACAAATCACAGTTTGCCTCAGAGGGCTTTACAATCTGTACAGAGACGACACCCTCTGTCCTTCGACCCTCGATTCGAGTGAGGAAAAACTTGCCCCAAAAAAAGCCCTTTTAACAGGGAAAAAATGCGGAAGAAACCTCAGGGAGAGCCACAGAGGAGGGATCCCTCTCCCAGGACGGACAGACGTGCAATAGATGTCGCATGTACAGAGCAGATCAACGAGATCACAATGTATTCAATTATAAGCGATGGTTGACAGGAGTGAAAGTACACAAAGATGTATTACAGCAATAATGATGAAATGCACATGGAAATGTGATTACTAGTGATAACAGTAGTAATGATCAATGGCAAGGATGGTATGTAGCAATGCAGTACGATAATAGTAGTGGAACGTATGTAACAGAGATGTGACTAATATGTTAGTAGTATGTTATTTAAATCTACCTCCACAGATTCACTCGTATAAGTATATTCTGAGTGACCTTGTTGCATTAGCTTCT
Organism: Pagrus pagrus; assembly: GCF_965226575.1. Taxonomy (NCBI): domain Eukaryota; kingdom Metazoa; phylum Chordata; class Actinopteri; order Spariformes; family Sparidae; genus Pagrus; species Pagrus pagrus. The sequence continues at coordinate 29,524,833 of NC_140192.1, forward strand.
AGTCACCAGTTAGCCTAGCTACCACACGTCAGTGTTGACTTGCCTTCTTAGCTAGCGCTAGCATGTATAGGAATCACATCGAGTCTGATATATTAAATTATGAATGTAAAAATGGTTATATGATTACATTATCTTTACTGTTGCAGATACACGCATACACAAAAGTATGCTCAGAACATTTCCTCCCAGACTGCTTTGTGAAAACCCAGGCTGGCATCACTATGCTGAAAAAGGGTGCTGTGCCAACTGTGTTTGCATGGAGTTCTTCAATGCCAGCGAGGAGGATGGTTGTGAGAACTGCAAGGTAGTATTTAGTTAGATGAGTGAAGCTACAGTTCATGATGCATTTATTAACTGTGTGGTGAAATTATTTCTCTGTTGATGATTTCCAGTAATGTTTCTATGGACCTCGATGATCAACATGGTGTGAATGTGTTGAGGTAAGTAAAAGCTGTCATTGCTTACATGCATTGAGCACTTCATGGACTGTGAAAAAATTGCACTTTTACTCCTCTCTCATGCTATTTATTAAATTCTTTCTTGATCGTTCTTTCTTTGATCCTTGCACAGAAAAAATGAACATCCAAATGCTTTTTCACTACATGATTTACAGTAGTATTTCTATGTATGTGACAAATAAAAACCCTTGTTTCCTTGTAAAATACCTAATGTGGCCATCAATATGTTTCTCTTATACGTCCAGTGAACAGACGCCCCCTCCGCACACAGACCATGAATATGCTGCACTTCCTCCCCCAATCGAATATCAACTTGAGGAAGCCCGAAAAACGAGCAAGAAATGTTGATTGCAGAGCTTACAAAAAAACAGTTTGTGGTTTCCAATTTTCATGGTGATGATAAGACGGTATCCTTTTATACAGGGTTCCCAGATTACGCAACATTTAAAGCTGTGTTTATGGCCCTGCAACCTACTGCAGACACTATGGTGGGATGGAGTCAGGCTCAGCGACTAAAACATACAAGTGGAGAGGTCATTCGGCAAGGCTTTAGCACTTCTAAATTGTCTACTATGGACCAGTTTTTCCTCTTACTTTGTAGATTGAGGCAGGGACTTCCTGAGCAGGACCTTGCAACACATTTTCATATATCACAGTTGACAGTAAGCAGGATCTGTGTTACCTGGGCTAACTTCCTATACTTCATGTTAGGATCACTTCCAATTTGGCCTTCAAGAACAACTGTGAATGAGCTCATGCCTGCTTGTTTTCAAAGCACTTACCTGGGCACTAGAGTTATATTGGACTGTACAGAAATTCATGTACAGAAACCTAGCTTCAAGGTCCTTAACTCAGCGATTTACTCACACTACAAAGGTAACACCACATTTAAGGGCCTAATTGGCATTGCGCCCTCAGGTGAAGTTACTTTTGTCAGTGACTTGTATACACGTTCAATATCTGACAAAGAGATAACAAAAAAATCAGGTATCCTTTCTCTGCTTGAGGAAGGAGATGAGGTCATGGCCGATAAAGGTTTTCTCATCAAGGACCATCTCTCTCCCTTGTGATCCCTCTTTTTTAGGCCCAAGTGGACATTTCAGTGCAGACGAAGTTCAAAAGACACAAGCAATAGCAAGACTTGAATTCAATTTGAACGCGCTATTAGGCAGATTAAAGAGTACCATATTTTTGATAAAGTCTTACCCATGACACTGGTGGACTCCGTTAACCAACTGTGGACCGTTTGTGCCCTTTTAACTAATTTCCAAGGTCCTCTCTTTTGAAATTGTAATGTAAGTGTAAATATTAGGGGTGGAGCCGAACCCGAATACGGTATTCGGAAAGGCACAAATAACGTGTTTTTCACAAATACTTATTTCGAACAAATACTTTAAAAAATATTTGTATTCGGGAACAAGATAAACATCATATCAAAAAGCTACGTTTCCTCATGAGACCGCAGTACATGCACGGATGAGTGAGTGAGTGACGTTCAGGAGTCGGGGTGGGGGCGTCAAAAAAACGCTGTTCCGACCCCCCCGCCCCCGCAGCTGTCCATGGTGCTGCTGAACCAGGTGACGTTGTTTACACGCTGCGTTGTGGCTTGTCTGAAACGCGCGCTGCTCAGGGACTGGGCAGATCTGTCCCACTTGCTTTGTCCCTCACTCCGTTGGGAGATCTTCCACAGAGTAAAAGAAATACACATTGTTTCTCTCCCCCACTCCGCTCGAGCGCGGATGAACGCGGCTTGAGCCCACTTCACGGGCGCGAGGCTGCTGCAGCCGGCGACCCTGCTGACAGCAGACCGGGGGACACACATTACATTTAGTAAAAAGACCAGGTAGAGGCCAGAAGCATAATGACCGTTAGCTATGGGCTACTATGTCATATTATTTACAGATCAAGTTTAGTTCTTGGAGCTCTGTGCATTAGAAAGAACAGTTCTTTTAAGTATTATTTGTTTTTATTCTGTCTGTTCAACGTCCTCCAACAAGGACGGGTGGTGGTGGGGTTCATAATGTTCACAATGATATTTTATTAGTTGTTGGTTTAACCATGGATGAGGTAATGGCTGTTATGTTATTTTCTTTTCAATGACATTCCTTGTTACATGTTCATTGCTGGATTTATGGAAAAACATCAACCAATATTGCATATCCATAATTATTATAATGGATAATTAAAGAATACTTACACTATAACGAAAATGTAGAAGGGTAACTAAAAAAAAATATATATTTTTACGCCTATTTTGAATTTAACTCAAAATAGTTAAATTCCTTGCAATACTCCCCCCGAGACTTTCGAGACAAGACACGGCGTTCAGGAGATCCATCTCCTTGAGAAAGCGAGTCGGAGTGGGGCTATACTGGTTAGCAACGGGGGCGGGTTACCGCACCTTGGCCAACCAGTCCTCCGTTTGCGCTTTTGTCCATGACTTCTGCAAAGCTGTGCATCATGTCCTCATGCCTGACTACATTAAACTACCCCAGGGAGACGATCTCCAGGAGGTCCTGCAAGGCTTCAGACAGAGGTGGGGTTTCCCCCAGTGTGCTGGGGCGATCGACGGAAGTCACATCCCCATCATTGCACCCGAAGAAAGTCATGTTGACTATTTCAACCGTAAAGGTTGGCACTCTGTGCTTCTACAGGGTGTTGTTGATCACCAGTTCTGGTAAGTAAATATTGGAAAAAAGTCTGTTTTTTTTATCCTGTCTTTATCCCACTATTGATATTCATTAGACATTGTTGTTGTAATCATGAGACCTACATGGAAGGGATGTGTACAGTGAAAAAATATCAATTTATATTTACACAAGTACTGCACTTAAGTGTTTCACACACATTTCACACATGTAGCTGATGACTATCTCTCCAGATTGTGGACATTAAGAAGGGAAGTAAATCCACCACTCTGTTCAAGTAAAACCACTATAAATTATGAAAAAATGACTTAACAAGTCATTGTAATATTAACTTCAAAAAGAGATACATCTAGCAGATGTGCTGGGACACATCTTCAGTGAGGTCACATCACTGAAGATGTGTCCAAGCACATCTGCTAGATGTATCTCTCAACAACTTTTTTTCTGCAGGAAAATATATCTAGCCTAATCACCAGTGAAATCACATTTTTATAAGTTAATTGAAATGTACAAGTAAATACATATAAAAGCTATGCAAATACAGTAACCTGAGTAAAGGTTAGGCTATCAGTAACTAACCCTAATTACAGTGCACTAGCATTGTAACTACCACCTGGCAATTCTTTTCATTGTTTTTGCATGGTAAAAAGTAAGGGATGCTCAACTCATCACATGTTCTCTCATCAGTTTCACTAACATCTACACTGGTTGGCCTGGGAGCGTTCACGACGCCAGGGTTCTCAAGAACTCCAGGATCTATGGAATGGCAGAGAGAGGGGAGCTTTTTTCAGCGGTAGGTTTTTACCTCAGTCACCATCACTTGTTCCTTTTGTTACAAGACACAATGTTATTGTAATATTGCAGTTTGTTATCACAAATAATGGGCCATAAAAATATGAATTCCTGTCACCATATATTAAACTTACATTTTATTAAGGGGTATCCTGTTGAATTGCATTTAATCAAGCAGTTGGTCAAAATATTATGGCTGATGAAAAGATAAAGAGAGGTTAAAACTTTAATGTCAAAATAAGTTTTTTCCATAAATATCATGTTTCCCTTATCTTAGGACACTGAAGAGATCAATGGCGTCCAAGTGCCAATAATGCTGCTGGGTGATCCTGCATACCCCCTGCGAACCTGGCTGCTCAAAGGATACACAGACACCGGGACTCTGACAGACCAGCAAAGACATTTTAACGAGCGACACATCAGGGCTAGAATGACAGTTGAATGTGCCTTTGGGCGACTCAAGGGGCGATGGAGGTGCCTGGGTAAGCGCCTGGATGTGGACATTTCTTCTGTCCCCACCATCATAAGCGCATGCTGTACACTCCACAACATGTGTGAGAAACATGGTGAAGCATATGAAGAACCTGCTCAAGCTGCACCGCAGGATGAAAGAACAGCAGATGGAGGGGCACAAGATGCTGCTCACCCAGCAAGAGTCAGGGAGGCCTTGACAGAACTCTTCTACAGCCAGCGTTGAACTATAACGGCACTTACTATTCAGCCTTACATTTAAATGGTTTTTGAAAAACATAAGAACCAGGTGACTTCTCTTTGTCAAAAATAATAACTTTATTTTCCTGTTGACAATGTCCTTGAGTTTCATAAAGTGCAAGAATGAAATAAAAACCTGGATACTACACTTGCTTAAATTGTCCATTTCTCAAGTCACTAGAAGGGATCAACAGTCTTCCATAAAAATAAACATGCTGTGTGTACAATTCTAAATGAAAATTGACTGACATTAGTAACTGAATCAGTCCTGGAGGTTTAATGTTGATAATATAATTCTCCAAATATGGAGTAGTGCAAAACATAACACGTCAGGTTTATCCTGTGCAAGAATTAAATAAAAATCCTGACTACTACACTACACACTACAAAAATAGTCTTCCATAAAAATAAACATGCTGTCTGTACAATTCTAAATGTAAACTGGCTGACTGTTTTTTTTCTTTAGCTGAATCAGTCCTGGAGATTTAACACATGACATAGCAACTTCAAAACAATAATACAGATAAGTAAGGAACCCAGTTTGTCAAAAAATGTTGATGTTATTAAAACATAAACATCAACATTAATGGCTTCAATATTATAACATTGTACAACATTCTCATCTGTTTAAATCCAGTGATTTAGTTTACCTCATCATCTAGAGGTCTACTGAATGGTGGGTGTGCTGAAGCCTGATGGGTGGAGGTGAAGGGTGGAGCAGGATCTGGAGTGTGTGCAGGAGAGTGGTTGAATGGCAGAGGCTGAGACAGCTCTTGCAAGAAGGAAAAGGATTGGTTTGGTGTCTCATGGCTAAATGGCAAAGACTGAGGTGAAGCCATGTGGAATGGAGGGGCCTGAGTAAAACTGCTGTGGGAGTGTTGAGGTGGTGGTTGTCTTTGGTTGTAGAGGTGTGGTGGCTGCATTGAAGGAGGCTGTACTGGTGGTGGTTGTGCTGTTGGAGGCTGTACTGGTGCCTGGTAATTAGGTGGATGTGGATAGTGTTGTGACCTTTCCATAAACTGACTGAACAAGGTGAACATCTTGATTTCATGTGCATGCTGTGCTGCTTGCATCTTCAACTGAAGCTCAGTGTCATCGTTGTTGAAAGTACTCCCAATCTTTTCAGCAAAGACTTCAAGTGCTGTCTCCATTTTAGTCTTTCTTTTTCTGCTCTTGGAAGATGTAGCTGCAAGAAACAGAAACAATTGTTTTGTATTAGTTTCTGTGGTAGAATGAAAAATTAAAGGTAAGTAGTAGAGGACATGCATGATAAAAGTTAAGATTTCTGTGACACATTTAACTGCATAGCTTCTAGGACAAAATCAATGGTGGAGAGAGATCCAATCCATAAAAAATAATACAGTACCCACATTACTGAATTCAATTCTATTTATTTAATTAGTATCTATTTGATTACTGACTCACCAACTGATAATCTATTACTATCAACTTGTTTCAGCCCTGTAGCAAACTGTGTTAAACGCAGCACAAGCACCTGATCACAACCATTATTACTGTTATTATTGTTACTTACTTCCAGATGACCTGGTGGCTGCTGTGGTCTTCTCACAGGCCTCTGCACTCTGCTGAGGTGATGACAAGTCATCAGACATACGTGATGTAGAGGGGAGTGATTCAGAGTTATCTCCTAGGGCAAAAAACAGATCAGATTACAATGCCACAGTGTCAGAGATTGATCTTTTTTTTCCAGACCTATACAACATTTTCACACACATATTTTGGGGGCAAATACGCTGGGAGTTAAATGCTCAGACATAAATTAAGTCATTTCAACTCTGTAGTTGTTTTACTCTTGATACCTACTGTGTGCATAGCTATATACTGCAATGTGTTAAATGTTTGACTGAAATGGGCGCAGTACAACAATTTTCTAAATTACCAATCATACACAAGTATTATCATCAACCCCACTTAAAAATCTGTATCATCTCGTGGATGAGAAATCAAACTCAAGTGGACGAAATACCACAACAGTACAGAAATACAACAGTCACGTGAAGTTTGCATAGCGCAGTGTCTGCTACAAGGATTTAGGAGACTTTTCTGACAACAATCTGAGTACAGTATTTATTATTGGGTCTATAATTAGGTGAGTCAGTGTCAGATTGTTAGCTTACCTGTGTCGACGTCTGTGTCATGACTGCCAGCTGAACTTGTTTCACTCTCCGGAGTTTGAGGCTCTTCTTCAGCTACAGCCACAGAGCTATCCAGCAGCTCTAATGGCTGAACGCTTGGCCTGTCGCCTAATATACGGTCCAGCTCTTCATAAAACGGACACGTAATCCGACCGAGGTCTAAAACCTCACTGTCCCTCCACTGGCCGCCTGCTTCACTGCTGTCCTCCGTGTTTGTTTTGATTATGTTCGTGGCTCCCGCCCGCTTTTCAATCAACTTTATTTGTCATTCATTTACAAAACAGTGCAGCGCGGGTCAGAATGACGTCAAAGTCGCATTAAATGCGACCTGGCTGTTCAGATTGCGGTCGCATTCAAAAAAATCCGATACGTATCCGATTCAGTACCACATTTAAATGTGGCCTGAATCTGATTAGAAAATGTCAGATTCAATGCGACTTGTGCTGTTCACACTGTCAAAAGCAAATCAGATATGGGTCACATATGAGCGAAAAAATCAGATTCAGGTCACTTGTAACTGCGGTGTGAACGTAGCCTATGACACATTCCATGAGGGAAACACTTAAGACCTGAAAGATATCCTCCGGAGGATAAAGATGGTACCTGAACTGGCAGGGAGAATTAACAGCCAGGTTGCAGAACAACTCTTCTCAACCATGAAAAAAAACAACTATTACATGAATATGCTCTCGCCATCTGCTCATGTTTTCATGATGCGTAATGTTATTCACAATTACAATAAGTGGAAGAACACGAAGATCAAGGAGGAATTAAAGAAGCTTGTGACCCCTTGAAATTCTGCTGTGTCTCAATGAGCATGGTCAGGCAGAATTCTGTGCCTCTCAGCCAACAGAGCTTAGCCCCGACCCAGTTGTTGCCTCCTCCTCTCAGCCAGCAGAGCTTAGCCCAGATCCAGTTGTTGCCTCCTCCTCTCAGCCAGCAGAAATGGAGTTTAGCTCAGACCCAGATCTTTCACCACCTCCTAAACGTAAGGAAATTTTCTATATTTTATGCATTGTATTACTGATTGTGTATATGTGTCCAATAACACATTTCCTCTCATTTTTGTCTCATCTCTTCATTTTGAATTAGGCTCAAGGTTACAGTTGCTCTCCTCAGCTGTTGACCGTACTAATCCCAACTTTACAGTTGCTGATTGGAAACGAGAACCAAACGCAAGACTCTGTGAATTAGTAAGTTTGAGATTAGTTTTCCTGAATTAGAAATTTGAAATATGCATGCATTTATAATGTTCTGTATCTTTCCCCATAGCTGGACTATGTACTGGATAGTAAGGGTGACCCTGAAGAAGAAATTGTCCAAGCCCACAACTCGATCCTCACAAGGTCTGACTTTTGGACTCTGGGCCTAGAACAAGATGTTGAAGCAACAGTAAATCTGAACCAAGTGTGTTTTCTAACTGTATTTCCTCATGGTATGGGATTATTAATTGTCTAATCATTGTTTCCTTTTAGATTGTAAATTGTTGTTTCAACATTATTGTCAAGACTGCAAATGCAAATGTAAGTTACATTTATTACGTTTTACATAATCTGTGCATTCATGTTTCCTGACTGTATACTTTTATGTTGCCTACACAAAGTGTGTGTTATGCATCTGTTTTCAAATAAAGGGCATTGCAACCGTGGCTGTGGATGCCTATGTGGTGGTCACCTGGCTTCCTCCATATGAGGCTTCTCCCATTGCTAAAATGATTGTGAGTAGTAATGTAACAGAACTTGTGTCTCAGCTTTAACCTCATGTTCAAGTTCCTCTTTGAACTCTTTTTGTTTTGCTCAGTGTGACTTTGCATCTAAAGACGTGGTGCTTCTCCCTGCCTGGCAGCCTGGGCACTGGACATTGTGTGTGAGTAAACCCACTTTGACGTGGCTTTTTTATCTGAAATACTGTGCTGTTATTATTGAACCCTCATCCATGCTTTGTTGGTACATTTCATGCAGTACATCACAACATTTTTGATATGCATTACGATTTCAGGTCTAAGAATCTAACCCAACCTTTTCTGGATCAATTCCAACCTCTCCTTACCCCCTATTTTGGGTTGTGTGCTGAAGGGTCTTACCATGCACCCCCAGCTCCCAATGAAACTAACGTTTTTGGCCATGCTCAACATGAATTTGAATGTTGATTTGTTTCAGCCTCAAAGAATGGGTGAATGAGAGCAATCACTTGTAAAGCACTTTGGATAAAGTTATATTCATTATTATATATATTATATAGCCTTATAAATGCACTATTTACTATAGCTGTAATTTTGTCTTTAAGTCTTTAACCAACCCTTATCTTGCCATTCCATGAAATTAAACTGTTAACAGGTTCTCAATCCAAGACTGAGGATTATGCAATATTTTGATTCAAGACACCTTTGGAGATGGCCGCTACCTAGAAATCTTCAGGTTTTTCATAGAAAGCTGATTACTGGTTACCTATGTTCATATCTAACTCTGGGTCTTGCAGCAGTAACAGTCTATTTTTCTATTCAAAGCAATTTCTATGTTTACACCCTTAAAGTAGTTTTGTTTAAAATTAAGTTCTTCATTGGTTCACTAGAAACAAGAACTTAGATATGATCATGTTTTGGGTTTTTTGGAAGTATGGTAGTTCTGTTTTGGACAATACTTCCTTTTTGTTTTGTTTTTTCTTTCTTGTTTTGTTCTGCATTTATTGTTCCTCCTGTTCATGTGTTCCATACATTCTATTAGTCCCTACTAGGAGTTGCTGCTACTCCCAGGTCACTTTTTAGCACAGGTAGGTGTAGTTAAGCCCCATTTTTAGACCATGCTCTTAGGGCTCAAGGTGGGTATGTGTAGTTATGGTAGAGATTCAGCAATTCCTAAACAGGGTTCAATGTTAAATTTGAAAGACACGAATTGCAACTTGCATGTCTTCCAAATCTTTTCAGTAACCTGGCACATGCTGTGTCCAATGGACCATGGAAGGCATTTTACTTGGCTGACGAGGTAAAACGTGTGGCTGCAGCGCAATTCATTGCATTTAGTAGAGTAGCATACACTGGTACATAGACAGGCCTTATGATTTGATGAAGAGATCCTATGTGACGCTGATGGACCCTGGTTGCTGCTAAATGCTTGTTTAAAGCGCATTGTGTTGCACTTTTTGTATGATTAAAGCTACAAAATGAGGGTGGATATCAGTAGGCATCATATAATAAGAATCATTGATAATAAATCACACTCCCCTTTAACCACCACAGGGCGCATCTCACCAGCATCAGAGCAACAGCTGTGGGGTGTTTATGCTGATGATGAGATGCAATATTTTCAGAAATGATGATTGATGACTAGTTTGCAGAACAACTAACACATTTGTATGTTCATTTCAGCACGCAATGTATGCTACCCTCCAAAAGCCACATGTTTTCAGTGAGGTGACTTCTTTCAAATCTCAATCAGATGTGTAGCGTGAAATATAAGGCTTTTAATAATTTAGTCATCCTAGGCTACAGTTAACATGCACCAATAGGCCATACACCTAACTTTATCTGCAGGTACTGTACTTACCGGAGGAGATGGCTACATCTGTAAAAATGTACACTGCCATAGTTCTTATCAATGAGTAAACAGTACTGTAACATGGATTTGTATCAGGCTATGAAGACATTTTAAGCATAACTTTACTTTTCAGTTGGACTTGCTCTCTATCAGGAGGTGGTGGTGTGGGCAGCTGCTGGAGATCTTTACGCTTGAAAGGTGTTACATACTGCGTCCATATTTTGCTATTTGCTTATATTTGGTGCTCATGAAGATGTTAGCAAATATACTGATCTCTCTTTCTTTATTTCTTTCTCGCTCTCTCTCTCTCTAGCCCTGCAGGACTAGCTGGCACACCCATCTCACTCTCTCCATCTCCCCATCTCAGCCACACCTTCCAATCTCGAAGCTGTCCAGCAGGACCAGCAGGCACACCCATCACAACAGAGGACCGGCCATTCTTACGGTTACATGCTGCTATTCCAACATGCCGCTATTTAGACAGTGACCTCTAATTGTCGGAATAGCGGCATTAAAGTTATTTTTCAAGCGTCCCACTATTTCGACATTGTTTTTTGTCATTGTCGGAGACATGTCGGAATAGCGGCATGTCTAAATAGAGACATGTCGGAATAGCGGGATGTTGGAATAGCGGGCGGACCCCCATTCTTACCACCTGAAGTCCTTCAGGGTATTATTGAAGAGACGCTGAGTATGGACATGGCTATGCTTGGCGTGTTCAACAGAATTTCGAAAACTTTCCAGGAACTTGCAAAGCCATTCTGCTCCTCCGTTTATATTAATGATAGTTTGGCAGGGGACCTCAAACTTAAGAAAGACAGTCTGATACATATAACTGTTCGAAAAATTTGTAAGACTGCAGGCTGTGGCAGTGGCCTTGCACTACGCCTTTGCATGCCAATAAATCTGTTTGCTTGTTTTACACTGAACATACTGTGCCTACAATGTTCAAAAGTAAATTGTTCAAGAGAAATTACTGTATTTTGTGTCTTTATTGAAAACATCCAAAGTGCCAGTGGGAAAAGTAAGTGAACCATTGGAGTCAAATAGCCTACTGTTCAAGCCTTCATAAAGTGTGTCTGGTAACTGGATTGGAACTACACAATGTCCCAAGTGTTATTTTAATCTATTCATTATTCAATTTAGGCATATTCTCAGACAACTGTATTACTGGACTGGATCTCCAAGAGTTCCTTTATTTGAAGCAACTCACTTATATCTAGGGCAGAGCAATGGAGAGAGTTGTGTCCTCAACACCTCATAGAAGATAATGAACATGTACTGCACAACCCCAACATTCTCATTTGATTTAGCTACCATGGAGCCTCCCTGAAATGATCGTGTTGTAATATCAGTAAAGTAAACCTAATCAAGCCACTCGAAAGCTGGCTTAGCCATCCGATGCTAGCTGACATCCACCTATGCTTAAAGTTAGAACCGAGATATAGACTAGTCCTACACGTAAATGCAAGCTTATTAAGATGTAATTGGACTAACGTTCTGTAGATGGCTTAGCTTGCTAACGTTAGTTCTATGCTACCCGTACAGACTACTAGATCTTATTTTGAGACTTCTGTTTGAGAAGTTCGGGAAGAGTCGGGACCTTTAATTGCTCGCACAAGTCTTGCTCAGCACTTACTCAGCAAAGATGGAAACATGGTATCAAATTGTTTATTTAAATCAGTATGCACATAGAGAGAGAGGGGGGTGAGCGAGAGAGAGGTCTTCAGTCTTTAAAGTGTTACATATAGGCCATTAGCTCATTAACTTATTTTGTAATGTGTAGGTATGTTTTTAAAGACATGTTAAAACTGAAATAAAAATAGCTATACAAGTAGTTATGTCTCGTTGTATTAGTTTGTCCTCCTGTTATTGACTGAGGGCTGGATCTACTAAAGGTTTGCATGTATTAAAACATGTGCAAACTCCTTGCACACACAAAAAAATGTACAAACTGATTTACTAACAGTGCGCAAAAAGAGTTGGGTCTGTCAAAGGTGCAAAATAGCGTGTCTGCATTCAGAATTTCACTCTCTCAAACTCGCCATGCTGAAAACCATGAAACACGCTAAACCCTCATTTAAATAGGCGTGTCTCCAACACGTTTGCACCTGTTGTCATTAACGCAATCACTCTCAGTAAATCGCCTGCAAACCGCGGTTCAACCCTACACGCACATTTCTAGATTGCGCACGCAGATTAGTACAAGCAATTTGGGATCTAAGTAGATCCGGCCCATAATGCGCTAATATAGATATTCGAATGGTTCGAACCTATGGTTTTTTTTAGAGGGAATATTCGAATGTCATTTTCGAGCAATTTTGACAGCCCTACCTGTAGTCCCCCCAACAATGTAAAATCCCCCCCCCCCACCCTGTGAAGCCCTTAGGGGGGGAATTCCCCCCACTTTTGGAAAATTAATTTCAGGCCCTGGTGATAGGCCATTATAGGCTCAAATTTTATTGTGCTTCCTTAACATCTTAAGCCCGCTCGGCCCGTGGGCGGGAAAAAAAACAACAGTAATAAACACAGTAAAAAAAATGTAGTAAGACAGGACAACGGTGTTTACTTTCAATTGTTGATCAAATTTTATACTCTAATGTTCACAAAACAAGGTCGGACGTGCATTTTAGTGAAAACATTAGTATTTAGAGATGATTTCAAACCTTGTTGGTGTGAAATCTGCGACATTTACGAAGTGTGATCCGAGGAAATAAATGCCTTGCATCATCGTAGAACACAATGTGGTGCGACCATGTTTGGAGTCCTTAGAAAGGGGAGGAGCACCTGAATTGAATGAGACCAAGCCTTCTATGGACTACAATACCCAGCAGAGATTGAAACCCCGCGTAAAGGTAACAGCTAAAATGCCTTGCAGTGCGCCATTACGAACAGTGCACGTAAGGTGGCGCCAGCTCTCTGTCACCAGCGTCACCACCTGTTGTTGTTGTTGTAGTGTAAACTCTGTCGGTAGTAAGCGTTTTTTTTGTTGTTTTTTTTAGTATTTAGTGTTTCTTGCCACAATGGCAAGAGATATTACAGTGACATTGCTGAAACAAACAAACGACAAAGATTTCTCCCCCTTCACTGTGCGACGTAAACTTGGCGAACTAGCAGCCAAAGGGTAGTGAAAATAAACTTCACAAAATCGTAAAATGCATCTTACCTTTGCTGTTTTGTGGTCAAAAGTTATAAAATATATTATATTTTATTTTTTTATTTTATTATTATAAAAAAATGTTAGTGAGTGAGAGTCATTTTTGGACAGGCTGTGCTCTGTACTGTACAGAATACGCTGAAGAGGTTATTGTCAGGCTTGGCAGAGAAAGAGGACTCAGATGCAGATAGGTAGCAGTAATGACAGGTTTTTTTTTCTGCTTAGCAACTCTTCAGACAGAATGACAAAATAATCGACTATGAAAATCTACGTGTCCAGGGGACAAGACGCAGAACCAGTGGCGTCATTAGGTCTTAAGCCCCCCTAAATAATTTTATGTTCATTTATTACATTTTTTTATTTTTTTAATTTATTTTTTTTACAAAAAAGTGCAGACAAATTCAATATAATGTGGCCAGACTATGAGTTTAAATAAATAAACCAGTTATTATTAACTTAAATGTGATCATAAATCTTAGTTTCCCTTCACTTCATAGTGGAAGCGGTAGAGAGTCAGAGTCAGTGCGTCGTTATCCAGTCCATTCCACTTGTTCATATAGAGCACGCCCACATCACTGAAATCCAGTCCACGTTTTCCCTGCAACCTAGGTTGCACTCGGTACCTGGGTACCTGCAGTGTGTGTACCGGGAGCGGAGCACACAGAACCGACTAGAGCAGCATTAGGAGAAGAACATGAACAAGAATTGATATACGAAATTTTTTCAAGAGAGTAAGTATTCATCACTGCTGATAGTAACAATAAGTTAGCTGTTTGTGAAATTAAACGTTCGCTGACATTCTGTGCATCTCCTGGGGGCTAAGCCCCCCCTGTCCTTAAAACCTAGTGACGCCCCTGCGCAGAACAACAGACAACACAAAATGACAACACAAAGGACAACTACACTGATCTCAAAATCTATTTCTATGAAAATTTAACAAACAGAAAATCACTCAACGAGGAAAGCTCACAGGCTGTAAAAATAAAACTACTCTGAGTTACAAACTTTATGAAAGAAAAGTGCTCCAAACGGAGGGAGAAACAAACGCTATGAAATTAACTGACTGAAACAAAAGACTGACCAAAATTATTATTAACAAAAAATCACTCTTCTTCAGAGGAATACTAAACAAAAAACAAAGCTTGGCAACACTTAACTTGGCAACGATCAAGGCTGTGAACAAGGCTGGATGTACTCGACGAGACGAACAAAATACTCTGGCAACGCAGACAGGGGAAGACAAAGGCTGTGTCCAAATTCAGGGGCTGCAGCCCACGAAGTGCGCATTTGAAGGCCAATTACGTCACAACACTGCGCGAAGGCTGTCCAAATTCAGAGGCTCCTTCAAACGCAGCCCACAAATGCAGCCTGGCCTTCCCTCTTTTCGGAGGACGCACCGCAACTATCCTTCGCGGCCTGCCATATCCCAAGATCCTTTGCGCACCGCTGCTCAGTCCCGAAACAGAAGAGGAAGCAAGAGAAAATGGCGACATCAAGTGGCGCAGACATGACATTTAAATTTAAGTAATGGGTTTATACTCGGTTTTTACTCATTTGAACATCCAACGCCAGATATGTTAAACTTCAAAAACTCCAAATTTCAACTTTCAGTTAAAATATGTGACGCTGGTGATGCTATGGTAAATATAGTTGTTATTCACTAATGGGTTAATGTTTATTTTGTAATGTTGATAATTCAATTTAGATTTGACACATTTTGTTGTTAATTTTTATACACACACAAATAAATGTACACGTTTGATAGATTTGAACCAAAACAGACTTTAATGCATCTCTTCATTCACAATCGTGACGTAAGGGTAAGGGTCGGGAACATATGGTGAGGCAACCAGGAAATACTCCGAAGGCTAGACCGTCCCATTTAACAACGGTGGACGAGGCCTTCAAAGACATGTCCGAAGGACCCGGCCCTCGTGGACCGCGAAGGCTAGGCCACTGAAGGCTGCAGCCCCTGAATTTGGACACAGCCAAAGACTATATACACATGAGGAGGGATGACACAGGGGGAAACAATCAGGGATCAGGGGAGACGCCAGACCGGTGACACAAGAGGAAGGGCAAGTGACCTGAAACGAGAGGAGAGTTTACTTTTCAAAATAAAACATGAATTTCACAAGACAAAAAACCCAAGACAGGACACTCCTCACCGCCGTGTGACAGTTATATGTAAACACAGTACAGTATAAAGCAGGGCAATTCAATTCAATACTATTTTTTTTGTAGATGTTTCACTGCGTTTGTCTCTTTTGGTCGTGGTTTGCACACATTGGATTATGTGCGTCGTCCCAAATACTGTATACAAAAATATATACACATAGGGTGAATATGGGTAAAGTGGGACAATGGGTAAACTGGGACAGTTAAGCTTAATGATGTTTATCTTTACATAGTATACTTCAATTACTAAAAATCATCATTGAGCTCATCATAGGACAGTATGAGATTAAAAAAGATTGGTTCTGTGTTGATGACATCACTTCCGGAGGCGTGGCTAACCATATTCAACTACCTCTGTGGTGTATCAAGATGGTAGGTAAAATGACATAGCGTTTTTAGGTAAAAGATGTTAGTGTTCTAGAAAAAAGAAAATTGGTGGATAGTTTGTAATTGTGATATATTTTGTTAAGGGGTGTAATGGTGATTCATCATTTTTAAATATCACATCCATGTGAGTCTTACTTTTTTTTTAAAGTGGTATTTTGCTACTGTCCCACTTTACCGGTAAAGTGGGACAGTGTGTTATTGGCAAACTGGGACAATTATTTAAGTCATTCTAAAGGTAGAAATAAGTTCCCTTTTATTCATCCCTCATAAATTTAGTTATCTAGCTAGCTAGATATACAAACAAATTTACTTAAATTGCATAAAAAAAGCTAGCTACAATGAAAATGATGATCGTGATGCTTAGCTAGCCTATGCTGCCTAGCTAGTAGGCTAATGATGACTCGCCTAATCTTATTTCAGAATCCAATGGCAGCAAAGAGCAGATCAGGGAGAAGCAAAGTTAAGAAGGGAAAGAAGAAGAGGTCAGGTCTGAAGGCAGGAAAGCAGATAAATAAATGGAGTGAGGACAGAATGAAAGGTGCCATTTTAGAGTATCAGGAGCAGGTAGATGCAGGACAGACTCCTCGTCCGCGCATGCTTGCGCGGGCTTGGAATGTTCCTAAAAGCACCCTCCAGCGGCGAGTCCAGGGTCATGTACAAGGCTACAAACACGCTTCGGGTCGCAAACCTATACCTTCCGAAGAGAGTGAGGCAGACTTGGCCAATGTTATCAAAACCCTAGCCAGGAGAGGTTTCCCTCTACGCAGGAAGGATATTCAGTCGCTTGCATACCAGTATGCAGAGGCAAACAACCTGCACGGATTTTCTGTGGAAAAAAAGGAGAGCTGAGCAGGTCTGGTTTGAAAATTTTATGCGCCGAAATCCTGACCTCAGTCAGAGAAAACCGGAGGCCCGATTAACCCTACTGTTATAAAGAAGTGGTTCCAGGAGTATAAAGACCTACTCTCCAAGTTGGAAATAAAGGATGTGCCTTCCCATATTTGGAATTGCGATGAGACTGGTGTGCAGGACCATTTTCTGTCTTCCAGTGTAATTTCAGAGGTGGGGAGTGCCTGCTATGAGGTCACATCAGGTGAGAAAGGGGAGACAACCGCAGCTTTGGCCAGCTTTAATGCTGCAGGGGACTACGGTCCACTCATGGTCATCTTCAAAGCCAAGAGGCTTAAGCTGGAGTGGCTTTATAATGTTACCCCCAACACATTGTTGAAGGTGTCGGACAATGGTTGGATCACAACTGATCGGTTTTTGGAGTGGGGGAAGCAGTTTGTGGAAATGCTCCCTAAGGATGACCTCAGACAACATGTGCTGCTGCTGGATGGCCACACCAGCCATGTATTCAACCTTTTCCCCAAGAGCAGCATGTCCAGGGACTGGTTTGAGGCCATATTTTGGTCTCATTATCTGTCTGATGTTACAGAAGCTGAAGAGAATGAAAGAAAGAAAGGGACACCTCAGTTCGACAGGCTATTCAAAATCAAGCCACTCTATGGCAAGATTGTGAATGCCTGTAACTCCCTTTTCCAGCCGTACCAGAACATCACAATCGATGAAAGGATGGTAGCAAGCAAAGCCCGCATTGGATTCAGGCAGTACATGAAAGATAAGCCAACAAAATTCGGCTACAAATTGTTTATATTGGCAGACTCTAAAACTGGCTACACCTCCAATTTTTTTGTTTATCAGGGTAAAGATAAGCGTAAGGTCAAACTGAGGGGACAGAAGGATGATGGCCTCAGTGTCACATCCGTCATGGACCTGATGAGGTTTGACCTCCTTGGAAAAGGATATCATCTTTATGTTGATAACTTTTACACCAGTCCACTCCTTTTCAATAAACTTTTAAAAAATCACACGGCAGCTTGTGGCATCATTAGGACAAATAGAGAGGGATTTCCAAGGACGACAAACAACGACCTCCCAAAGAAGCCTGAGAGGGGAGACATGAGGTGGATCCATGAGGGCAACCTTCTCTTTGCACGGTGGATGGACACTAAAGTGGTCAATCCCTGCAGCACCTTTCACAAGGCGTACAGCGGAGCCACTGTACTGAAGAGGGTGAAGAGGCCAGATGGACACTGGCACAGGGCTCCTGTGGATGTGCCTGATGCGTGCAGGGACTACAACATCAACATGGGTGGGGTGGACCTCTCAGACGCCCTCATCCACTACTACTCGGTGCATGGCAAGACAATGCGGTGGTACGAGACGTTTTTTTATCATTTCATCGACATTGCTGTAGTCAACAGCTACATCCTGCACAAAGCTGTGGCCAGCAGTCACAACCAGACCCCATGTCCCACAAACAATTCAAAGAAGTTCTGATGGGGGAGATGGTTGAGCAGGCTAAAGCTTTGGTTGCTGAAGCCACCCCCTGCCCGAGGCTCACCAACACCTGCATGCCTGTGTTCAGAGGGAGCACTGGCACTCAGGACCGCAGGAAGTGTGTGGTCTGTGCAGCCAAGGAGAAGGTGAAGGCCAAGCAGATGCCGGGCTACAAAATCAGGGACATGAAGACACCCATGTACTGCTCAAGGTGCAATGTGTCACTTTGCCTTGTTCCTGACAGAAACTGCTTCCTCGAGTACCATGTCATGGGACTTCAAAAATGAGCCTGCTGCTGGCAAGCCATCCCTCCCACCCCCTTATAGCCCACTGTAAATAGTTGCATTTGTTGCACTTTTCTACTCTGTTTGTTGCTTGCTGTTTGTTATAATTGCTGTTACAATTGTTGTTTTCAAGAGTACATTATTTTCTCTAATTGTGATTGTTGTTTGTTGTTTTGTTTACTTGCACATCGACGTTCTTGCACATTGACATTCTTGGCCATGTAAATAGTAGCATTTGTTGCACTTTCTTTTTACTCTGCTCTTGTTCTAATTGTTGTTACAGTTGTTTTATTAGGTTATTGCTGCTAATATCTGTTACTGTTTTCATAAAACTACTCCATGTGGAGACAAAATGATACATTTTGTTGTTGTTCATTGATTTTAATTATACATACATTGTGCACAATGGTACAAATTGATGAAGCACAAGGTAAATGTTATATCCAAAAGCTCCAGTAGATGGCATTACACTAGTCTAATGGACATAAGTTGTATTTTCCAGCCAGTTTCCATGGGAAGTGGAAAGTAATCCATTTGGCACAGTTTGGCACAAAGTGTGCCAAATTGTGCCAAAATGATTGTCCGCCTGGTTGTATCCTTACTAAAACCTTTGTGGAGGCTTAGCCCTTTGCTCAAATTCTATCAAATTTGATAAATATGTAGTCAAGGATTTGCTGAAGGCAATCAATGGCATCTGTCTGCATGGAATCATTGTTGGCATAGTTTTATCCTCTGTCAAATAGGGGGGAAAAATCAAGCGAGGATAGAAATTTCACATTTCGCCACTGGTTTATTCCAATTTACTCAGGCATAGTGGCAGACAAAACATTTTTTACACTGGGAATACATTCTCTGAAGTCCCTAGATGTCCAAGGACACCAAGAACATGCATATGAACGTTTTTATAGTGGAGTAATTCTTCATTTACTTTGGGTATCTCTTTTTAGGCATTTTTTCTGAAAATATGGCCAGGGCTTATTAAACGTGTATGTGTATGCCTGTAGTACTTGGACCAACAGACAATACTGACACATTTTAGGGTCCACCAAATTCTAATGTTTACAAGCTGTATTAACTATCCAAAATGAGACCACTCCTTCAATAATGCGTAATTGATAATCAATACAAATATTGTCCCTGTGTATTTACCAAGACATTGCTATGTGTAAGTAACATGTAT
Source organism: Pagrus pagrus (assembly GCF_965226575.1). Lineage (NCBI taxonomy): Eukaryota > Metazoa > Chordata > Actinopteri > Spariformes > Sparidae > Pagrus > Pagrus pagrus. The sequence continues at coordinate 29,544,660 of NC_140192.1, forward strand.
ATAACCTTTACATGTTCAAGTTTTTTATTGTTTGCTAAAGTATGTTTTACCTGAATGTAGGCCATCCAAAAGAACCCAAGTTTTTTCAAGTGAGGACGAAGCAGAGTCTTGTGATGAGGACCAGTGCTGGAACCACCTGAAGGGGCAGTTTTTCCTTTACTAATCCAATGTGTCTATGTCACTTTGAAATGATTCCTGACAGTTCAGGAAAGGTTTTGGTTCCAGGAGGACAGGTATAGTGTGGAGTAGGTAGGACCCTTGTCTTCGCGCATTTGCCTCTGCACCGGCATCTGCCCCACCCCCTCAGCCACAGCCTCAGCCAGGGCCATCAGTTGACGGATAGTTTTTGTTGTCATGGTTTTGGAGAATGCACCTCGATTCTATTGGCTCTGACGGTTCGATAGAGGTGTCAATCATCCAAATTGACCAATGGATTTCCAAAATGTCTAACATCTAACCTGTCGTGAGTGATTGACAGCTCCGCCGGCATTACGCACCAAAACACAGAGCTCACAGTTTCTACACTTCACTTCACTTTCTACATCGAATTTAACTATTTAGATATAGTTTTTTTCTGTTTTCTTCCACACACCGTCACACGGAATAATGGCAGACAGGAATTACAAAAAAAAGTATACAATTTCGTAGGTACTGGGCATACTCCATAATGACAGCGGCGCCTGGCGGACCTACTGCAGCAAGAACTGGATCCGGACCACAGCAGTGACTCAGATTACCAAATTCCATCACCCCAAAGGTATGTAATCTCTGATTTGTTATTGATTACTTATTGATTTGGTGTCAAATTACTGATCTATCTACCTTATTATCCTGCAATGAATTTAGTAAATACACACACTCAAACTCGTTCAAACTTGCTTGTTGAAATCCACAGTACAGGGCTTGTTTACCGCAACATATTGTTGTCTGTTTGGAGTTACATTTTAGGCCAGTGAATGAATATATTTGTTTTTCTTCCACAGTGATGATGATGATGATTATGAGCCACCAGGTGCTTCTGCACCGGCATCTGCACCAGGCCCTCAGCCACAGCCTCAGCCAGGGCCATCAGCATCTACACCCATCTCTCAGCCACTGCGAGGCCGCTCCACTCGATGTGCTTCAGCTCCCCTTTCTCAGCCATTGCCATCCTCATCCGACTCGGACTCACCTGAACAAATGCAACCTAAAAGAAAAGGAAAATTGTCAGACAAATCGGCAAATCCAAAGCGTGGTCGAGTTTGGTCTGCCACTTCAAGAGTGAGAGAGAAAGAAATTAGCTGGCACAACAGAGAGGAGAAAGACAAAAGACCGGACCCACTCAGATTCATGCCAGCCAGGATCCCTGGCCCCACATTTGACACACCAATGCCTCATGGTCCCGCCCTCTCTTCGATCTTTTTTTAGCGCCACTGTAGTCCGTACCATCATTGACAACACTAATGCCAACGCTGTCAAGAGATTATAGGCTGGAAAAAAGTTTCTTTGGAGAGCACTGACCATGAGCGATTTTTATGTTTTCATGGCCATTATTATTTTCTCGGGGCTTGTGAAAATACACAGAGTGGACTACTGGAGAAGGCAATGGCCATATAACTTTGCCTTCCCCAGGGAGAAAATGACACGGGACCGCTTTGAAGCCATCTTGTGGTCGCTGCACCTGAGCAACCCAAGAGAGGATGAAGAGAATGAGCGGAAGAGGAACACGGCTGAATATGACAGGCTCTTCAAAATTAAACCCCTGTGCACTGAAATCACGACTGCCTGCCAAGCACATTTCCAGCCTTACCAGAACATCTCCATTGATGAAAGGATGGTGACATCCAAGGCCCGCATCAGTATGAAGCAGTATATGAAAGACAAGCCGACAAAGTGGGGGTACAAACTGTTTGTGCTTGCAGACTCCGCAACAGCCTATACCTGGAACTTTTTTGTGTACGAGTAAGAGTGTGTTCACAACAGGCCAGGGTCTGAGCTACTCCTCAGTGATGGACCTTCTGCCATTTCGTCTGCTCGGTGGGGGCTACACACTGTATGTGGACAATTTCTACACTAGCCCTGCCCTCTTTCGGGCCTTGTCCAAAAAAAACATTGGCTGTTGTGGGACCATAAGGAAGAATCGTCTTGGTTTTCCACAGGCTGAGGATAATGACTTACCCAAAAAGGCTGAGAGGGGAGATCTGCGGTGGATTAGGAATGACAAACTCCTGTTTGTGAAGTGGATGGACACCCGGGAAGTGAGCATGTGCTCTACAGTGCATGAAGCCTTCAGTGGATGGACGGTGAAACGGAAAGTGAAGAGGCTGGTGTGTGGCAGACCAAGGCCATACCTGTTCCAGACGCTGTAGCCGACTACAATCAAAACATGTGCAGTGTGGATTTGTCCGATGTTTTGATTGGATACTACAGCGTCCACCACAAAACCATGAAATGGTACAAGACTTTCTTTTACCATTTTGTGGACACTGCCGTGGTGAACAGTTTCCTTCTCCACAAGGAGCTGTTCAAGATCAGGAATGAGCCCGACATGACGAAGCCACACACCCAGAAGACTTTCAGGGAGCAGCTTGCCGCAGAGATGTTTGAGTTTGCTGAAGGCTCAGCACCACCACCACCACAACCCACCTGCATGCCTATGTACTATTGGAGCAATGCTACACAGTCCAGGAGGTACTGCAGGTTGTGCCAGGATGCTGGCTTGCCAAGGGTGAAGACACCTGTTTACTGCAGGCAATGCCAGGTCCCTCTGTGCTTCACATCAAAGAACTGCTTCCAGCAGTGGCATGACGCACATTTGTGTCAATATATTTGATGTTCAAAGTTCTTGCCAGCTAGAAGTGATTCCTGTTTTATTAGTGTAAATATAGTTGATGTTCAGAGTTTCTTGCAGCGTGTTTTTCTAAAAAGTGATTCTTGTTTTTACTTGTGTTTTTACAGTTTGGTTTCACTGTTACTGTTATTGTTCTATATATATATATATATATATATATATAAATAATATTATTAAATCTGCTCCAGTTGGAGTCAAACTTCAGTTCCTTTGTATGGTTTTCTTTGAATGGGAAAGTGTTTATAGGTCTGGTTGATTTTTCAGAACAAAGCCAAAACAGTTTTTAGAACAGTTTTTAGATGGGTGTGCCCAAATGGCTAATTTCCGCCTGAAAAATGTCTCTACTAAAACCTCTCTAACTTTGCTCTGCTTTACTTTATTAGCATCAGTCTTGGCACAGGTAATGTTCAGATTTTTTGCTATTATTTGCTGGAGGTTTTGGGCTGCAACTGCATGATTCAAAGGGGATATTCACTCTAAAAGTGTACAATTTTGTTAGGCGGAAATGAAATCTTTCATTTATGCTGTGTTTCATCTTCATTTACTCTGACCCAGTAACATCTATACGAATGCTTACAACTTTTCAGAAATCTCACAAGTGTTACCTTTATTATGATACCAAGATTATTCATAATTAATAATTATAATTTAATAAAAATAATTATTCATTCATTATGGGCATGTCATTTTCGAGCAGAGGCCTAAGCCAGAGGCCTAGGGTGGGCCCCACATGGACATGCTGGCAGGATGTGCTTCGTCTTGTTCCCACAGAGAAATCGAAAGGAACTGATGCTGTGTCAGTTCAGACATAGGTCGGAGTTCATGAACAGGTAGGGGCTGGGCTGCGGGGGGTACACTTTACACTAGGATGATCTATTTTACTGTCATGATGAGTGAATATTGTAGAATAATTCCACACTAGTAGTAATACAGGTTTGCATGGCCCCAGAAAATGATGCTGTTTACAAAGAAGAGCCACTCATGATTCTAATGAAGTGAGGAATCAGAATGCAAAGACAACTGCAGTCAAAATACAGAACTTTTACTGTGCAAATTTCACAAACATCTTTTATAAAACCAATACAAAAAGTAGTGCAACTTGCAATAGTTATACTTTTGCTTCAAGTTCAAGCCCAGGTACATTACACAGTATTCAAGTAAATCTAAAAAGGAAATATAAAACAAGTGTGACTTAGTGAAGAGACAATTTGCATTAATATGGGCTTTGAGGTATATTCACATTTAAATAAATAGTAAGACAAAGAACTGAACAGCATGCAAAGGCAACTTACATAATAAATACAAAAATGTGTGCAACTTGCATTAGTTCAAGTTATAGGTACATTACACATGTATTTAAGTAAATCTAAAAAGAAAACTTGCATTGCTTTGAGGTCTTTATACACATTCAAACAAATAAAATAGTAAAACAAAATTATGCAACTTGCATTAGTTATTACTTCCTTCAAAAGTATTGCTTCGAAACCAGTAGTGAACATATAAAAGAAATATAAAGTGCAACTTGGCTCACAGGATTATCCTGTATAATAGAAACAATAATCACACATTTCAACATTTACAAATTTTGAGCCAGGAAAACCAGATGGTCCACAGCATCTGGTCTCTCTCAGATGGAGCACTGGTGGCAGGGATGCATAAATACTGCCGAGCTAGCTTGGCTATGCAAGGGAAATTTGTCTGATGGCATCTCCACCAGTCTAAAGGGTCTGCATCACTGTCAGCCTCTGTGGTCTGTAAGTAGACTGTCAGCTCCATTCGGATCCTTTCCTCTTCTGACAGCGTGCTGCTGCTGCTGCTGGTGGTGGTGGTGGTGCTCTGCCTTTTGAAAAAGCTGGCTAAAGTCTTTTTTCTGTTAGACAGTTAAAGTTACCGACAGTGTTAGCAAGATAAACAGCCTAATTGTGTGAAGTTAGTTAGTTATGCCGAGTTTTTTTTCATAATCAGAATAATATAACGTCATGGCCTTCATACAGCCTAACCTACGGATAATTTGTCTTTATAATTAGGTACAAAAACCGCTATAGCCTACAGACATACTGCCTGCCACACAAGAGTCATACATTTTATTTAAAAATTATTTTTAAATAAAATAATAAAAATACAAGATATAATAAAAATATTAACCGGCATGTAAGTTAACAACTGTTTTTCTGAAATGCTACAGCCACACACAGCCGGCAAGGAAGATGTAGAGAAGAGTTAATTTATGTAATTTTATCACTTAAGAGTTATTGTTACATAGGCTAACATAAAAAAAATTATATCCCCTTATCTTTACTTTATCCTCTTACCAGAAAAAAAGAGCAACCAAGTAAGCGGGGTTGATTTTTTGTTTCACATCTTATAATCTGTTGTGTTCGATGAGTAATTAATAATCAACATCATATATTTAAATTTTGGTTATTGTTGTTTGGTTGTATGTTTAATATTGTTATTGTTTGCAAAACTGTTATCAAATGTAACCCCCAAAAAATTGAGAGAAGAAGAAAGTGAAATCATTTTTTACATAACATATCTGCCTCCATTCTACATTCATATAAAGTGATTGGGCCTCAGCTACGGTTTACGTAGACTATTGTCAGTGCTGAATTTGTGAATTTGAAAAAGGGGGATTTAGGACGCACTCACACTTGGCTCAGGTGATCCGTACCGTAACGAAGCACAGTTGTCCCTCCTCCCCAGTCCCCCTGCACTCACATTGCTCCAGCCGCAACAGAGCCTGAGCACGGTTACCTCTCGTATGTACGTCATCATGTTGTAATACAACACACACGACTTTACGTCATCATAAAATGTCATTTATTTCACATGAAGGGTGGTCGCAGCACATTGGTGAACAACACAGAGAACACGACTGTAGCTTTAGAGACTTTCTGGCTTGTTTTGAGTATTTTTATCCAGTTGACTCTGAGAACTCATGTCTGCCCAGATTTCCAGTAAACACTTGTCCCCTGCATCGGACCAACCCAAACCCTTTCCCGCCATTGTTGTTATATGATTATAGAAAGGAATGGTCACACATTGATTATAACTCATTACCGTGTTGCGTAGCCATCCAAACATGCCAGGGCCAAGAAAGTGTACCGTGCTTGAGCATGGTACGGATTACTCACACTAGTCAAACAAACTGGACTTTGGGGGTCAAACGTGCGTGGGCTTGGTACAGATTGTGTAGTGTGAGTGAACCCTTAAGCATCTAAATCTGCCTCTATCGTGTTCTCACAAATAGAATGAAGGTTTCACAATTATGAAACTGTGTCTACGTAAAGTGGTTTTCTATGTCGACCTGGGGTCTCATTTATAAAACATTGCATAGGATCCATACTAAAAGTGTACGTGAGCCCAAAAGGCAAAAAAGGCATGTGTCAAAAAAATTCTGATTTATAAAACCTGGCGTACACCCAACAATGCACAATTTCCTTTTATAAATCCCACATTGTTGTGTTTATAGCAGTAATTATCGCAGGAACTCCTCAGCCTCGTAACTCCAGCCGCTCGGCAGTGCTGCGCTGTGGTGGACTCAAAACGCAGCTGGTGGGGGTTGCTGGACAACGGATGACGGAGCAAAACCGTACCGGAGCCGTAACGCAGTGGACATGCATCCAGTGGAATCTTTGGGCAAGGGACCTGCAGGAGTGCCAGAGGCAGGGATGTCGCACGCGCTATAGATGAGGATTCTGAGCTGACGTGACAGACTTGAAGAGGGGAGCCTCTGCTCTGCCCACGGCTTGATGAGTGCCAGTGCCAAAGCCTGCATATACTGCCTACTCTTCATTTGGTTGTCTCCTCTCTTCATGGCATTCTCCTTGTGTATGATCCACGAGTTTATCACACCAGCATTCATCATGCCATTGGATGTTTTTTTTTTTTCTCTATGACTGATCCACCAAAATCCACCTGAAAAATATTTTACTCTCAATCACTAACATGCAACTCAGACAGCAGCAACACAATGAAAATCACGTTGTTTTTCGCGCTTTATTATTATTTTCTCGGGCAATAATTTCATCATGCTGGATAACGCATGATGGATAAAGCGCTGTCCGCGGTGCTGAAACAACGTCGGATCAATACACCGTAGGCTACGTCGCATTTACAAATCAGACAAGCACTTATGATCACACTTCAGCTATTAGTTTATTTATCATTTTATTTTGAAACACTTTTGGATTTTTTGAACAACATAAAGCAGCATCAAGAGGCTAGTAACAGACCGACAATGATCGCTACATCCCATCATATTGCTGGTAGTTGAGCCGGTTAAAATGTAAACAAATAACGCAAACTTTATTTTTCTTTTTAATGAAATAAAACAATAACCAGCGCGTGCTAATTAGGAAGACTTAACAAAACACACTGGGGAGAAAAACAGCCAGTGTTTCATTTTAAACATCTAGGCCTATGTTGCTGAGAGCTTAAACATGAAAAAGAACATCATAACATTTTGTCATAAACAACTTAAGACTCTCAGTCTGCTCATTCGGCCCCTTTCCTTTTCAAAGCAGAGATGTTTTTTGTTAACAAAAACTCCTAACTCTATAAATGCTTTTTTTTTTTTCTTCACAAAGCCAAATAGCTGCAACCACTATTTAATGTGATGGCTGGGCCTGCTTGTTTGAACAGAGCAGCTGCATTCTTGGCTTTATGTTAGACACGGCCACGCAAAGATCACTCTCAACTCTGAGGAGTCGTGATCTGTATTTGTTTTTCATGTGTGTCAGCGCAGAAAAGGTCTATTCACACAGATATGTGGATGCAAATGGAAACAGTACATCGGTTGCAGCTTTTGACAGTGCTGCGTACTCTGTTGCTCCTGACAACCAGAACTCTTCCAGTGCGCATGCCGAGAAAGCAGTCTGTAATGTGCGGTCAGAGGAGAGATCTAGCAGGGCGTCCTGCAGCTCTGATGGCAGGTGATGCGCGGTGGAGGTGGTGAAAGGCTGGCGTATCCAGTCGTACTTTTCCGGCGTGTCATCATTTGGGAAGTACTTTTTGAAACTTTCAAGGAGGCTCCTGAGGTGAGAGGCAATAATTCCTTTCATAGTTTGAATGGTTATGTCGTAACTCTCCATGAAGTCATCAAGCTCAGGGAACATTTCAACACTTCCCCCTTCCACTCGCACAGCCCACCGCTCCAGCTTTCTCTTAAATGCTGTGACCTTGTCAGAGAGAATGAGGACATTTGTGTTTGGGCCTTGTAGGGACAAGTTTAAGCTGTTAAGTTTGTCAAAAATGCTGGCTAAATATGCGAGGCCTGCGACCCACTTTGGGTCAGTCAGATAGTCAGCAAGGGGAGAACTACAGTCAGATAAAAATATGCGGACCTCCTCACGCAGTTCAAAGAGCCTCGTTTAAACTTTGCCATGAGAAAGCCACCTGACCTCTGTGTGAAAGAGAAGTGCTTCGTGTTCTGATCCCATTTCATGACAGAGTGTGGCAAAGAGTCTGCTGTGCAGTGGCCGTGATTTAATGAAATTAACAATCTTAACTGATGTTTGGAGAACATCACGAAGCTCTGGCTCGAGACACCTGCCAGCAAGTGCTTCCCTGTGGATCATACAGTGCAGAAATTTCACATGGGGGGCTACCTCCAACACGCAGGCCCTCAAACCTTTTCTTGCCCCCTGCATAGCTCCAGCTCCATCTGTGCACACAGATACACAGCTCTCCCATCTCAGTCCCTCTTTTTGTATGTTACTGTTGAGCTTGTTGAAAATGTCCCGTCCAGTGCATGTTCCCTCCATTGATGAGCAAAACAACATATCCTCGTGCATTTTCCCTTCATAGCTGTACCTCACAAAGGCCAGCAGCTGCGCATCTCCTGACACATCTGTGCACTCATCAATTTGCAGGGAAAATCTTCCACTCTTCCTCACTCTGTCAATGAGTTGATCTTTAATGTCATTTGCTATGTCCTGAATGCGGCGCCCCACGGTGTCATTTGACAGGGGATTGGTTAAAAGAGTGTTAGATATTTTCTCCCCATGCATTGCTCTTGTCATTGCTACAGCTGCGGGACGGATGAGACTCTCTGCAATCGTGTGAGCCTTTTTCGATTGAGCCACCAGATATGCGACCTCATATGAAGCTGCCAGGGCCTTAGCAGGGACTGTAGAATATTCACTCACCACTGTTTTTTGCCTTTTTAGTTCTTGCTCCCTGCGCTGAAAAAAATCAATTGGCTTATCAATTAAGCTGCTGTGTTTTGTCTCTAAATGTCTTTTAAGTTTTGCTGGCTTCAAGCTCACTTGTGCCAGCACCTCAGAGCAAATGACACACTGTGGGTAGTCAATGCTGTTTTTTGTTGTGCAGGAAAAGCTATACTTCAAAAAGTCGGGCTGATATTTACGGAGCCTCGAACCTTTATCAGCCGCCAGTGTCGGCCCCAGTGCCATACGTTTCTCAGGTGGTGGTTCTGGTGGCTGATCTTGGGACCCCTGCTGCTGCTGCTGACTGTCTTGTGCTGGAACACTTTTTCTTTTAAGCCATCGCTCCATTTTTCCAGCTAGCAAACTTGCTGCAGCTGTGGCTAAAACAACAATGCGCCTTTTTTTCCCTCTTTTTCCTTTTTCTTTGTTTTTTTTTTAACCGCAATGTAGGGTTCACGTCATGATATTGTCTATATTTTGAGCATAAAAATAAAATAAATATTTAAAATAAAATAAAAACTTTACAGGTCCATAGTTTTATTTGATACATCAGAGACTTTTGGTCCAATTGATACCTTAGGCGGGAAATTCAAATCAGTACAGCTCAGTGACAGCTCAGTGACAGCTTCAGCACTACAGACAGCGACACGAAAATGAAACACAGATGTCAAAGCGGTGCCCAAAAACGGCACAATAAACAAAAATGTGATGAATTTACTCCCAAGCTTCCGAAAATAACAGCTTTATTTGGAAGGTAAATCTCGTCAGACGTGAAGGATGCAGTATGACAGGTGAGTAGTCTCATAGGTTTCATAAATAAAAATACAAGCTATAATAAAAAATATTAACCGTCATGATAGTTAACAACTTTTTTCTGAAATGTTATAGCCACCAGACAGCCACACACAGCCAGGATGTAGAAAGCAACAGCGAGGTTGACGGGGATGAAACAGGGCAGCCTGATTGCAAAGACAGTGATCAACAGACAGGGTACATTGTAGATGAGGGAGACACCCCAGTGTTACGTCAGGTGAGGAGTCCACCGTGCGCCTTGAAGCTTCAGCGCCAGGACAGGGAGAGCGCAGGCCCGCGGATTCACCATCAAGTCAGGGAGAGAGCACCGTGCGCCTTGAAGCTTCAGTGCTCCTGGCTGCACGTTTACGTTACGGTGCTGGCTGTGTCTGTATGTGTGAATGAGAAGGGCAGACATGAGACTAGTGGACAGGTTCGTTGTTGTTGTTGTTTTGGTGTAGTTACGGCTGACAGTAACTGGTTTTGAGTAATAAAATGCCTGTTTGAGACCAACCGCTCATCGTCCTTCTAATGTCCGGTTGGACGCTACATTAATTTTGCACATTTATATTTTTCCAAAATGATTTGGCGACCCCCAGAAATCATCTCGCAACCCCAATTGGGGTCGGGACCCCAAGGTTGAGAATGGCTGCCCTAGAGGAAGGACAGGGATGAAACCATGCCATGAAATGCAGATTTATGAAAGTTATGTACAGTGCCATGTACAATATATACAAAATAGAATTAATGTTAAAAAGTATCTATGAAAATCCTATTCAAAGGCATAAACTGTTGCGTAAAATGGGCACCAGAGTTTGGTGGTATGACAATTGGCTCTGTGTACAACTGTCGTCCACTGACTTCTGGTTTCTATGGCTATAACAGGGAACACACATCAACTACATTTCACAACATAATAAATTGAGTTACTTACTGTATATACTTACTTTGAAGTTACATAAGAATTCTGGATGAATTTGAACATTTGTGAAAGAGTGGTGGACTACAGTTATGCAGAGCCTATACTGTAACTGTCTCAGCTGACTAGTTCAATCAGATTCCACAGTGTTGACAGTTGGCACAATATACTGCACAGCGACCACTGTAACAAGCACACACTTTCATCTTAGAGAGCTGGCATATGTAGCTTTTAGTCCAGCTTCAAGTTTAACCTCATTACAACTCCAGCTGGTGAGCACCTCAGCTTGAAGTTTGTGTGGAATGCTTGAGTTTTTTCTCAGGTTTGTGTAGAGGATTATCAAGGTCAGTGGACAGTTGACCCACTCCAAATGCTCCACTTTTGAATTCCACAGCACTATCAAATCTGCGTTTCTTATGCGAGTAGGGCTCTGAGGAAAACAGTGACTGTTCAATCAAGACTTTCTTGTGGAAAGTTACTTGAGCATAAGGCTGGGCGGTATGACCTTAAAATCATATCACGGTATAAATTGAATCCCTTCACGGTAACGGTATATATAGCGGTATATATTTAAGTGTAAAAATTATAACATAAGTGTTCCTGAATGGGTTTTGAAGTCCCTTAGCAAAGCTAAGTTGATTTTAAAAAACAACAAAAAAAAGCAAAAATGTATAAAAATAAAGTGGATATTGCAAACAGTACTTCAAGTAAGAGAGATTTTCTATAAGGCAAATGGCAAAAACAGTGAAAAGGTTCTGTAATCCAAAATAAGGCAAAAGTTACCAAACATTAAATTTTCCACATTTTAAAGAACACAAAAATAAAAAAGATATTCTAAATAACATTACTTATTAATTACTTACGTACTTATTAATTACTTACGTCCTTTAATCCTTCTGCTATTGCCTCACCCGTATGGTCATCAGGAAAATGTTAAGTCTGCAAGCACCTGCTGGCCAATTTCCACTCATCAGTAATGTAATGAATCGTGAGGCTGATATAAGGCTCCATAGTGCAACTCGACCACAAGTCTGTAGTAGTTGCGTAGTATTTTAATTCACGGAGGTCATTCTCAACTCGCTCTCGGAGCTGGCCATACAGTTTGGGCATTTCTTTCTCTGTAAAATACTTGCGGCTTGGAGGTTCGTATCGTGGATCAAGGGTTTTAATCATGTCTTTAAACCCGCTGCGCTCCACTGTTTGGAAAGGGACCATATTTTTGCACAAGTGTGTTGTGATGGCTCTTATTATGTCATTCCATCGCTTGCTCTTTCTGTCATACGGAATACTCTTGGAAAAAGCGTCCGCAATGGAGGGCTGCTGTTGGGTTGCGGGCGAAACGTTTTTGTTCCCCCCCCCGTGTTGGCAGGTGTTTGAGCCGAGCGTAGCCTCTAGCTCTCTGCATACTCGAGCACATGCTTTGACTTCAGATGGGGAAAAAAATTGCTCGTGTTACCTTTGTTGGCGGTCACAGTTACTCCACACATCTTGCAAATAACTTTTTTCTGCTCCACATCCGACTTTTTAAAGCCAAACCACGTCCAAATCACGGACGTGGCACCGTTTTTTTTTTACCAGCTTTACCCAAAGTGGACCCCAGTTGGTTACACTGTTTGCCATGTGTGTTAACTGATGAACATTAAAGGAGACATGCTCTTTCCCGTAGAGTTCCTCAGTTCGAATTATAAACGTTTTTTAATCATGTTTCATCATGTTTTTGGTAACTTCTGTCTGTAGTAAAAAATGCATGGAAAACACAAATAAACACCAGTGACTGTAGTATGGATGAGGCAGCACTCCCATTAACACAAACAAAGAATAATACAATAGGAAAGACTTGTACTCTGTGGCTTTCCAGAAACGCCTTTCACTGAAAGAGCGAGGAGCACGACTGATTTCTCTGGGAGGCTTAATGGACAGCAGTCTGAAGTTGAGAGTTGGCATGTGCCTCCCAAGATACCAGAGACTGAGATGATGAACAAGCCAGAGACTGACAAACTGCCTCACAATTCCAAGTAGAGCACAATGCATATAATCTGGCACAAAGCCCTTCACAATGTTAAAAAGAGGCAAGAAAAGTAGATTGCAAGTCCATTTAACACCTCCGACTGGAGCTTGCAGTTGACTTGCCTTAAGTGCATCATTTTCCCACTCAGACTGAGTTCTGGCCTCTGGTTCAGGCAAACTAAATGCAGACCGTTTGCAGTGCCAGAGCCCTTGCTTACCATTTCTCCAGGATGAACACACAAGTCACACCCATACATGCCATTGAACTGAACTGAATTTTTGAGACAAGGTCTTGCTACAGCATCACAAGCTGAAAGAGAAAAAAAGAAAACATAATGGCCCATGAATTAATCATAATCAGAATTATGTTTAATGGCCAAGAATGTGTACACATACAAGGAATTTGACATGGTGCAGTTGCTCTCAGTGTATTTACAAAAAAAGAATATCAGAAAAAAGAATATCAATAGACAACCAATATACACAGGAAACTAAACCGATTAGCCATAACATTATGATCACAAACAGCGCATAGACACTGCATAACATAGACACTACATAACATACACTGCATAACATTATGACCACCTGCATAGGCAGGGCTTGATATTGTATTTTTCTCCATCTGTATTCTTTCCTTTTTTGCATTGCCCTTACTGACTCCTTTCCGATTGTGTCCTGTGTTGTTGTTGGGACCTCAACTTCCATGCTTGTCTGGGCTACACTTTCATCTTGATAGTCTTCCTCATCACTGCTATCTGAACTTCCATCATCATACATGGCCAGAGGAGTCCATTCCTCCTCATCCTCCTCATCATCTTCCCCTAACTGCTTCATGTCAGTTGAATTACCATCCACTATCATGTTGATGACATTTTCAATGTACTTTCTTTTTCTCTCTTCTTCCTCTATTCTTTTTGACATCTAAAATTACACACATAACAAATTGGTCAATATAGCGTAGCGATTATGATTTCAGAGGAATTGTTATTGTGAAAATACCCAAAATGTATTTTAAGATGGCCTTTCAGTCATTAATTAGATTAATTAAATCATCAAAATACTGTGTGTTTGTATTGTGGTAGGCATGATGTAGATTAGATTACAAAATGACAGTTCAGGGATAAAGCACCTTATATACCTGCAGTATCAAATTTGATACACACATTTTTAACACGATTTAACTGTAATATATAAAATACGTTATTAAGTAATTATGCATTGTTTCAATACAGGAACAATATAAATGTTATTCTTACTGTAACTTCTTGAAAATTTGCAAAGATTTTCCTGCCAAAAGTGTGTGGATGATTTAATGACAGCTGCCATTTTGAAAAAGCCAAAAAAGCCCTTTCACTGCTTGCAGTGGAATGATAATCCACTAGAGTGCAGAATACATGTATCAGGTGATATACAACAGGTTTTTAAGGAAAGTATTGATCATGTTGATAAGAAAGAGGTCTCAGAAACTCAGGTATCAAATACGATACAAACGGTTTTATTAAATTAAAAACACATCCGTGTATCTGTAGTTCTATTTCGTCCCTACTGACCGCCAGAGGCGGTGCTTTAAGCACTGGATAACTCCGCCCGCGCTAGCGCATGTCGTGTACGAATAACAACAACATCACCTGTGACCCCTGCATGACCCCCGGGAGGCTATATCTTCCATTGTCAGCAGGCAATCTGCTACTTCATTCTTCTCGCGACTGCGCGTCGAGGTGTACGTAAGTAAAGCATGGCCATTTAAATGGCCCGGTACAGTTGTTACTGGCATGCTGCTGGCTTTGTGCAGTCTCGTGCCTCCGTGGCAGGAGTAACGGGCTGACGCTCGTCCTCACCTTCCAGCATTGCACACAGCTGCTGAGGGCTGTGTTACTAGCAGGTTGATGCTGCTTTGAATGCTAATAACTGTTTTTTTTCTGTGTTTCTCTGTTTAGTGTTAAAAGTATTATTGAAGGATTCAACTGTGTTGTTGAGGTAGGGTTCCAGTCCCTATCCAGCTCAGTTGTGTGTTTTGTTAAAATAATAACCTTGTTGGTGAAGGTTGCGCACCTGCCTCCTCTCCCAACTTGGCTTTGTGTTTCAAAGAATTGGCGTTCCCGTCCCGGCGGCGTCACACTTTGTTTTGTTTTTTGGCTACCTCTCCACCTGGTTCTGGATGGAGCATGCCTGTGGCAGTTGTATGGCGTCCCTGGAGCCTGAGGATGGCCATGATTGGTGTGTGTCCTGTCTTGGATCACCTGCGGGAGGCCATCACCGATGAAGCCTGCATAAATTGTAGCATCATGCCGAGGTCAGTAAGGCTGGCCAGGCTGGCCCAAATGGATCCACTCTCCTGCCTGCCTTCATTCCAGTCTGAGGGGGTGGATTCCTGTTGGGATGCTGCACAGAAGCGGTCTGCCACACAAGACGGGATGGTGTCCCCACAGGAAAACGGTGGAGGAAGGCAGACAACCAGCTCTCTTCTAAGGTCGACCATCTGGCTGCTGATATGGAGCAAATGAAGTCACTTCTTCTTAGCTTGCAGCCTGCTGGTAGGATGATACATGCTGCTGTTGCGGCTACTCAGGGGTCACTGCTGCCAGTGGACGATGCTATCTCCATTGCAGCTTCATCCAGCCAGTTTAATGATTCCCAGGTCGGGTTGACGACTCCGACTGCAGCGGGCTCCTCACATTCTTCAGCCTCGGATTCCCGGCGAGGATCTGTTGACTCCTCCATGGGGGCAATCATCCGGGCTGCCCTGGCACGCCTGCAGCTTGACGCTCCGAGTCAGGGAAAGGCTCCTAGTGCTTTCTACAGGCGCAACCCCCCACCGGCAAAGACTATGGTGCCGCACTCTCCTGATTTTTTGAAGGAGCTGCATTCCTGCTGGGGAGACACGTCAGCCCTCACCAGGCCAGGGTCGGATGAGTGAGCCTTAGCTGCCATGGAGGTGCTGAGGCTGTTGGTCTTCTCCACATGCCAGTGGTGGAACCTGCAATTGCTGCCTTGATTGTATCTCCGGATTAGGCAATGAAGTCGGACCCCAGGTGCCCTTCTGCCCAGTGTAAGGTCACTGATGACTATGTCTGCAGAGTTTACAACACGGCAGCGTGCATCGGCCGCCTTGGAAACACCCTCTCCCACTTCCTTTTGGCCCTCTCGGCTTCCCTGCAGGATGCTCAGGTGGATGACTCCATCTGTGACATCTGCGATGCCTCACTGCAGACTTTTGCTTGTCAGACTAGAGAATTGGGTCAACTTATGTCAACACTTGTCCACACTCGTCGTCACGTTTGGCTGACCCAAACCCACCCCTGACGGAGGCGACTCGTAGGGTCCTTCGCAGGGTGCCAGCGGAACCTGGAGAGCTGTTTGGCTCTGCAGCTTTGGATGCATTGGATTGGACAGCCGAAGCTGATGAGACCAGGTGGCAGCTCGCGGGCCTTGACAAGAGAGCGCCAACCTCCAGCAGGCTGAGAGCTTTTCCATCTGCCCCTCCACATCCTCCACAGCTGCCTCCCCAGAGTGGTCATCAGCCGTCGCGACGGGATGCTATGAAGCGGGCAGGCGACTTTCACTCGAAGCCCGACCGCTGTCCTTCCGGTTCCTTCGGGGGGCGGGGGCAGCGGCGCTAGGGCCACGGGGCCGGTCGTTGACTGCTTTTCCCAGCAGCAGCTCAGTTACTGGGCTGCCTGCTGTCCGGACCCCTGGGTAGTGTCCACCTTGACCCAGGGCTACGAATTGCAGTTCCGACGCCGGCCCCCAGCCTTCGGCTGGGTGGAGTTATCCAGTGCTTAAATCACCGCCTTTGGCGGTCATCCAGGACTCATAGAACCGTAGTTACAACTGTAACTTTCGTTTTAAACACATGAGGATGATCATTCCTGGTTTGATATGTTACATCATTTCAGTTTTCCCTGAACTATTGAGCATAAATATATTCCCATTGTTCAAAAGACACCATAATCACATTCTGGGTTTTTAAATGATGATTTCACAATCAGAATATCTGAATACAGAGGCAGATAATGAACCAATATATAAACACATTCTGCCAGTTGAAATGGTTCCTGTGCCTCTGAGCAGATACAGTACACAGTATGAATACACAGTACAATACAGACTGCAGCTTGTTCTTCATGTGCAGCTGTTTGTTAGACAGGTAACAGGCAGAAAATCACAGACTTAGTTTGAACTTTAAGGTTGTGGGTTCACAAAAAAAATCCAGAAGAAGTTTAATGTGATTACAGAAGCTTTGTTTGTATGAAAATTAATAATCAGGATATCGGCAGGTGCAGCACATCCCGACATGTCCAATGAGAGATAAAACTGTGAGAATGAAACAGGAACTGAACTCAAACCACAAAACCAGATGGCAAAGCAGATGCAGATCCAGCTGTTAGAGTTCCTCCAGAGATCAGCCTTTGAAGCGGATGGCAAACAGTTTCGCTAGATGATCGCTTTATTTTTTTCAAAGATATTTAAACAGATATAAAGGATGGGATTGGTTATAATGAAGGACACAGACAGTGGCTGAAATTATGCAAAAATCATATCTTTATTTCAACCCATCCATGAATCAAGTTCATCACAGTCTAATTTCCAAGTGTAGGTCTGAACTATATTCACTATAACTTTAAACATGTAAATGTCTGAACTGATTACATTTAAACTGCAGACACGTTTGCTTTTAACACTTGATGCACGGATCACAGGTTTATCCATGGACACGGCAGGTCTTTCTGTTAACAGAGCTGTGCACAATCACGCAATTTTAGTTCTGTTATAACTTTAAAAATCTTCCATTGTGGGTTTCATATTCTACGCACAGCTTCATCACCCCCCCAAATATTACTTCATCACCATGGAGTCTAACTTTCTAACTTTGGAATCTTTCTCATTCTTTTTGTACATGTGGCAATAAATCTTCATGTTCACTCAAAAAATAGTCTCGCCTGATTGAAATATTTGTTTGTTGACACTGACTGTACTGTTCTGACCAATCTGGCTCTGGAAACAGATTTCCATGAAACTTGGATGAAGGATGGGCCTCAGCCCAGACTAGACCCCATTAACTTTTGGTGATTCTGGGATGCAGATATAAGGAACACTCCAGGAATGTTTTCTCATTTTCTTCAATTAAAGTCCCCAGTCAGGTAGGGAGAGAATTGATTGTATTTATTGAGTAGCATTTATAGCAGACAAAAGCATTGACGTGAAAAACACATGGCCCAGGAAATTAGATTTTTGGCAGGTATTGTTTAACAGGTGCACAATATTACCATGTATGTGATCTAAACTGCTTTAAAAAGGCATTCTTCAGTTTCAGTTCAACAGTTTTTAAATCTGTGTTTGTGGTTTTCGGTTTTTGTGGTTGGCTGGTGAGCTTAAAGGGACATGGGGCAGACACGATGGCCGTTGCGGCCGTTAGGGTAACTGCAGCCATCAGCCGAGCCGGCGCGGGAACGCGCATGAACTCTTCACAGCGGTGCAGCTGATGCCTTATCTCCTACACACATGAAGCAGCCGGGAAGCCGGCTCGCTGTGTGTAGCGACACACAAGTGCGGCGATTTACCATTACGGTTGATGCAGTCTGAAAGGCACAGGCGAAAGCAAAGACGGCATATTGGGGGACAAAAATATCGTCTCTGATGCGGGATTGCTGTGTGTAAGTGGCTAAAGTGGCTACATCCAGCTGCTAACGTCACCTCCCGGATAACAGGTTGGGCTTTCGGTCCCATAAATAATATATAAACATATTTCTAACTATTCGGTTTCAGACTAAAGGACCGTGGAAAATGCGCAGTCTGTCACTATTAAGTGTTACACAGCGTTGGACTAAGTTACATGTTTGCAGCTTACGCTACTTTGCACGTTAGGTCACTCCAAGTCCTCGGCGATCTCATATGATTTTCAAATCAAGCTCTAAACATGACCTGTAATGTTTTCTTACCTGGTTACTAGGAAATGAGCCATGTCAGCATCTGTTTTCAGTCCCAATTCAAGTCTAAGCTGCCTCCATGAGTCGAACGCGTATCCGATGTGTATTCAGGTGCCAGTCCGGCTTTGGTCGTAATTTCGTTTTGACTCACGACATGCCGCTGATAAAACCTTCGTTTTCTTCTTAGTATGACTTTTTAGTGGACTTTGGGCCGGATCTACTAAAGGTTTGCGTGTATTAAGACGTGTGCAAACTGCTTGCACGCGCAAAAAAATGTACAAACTGATTTACTAACAGTGTGCAAAAAGGGTAGAGTCTGTCAAAGGTGCAAAATAGCGCGTCTGCATTCAGTTAGTATGTTTGCAGCAATGAATATGCAACATGGGGCGTTACACGCAATTGTGCGTGTTGTGGATGGAGAAAATGTAAATATATTAATTTAGCACACGCAAAGTGATTTATCAAACCGGAAAGCAATTTTGCTCATAGAAACTGCGTCTATATTTACCATGTCTCAAAGGGAGGTGCGAACGGTTTGTATGTGTAATTGCGCACACATGGCTGCTGTTATTGTTGCAAGAAGGAGACGCCGAAACAATGGAAAGAGACACCAAGAACGCATTTTTCACCCTCGTGTGAACATTTTTGGGATGAATGAGGAAACTATCATTAGAACATATCGCCTATCCAGCCTCGCCATTTTGGAGCTGTTGGAGGAACTCAGAGCGGATTTGGAGCCAGCTACGAGAAGGAGTCACCCAGTACTTTGTTTACTATTATTATTATATTTATATTATTATCCGCCAATGTTTATTTTGTTCTTCTTCTGATGTCTTGGTATCTCCTTTTCACTTCATCCACTGTTCGCCTCTTTTTTCCAACAGCATTAACTTTTTCACCGATTTTCTCCCACACGGCTTCCTCTACCAACACGTCTAATTCCAAAGGGTCCAATTTCACTTTGCGCTTTCGCTCTCTCAATCTCGCCATGCTGAAAACCATGAAACACGCTAAACCCTCAGTTAAATAGGCGTGTCTCCAACACGTTTGCACCTGTTGTCATTAACGCAATCACTCTTAGTGAATCGCCCGCAAACCACGGTTCAACCCCACACGCAAATTTCTAGATTGCCCACCAGATTAGTACAAGCAATTTGGGATCTTAGTAGATCCGGCCCTTTGTGTGGTGGTGGGTCGTTTGCTGGCCATAGCAGAATCCATTACTACCCAAACACTAGTTTGGGTCCACCGCGCTTGTCTTCTTCCTGTATCCAAGTCGAAAGCCGTCGAGGATGCGCATTCAGCGTCATCTGATGTCACGTCCGCAGGACTGCGCAGGAAATTCAGATCACAAATTGCAGTACATTATGCAGCACACAGCCTGTTCAAGGCAATGGAGACGTGGGTGGGCTCATTCTTTTTGGTTTTGAACGCCTCATCACCCATTAGCATTGAAAAACTTAAAATGTATGTGTATTTTTTCACAAATCCTGCCCTAAGTTCCTTTAAATTATGATTAAGCAGTTATGAACTGTTTGAAATTTAGAGTGAGACAGGGCATGAATGGAATTTCATATTGAATTGGTTTGACTGGGTTAAAGGGGTCTGTTGGGCACTATATTGAGTGCCATTCTAGCTGGTAAGTGTGGATGCCCCTCCTCTTTAGTGTTGGTCATGTAGGTATGTTTTTACTGCCAGCTGGTAGACACAGGCCTCAGTTGTATTTCCTACTCCCTCCTACCTGTCTGCTGTTAGTCAAAACTGGGAATGTCAGGAACAACACCAACTTACTGCTCGCCGCATCTGTTACTGGAATACTGCTGGATACATTGTACTTAAGGTAAGCCCGTCGATATCTAATTAGTTATATTATGATTGATGAGCTAATCACAGTTAAAAGTGTGTGAGTATATATATATACACACACACACACACACACACAATTTTAACTGTGATATATATATATACACACATATATAATAACTGTTACTATATACGCTTTGGTACAATTAACAGCTTTATTGCTAAAGAACAAAACATACAAATTCAGTAAGAAAATCAGTAAGAAATAACCAATCGGCATTAATCATTAACCACCATTCATTTTAAAAAAGTGGAAAGAGATTGTATAGCAAAGACTAAGTCATTCTTTTTTTTTTTTTCGTCAACATAAAGGAAGACAAGTACTACGCCACTTTACAACACACATTCTCAGACATTAAGGTAGAAACTTGCAACAAATGGTTGATCTGGAGATAAGAGTAGGTAATAATGATTAACTGGAGCCTGAATAGGTCACAGCTGTGCCTCAGGCCTCAGTGTTGCCATATCAAACAGTGATGTCCTGTAAACACTCTGCCACCAAGAGGAGCAGCAGCTTCACTTGTTTTGCTTCATAAATAGTGAGGGGTAACTGCCACTTGATTTAAAATCTGTTTTTCTGTATGTAACTAGTATTTAATAGTAGAAGTATTTTATAACCAACTTGTCTATGCTCACAAATCTTACAGAGAAAGATCATCAGAAGGATGGGTCGCTCGTGTGTAAAGTGCCTGAAAACTATGGTGATAGCTCTCAACTTTCTGTGCTGGGTAGGTTTTTAAAGACCAGGATGCAGTGCACTCATAAATTGTGTTGTCTTGTGAATGTGTAATACTTGTTACAACAAATAGACAGGGCATATAAACTTGGATTACGGTGATTGTTGGACTTTTCAGGTTGGTAAAATTCCCTTGCTGGGGAGAATGGTACTGTATGAAAAACTGCGTAGTTTTGATTATTAATTTTAATCTAAGCTTTCACCTTTCAACCTTTTTAAGGGGTACTCCAGAGATTTGGTATGTCACTTCCAAAAAACTGGGTGGCTTGCAGGGGACAGTGAAAGCAGTAGATGGTGAGAGTAAAATTGTTTGAGTGCTCCTGGAATAAAAACAACTAAAAGTGGTTGTCTTTAGAAAACAAAAGAAATTAATCTGGAGGAAGTTTGACAAGAGTCGGGAGTTGTGAAAACTCCAAGCAGGTATAAGTTTCATCGTTATACCCTTCCTTTCAGTGGACATTTAGGGCACACTCACACTAGACAATCATTACTGCGCCCAAGCACGTTTGACCCCCAAAGTCCAGTTTGTTTGACTAGTGTCAGCCCTCCGCACCATGCTCAAGCACAGTACACTTCCTTGGCCCTGGCACGGTTGGAAGAGGTGTGCTTCAGCATCGCACTGTTGCTCATGCATGTTCACAAGCATGGGTGCACAATGTGGACATGAGGTATAATCATGTATTACACCGCCTTGCATAATCAAGAAATCCTGGAAAGTCAGAGAGCCGTCTATGACCAAAACGACACAAAATAAGCCAAGAAAGTCAGTAAAGTCATGTTCTCTCTGTTGTCCTCCATTGTGGCGCGAACACGCTACTAAGTGATGACCTATGTACCGTGCTAAGTCCCGGTTGCGGCCGGAGTAAAGTGAATGCAGGGCATCGGGACTGGGGAGGAGGGACAATCGTGCTTCTGCACAGTACGGATCAACTGGGCCAAGTGTGAGTGCACCCTTAGAATTTAAAATGGCCTTTGACGATGGAAATTCACGATGTACAGTCCAACCTACCCAGAATAATAATGTGAGCTTTTTTCTCTCCTGTGGAGCTGTGCGGTGCATTTGTAGTGGCCTTTGGGGAGTTCCAGATGATGCACTCCAAGTTCGCCTCACTCGTCACCACCTTCTGGCCCATCTACCCTGCTAACACCCTGGTGGTCACTGGTACCATTGTTACCTGTGTGTGTTACCTGGGAGTGTTAGGAGGCTTGAGGGAGAACCGCTGCATGCTCATCAGTGTGAGTATGAAGCATGAACCTACTAATTATACCTGGACACAGGCATGGAGGCGAAGTCCCATTCATTTCTATGAAGCTGGTCAGTGGTGCATGAAGCCAGAATGACTCAACTGTCTTCCCCATAGCTTCCGTACTGTGGGGCTCATAGAGCCACACAGTCCGAGACCTGGAGACTTCCGCCGAAGACTTACATGAATGGCAATTTGTGATGTTTGCTTAATTGTTCTAAAGTATTTACTTCATCTATTCTTTTAATCTGCACAGTACAGCTTGGTTCAACTAGACTTGCTTGGGTATATTCTTTTTTGGTTTTCCATCAGCAAAGGTTGTGGATTGGGTCTGGTACTATCTTTGGTATCACCTCTGTCGACAGTGAGTCTAGTCGAGCTGAGCTGTACCATGCAGTGAGAATGAGGCACATACATTTTATTAGGTACACTTGTACAATCTAATGGCATCCAATATAAAAGCTCTGCTATAACTTATGCCTTTACAAAGATGTATAATGACACTTTCAAAGAGGTATTCGTGTAACTACATGTTAATTATTGAAGTTGTAGTTTGCAGTGGCATTGAACTGGACTGCATTATATTGAGAGTTGTTTTTAATATTTTGACCACCCTACTTACTTACATAAGATGGCCAGGATATTAGGAACTCCTTTCAATATAATGCACTCCAGGACACCACCACCACCCACTACAACCTGAGTAAGAGACATAAAGTAGAATAATTACCTTTGTGACAGTGTCAACAAAAACTGAACATTTTTTGAAAACATGCCTAAAAGAGGAATTCATGACAGAGCTGTTGGATTACATGCCATTGTACAGGTGTACCTAATGAGGTGGCCTGTGAGTGTATTGTCTGACTCATGTACAAATAGCAAACTAAGGTACATATTATGAAAACTCACTCATGTTTGAATC
Source organism: Pagrus pagrus (assembly GCF_965226575.1). Lineage (NCBI taxonomy): Eukaryota > Metazoa > Chordata > Actinopteri > Spariformes > Sparidae > Pagrus > Pagrus pagrus. Next base: position 29,568,073 of record NC_140192.1, read on the forward strand.
TGATTGGCTGTTCGCAGTTTTTCATCCTGCTGTTCATCCTGATGCTGGTGGAGCTGGCCATGGCCTGTGTGTTCCTGGTCTACAGCAGAGAGGTAGGAGCGTTTATGTAGCCTACACAACAATACATTTATAGACGATTATTTTTGATCATTTGATTGATAGGGCACTCTCTTTGAAACAGTTTCACACCAAACTGTTGGTTAACTGGTTGGTTTTTTTAGACAGACATTTTCCAGATTAACATCTGTTAAACTGTGATGAGGTTCATAATGTCAGTAGCTTATAGCTGGTAGAGGGACAACGCACGCAACCAACTTTTTCCAGTCCTTGTTATGGCCCTTGATCCTTCCACCAGCACATAATGCCATGAAACTAGTGGTTGATGTCTTTAATGTCCAGCAGACAGCATTTATTTGCAGATAATGTAGCTAACCTATCTGCAGATTGACAGATACTTTGAGAGAGACCTCATGCAAAGCTTGGAGATCTACAGACAGTCCAGTCCAGAAGGCAACAAGACCATTAAAGATGACTTTGATGCTGTCCAACACCTGGTAAGTGATCCACCACTCTTCTTCCTCCATTACTATTTGTCTTTACAAGTTCTTTATGTTAAGATTGTCATACAGCATTATCATGACATATAATATATCATATCATATATGAATGTTTTACTGGCGATATTTTGCACACTCTCATGTAGATCAAAGTAGTAGTCATTCCTTTCCCTCTGCTCAAATTCATAGATGTTCATTTATTGAAGAAGGTTTTTTTGTACAGTTTAGGTGCTGTGGAGTTCATGGTGAGGAAGACTGGAAGGGTAATGTCCCAATCTCATGTTGTACTAAGGACCCCTGTATCACTCTCTCCCAGGCCAACTGGCAAGAGGTTACTTATACTTAATTATTTTTGTACAAACACCTGGTTCTCAAAAGGATCTCAAAACTGACACATAATTGTCCCTCATAGCTTCATCAGTGTCATTAAATTGGTTTTTCACATTTTAGTGATGTTGTGCATAATCACATTCTGTTTTGTGACTCAATAAATAAATAAATATGCCATTAAATGCACCAAAAATAAAATTGTAAATTAATTAATTAATTTATTAAATGTGACATAAATTTATATTTCTGCTTTAATTTGCCTCTGTGTTTGTTTTCCTTTTGTTTTATTTCAGCTTTAACATTCAGCTTTTTTTCTCTTTAACAACAACTTTAAGTTATATGTCTATCGGAGGAACTCTGTAAATGACTTGGAGTTCAGGCAGAGCACCTGTGGGACATCAGAGGGAACCAGAAAATATTATTTCCATATAATATTATCTAGATCAAATGAAAATACATAAATAAATACATGTAAAAATGAATAAATAGAATGCAAAATTTAAAAAGGAAAGTAAATGAATAGTTGAATTAATACAAAGGTAGATAAATACAAAGGCAAATTAAAGCAGAAATACTAATTTATGTCACATTTATATTAATCAATTGCCAAATGTATTTTTCAATATTATTTTTGGTGAATTTAATGGCATATTAATTTATTTATTGAGCTTTCTTTATTTTTTAAAATGTATTTCTGGGTTTGACTGTTTCAGACAAATAAAAGCCTGTGTAAATTAAAGATTACTCTAAACATTTTTTCTTTCAGGGTTGTCTCTTGAAACTGAGGAACTGGTTTGCCGGAAATTATCTTAGCACAGGTGCAGGCGTTGTAACAATGTTTATCATACAGGTAAAGTACTTTCATACTGTACATACAAGCTTTATTCAAGCCTTGGATCAAATGTTAAAGCATGTTGCACTTACAAAACTCCAGTTACTGAATTCCTAGCAGGTGTTGTCCATTAACCATCTGCGACAAATGTTTCAATGTAACTTGACAGGGAGCCATGTAGCTGCAGTTAACCACTTTGAGATGCAGTATTGAATTACTGTTTGAGGTAGTTTCAATGGCTGCCATATTGAAGGCCATGAGCTCTGTACAGCAACAGCTGAAGACAGCTGATGGCTGTCTGAACAGAACTAAATTAGCATGGTTAATTTGTGCCCTGCTGTATGAGAACAATTCATTTTAAGCCCACTTGCTAATTACTATTAGCCATCCAAAACTTTCAGGGTGCTCTAAAAGTGCACTGTGGGTTTATCAGTTATGTTATAAATGATCGTAGCGGTGAGAGTGAACCAAAACAGTAAAGTTTTTGTGCTACAACCTAGTAAGCTGGAAGAGGCTAACTGCAGGTAAGTAACCTTGTTTACATAATACATAGTCATTTGATGTGTATGTTTGTATAAAAATAGCAGCTGTCACCTTTGCACAGTGGCTAAAGTTCTGTAAACTGTATTTTAACATTAATATTGTTTGCTTAACTTAAAGCTGGAACAATGTACAGTATATTGTAAGTTTGTCTTATTAGTTTGTTTGATATTCGTTTAATTATATGTTTCTTGTCTTCTTTGTTTACAGTTTATTTGTCTGTCTATCACCGTCCCTCTCTTTTGCCACTTCAGTCGACGAGGGCTGGGTTACAAGTGAAAAGAGGCCAATAAAAATGTATCTGCAATTTAAATCAACTTTCTGCATGTCAACATGTTGCTTTTCCCTGTTTATTAACCTGATCCAAATACCAGAAAAAGTTGTCATTTTCAGCCATAAAAAATCAAGCCAACAAAAATTTCATATCAGGTATATCATAGATGAATGCATGTGGTATTAAAAAAAGGGAGTACTTCTCAGTACATTACTTCAAAAACAGTTTGAACTGGACGATTGTGACCTAGACCTATTGATCTTGAATAAATCAATCTTATTCCTATTATCATTATAAAACTGTTTTGAGTTTTCAATCATTTTCTTCCTTTGTAACAGTTTTTTAATTTTGTGATTTTATATGTTTTGATCAACTGGAAAAGAAAACTGTTAAACTCATACTACAGTATTTTACCCTGCTTAATAAACCAGCAAACATGCTTTAAACCCATACATTGGAGTTGTTTCTATCTGTGTGATTTTGTTTGTGTGTGTATTCAGCCTGTGGTCTCCCTGAGACGGGTGTTAGTTCAAGTTTGAACCACAGGTCACTGCAATATTTAAGATCTTCAAAGGTTTTAATTATGCGAATGGTGCGAGGACCCTTTTGAAATGCAAGGAATTATTATTCTCTACATGCCTAAAGTAAATCGCCTTTTGAGGGCCTAGACATACTGAAACACTCATATGTTAAAACTTTACTCAAAATTCAAAAGCCTGAAGACATTAACATACCAATATTCTGTTACAGTCATAGCCCCACCTAGTGGCAACAGGAAATAAACATTTTCTGTACTTTTTACAGCAGCCCCTGCAGCTGCTTTGATCTACATTCATGACATTTGGTGTTCATATCTAGCCCACCTTCATCTACAGAAAACTCTCTTGGTGCCACTACCTCAAACCAAAATGGTTACCTCTAATTCAAAAGCTTTACATGGCCGTGTTCCCTGCATTGAGCTGAGTCAGATCATGTAGGCCACACCCATTTATGGCAAGAACGTTTGGGGTTTTTTTCTCGTAAAATTGCAATATATGCAACCTACTTTTTCAAACTCCTCTTAGGTGGTGAGTCAGATCTGCATGAACGTTTGCACAGAGAATCTACGGACCCCCATGACAAAATGTTTTTCTTCCCTCTGTACTACATGAGCTTTTGTCCCCTTCGTGCCCTCTCCAACTCCTCTAGCCCCTCCCCTGTCAGTTCTGCTCACACAGACCAGAGGCTATGTGTATAACTGCACTTTGTAATTCAATTTATATAAATAGAAAGAATGCACTAATTAAATACATGCGTACATATATAAATAAAATCTAATAAAATAGAACTTTTAAGTATGAAACAAAATAGGATTCAATGAAAAAAAAGGGCGTTTGGAAAGATAAACTGAAAGGTGTTATGAACATGAACAAAATTTTTATGGGAATGTGGCGATGCTACGAGGGTAAATTTGATAACTTGATAGAATTTGATAGCCAACAACGCCACATAGGGGAATTTCACCCCGAGGAAATCTAAGTATATCACTATATCTTCTAATCTATTAAAAGGACACAGGTTTAAAAGACACTGGCTCTGATGTGATTCCACAAAATACAAATTTTATTCTTGATAATGTTTTTCTTTCTTTCTTTTAGAAAAGACAATACAGGTTTTCCAGTTAAATCAATAATCAAAACAATTAATATTGTGAAATCCGGAAGGATTTTTTTAAGCGTTGATTAACAGTGCGTTCAGACCAAACCCGATGGACGCGATGCCATCGCCCATAACGCGAGCATCGCGTCGCTTGACACATTTGTCACATTTTTCACCATCACTTCATCGCGCAATGACGCAATCCACCTCCCGCTATTTCCTTCACTTCCCGCTGTTCTCATCAACCATGGCTGAGTTAACTACCATAGCTGCGCTTTATCTGTTGTGGACGTATTTGGATCCGAAACCCAAACGCCGCCGCGTCTGGGTTCATGAGATCCTCCGCAGACGCTCACAGCTGGGTGAATACCATCACCTCCTCCAGGAGCTGCGTCTGGATGACGGCCGTTTCCAGCGGTACTTTAGGCTGACGGTGGCCCAGTTTGAGGACCTCTTGGCCCGGGTCGGTGCGAGGATCTCCCGCATTGACACCAACTACAGGCGCTCCATCCCAGCTGCGGAGCGCCTGTCCATCTGTCTCCGGTTAGTTTCTTAATTAATTTCTTTATGAAAATGAACTAAATACATAGAAGAAATTAAAGTGTTTCTGATTAAAACAAACTGTTGATTTCCCCCCCGGTTTTTATGGTTTGATTTTGGTATTCTCTGTTTTCAAAGCACTTCGTAATTTTCTGGAACATGAACAAACCCCAATACAAAAATATATAGAAAAAGATCAACATAGATAATCAAAAAGTATGAAAACAAAACAAATGAATGACTTCTGTCTCTTCAAAAAGTATAGACTTGAGTCCTACCCCTTCTAATTCCTTATACTGTATAATAATAATAATAATAATAATAATAATAATGATAGTAGTCATGTATAAATTACATATCTAAATTCTATAAGTCCCTATATGCAAATATATCGCTAATGTTTGTAATTTTTAATTTCATGAAGTGCTATAGGAAAAAAGTTATTATATCATTATTTTTGTGTTACAGATATCTAGCTACAGGTGACAGCTTCAGGACCATTGCTGACAGCTTCTGCGTGGGAGTCTCCACTGTCTCCAAAATAGTGGAAGAAGTGGTCAGCGCTATTTGGGACTGCCTGGTGGATGACTTCATGCCTGTGCCAACAACAGATGAGTGGAGGTCCATTGCTGGGAGGTTCGAGGAGCGGTCGAACTTCCCTCTCTGCTGCGGAGCAGTTGATGGCAAGCATGTGGTGCTGAAGGCCCCAGACAACTCGGGCTCTCAGTTCTACAACTATAAGGGAACTCACTCTATAGTTCTCTTGGCGGTTGTAGATGCTGAGTACCGGTTCCGGGTTGTTGATGTCGGAGGCTATGGGAGGAGCAGTGATGGCGGCATTCTGGCCAGCTCAGCCTTCGGTCAAGCACTGAGATCTGGCACCCTCCATTTGCCTGCTGACCGGCCCCTACCAGGAGCTGAGGACCGAGGACCACAGCCACATGTTTTTGTTACAGATGAGGCCTTTCCCCTGCGCAGAAACATGATGAGGCCTTTCCCCGGGCACCTTCTTCCCAGAGAACGTCGGGTCTTCAATTACCGTTTGTCCAGAGCACGGATGGTTGTTGAGGGCGCCTTTTGAATCCTGGCGTCACAGTGGAGGTTGTACCGGCGTGCTGTGGAGGTCCAGCCAGAAGTCGCAGAGAGGTGTGTGAAGGCAACCTGTCTTCTCCACAACTTCCTGCGATGTACAACTCCAGCAGCTGCAGTGGTGGGGAGCGTCCCAGGTGAGGTGGAGCCTCTGCCAGGACTGGGAAGACTTGCATCCAACAATGCAGCAAGAGAGGCCATCAGGGTGCGGGAGACCTTCACCTCCTACTTCACCAGCGAAGGAAAGGTCCCCTGGCAAGATAACATCTAGTGCACAAGCACCCCAAAACGGCTCTTTTAAGAGCCACCTACAATTCCAACAGAGCAAAAGTCCTGAAATATCAAAATATGCCATTTTTGTTGTAATAAACTATGTTCTCATAATTTAAAAAAACCTTTAAACTGATTTGAATGTTATATTGACATCTGTACATTATCAACTAGAAAAAGTGGGACAGAACAAAAAGGTAAGGTAGGTAAGTATTTTTTTATTATACAACATGTCAAATGTATACACACCATATGTAAACAAAAACCAAAACAAAAAAAATAAGAAAAAAAACCCCCAGAAAACCCAGGGAGGTTACCTCGCGCCTCAGCTCCGGGGGTCATGACATTTTCTGGTTCCTTTCCTGAAGAGGTTGTCACCCAATAAGCTAATCAGCTACAGGTTCCAGATTGAGGATGTATGTGCCCGCTTCATAAATAATTCTGTGGATTTCAAATTTAACATATTCTTTTTGTTGGGGTGGCAACCTCTTCAGGGAAGGAAGCAGGCTGTTGAGGAACTGAGCATCCTCACATGCTGGTGGAGGAGGTGGAGGTGCTGCCTGTTGCCTCTCGAGGGAATAGATGAGGAGCTCCTCTATCCTCATCCTCCTGCTCTCATCCTTCTCCCTGCTCGTGCAGAGCGCTGTTAGCTGTGGCGTTGAGTGCGCAGCGTCCAGGTCAACTTGTGACACTTGTTACCATCGCATATTTCTGTCATTCCACACTCCGTTCAAATGGTTACTTAAAGTCATCGGTCCCAGCCGTATACATCGTTATTAAGCTGGCGCCAAGTCGATGTGAAAACTGTGTACACTGTCATACAGCCTGCTGGTGAAACAGTCTGCAGAGTATGTTGACACCCAGCCCGAACTCAGCGTGAGGTCGGTCAGCTGTGGCGGAGCGTGAGACGCCCAGATCAACCTGTGATACGAACACCTGTATCGACCGTCGATCGTGATTCAAAGCAAAGCCCAGGCATGTATCTCACACTGCTCAAGGTGTAGAGATGAATATCAGAAGGGATAGGATGACTCCTCACCAGAAGCTAGGGCAGGTGTCAGCAACCTTCACTATCAAAAGAGACGTTTCGTCCCGTCTGGTGCTGTAAAACACATTTGTGTCCTACAATGAAGGTAACGCAGCCCAGAAAGTATAAGGAGTATCAATAGGCCCAAATGAGCGTTCATTCATATTTTCACATGAGGTGGCAACTCTGCAGTGGGCAACTTATACTCATGGGCTACAGTATAAGGTACTTGAACTTCTCATTTCCACGATGCCATGTTGTGGTGCATTTATGGAATGAAAACTAACCTACCATTAAATTAAATATAATAGCAATACAGAACTATACATGCAGACCTCCTTAAGACTTCCCCGTGTTTGTGAAAATGTACAGAAAGTAGCCGCAGTCAACACATACCAGCAGCCCAGATTTAAAAACAGTAAGAACAAAATTAAATATAGTACAAATTCCATTTCAGTCTAGTTCAGTGTGAGTTAATGCTTCTTTTTAGTCCTCAGACACATACAGCGGCCAACCCACAGGCTTCTGCGTTTAAATCCTAGCTTGGGTCAGTCCTGTCAGTGTGGAGTCAGTCCACAGGTCCACAGACCAGACCAGACCAGTCCACATTTCACACATCTCAATCACATCCAACACAAATCAACACAATGCCATCCAAAGTACACACACCTGTTACTTGTTGGGCAATTAGGGAAGGACATTGGTTAGTCATCACTCACAGGTAGACAGAGTACTACATCAGTAGGGAGAATCACAGGCTGTTGTAAATTGGCAACCCCTGCACAGGTGTAGGAACTCAAATCAATACAGGGATGGGGTGGTAGCCTCTAAAACTCACACACACGTCACATCTTTGTGGGTTTTGAAGTAGGTTGGAATTAGACAGACAGCAAGCAAGCAAGCATTAGAGATACCATTTGAGATAGTATGGATCCAAAACTAGTGCAGGAGGTGTTGGACCTGAAGCTTTGCGGTCACTATCCTGATGGTCTGACCTCCAAGGAGCGTTATATTATGAGAGCGGACACCTTCAGGATGAAGGGTAAGGATGCATGCTCTATCAACCCTAGAACACAACGATCATCTGCTACAGTTCAACTCCCTACAAAACCAACACTATACCAATGAATCATCAGATGGAGGCTCTGAGCACCTGGCCAAAGTTGTGCTGACGGCAGTGGAGACCAACTCCATCTTTGAGGAGTTCCACTGCAGTGGGTGCTCAGTGGGACCAATACCTGCAGTCCACCATGTTCGCCTTGCGAACGAAAAAGCAGCTCACTACACAGTACTCCCCGTACTACTTGATGTTTGGGAGGGAGGCGAGGTACCCCTCAGAGGTGCTACAACAGTACGAAGTAAGATTGTTAAATGTTCTGTGTGTGTGTGTGTGTGTGTGTGTGTGTGTGTGTGTGTGTGACAAATGATTTGTCACAGAAGACAGGGTCAACAACCTGCTAAAGGTGCGTTCACACCGGACCTTTTATTTTTGTCGCTGGCGACAACTTTACATATTAAGTTAATGCAAACGAGCGACTGAGCGATTAATCGCTCAGGCGAAATGTCGCTGGGGCTCTGAGCGACAGCGTCCGAGCGACGGAGCGAAAAAACGCTCTGTCGCTCGAGTTGAGAAACCCCAACTCTCTGGCCGTCAGTCGCTTGTCGCTCAGCGCTGACTGGCTGCCGTAATCTATATGTAGGCCTAATTATGACAACTACTGAAACCATGTAAACGTAATACAACTCCACCGGTCCGGAAGAGCAAAGCCGGCTTTACGTTGACACACACAAACACACCCACACACACACCGGAGACAAATGGCCAGGCGCTCTGGGATGGAGCGCCTGTAGTTGGTGTCCAACCGGGCAATTCCTGCCTCCGATTCTCGCCAACAGCTCGTCAAACTGGGCCGTTGTCAGCCGCGTATACCGTTGAAAACGGGAAGAAATGAGCGCCTCCGAGCGACGTGAAATTCACTGGAATCGCTTGAATGACGTTATCAGAGCGATCTGTTGAATTGTGCCGACGAGCGACTGCAGCTGAGCAACCGAGCGATTTTTTTGGAGCGACATGAGCGACAGCGACAAAAATAAAAGGTCCGGTGTGAACGCACCTTAAACAGGGAGGAACCCTGTGATGACCTTCAGAGGCAGGACCCTGTTCACAGGGCAGTTCTGGGGAACATTAAAAAAAGGCAAGACAAGGTTCGGAAAAGGAAGGAGGACAGAGGCCAGGAGGACCATTTTAAGGTCGGAGAGCTTGTCCTCCGAAAAAGCAGGAAGAACGGAAAGGGGGCAAGCTGGAGGCTGATTTACTTGGCCCCCTTAAAATCATTAAACTGGAGGGGAAAAGTGCAGACCTGGTGTCCCAGTAGGGAAAGAAACAAATCAAAATGAACATTGACCAGCTAATAATTACATCCAGCCAGAGGAGAGGGTCCCTGCCAAACTAAAAAAGGTGTTGGATTCCTCTCCTCTGGCTGGTCCATCACAGACAAACACACACCAGGCTGCCAAAAAGCCCCAGGCTCTGCAAAGGATAAAGAACATTGGGCCTCATTCATGAACCGTTCTTACGAACAAATTTGTTCTTAAGTCCCACTTACGAAGATTGTGTGGATTCATTAATTTTTTCTCATCCAGGATTTATTCTTAGGTAAGAACAAATCCTACGAACACTCAGGAGTACTCTTAGGCACATTTCAGTGCCGACATGTTGGCATGGTTGTGTTTTCTCCTCTTGTGCAGTTCAATAAAATACAATATTACAGTGATAATTCTGTCATATATATTTGTTCATTTCCTATTTTTGGTAATTTACAGAGAATTTTAAAATAAATTAAATGTGCCAAAGTAAATTGGAAACCATGCCATCAATTAGTAAACCCCCCCCCCCACCACCCCACCCTATTTATACGTGGCATTTCTCCATCCAAGGCCCGCAAAACAATGGCATATATATTGCTGCTGCAAGAGATTGCTTATCGCGCCCTACGGAGGGAGCAAATGTTTCGGGATCACAGATGTTTTTTCAGAGAGCGATGAGTTCCTCTTTGGAAGCTTTAGGCTCCCACAACCGGTTCTTATAGATCTAGGCAACCACTTGGAGCCAGCACTTCAGAGTCACACACTTCGGTCCAACCCTGTCCCCCCGCATGTGCAGGTACTGTCGACCCTCAGCTTTTTGGCCACTGGAACATTTCAACGGGAGCTGGGGGACAGGGTGGGCATATCACAACCATCCACTAGCCGCGCTCTCCCTCGAGTCATGGATGCAATAAATCAACTGGCCACACAATACATAGAGTTTCCATACACAGCAGAAGATCAAGTCAAAGTTAAGAGAGGATTTCATAACATCGCTGGCCTCCCTAACACCATTGGCGCAATAGACTGCATGCACGTACGCATTAAGGCACCCTCTCCAGACCCCTTCCCATATCTCAACTGCAAGCAATACCATTTGATAAACGTGCAACTTATCTGCGACTCAAATAACCACCTACTGAACGTGGTCTCCCGGTTCCTGGTGACGCATGGCTCATTGGTACGTATCTTTTATAATTATAATTTCCCATAAAAGTGTCTTTATTTCGTTTTATCTTGATTTATTTTATTAGGGGATCGAGGATATGCCCTTGCTCCCTGGTTGATGACACCACTGACCAACCCTCAGACTCCACAGGAGATTTTATTCAACCAGATGCATGCGCACACTCGCTCCTCCATCGAACGCACCATCGGCATTTTAAAGGGGTGCTGGATGTGTTTGGACACAGCAGGTGGCAAATTGCTATACAAACTGGAGAAGGTAAGGACAACTGATGATTTGACTTATTTTATTATGAAATCTGCTTAGACTAAGGTTTATTCAAACACCTTGCATCTTAACTTATGACTCTCCCTCACCATTACAGGTCTGTAATCTGATAATCATGGCCTGCTGTGTCCTGCACAACATCACTATGAAGCGTGGTGTGCCACTTCCCCCTCAGCCACAACACCGTGAGGATGTGCGTCCTGACGCAATGATGGGACCAGACTGCAAGCGCGCTGTTCATGTTCGAGCGCAATTAATTGCCCGCTTGTGAAGAAAATGCATTAATATCACAATTTCAGTCTAACAATCTAATTCACTTAAAAAAAAAATTCAAAAATAAACCAAAAAAAAATGCTGCGTCCGAAATCAGGCGTGGAGAGGCACGGGCCGAGTACGCGTGGAGGTACTGCTGCAGGAGGGTTCTGTCCGTTCCGCAAGTTGGCTCTGTGGGACTTCATCTGTGAATAAATAATTACTCAAGCCATGATTGCGACCCTCAGTCCAATACTAAGACATATTTTGATCTCACACACTATGGTAAACTCCTGCGGGTACACCTTTTCAATAAAACCATTATTCCAGAAAATGAATAAATTACCTTCTGATTCCTCTGGAGTAGCAGCCGCACAGGGAGGGGGTGACAGCGTTGCCTCGGGGCCCAGGTCTGTATCCAGACACTCAGCCTCCTAAAAAGTAAGGTGGGAAAATCAGTTAATTAAATAACACATTACAGTGATTTAGATTTTTCCCATATAGCCTACCTGAGAGTGCCGTTCCCTCGATGATGGCCCCGATGCGCTGGTCCAACTCAGATGGTTTTGGTGTCTGCAAAATTCCGACGGGAGATGCAACGGACTGGAGGGGGAACAGCAATGTTTTTTTTGGTTTCAGATTTAAGATCAAACCATTTTTTTTCACCTCCTCTATTGTGCGTCCTTCTCCAGACACTGTGTCCACTGCACTTGTGACAGCCTCCAATGTTTCCTTTTTGTTTGTACTGGAATAACCTGCACTAAGGCTACTGAATATATATTTGTTCCTTCTGTTGATTTCCTGCAGCAGTACCTCCACCTCTGAACTGCTAAAGTTTTTTTTTTGCTTCACCTGCTGCGCTCCAACTGATTTATTTTTTGCTTTTGGCATTTTGTTGCTGTTTGCTCTGTACTACGGCATCAGTGTCTACCCTGCAGTTTCTTTTATGGGCATTAATGGGCGGTTACCTATGCTAATCTTATGTTAATTAGACTCACCTTGCACGCGCTCTCAATTTACGAGGAGGTGGCATTCATCAATGCAGGAACACAGCTGCGAACAATTCTGAGGCTTAGAAACGCGTTGATGAATCTGACGTAGGGTTTTCTTAAGGAAGCCCTTAAGAACAACTTAAAAAAGAATCTAAGAAGATTGGTGAATGAGGCCCATTGTGAGTAAAGATTCATCAAAGTACACCATGAATCATGCATTTCACAAATGACTGTCATTGATCTTCATCCTTGCAGTAATCAGGGACATATGGGCAGGTGGCCGTGGAGAGACCCTATGGTCAAGGGTTGGGCCATATAAGGTCTTTTCAGAAACCCTGCAGCACCTGGCCCCAGGGAAGGAGTTGGAGACGGAGGTAATATCTTCTAAGTGCTCATTGTTGTTCAATTTATTTTTCTCTCAGTTAGCTAAGTGTAACGTTGGTCACTCTTGTACTCACAGATTGTCAACGCATATTTAATGCTGCTCAGAAGGAGGACGGGCACAAAAATCATAGACTCCTTCGCCATGTCTGCAGTCTGGCAAGGATCACAAAAGCAGTATAAAAGAGTGAGTACCTTGTCTACCAATTCCTATGTAGTGACATTTTGTACATTGAGATGTTTGTGTGTAAAACATGTTTCTTGTTTCTAGCTTGATCTTGTAAACCACGATGTGGCAGCTGGGGCTGTATGCCACCAGGCACACTGGACCCTTATTGTGAGTAATTGTTCACTGAGTGGATACAAATCATGTGACTATCTGGTGTACAAGAGGCTGGCTGTAATCATCAATTGCATTTCCATAGATATTGTATCTGAAGGAGAACAGGGCCCTTTATTTGGATCCATTTGGGGCCACGAAAGAGCAGCTTGACCACTGCAGGGATGTCACAAGGTTAGTGAAATGTCAACTCCAATGATGTATTCCTTGGATGATATCGTGGCAGCGACACAACACATTACATCATTTTCTGTGTGACCACTGTTTAACTCAGCTACCATGAGCTTGTCTCTGTGAATTTAACACCAGTTAACTGACAGTTAATTGGTGAAGATCTTGAATGGGCTGAGGTTAGAAATAATGAGCTGCGATCAATGTCTTGTCTGTGTAGAGCATTGGTTAGGAGACATTGTCCAGCAATTGGACGATGGGCCTGCTCTTCAATGAAGCACCCACAACAGGTGGACGCCACTTCATGTGGTGTATTCATATGCAAGGTAACAATTTGACTATGCCTTTGCCAATCCATCATCAGGATGAGTCAATTTTTCTGATACTGAGTCACTTTTCAGCTTGCAGAGCAGATCCTGCAGGGTGAAGAAAAAAACTACCCCATGGACCAGCAGGGTGTAGACCAAATCAGGCTCGACATGGCAACAGCCCTTTTGACTAACACTGGTATGTGCTACTCCACCACATTTACTGAAACATTTGTGTCTGTATTTGCATTACATACATGAATACCTGTCATTGTTGTGTCTGTGTTTAAAGATGACCTGTCGGAGCTGTGTCGGGCCCTTGGGGAGGAGAGCTCAGGGGCTGATGTGGATGAGTGGGTAAGACAGTGTATTTTAATGTTGACTGACATTAAGATGGAAAATTGGGATCCACCTTGGATAGGTTACCTCCACAACACTGGGTGAACTCACTATCTATCACACAGCTATTGAAAATGCATAGTTTCATTATACTCACTTGCATGTCTTTGCACTTCCCGAGGACACTGATGCTGAAGGAACACTGACAGGACTGACCTAAGCTAGGATTTAAATGCAGAATCTAGCACACATTGTCACAATACCTTGAGTAATGATACACTGTATTGATGTGTACTCAGTGTTAGACTACTGTAGTCATTGTACACATCCTTCTCTTACTGTGACACTTACCTGTTTGCCAAAATCTGACATCTGTTTTTCTGTTTCCCTTTCAGATGAGTGTACCACATGCAGCATGTGGTTTCATTCCACATGTGTTGGTCGTCCCTCGGCTGAGGGGGCCTATTTTTGTACAGGCTGCAATGGCCAGAAATAATTTTCTTTTCTGTCAATAAACATGCGCAGCGTACACACAAAATTGTATCTGTTCTATCGAGTTGTGATTAATTGAATGATCCTGAGTTGATATCATTGTGTTTTATGCAGAAGCCTGTGGGTTGGCCGCTGTATGTGTCTGAGGACTAAAAAGAAGCATTAACTCACACTGAACTAGACTGAAATGGAATTTGTACTATATTTAATTTTGTTCTTACAGTTTTTAAGACTGGGCTGCTGCTATGTGTTGACTGCGGCTACTTTCTGTACATTTTCACAAACACGGGGAAGTCTTAAGGAGGTTTGCATATCTAGTATTATATTTAATTTAATGGTAGGTTAGTTTTTATTCCATAAATGCACCACAACATGGCATCATGGAAATGAGAAGTTCAAGTACCTTGTACTGTAGCCCATGAGTATAAGTTGCCCACTGCAGAGTTACCACCTCATGTGAAAATATGAATGAATGCTCATTTGGGCCTATTGATACTCCTTATACTTTCTGGGCTGCGTTACCTTCATTGTAGGACACAAATGTGTTTTGCAGCACCAGACGGGACAAAACGTCTCTCTTGATAGTGAAGGTTGCTGACACCTGCCCTAGCTTCTGGTGAGGAGGGGGGAGGATCCTATCCCTTCTGATATTCATCTCTATACCTTGTGCAGTGTGAGATACATGCCTGGGCTTTGCTATGAATCACGATTGATGGTCGATACAGGTGTTCTTATCACAGGTTGATCTGGGAGTCTCACGCTCCGCCACAGCTGACCGACCTCACGCTGAGTTCGGGCTGGGTGTCAACATACTCTGCAGACTGTTTCACCAGCAGGCTGTATGACAGTGTACACAGTTTTCACATCGACTTGGCGCCAGCTTATTAACGATGTATACGGCTGGGACCGATGACTTAAAGTAACCATTTGAACAGAGTGTGGAATGACAGAAATATGCGATGGTAACAAGTGTCACAAGTTGACCTGGACGCTGCGCACTCAACGCCACAGCTAACATCGCTCTGCACGAGGCTCTCGAGCCGCTCGGACTGAACAAATGTCTCAGACTGTTCCACCCACCAGCTGTATGTAAGTACAGACATCCACGACACAGATATGAGACCGACAACATGCACTTTTGGACGATTTATTGACAGTTGCGTTTTTTTGGACAGGCATCGACACAGTCACCTACACTGTCATTGTGTGCTCTGTAGCGTTCGTTGTGAAGTGGCTTGAAGGTCACAGACCCCTGCATCTCCATGTGGAATAGTAGTGTTCAAGCCATGTCAACATTAATATACATATACATGACGTGGATTGATGTGCAGGGTTATCAGTATGTTTTTCCTGGTTAGCAGACAGGGCCGAGGACCCGCTTCTCGAGACGGGATTCTCAGACCACTCCTCCAGCACATCTGGGACCCTCGCCAGTTAAAATGAACACCAGTTAAACTGTCACACCAGAGTACAGGAGGTAAACTCCGTTGTCGGAGAATATCCAAGACTTGTCTATTTGATGCAAGAGGCGTCACTTGGTTTTGTTTTGCTGGCCCTGTTTATACTGAAGCTCAAACTGAGTAGTTTTTTTTGTTCGGGAGATCTCAAAGATTGTTTATTTGACGCACAAGGCGGCACTTGGTTTTGGACCGAACTTATACTGAGACTCAAACTGAATGTATAAATACACTGTTTTGGTATGCTAAATTCTTCTGTGGGGGGTTTCTTATTGCCTGCTGATTTCTGATTGTTAAATAAGGGGCCATGCATTGAAATACATGGGTCCTTGTGTTGATGTATAACTAAGCAAAACATTTTTTTGTCGGATTTATATTCTGACTGGCACCCTGGCACTGTAAAACTGCTACATCATGCAGTAAAGTGGTTCCTGTCAGTGTTTTCCTACTATATCTGATGCTTTTAAATTAATATTACCGCTGCATTAATGTGTATGTTGCATTTTACTGGTGTAGATGCTTAAGCTAATATGTCCTTAGTTACATTCCACTGACAAACAGGCACACTGTGACAGACACTATACAAGGCAGCACCGTCCAATCTAAATAGCTGTTTTTATTCTCTTAATTTTTCCTTCTCACTGTCTTCTCCAGTCTTAATTAAATGGTCATATATTTTGAGTAATAGATTGTGTGTGTGTGTGTGTGTGTGTGTGAGAGTGTGTGTGTGTGTGTGTGTGTGTTACCTCAAGAAGCTATTTGTATTACAGCACTATTTGTAGAAGTTCAACATTATGTAGAGCTGTCCCGCACTGCTTTGTTTTACATTTTGTCAGAAGTGTGCTTTTTTGATACCTGCTTGCAGGTCTAGTTGTTCTTATTATTAATATAATATTAAATAATGTATAAATTAACACCTTAATTAAAGTGAACACCATTAGTAAATTATTACTTAACATATGTTAACTATTAAAAGGAACTTGGGGCAGGAGCTGTGAAAAAATAAACATGCATTTTAAGTGTTTTAATGCTAATGGGTGATGAAGCGTTCAAAACCAAAAAGAATGATTCCACCCACGTATCTCTCCATTGCCTTGAACAGGCTGTGTGCTGCATAATGTACTGCAATTCGGTGTCTGAATTTCCCGCGGACGTGACGTGAGATGACGCTGAATGCGCATCCTCAACGGCTTTCAACTTTGATACGCGAAGACGACAAGCATGGTGGACCCAAACTAGTGTTTGGGTAGTAATGGATTCTGCTACCGCCAGCAAACGACCCGCCACCACACAAAGTCCACTAAAAAGTCATACTAAGAAGAAAAAGATTTTATCAGCGGCATGTCGTGAGTCGAAACGAAATTACGACCAAAGCCGGGCTGGCACCTGAATGCACATCGGATACGCGTTCGACTCATGGAGGCAGCTTAGACTGAAAACAGATGCTGACATGGCTCATTTCCTAGTAACCAGGTAAGAAAACATTACAGGTCATTCTAACACACAGCAATCCCGTATCAGAGACAATATTTCTGTCCCCCACTATGCCGTCTTTGCTTCTGCCTGTGCCTTCAGACTGCATCAACCGTAACGGTAAATCGCTTCATGTGTGTAGAGATAAGACATCAGCTGCACTGCTGTGAAGAGTTCATGCATGCTCCCCCGCCGGCTCGGCTGATGGCTGCAGTTACCCTAACGGCCGTAACAGCCGTGTCACTATCGAGTCTTATTTCTTGATCCTGCCCCAAGTCCCTTTAACTGACTGTTAGTTAATGATTATTTCTACATAGTGTAGCGGTACTGGCAGTAAAATGCTTATGGGCCAGCCCAACCTACATACAAATATAAACAAAAAACATGTAAATCTAGAGGGGAATGCCCAATGTCTGCTACTTGGACAATAAACCAATAAACAAATGCCTCTTCAGGGTAAAGAAATGTGCTCCTACAAGCTCCAAAGAAATAAAATGTCAAACTGAAGGTCTAGAAAACATAACAGGGCCCAAACAGACCAGAGTTTCTGGCTGCAATCTAAGGGGAATGAGGGTCTTAGTGAGTCAGAGACCAATTCAGAATGGGAGAGAGACAGATTCAGACTGAGGGTGAGAGCCGCCTGTGTGCCATTCCCCACCTCTTTTTAACCTTCACAAAGTGTCATCATACCATGATTGGCTGGGAGGGAAATGCTCCAAGCTGCTTCCACTCCTTAATCAGGAGTCAGTCTCCCTCCCTGCACACAGGTGATCTCAATCCCCTACAATTAGTCATGAGGGATTTTGGAAAATCAGCCCAAAACAAAGAAAGACAGCAAGTCTCAAACAGTGAGACTGCTACAATACGAAAACTGAAGTGGTATCTCCAGGACCACATTTTGCCATGATGACACACACACACACACACACACACACACACACACTCTAACAAGGTGAAAACATCAACCGTCAACGCTGACCCAGCTGGTATAGACCTTAAGCTTATAAAAAAACCATAGATGTTTAAATGAGACTAGTTAAAAAGGTGGTGTCACAGAGAACCACCAAGGAGCAGCTCCTTATTGAGGTAACCCAATGTGAGGAAGTGGTCAGGCAGGAGGTCCAAACCCTGGCTGATCTGGAGCTCCTGTACACTGAAGTTTGGTGCAAAACCTTCAACTACATAGTACTGCAACTGAAGCTTTGTCTCAGTCTGAGTTATCCACTGTTAAAATGTTGTAATTGTCATGTTTAAATGTCATATTCAATCTTTACTTGTCACTTTTCACAAATATTAAAATATGTGTAAGCCCCGATGCACTGTAAGCCCGGATAAGTTGAATTTACTCAAAAAAATTGAGGAAACCGGTTGCCCTAAAAAATTTAAGTAATGTGTTATGAAAACTTGAGTGAATTAAACTTAAATGCTTGATGGGAATGGAATTGCTATTTTAAGTACAACACACTAAATGCCAAGTTGATTTAACTTAAAATCTTTTGCAACATCAATTACTTTGTATAATCATTAAACTTAATGTCATTGGTTCATTCCACTAAATTCCAAGTTAATTCAAATTAAAATCTTTTGCGATATAAACTGCTTTGTATAATTGTTAAACTTAATATAATGAGTTCGTTGCACTAAATTCCAAGTTGATTTAATTCAAAATCAATAGCAACATTAATCTTAATAAACAAAAAAGCAAATAAAATTATTTTTCTCTTTTATTTTCCTGTAGAAGTTCAAACTACAACATGAAAGTCATGGAAAATAATGCCTTGCCTTAACATTTTTAATTCTATATAAACAGATTTTTCCAACCATTCTCTCTATGCGAGGTACCAGTATTTTTCTATCCAATGAATGAATGCTTAGCCCTACTCAAAACTCAGGTTGGAGAGTCCATGCTTTAACAGACAACAACCTTGAATCATTAGCTCCTGAGAACATATTTCACATAAAACATGAACAAGTATTGCACCATTGCATCATTTTCTCAGCTGTTTAACAACAGCACTTTTGATTCTTAAACAATTAAATTACAGTCACATCACAACAAATCACATCAAAATATTTGGATGAATACACTGGGTAGAAAATTATAAAGCTCTGTTTTCATTAAACTTACACATTAACATACCACTCTACAAATGTGCCAATTTGTAAAACCCTTGTTGACAAAATAACATGTTTTGAACAATTGAAATGACAGTAACTGGTTCATCAACATATGATATCAGTGCTAATGTCATAAGACATAAAGTGCAAACAGTGCACAAACAGCAACACTCTGCAACATTAAAAACTAAGCACCTGATATCTGGAGCAGTAGCATAACTACTTGAAACCCCTTTTTAGACTTCAAGCTGATTTTTCAGTGTCTGAATTTTGGGTGCCAGCTCACTTTTACCCAGGTTGAGCATCACCTGCTGGACAAAGTAGAAAGTGTTTTTCATGTACTTGGGATAATCCAGGTGCAGGGCGTAAATCAGTCCAAAAAGGACACAGAAGGCCTGAGGAAGGTTGGCCAACTCGTCCATCACCACACTCCCTTCCAGGATGATTCCCACTCTGGACGGGTTAAGCTGAGGACTTTCTTCAGCAATGCAGAGGATTCCCACTGGAGTCTGACTGTACGAGTCCTTGCCAGTTGGATCCTGACAAGAAAAAGAAATAGATAGAAATAGAAGTAGAGGACACAATCATGTCAGTTAGATGTTTAAAATGAAAAGCCTCAGGTCTAGGTGCAACAGCAATATTTGTTGCCAGAAAATCCATGTATGAATGAGTAATAATGAATGAATTAGTAGGATAGCCTTTAATAATGGTTCAAAAACTAAAAAAACAAAAAACAAAACATGCAGCTGCATCATTCACAACAGTTAACATTATTTTACTTACAGAGGCAGTCTTAAAGAAAGCAGAAGGATCATCTCCCAAGATGACTGATAGTCCCCGAAGACAAAGGCACCTGATGTCTGTTGGCTCAGTGGTCTGGAGAGGGCAAAGAATATAACATAGTTTACTAAGGATACTCAAATGTATCCTTAGTAGATGTATCCCACCCCAACAATTTGTTCTGGCAAAAATTGCAAATCTTCAAGACTAGAAAGCACAAGAGAAGACAGAAATAGAGGACATTAAAGAAGAGAGAGGACAGGAGAGAAGGTGAGAAAATGAGGCAGGAGATGAGAGAGAATGAAATGAGAAGAGAGAATGGAGAGGAAAAGAGGAGATGAAAGGGAAGAAAAGAAGATCAGATCAGATCAGAGAAAAGGGAAACAGAGTTCAGGACAGAAGAGGAGAGATGAAACAAGAAAAGAGGAAAGCAAAGTGGAAAGGACATGAAAAAGGGGATAGCAATGAAAAGAGGAAATTTAGCAAGGTAGAGAAAAGAGGAAACAGAGAAAGTAAAGATAAAGGGAAAGCAGAGAAACTTGTATTGCCGGAAGACAGGGATTAGACTAATGTAGACAACTCAATTTACCTTTGTCTGGCGTAAAAGCTCAGACAAAAGCTGTCCAGTAAGGCCTTTCTTCTTCCTGAAGAGGTCCATCAGGCTTGGAGAGTACCGGTCAAGTGCATCAAAGAAGTTTTCTCTGAGATTTTTCCCCACCACTCTGCTGAACTCGTAATAAACCTGAAACATGACAACAGCAAACAATGTATAAGTCCATGGTCAAATGGCTTTATCTTTCACCCTCAACAGTACATGCTTGCATGAATGCAATGACATGTCACTCATCCATTTTCCTGCTCCATGTTGTATTTTTGGTCTGAAACAATAACAAAAGAACAAAATCTATATTTACAACATTACAATTAGAACACATTCATACAAACCTGACTTTCTGTGAAAAGTGCTGGCCATCGGTGGACCATCTGACTGATGTCAGGCTTGTCTTTGACAACTTCTTTTCTGCGAAGAGCAAATGTCACATCCATTTCTTTCTTAACAAGGGATCCGTTTGGTTTTGTCTTCATCATTTCATTGACCAGAACTTGGCGAGCTCCTTCCAGGTTGTGGTCATTCATCCCATCTGGATAGTCAGGCAGGAAATTTATTTCCCCTTTCTTTGCCTTCTTGATGTCTTTGTTGGGAGGGTCACCATTTGTAGTGTACCTTCCACGTTTACCACCATTGACAGTGACATCAAGTCGACCCAGCTGGCGCATTTTGGTTCTATAATTACCCATCTTGAACTTCAGACTGTTCTTCCATCCGTCCCAGCCAGAGGGTGACCCTGATTCTTTAAGACAAGGGTGGGTCTGTATTAAGGCTTTTGCAACAGTTTCAAAATCTTCCTTTGTTGGGTATGCTTTATATGCATACATGGTCTCGGCCAATTTCTCGAGGATGTCATGTTTCAGCTCTTTTGTCACTTTGAGAGAGGTTGCATCCCTAAGATACAGCAGGTTACCTTGACGGAGTCTATACTCGACATCAACTGGAAATTTGGGAATTTCAAACACCTCTGGCCACTGCAAACTTCTTTCCGAAGAGGAGATGGACAGGATCTCTGTGTCTGCTTGGCTGCTTGTGTCGCTACACAATTCAGCTTGTCCAGTGACTGGTACCAGCTCAATCATCGGCATGATTTTGATCGTCGGTTTCTCTGGAAGTTCAGAGAGATCTGTGAGGTTGCACAATTCATTGTTAAATTCGGGATCTTGGTATTGTAAGACAAAGCTGTAGTTGGTTTGGAGTGTGCCTTTGAGCCATCCAATCAAATCTTCAAGCGTTTCTGGTGGTGTTGTCATTGTCATCTTTCTTATATCTCCCTCAGAGACAATAACCCTCATGGTTAACTTCTGTTGCACAGCCATCTGGGGGAAAGTGATAGACAGGTATTTAGCAAATAACAAATCGTCTCAGTGTCACCATAAGTTCTCCCTGTACCCTGTACGCTGACAACGGGAGGACGTCATTTAACTCTGACAACTTGACCACACACATACTGGTGACATCATTACAGTGAAGTTGGTAAGATCTTAAATGTTCACAGTACCATGCTGTCATCTTCTGGCAAACAAAGAGAATGTCTGCATTAGCTGTAACAATCTTTTTAATCTGGACAAATTCAGGGAGACCTGAGCATGTGCCAGCAGACAGTAT
Organism: Pagrus pagrus; assembly: GCF_965226575.1. Taxonomy (NCBI): domain Eukaryota; kingdom Metazoa; phylum Chordata; class Actinopteri; order Spariformes; family Sparidae; genus Pagrus; species Pagrus pagrus. Next base: position 29,590,311 of record NC_140192.1, read on the forward strand.
CATGCCTGGATGATATTTGATTCCATCGACACAGACAGAAGACACATCAAGCACTGACCCTGGTGTTGTAATGTGTGGTGGTGTGGTAATGTTTTGAGAAAGAACTGTCTGAACATTCAAAGGGAAGGAGGCAAGCAAAATCGGGGTCACCTTTGTCATCTCAACTGATGGTCTGAAAAATGAGCTACAGTCAAGATGGTAACTGACTGCTTTCTGGTGTTTGGTAGCAAGTGTCATGGCAACATTTTTGAAGTTCTGAGCATTGCGGATTGCCCTTTTAAAGAACTTATGCTTTCCTTCAAAGCGCATTGTCCAAACCTCAGACAGGGGACCAAATTTTCTTACAAGTTGAGGGTAATGTTCCATATAGTGATGCTTTGGCCTTAAACGAAAACCTGGAAATACTGACTGCAGCAAGCGCCTGTGCTCTGCTATCTTACACTCCAGGAAATGCAGTGTCTCTTCAGTATGCCTTGGTGCCACAGCAAGCTCAGTGATATCTTTGAGAAGCATGAGAATTTCCCAAGTGTTGTCACCCTCAGGGACACAGTGACCAATAAGAAATGGAAGGAGCCTTATGAGACACCAGTTCTCATGTGCATTTCCACCAATGGTCCCTTTCACGGAAAATCCCTTTCCTATCACCTGAGGTCGGTCTGTTTTGTCAGTAAATGTGTAATTAAAATGCCTGATGGTCTGATTGAGCATATCTAGTGTGAAATACCTCCTGCCTATCAGGTCTGTAAGACACAGGGACAACTCAGCTGGAACAATGCCTTCCAAGATATCATGTAAGATGTCAGGAGGGTACCCACTGACCACATGAAAATGCTCGAGATTCTGAGTTAAAGGACATTCTCGTTTCACACCATAAGTCCGACTCAATCCTGGGTCCTCACTCACCTCCTGCACCTGCTTATCATGGGACTCTCTGTCTCGTAGTTGAAAGAAACCAGAACATACCTCCTGTTGTTGAGCGTCACTACGGCTGGCTGAACAGAATCTGCAGAACTTGTCGACAGCGAAGCTCTCCAGGAATCCTGCAAGGGAGTGGGCACCAAGATTATCAGCTGCAACATACAAAACTGTACCTTTCACACTTGCACCTAGTTGCTCAAGGTAAACACCATTTTGCTCCAGTAACTTTAGATCATAGATAAGAGGTTGCAGAACTTTTGCATAACCACACTCTTTGACTGTGGAGGTATTGCACAATAGAGCAAGCTGGATCGAGTTGAGGGTTGACCTATATTTTGAAGGTATGTTGGCAATAACCCAGTAGACTGCACACATTTTGTGTTTCAGCTTTGACGTTCCAAGAGGATTGGCTACCTCAAAATCATCAATGTATAGGCCAAGAGCAATTGTGAACTCGTCCCTTGCAAGAAGTGAATTTTCAGTAAAGTACTGCCCATCTGCATATGATCTGTATTCAGTTGGGATGTGGACTTTTTCTGACATAGCTTTGTCTAAAACATCAGTTTTATTAAGCAGCTTTTGTAGCATGGGAATAATGGGAACATATGCAAGAGGTTTTTCGCCTTGTTTCACAACATATTCTATGGGGTTTACCAGTGGAAACTCTTTGCGTACATAGGCTGCTCTCTTTTTAGCAGTTCCTAAGGGTCCATCTTTGACACAATATGCCATCATGCTACTTTCTGACACAGCACTGATAACTTCTTTCACAACTACTTCATCCATATCAGTATAATATTTCTTTAGTACGGCCTTGACTTTGGTTTGAAGAAGTGGCTGTGACAACTTATTGATTTGACAAAGTTGTTGTATCACTTCTTGCACAGTACTTTCTGGTATGTGTAGAACTGTTTGCATTTTTAGCATAAGAGATGCTAAGTTGTGCTCAAGCTGTTTTTGTAAATCATGCAGATCGCTCTCACTGGTTACTTCACTCACTTCTTCTAAGTCCTCCATATCACCTGCATCTGACATTTGCTCTTGTGCAGCCCTACTGTCATTGCTTACAAAATGATCATTAGCAATGATTTCTGCCTTAAAACTCTTCCAGTTCTGTTCCTTGTGTACTTTACTCTTGTGTGCTTTGAAAGTGGAGTAAACACTGCTTTCAAAGTTACAGTCTTTGTAAGGGCACCTGACTTTATGGTTTACTTTTAGATGTGCAGAATGCAGGTGAGTAAAGAAGTCATTCTCAGAACAAGACTCAGTAAACCCACAAGACAGACAGCTAAACTTAGCTGGTGCATCTACACCTGGTTGCTGATCTGGAGTTTTGGTGTGAATGCGGGATAAGTGCACTTTTAGTGCATTTATTGATTTAAATGTACATAGACATTCCTGATGTAAACAAGGAAATGGTTCTGTTCTTGCATAACTCCCATGTTTTAGCCTGTAATGTTTAAATAGCTGTCCTCTCTTTTCACAGCTAAGAGGACAGTACTTACACTTCCAAAGCATTGTAATCAAAGGTGTAACTTTGAAAAGTGAAACTTTAGGAGAAAAAAAACTAATTTTAAAAACTAAAAAACTTTATGAAAAATCTCACACATGTAGAAAAAAACTACACGTATCTATATTTTTTGCAACTGCAAACGTTAAGTGTACGTTAACAATTGGGCGATGTAATGTCAACTGTGTGTTTACCTAATGTTCCCTTCATATTAGCTTACATTAGGAAAGCCAGTATGGTTAAGTAACCTAGACAATTGCGTTAAAATGTCATAGCTTTGTCCCGCGTATTAACTACGCCATTTCGCTAGTTTTCTGTTTGTTTGTTTCAAATAATTAACCGCCTATTTCCATTAATGGTCGTCTCATGCAACGTGCTAATGTCAACTTACGGGCACTTACCAGATTCAGTGAACCGTAGGACAACAACGGACCGTCGCCTCTCTTTCTCTCCTCTGCTGCGCAGTGCGTAGTGGCTGCAGCCGCCTCAGAAGACCGCGGTTTCTGTGCTGTCGGCCCGGTGTTCAATGCTAACAGCTAGTGAACGGTTAGCATACAGGGGAGGAACGTTAAGTCTAACGTTAACCGCTTAAACGTACAATACATGAGCTGCGCACGTACATTATCCGAAATGTTTCCAAAAGTGTTGTAATTCAGATATCCACATTGAGAAAAGCAACGTTAAGAGAGGTGAAAAATGTCCACTTAACTGTGAATGAAAGTTTCAAACAGCCCCTTCTCCTCCACTAACAGATGAAAATGACCGTCGAGCTGGTACACTGTAAAAATACACGCTTTCCGCTGCTCTCAAAGTTAAAACAAATATTCCCATCAACAGCCAGATCCACAAAGTCCCAGACACATCAAGCTGACATCAGAGAATAAAAGTTGGCTGCGGCTCACTTTTTGAATTTGAGCAAAAGATGCAACTGCCGATCTGAAAAAGTTAAAATGGTGGCACTTCACAACTCACTGTAGATAAAAAAGGTGTGGTTTTGACTAAAACTTTGTGATTTAAGGACATTTAACTTAAACTTATTTGCACTTTCGACTAAGTCCACTAATTAGTAGAATATACGTAACATTTTATAGTAATGTAATCAAACTTAAATCATTTACGTACTTTGTAATGAAAGCATTTAATTAAATACAAAGTCCGGGCTAACAGTGTGGGTCATGTGACAGCGCTGCTAAAATCTCTCAGACTTTAATTTATCCTTTTATTTTACCTTTTATTCAAAAACAATGTAAATCAGCTGCCACTGACTCAAAAGAGAAATGGGGAGGACAGGAGGAAAACTGACCCACAGTGTCATTTTATTTTATAGCACGAGGATTGAAAACATTTCAGCCTGACGAAGGTTATGCAGTTGCAGCCCAAAACCTTCAGAAAATAAAGCACAGAATCTTATTTCCTGTGCCAAGCCTAATATTAATAAAGTGAAGCAGAGCAAAGTTGGAAAGTTTTTAGTAAAAGTAAAATTGGCCATTCGGATATTATTGTGAAAAAATTGCAATAAAACAGAAAATAACAATATTGAAATGGCTTTATCTTGGCAATCCATTGGTTAGTTTGGATGATTGACACCTCTATCGTACCGTCAGAGCTAACTGAATCGAGTCTCCAAATCCATATCAACAACACCATTCACCAACCACAGAGATGCAGTTGCAGTGTGAGCAAAGAGAAGGGCCGACCTGCTCAAGATTAGAAACCTCCTCTTGGGACTGGATATAACCTCAGACTGTAGGAATCATTTCAAAGTGACACATGGTACATCCCAATCCCTCACTGCTCCTCTCGGGATTCATGGAGAGACTTAAAATGAAATGGGGAAAGTAAATTAATAGGTGAATTAATACAAAAGATAAATAAATACATAGGCAAACAAAGCAAAAATATCAATTTATGTCACATTTTATATATTAATTATTTTTTTCAATATTATTTTGATACATTTGATGACATAGTAATTTATTTATTGATTTACTGATATCTGATTTTGGCAGTCTCAGTCTTCTATATATCATCCAGTCTATTCTAGGTGCTGGACTAAAAATACTTTGAGCCATCAGTCTGTACTGATCTGTCTTGTAGCTCACATGACAGGTGGAGGGTTTGATAATGAAAGTGATGATGATTTGAAAGCATCTTACGCTGGCAGCCTTGATAAGCTGCCTGTGGATCTGTCTTTATCAGTCTGGCACAGCGAGGAAATCTGTTCACAGCATCTTCTTGTGGGTTGATTGGGCTTGACTGACGTTTCTGCTGATTTCTCCTGAGACGTTTTCACTTTACCTTGGCCCATTCTCAGTGTGTTGTTGCACAGTGACATATTCAATGTTATCTGCTGGTAGCACATATCACTTCATCCATACAGTTGGGATAGCGACCATTTGTAGTGAGAAACGGTGAGACCCCTTCAAATGATGCCATTAAAAGTGTGGTCATATTGCACAGTGAGACATTTTAATAGCGTGATTTGCTTTTATCTTTTGCTTTGCGAGGCATCCGTTTATTTTAAGGTTTGACAAGCTAAAGGAACAAATGCAGGCACAGCTGAATCGTGTTCCACGACTGCAGGCTGAACTGAAGCACTTGTGTGCCTGTGGAGGTAAGGACCGGAAGCAGTCCTCGCTAAACTTTGTAAAGGTTCATTTTTTGTTAACTACTGTTAGCAAAGGACAGCTACAAATGTTTTCAAGTCCATCTTTATACTCTGATCCCTTGCCATTATGGGTATATCACAGTTCTCTCAAATTGCATCCACATTTCTATCACTTTGGATTTGTTACATTTATTGAAAAAAATAAGTATGTGTGCATTCATTAAGGAGTCTCTGTAAAAGGATGAAAGACTCTAGCTTCAGAGAGTGAACTCTTCCCTGTCAAAGTTTGTTCTTTTTGCTCACTAGACTGTTTAGTTCTTGTCAGAATCAGAGCACTCTTGTTTGTGTGCCTGTTGTTCATAGACCTATTCAGAGAAGATGTGTCAGTGCTGGAAACGCACAGGTGAAACTACTAAAACTAACGGACACATACAACAAGACTTTGACTCTTCTTCAGGGGTTGCCCGGAGAGTACAGTACGGACAAACTGAGGGGACATCAGTGCCCGTCTACAAACTTTACAACAAAAAGCAGCAGAGCAGAAAACCGGAGATCAGCAGCCGCGACCAAGCGCTGCGGTTTAGGAAAGCAGAGGTGCTGAGGGCTGGAAACAGAGCCACTGGTAGTTGGAAACGAGGTTGATCACTGAAGGCAAAAAACAAAGCGAACTTAGATCTCTTTGAGACAGGCACAAAAAAACAGAGAAAATTCTTAAAGCGATTTGCACTAGCAGGAGCCATGAGCCACGTAGCACTGACAAAATCATCTGGCAGCAGGTAGCATGAAGACCAGAGCTTTTCAGCAGGTGCTGATTGCCAATCTGCTGCAGGTGTGTGTGTCAGCAGCTCCTGGTGGAGGGAAACCCCACCCAGCCTCTCAGTGCACCTCTGCAAACACAGGAAGCAAAACACCATAAACACAAATCCAACACAGAAACATGACAGACTGTGACAGATTAAACAGCATGATTAAACTATTGTAAGTTTCTACTGATTCATTTTATATAACTATTAAAAGGAACAGTCTGACATTTTGGAAAATGGACTTACCAGAGTTACATGAGACGACTGATATATAGTATTTATGTGCACTCAAATGTATCTATAACTTTTTATTTTTGCCATCACTTGTCTATACATTTTTATACGTGTCAGAACTCTAATTTGGTTTAAATTCCTTGTCAATTTTCCAATTAAAAAAAAAAAAGTTAAATATTTTTTTCTTCTTGTAGCTTCCGACATTGATTCACCATGCGTAGCACTTGAAATCATTTGATTTTGTGACCATTAGTCTGTTCTGTCTGGTGAATAATTTAACCCCCACAACCTTTTGCCTCTACACCTTTTTCCTTTAGGTTCACAGTTTGCTGGAACAGCTCAACACAATGGAGTTGAGGACCAACAAGAGACCAAGCACCCCAATAGGTGAGAAGCAACTTAGACAACTGTGTACATCACCAACTTGTTATTATTATGAGAAATGCACACGAAGAGTATTGTATATAATATCCAAGAATGGACTGGGGGTTGGATCTGAATCAAATTTTATTATTTATTTTGCAAAGTAAAAAAACTGTACATATAGTGTATTTAAGTGTGGGCTCTTTGCAAATATTTGAAAGAAGAGTCCCGTTTGGATGGTAATCCAACAATCACCACAAAACAGGTCAGTCATGAGGTGCCTATACTGTTAAGGGCCGTCCACACCAAGAATGATCACTATAAAGATAATAATACAGAAACCATAACGTTCTGGAATCACTGGCGGCAGGCAAACACTGCACGCTTCAGCTGTGTCAGCAGCTGTTAGAAAATGGATATAAATGACCTGTTACTACGGTATGTTGGACAGAAACACAAGAAGAAAACCAGAAGGAAACAGTTTCACAGAATTCTTCAAAGATGAGGAGCTAAGACAGTTCAGCACTTGTTACCAGAGCACTTTTAAAGATTAATTATATTCATAATTTTGTTAGAGTCAAAATCAATTATCTTAGCAATCGTCAAAAAGGATATCAGGAAAGACAAAACAAACCTCAGAGACCCCATCCAAAGACAGTTTGTCAGTATGTCTGCCTAAGGTTACATTAAATATTGCCTACGTTGTTGTTTAAAGTTGAGTTATTAGAGTAGGCAATCTAAAAAGGGTCTCCTAAACGCCATTAGTTTGGCTTATGTAAAAGACGTCGGCTACAGTTAGAAACCAATAAGCACCACTGTGGCATTAATTAGTAGAGACTTTTCAGTCTTGACTTAAATGAAAAGATCAGAGGCAGGTGTGGAAAAAATGAATCAGAAATGCATCCAGCTTCAATTTCAACACTATTTCTCATTTTGTGCAGATGTCTTGATCAAGAATCTGCCTTTCTTTCTTGATCTAATCTCACAGATACTCCCCAGCTTAGTGATGATGAAGAGGAGAAACCTCCATCCTGTAAGGGGGTCAAATGCAGCAGCATTAGTTTGATTGAATCTGAGTCTTCAAAGAAAGCCAAGAGGAAGCAGCAGAGAAACAGACCACACAACTGTTACAATGAGGCGAACAAAATACAACCAAAGGCAGGAGTTTGTGCTTCTGTTAAATGCATGTTTGATTGTCACTGAGCCACAGTGATTTTATCAACTTTCGGTAAACACTCCAGTTCCTTTTCTGTTCTCGACTAAATCACTATGACAGTAATTTTATTCATTTCATCTAAGTGATTCTCATCAAACTAGCCTTTGGAATTTTTGTGTACTTTTGGGACATTACAGTTTCAACTTGTCCCTAAAAGAGCAAAATGTAATTTTCTGCCGAAAGCTAGCTGATTGAGCCTCATCCCCAGGACACTTTGGATCGGCTTTGGAACCGCGGCACCAACCCAGAGTGTCAGTGTTTGATGGCCTGGTGATGAGACTCAACAGTTAACTAGCGATAAGCAGAAAACTACATTTTGTTGCTTTAATATATACTGTTAATGCTCCTCCATGAATATACTTGTACAATGTAAACAAAGCACAAGTACAACCTTTGGTGTGAACTTAAGGGGCCAGTTGTTCAAAACATTTAATCTGGATAAAAATGATCCGGATTTGGAAATCCCATTTTTTTGCTATTCAGGATCAGATAATCCGTCTTACTCTTAAACCGGTTTTTCAAAGCAACATTGGACTGGATCACCCTGATCCAGATACACAGTTTTCAAGATTTCCAAATCCGGATTACCAGTGCTCTAAATGGGACAGCATATCACAATGTGGGCTACCAGCTATGTAAAGAACAACAGGTAGAAGAGCCAACATGGGGTCACTGTAAGGGTTTCTTATTTTGAGACAAAACACAAAAATAACAAACATCCACTTCCATTCATAATTTCTTTTATGACCCCTCATCTGAGCCACAACAAATAAAAAACAAGTATACATTAACAAATACATTGAGGATATTTTGAAAACATCTTAAATTAAAATAAAAGGCTAAATGTCCAATAGTTAACAAAATAAAGAATGTTCAGGGTTCTTCTTCATCTGAGGAGGAGAGACCAGCATTTTCAAGCTCTGCTTTCAGGAGGCGGATCTGAAGTTTAGCTTTGGTTTGCTGCAGTTTGGTCAGCTTGATTTGTTCCTCTGCCAGGAGTATCTGTGCTTCTGCTCTTTCAGTTTCTCGTTTAAGAAGTGATTCATAGGCATCGTCATTATTATTTGGCAAAGGACGCTTCAAGCCTCTTTTCTGAGCTCCTGTGACTGCTGGCTCTACCAGTGAGGATCCAGGTTGTTCTTCAATAATAGGGCTGAGATCCAGAATAAATGTTTCCTCTGCGTTAGGAGGAACTGGCTCACTTTCCTCTACAATCGTAGGCTCACCATCCCCTACAACACATTGAATCCTGTGCAGAGCTTTAGAGTTCTCACCTCCAATAATGTCCAGAACCACATCTGTGTATTCACCTTTCTTAAAGGGTTTGTTGCCTGTTTGGGTGTTTTTTGCTTCAGCAAGGTCCTTTGTTGTTCTGGCCCTCAGATTCTTCCATCTAAATTTCACTTGCTCCAAGGTCCTCTTCTGGCCAGACCCCATTGCATTCACATTCTGGGTGATTTCAACCCAAATGTCTTTCTTCCTTTTGTTAGTCACCATTCCACCCACAACAGAGCTTCCTACTATTGAGGCATAATGGCACTTAACACCCTCCAGCAGTGCATGGGTTTCTGCAACAGTGAAATTAGGTCCTTTTGAGTCCATGGTTCCACCTCATCTGTTGTAGTGAACATAGGACCGGATCTACTAAAGGTTTGCGTGTATTAAAACGTGTGCAAACTCCTTGCACACGCAAAAAAATGTACAAACTGTTTTACTAACAGTGCGCAAAAAGGGTTGCGTCTGTCAAAGGTGCAAAATAGCGCGTCTGCATTCAGTTAGTGCGTTTGCAGCAATGAATATGCAACATGGGGCGTTTACACGCAATTGTGCGTGTTGTGGGTGGAGAAAATGTAAATATATTAATTTAGCACACGCAAAGTGATTTATCAAACCGAAAACAGCATTAACTTTTTCACCGATTTTCTCTCACACGGCGTTCCTTTGCGCGACCGTCAGATTCCTTTGCTGCAGCTCATTGAAATGTTTATTCGCTTCCTCTACCAACGCTTCTAATTCCAAAGGGTCGAATTTCACTTTGCGCTTTCGCTCTCTCAATCTCGCCATGCTGAAAGCCATGAAACACGCTAAACCCTCATTTAAATAGGCGTGTCTCCAACACGTTTTGCACCTGTTGTCATTAACGCAAACCGCGGTTCAACCCCACACGCAAATTTCTAGCCCACAAAGATTAGTACAAGCAATGTGGGATCTTAGTAGATCCGGCCCATAGTATTTATGGCCTTGGGCATGATTGATTTAATTGAACACAAACCAAAGCTTGTCAGCTAATGGGTGGGTGGGTATTTGACAGCCATCTTATATTCAGCTTTCTCAGAGGACTTAGAGAGAGGCACTGACATGGCAGGTATTGTCCATCGCTACCACCATTTTGGTGGAAGAGGATACCGTCAAAGGGTGTATGTTGAGCTTGCAAAACCACTGGAGCAGTACACCACTGAAGAACTGTATGCTCGCTTTCGCTTTGGGAATGCTGATATTAAGTACATTGCAGACCTTGTCAGGCCAAAACTTCAACGGAGAACCCGAAGGAGTCACAGTCTGTCTGTGGAAGAACAGGTCCTCATTGGTCTGCACTTATATGCATCTGGGACTTTCTACCAAGTTGTTGGTGACAAAATAGGAGTGGACAAATCAACTGTGAGTGATGTAGTGAAAGCTGTGTCAATTGCATTGGCCAGCCTGGTTAATCAGTGTGTTTCACTTCCAAAGGATGACCAGATTGCCCGGACCAAGCACAAGTTTTTTCTTTTGGGGAACATGCCCAATACTATTGGGGTTATTGACTGCACTCATGTGCATATCCAAGCACCTCATGAGAGGGAGTGGGAGTACATCAACTGAAAGGGGAGGCGCAGCATCAACATCCAACTTGTGGGTGCGCAGACCTCATCATCACAAACTGTCGTGAAGTGGCCTGGGTCTGTTCATGATGCACGTATCCTGAGAGAGAGTGCTTTATACAGAGCTCCAAACCAACCGACCGGATGGCATAATATTAGGAGAAAGTGCTTATCCACTCCTACCATGGCTGATGACTCCTTTTCTTGCAGCAACCACACCTGCGCAGGCACGCTTCAACACTGCTCATTGCAAAACAAGATGTGCAATTGAGCGTTTAAATGGAATTCTGAAGAGACGCTTTACTAGACCAACCTCTTGCGTTCTGTCAGAATGAGGGACTGACTGGAAGTGAAGTAAGGGATGCAATTGTTAAATTATTTTTGACAGGTTCATCTCTGATGGTTGTTTCTTTGAAATTAATATACAGTGATGAATGACAGAAAAAATGAATATATTATTTTTGTTTGTTATTGAAATCTGTTTGGGGGATTGTTTCCCGGGGACAAGATTATTTTTATTTTATTTTTACTTTACTATACTAAAAGACTTAATTGGTAGCCTATGTCTACTTTATCTACTTTATCACTGTAACGGTTAAACAAGTCAAGTGCAAAATATAAATAAAAGTGTATATACACTAAATGATACAAGTATTATTATTTGACCAATTTTGAAGTTTTACTACATTTTTTTCCTGAAATCCACCTTGAAATCCTACCCCCTGTTGGGACCAGGATGATCCTGTTTTTTGGGTTCAAAGTTATCCAAATCCAACTGAAATGTTTTGAACAACACAAACTGAAGGTTTGATCCAGATTACAACTAGGATTGGATTCTGTGCTCTAATCCGATTTCATTTTCAAGATTTGATCCAATCCGATCAGATTACCTTTGAACAACTGGCCCCAGAGCTTAAACTGCAAAGCTTCTATTGAACCACTAGATGGGAGCATTGTGCAACTCATTTAAAGAACAGATTATTTGATTATCTGACTGAAGGACGACTACACTGACTACCAGTGGAAGTGGAAGTGAGTCTGGCATGGAGCAAGCCTGTCTAACTAAATAGAGTGTATTATAAGCTGAACAGATCTCGTCTGGGAACATTTACAGGAAGAAGCCGACCCTCCACTGAAGCACTGACAAGGAGATGGAACATAAGATTAAGTGTTGCTGTGTTTTGCGATTTCTTTTTGTACAAAAATCAGTTTAGCAGTGAATGTAAATCATTTTTGCATTTTAAAAAATGGTCATTATCAAATAATACTGTCACACAGATGAATTCTTATCAAAATGTTAGTGTTCATTGCACAATCTTAAGGAGCTTTCTAAGAATGAAACTTAAAATGTATGCAGAAGTTAGTATTTGAAAAAATGTAAATTGTCTTTTAAAAACTTTTCTTGAATATGTTTTGCATATATACTGTAAAGATAGATAATGAGTTGTCACAGTAAATCATTCATACAAAGTTTGTAAGCAGGATAAAAATGATGGTAGAAAAAAACTTATGGTAGATACTGTTCTTTCTGGACTAATGTTTGAGATGACTGTCCTGTCTGACTGTAGAGGTGAAATGAGAACCGGGTCTCTGGTATTTATGGAAACACTCATGTGGAATGGTACACAGAAAACTAGCTTCATCATATAATGAGAAGTGTTCTGTTTAGAAGTTCTTCTACCTGGACTAGAACAATCTACCAAACTACATCATCATCATCATCATCATCAGGGATTAAAAATACTTTGATTCAAAAAGCCAATCAAGCAAATAGTGAATAAAACATCCCGGCCAGGTATCACTGTGTTACAGTGTAGCAGTTTGCTGGATGAAAGGATCTTACAGATGGCTTCCATGCGGAGGTCCAGAGTTTAGACTTAAGAGAGTTTTAGAGTTTAGATTTTTACACCCAGTGAATTTATTGTTTTTAAGTATTTAAAAAATATTTCCAGTTTGCAGTCACAGTTTGGTAAGGTTATGCAATATAACTGTTAGGTAAGGTTTAGGCAGAAAAACTACCTGGTTAGGTTTAGGAAACGATCTTGGTTTTGATTAACATAAGTCAATGGTCAGTTTTGGTTTCACAAGGGACACGAACAGGGATGATCACAAAAAAATAAAACTTGCAGAAATCAAGTGATGAGACACCCAGTGTGAGGCAATGAGAATGGGCATCAGGCACAAAACACTGTGTGACACAGAAGTTAAGGTGCTGCTCCCCGAGCCAAATACAAGTTTTTCAGCATTCCCAATGGGGATCTTATAAATAATAAACAAATAAGAATCTAAGAGATAAAACCGTAGATATTTACATCACACAACTGGTTCACCTTTTCAGAATTCCTTAGAAAGTCACAACAGCAGTCCAACAGCATAGTTAGACATGACTTGATTTCTAAAGCTACATATACCAGCCCTTCTCCCAAAGTACTATTGCATGCTGACGCATGATTACAGTCGCCTGATAAGGGGCTTAAATAGAACTGGGTTACGTTAACAATATATAGCAGATAACTATTCTACCGGACTGTCGCAAATCGGACAGAATTAGAAAAATGTCCCACTGAAAAAATACACATTACTTGTTTTAATGTCTTTAAGGTAAGAAAGATGAAAAGGGGTTTTAGGCCGAGGTAGTACGAACCTTTTTTTAGTTTGGATCTAGGGCAAGATGTGACTCACTGACATGACTTATTTTCTGTAGTGACTGGAGACCATTTTCTCTGCTGTTAACAGGAGCAAGGCTGAAGTGGGGGGCTCATCCAGAGAGTTCAAAACATGCTCAGTGTTTGAATGAATGGCACAACCATGTGCCTCAGCATCTTCTACTTCTTTCAGTTTTTATGTTTCTCTTTGGTTGTTGCTCAGCCTTTTTTTGTCGGTTTTGTTGCTAAACTATTTGGACTTTGGGTTTTGGACAACAGCTTCAATATTAAAGCTTGCTTTTTGTTTTCAACCTGCCTCCCTGTGTGTCTTACATTTGGGTCCTAATTATTTTAAAAACTAAAAGGTTTTGTCATCATAGACTCTTATGGCAATAGGGTTGGGTACTGAACTCGGTACTTTTAAGGGTACTGACCGAATTACATCGGTACCACCGAGTACCAATTCATATTAAATCAATCAGTGCCAAACTTTGGTATGTTAGAGAGCATCTTTACTGTAACATTATAGACCTTTTTCACAGCAGCCATTTTGACATGAGATAGTAGGACAAATACAGGTGTTACCAATGATACTAATTAAGTTTCCATTCCATTCAGGCCAAACAGAGTCAGGGTGCTGCTATTGCGCATTCTGGCTCAACACTAAATGGAACAGAACCTTAATTAGTATCATTAGTAACACCTGTATTTGTCCTACTATCTCAAGTCAAAATGGCCGCCGTGAAAAAGGTCTATAGGGAGAAAGACCGAGTGAGATGTCTCCCCAAAACTCAGCCAACATGCTGCTGACTTTACTAAAACAGTATTGCATATATGCAGCATGTCTGAAACCTCGGTATGTTACCAACGGTAGGCTATGTGAACTGCATACTGTCAACGAAGAAATATTACAATATACATTGTGAGCCTTTAAATTAACATCATTTAACATTCAGGGTCTCTTTTCATTTAGGCCTAAAATCTTATTGTATTTATTATTTTATTAATGTCACAGGAACAGCTGTAGCAGTTTACTTAGAAAAGTATTTTATTTACCAAATCTATATGCAGCTACTGAAATAAAACTAAGACTGACTGACTTGTGATGTGCACTGTTACTGGAAATGTGACTCATTATATATTGATTAGAAGTGAATAGTTTTACTTGTTAGAACTGAAATTACTTACAAGTAAAAGACAGAAAAAAAAAGAAAAAAAAAAAAAGGGTACAGTTTGGTACCAGTATTGAATTCCAGATACCGGTATCGTTTTTAAATGTGAATGGTACCCAACACGATATGGCAGCAGCATGGAGCAGCCAGGGGTGGTTCCTCATATGGGTGATGTGGACAGCAGGCCCAGGGCGTCATGCAAGCTTGGACTGCCACTGAGAGCAGCACACATTAACGAGCTGTGTTTACATCAGAGACAATGGTTCAATGTCTGAAAGCCTTATGGTATTGGATCTGTGATGCTGTACATTGGCACAGAGGTTTTAATGAGCTAAATGCTCATGTCTACAAAATGTTATGGCAGTCTTTCCCATGGGCTCTATGTGGTCTTGACTGGGTGAAACTTTGATATCTAGAAAAAGGAGTAACACATAGCATCTTTAAGTGTAACTGTAATAATGCTCATATATAAAACGTTTTCACTCAATGATCATTTTTGCCACTAGGGGTGTCTCAATCAAAACAAGAGGTAAATAATATGGGCTCATGGGAGTTTCTTCAGTGTCAATGAAAACCTTTGTCTGTGACTCAAGCAGAAAAAATGATGTACGAGATTTTATTCATTTTACATTTAGTCTCATTCGCTGACTTTCTTCCTCACTCTGACTCTGCCAGAAATTATAGTGACAGGCGACCAAATGAAACACACATTACCTCGAGTACACTTGAGGATTTCTTTGGGTCTGAACATTGTTTTGAAATTTTTAGGACAATGGAACAACTCAACAAACTACATAACAAATGTCTAGTTGTTTAAAATTTTAATATTTTACATATTATATCAGTGAAACCCAGTTTCATACATTTACTGCAACCAGCTGCCAAGTATACCCATAATGTGATTCGAGGACTGCAGTAGGTCCAGTCGGGCCCAGTCCCACCTACTTTTGACCACTCTGTCCTCCATTTTTTTACTCGTCCCATTTAACTTCAAATGACAGTTTTTTCTTCTCCACTCTTGGCACACCTACTCTTCTCACGGCTTCCGTGTCATCCATTTTTAACGTAAAAAACAAAGCGGGTCACGCAGTTATGTAGGTCATTGCACAGCTGGAGTTGCAGGTCCATCTGGCTTCAGCACATGGTTATGTACTAATTGTACTTCCACTGTGCCAATCGCTCACCTCAGACACCTGGCACGTGCAGACAAGGCACGTTTCTGTGGGAAATGCAACAGTGTGCCAAGTTACCTGACACCATCATATCCTACTTTAAGATAATCGTCACTTGAAAAAGTAATTATATTTTCATCTCTGCTGATTTCTTTTTTGTTTGTTTGTTTTTACCCCTTACTTATTGGCAGACTATTTCACTTCTTTTTGTTATTATATGACTTCTCTGGCTGCAGAGCATTCAAGTCTTTTTTATATGTTATCTTGGACGTCTATTTGTCAGTCTTTGGTTTCAACCAAGTTGTGTTGCATTTATTTTTCTCCTTTTCCTGCCCATCTTTGCTGGCTGCTCTCAAAGCCGAGTGAAGATGCTGCTCTGCACGACCTGCATTGTTATCAGATGCAGAATGAATAGTTTTTCATGTACAAGGAATTTTTTGCCTTGGTATACTGATTCACACTAATGAACACAGTATGGGAACAAATAAATACAAATTAAGTTGCAAGTTAAGACGCATAAATAGCAAGTGGAAAATTGACTTAAAAATAATATAACATATGAAAAATGATTAGTCAAATAAAAAACAGCGTGTACAACATGATCATCATTTAAATGATTCTATCAAAATGATAGACGGACAAAAACACTGGACCCAAAAACCAAAGGTGAATGGGGAGTCACTGATCAGGGGGGAAACAAAATGTATAGAAACTGGTCAAAAGAAATAAATCTCAAACACTCAACTCAGATTCTCACACACAGCCCCTTATCTGTCTCCCAGCTGACTGATGGCAGCCAGCTGAGGTAGAACATCACAGATGCGCCCAGTAGCTTCTGATTACCTGTGACCTAGATCTTGAGAAATCTCTGATCACATCAGGACCTTGGGGAATCTCTGATCTGACCATAACAATACTAAGATATTTAGTTATGTCCTGCTTTTCCAGTTTAGGAGGATGGTCTTCTTGGCGACAATAGAGCGATAGGTTCTACTTTAATACTGTGGTTTAGGAGTGTGTATGAAGATTGGACACCCACTACCAGTGGGCAGTGCCAGAGGGAAGCAGATTGAGCAGGTACTTGTGTCTGAATGGCCCATTTGGTGCATTTTTTGAGTGGATTGTGTTCTGTGGTTGACCTTGTACTGTATGAGTTGGAGGTTTATTGATCATGAAAATGTCTTTCTCCCATTTTGCAATTGGTGTGGGGGAGTCATATTGAGTGTTGTGAGTTTGAGTATTTCGTCTGCTAATATGGATGATTTAATATTGTCTTGTTTGAAGGTGACCTTATGTGTTGTGACTAAATTCAGTTGTAGATATTGAAAAAAGTATTTTTGATTTATATTTTATAGATGTGTCAGTTCTTTGAAGAGAATGGAAAGCCAAGCTTTGGATTATGTGTTGGAAGTGTGTGATAATTCAATATTTTATGGTTTTGTTGAAAATCAGTGTTGTTCCAAAGTGGTATTAAAAGGTGTTCATGTAATTCCTGTGCTACATATGTGTTTATGGCCAGTTACACGCTGTTACAGAAGACTTCACTGTTTGTGTGGGTTGAGGATCGTAACTATTAGTTTTTGTATGTAAGAGGAGCATTAGCCTAGCTAACTGATGGGTGTCCTGTTTACATTTGCTGCCATGTGACGGTGGAGGTTTTGAAGGAGTCTGGCTCATGGCATATTTCCAGTTAGGTGTTGAAGATTTCTGTGAACGAGAGACAGCTGATCAGCACAGATCTTCAGGGTGGATGGAGCTTCAGAGTCTGGCCGAACTGCTTTGTCAGGTGTTTGCGGATGGTGCCACTGAGGTGGGCAGTGGAGGTGGAGGGGCCCAGACCCCTGCTGAGCTGAGGGAGGTGGAGCTGGTGGGCTGCAGTTGGAGGAAGGAGTCACAGGGGATGGTGTCAGGACTGTCCCTTCATCTTTCAAAGTGACTGGTAAAGAGAACTGGCAAATGTGTCAAAAAAGTAATATATGATTACCAGCTTACTCATCCTCCTAGTCCTTCACTCACCACAATCAAAGGTGATGGTATTGAGTCGATGGGCAGCTAAACATACTGTTGTGATACTGTTGTTGTCATACTGGGTGATGTTCTTCATAGAAACCGTTTTGAAGCTCATGTTGCTGCCACGGTAAACTGTATGATTGCTTGGCATGGTAACTTTTGGTCAACAAAAACAGGCTCGGCAGCCTCATCAAAGTGGGTACTTACTGTAGATTTCTGGGTGGAGTCATGCCCAGCTTACAGACCTTTATAGCAAGCAGATGCTTCAGAAGGCTGCTTCTCTTGTTATGTGGTGGGTTGGCACAATAACATTAATAAGCCTATGTGAAAATAGTGATTTTCTGCAATGCCATAATGTTGCAATCACAGTTTCACGGCTATCAAAATGGGTGGAAGTGCCCAAAGAATATAAAAGGGGCTTTGGCATTATGTCTTTATGTCATTCCATTTATCACAGAGGAGACAGGACAAAATTCCTAAATGATACAGACCAAACAACACATTATTATATAAATCATTTTCTGCACAGAACACAGGCAATGACCCTGTTTTTTAAAATTAATTTGTACACATGGCCCATTTGTGGCTTTTTATATCTCCTTTACCTCCCAAATTGCCAACTGCTTCGAGAAAGCATAACCAAATCGAGTACTTGTCCAATACGTTATCTGAGCCTCTCAGTTAGTCAAATAGGTCTACTCAAAACTGCACTCACCCACTCCGCAAGATCAGCCACCAGTGTTCAGTCTGCTGGTTTCCAATGCTTGGACCAAAGGTTACACTGTTTCAGCTTAGTTCTCAGAAAAAAATGCAAAAACCGCTGCATTCTAGCAAAGTTGCTATATTCTGTTCTAAATCAAGTCCGAGTCTGGCAGGACACCTAGCAGCTCTGATCACAGCACCCGTAAAGCAGCCTGCAATGATCTGTGGTTCGTTGTTTGTTTCATAAATTTCATTCCGTATCATCTTTCTGGAAAACCCATTAGTGCGTCCACTGATTGCAATTCCAAATAACTTAAGCTTGTCATAGCCATCAAATATGCTGGACATAGATTGGACCATGGCTTCACGGTCTGTTTCTTGACCTCAGATCAACGCCTTCACCATCCACCTGTTCCTCTGAGTCACGATTCCATGCAACTAACGTTTTTGGTGCATCCATCTATAACCATGAGACTGACCGGATGATTCCAGCTGCTGCTCAGTATACACAATCACAATCCATATCCATGTAAAGATGAAAAGGAGGTCAGACAAAGCTATTTGTTGTCTTGTGTTAAAGTATCTCATGACTTTGACTTTTTATATCACAGCTCTGTATTTTAGTCTCATAGTTATGTTTTCCTGTGGGATCTTTTTTTTTTATAAAGGCCTTTATCAAGGCTTTATTATTATTATTATTACTATTATTATTTATACGGGCTTCCATATCCTGTGACAGTGGCACTGTTATAAGCATCCTGGTGTCTTCTCTGCGGTAGTTTGTTCAATATTTGAGTTTTAAGCAGCATTTAATGTTGGCCTGCATGTTGCATGTGATGTATATCTGTACTCAGCAGGGCAGAGACAGAAGACAGGGACAGGGACATGGACAGAGTGGATGTGTCTGAGGCTGAACCCGTGTTACCTGTTCATTTATTTATTACACCCACAGCTTTCACAAGAAATGCAAGGGCATTTTTTTCCCCCTGACAACTTATAATTAGATTTAATTATCTTAATTAAGATTAAGGACTCATGTGTCCACACCTGCTCCTTTCCAATATACAACCAATATAATGAGCCTTGGTATTCATCCTGTTCTTGCCCATCCCGCACCTGTGCGGGCGGTGCGTGAGGCAGGCGGGCTGCTTCCTTGTATGGTCTCCGGTTCCTTCCTGGGAGCCTCAGTGTGATGAGGAGAGCAGAAGCAGCGCGGCTCGCTCGTCCTCCGGCTGCGCTCAGCCTGCTTCTTTCTGGAACATTCAGTTTTATCCGAACACATGACATGAAATAACTGCGGTCGGTACCGGCTGGACTGGGAGGATTCTTCTTTCCCCTTCTGGTGTTTTTTCTACCTCGCTTGTTTCCCTTGTCAATCAGTGTGTGGAATGGTCTGCGTTTTCTCTCCTGGGTCGTTTCCACTTCAGCATGGGAACTGCGGTATCAAAAAGGAAGAACCTGAGAAGTGATGCCATATCGTCCGTGGCCGCTAAAGTTCGGTGAGTAGCTCCGTCCGGGGTTTGAGGTGGCCGGGGTCGGAGCGCTCGGAAACCGCAAGGAGGAAATGTGCGTAGCGCAGCTGAGACTGCTGCTTCATCTGTGGTTAACTCGGTGTTCTGCAGGCGCTTCAGATCAACTTAGCTCATGTTCTGTGATTAATGCACTTTGACGAGGGATACTTACTCTTCATGAATCCAGCTGGTAAAAGTAACATAAAACCGTGGAGAATTGTTATTAAACATTTTTGCCTGTGATCTGGCTTTATGAGCCTGATACCATGCTGTGCACGGCAGCATAAAGACCTAATTATGACTTATAAGGAGAAGCTTTGTTTTAGAGCTGAAACCATCAGCTGTTTATTGTTTGTCTCTGACATCTTTACACTGAATGTGTTTTTAAAAAAATTATATTTACTATTTTCTGAATTTTCTTTAGACCAAGTGATTAATTACATCAATTAATGGCCTGGTCTAAAAGATGTCAGAAAATAGTAAAAAGGATTAAAACCAGTGAAACAGTCAAGTGATTCATTGATTTAATGAATCAACACAATGATCTGCATATTAAACAACAGCAAAATCAATCATTAGCTGCGGCCTTAGCAAAAAAAACAACCCAAAAACACAACTTATAATTAAGTAAAAGTGGTTCCTGGCAGTTTAACACTCAGTTTCAGACACACACCTTTAAATAAAAATGAACTCAAAGTCAAAATTACATTCTGTCATATTTGGGTTGATTCAGCTTGATTTTAGTTTCTCTCTGCATAATCGTCTAAACATAATCAAAACATCATTACCAGCAAAAATAAGATGAGGACGCCGCTCCATCGGACCTGTACAGACTGCACTTCCTTTGTTTTAAAGACATTTAAAGTCATTGACCTGGACTCACTGGACTTGTGACTAAATTGTGACATTTATCTCTGATGTTATGAGTCATGCCATGAAGAGTCTTGGTGTCATGTGTGTGTTGTGTGTGTTGTGAGTCTGAAGGCAGGATGACTAATGCTCTGTGGTAGGAGATGTGGTCTGCGTTGCCCACTGACTGACCTCGGGAGGCAGAACACAGACGAATGAAGCATTTCTGCTCTCAGAAGTAGATCTACTCGTGCACACAACGTATGACCTTTCCATCTACTTACACAGTCAGCACCACACTGCCTTACGCACACATTCTCCAGCTCAGTTTTTCTTTTTCTTCATTTTTCCATTTATCTCTTTATCGCCTCCTTCTCTGCCTCAGTTGCTCTTTCACACCTCACAGTTAACTCTCAATAAATCACGACGGCTGCAGCGAGCTCCCTGAACACAAGGCAGCCTCTCTGGTACTCTCTCTGCGTTTGTTAATTTGTCGCTCCTCTATAAGTTATTTGTTCAGTAGTTGTCCTTGTTTGTAGCTGTTTGTCTATTTCAGCATGAGTACACAATGTAAAACCGGAGTCAAATTCCTCGTATGTGTACACATACTTGGCCAGTAAAACAGATTGTGATCTGTCTGCAGCCAAGGCAACTGTTCTCGGATGTCCAATTATACCCCTATCATACTGGACAAAAGACCCACTGACACCCAAGAACATCTGCCTTTTGTCTTTAATGTGAATGTGTACAGTACTCTGCAGGAGTCAAGGGTGTTTATCAGCATCGATCAGCTGTGGAAACACAAAACCTGTTGTTGCTGTGCTGTGATGTGTGTTGAAGTGAAGGATGCTGGCTTATCTTATTAATACTTTTCTGTCCGATTCTGTTCAAGCAGCAGTGAGTGTGCTGTTCAGTCGGTGAAAGAGAGTTTGAAAGAGAAATAGTTCCTCCACCACTGTCTGAACATTGTTAATGACGGACAAACCAGGGCTTTGTTGCTTGGGAAAGTATTGTGGTTTGGATTAACACAGTCCCATACAGATAGCGAGCATCTTTTCTTGTAAAATGCCTGGTGTAATCACTAACATAGGTTTATTTACTGGTGGAAAATGTCTTCACAGTGGCAACCCTAGCTCGGATTAATAGTGTCTTGATCTAGCAGATGATCTGAGTTTATCTGTTGTGCAGTGAAAGAGCTATGGCAAGGTTGTTTCCCTCTTAACAAATCCAATCCCATGATAACGGCAATGCAGAGGAAGTGAATGTGTTTCTCATCTTCCAGCACTCACAGGAAACATCAGTACCGAAGCACTTGGCCTTATAGCTTCAGATTGAATCATATACACTACAAACACTACAGTAACATCCAGACCAATGCTTTTCATGTCAGTGATGTGACTGAAAGTAGAGCAGCTAAGTTAGATCAAGTTAAGCAATTAGAAAAAAGGATCCCTGTGCTTCTTTTTACACAGACGAGGTAGAAAAAACATCTTCATTATACGTGATGGACCACAGCCATGTAATTATGAATCCAAGAGGCAGGGAACAGTCAAGAATGAGGAGAGATAACAGCCCTGGGTGAGAGGAGAACCAGTGGAGAACTGGTCAGGTGTCTTGGTGATTGGCGTTAGCTGACGACTGTGTTGCTTTATTTCATAGTGTTGTAACATTTATCACATTCTGGGCTGTACCAAAACTAGAAACCATCATTTAATACTTGGACAGTCACTAGTTTAATTGTCAGACCAAACTATGCTTGTGTTCATGGTGTTCTACCACAGAGTGGAGTGGGAAGTGAGAGAGAGAGAGGGGCCGTGTTTCCTAAATGTTGGACCACATTGAGTCATATATTTACTTTTTTTGTTGCATTAGAGATGCAACAGTAAAATACAGGCATTAAATCTAGTATAAGTCCTGTGGACTCACAGGCTGTATATCTGCAGCCTGCACAATGTAATAATATGAAAAGTAGTACAGCTAAATGACAGCTGTCCAGACTGACTGCCAACACTGCCTCATGTGACTGGAACAGTGTGGAGACCAGAAGCATTTTTTCTGCCATTTTTCCAAACCCCCAAAAAGATGACTTGCAAGTCGCATAAAGTCATATATTAACTTTTCAGCCCACACAATGTTCTTTTACCTTGTTTGTCCAGACTTGATATAAATGTTGATTTTTCTGGGTCTTTATTGAAAATGTTAATATATACATTTCCAAACATGTTAACTTAAAGGGGCACTATAGAGTTTTGGAGAAGAAATTCAAACTTAGAATTTTAACATTTACAATATGAATGAGGTAATAATACAAACAAAATAAAATATTTTTCCATAACTGATTAAACAAGCTGTTCTTAGAGGAAAACCAGGTCCCAGAACTCTATTTGAAGTTAGAGAGGTGGCAGGGTCCGCCACATATAAACAAAGAAAAACATTCAGGATTTTCGGTCAGGAAAATGAAGAGTTTGGTTATTTAGTTTGTTTCGGCACAAAAATCAGTCAATAAAGATTTTTTCCTTCTGATTAAAATGTCTTCCCAAAAACTACACAGTGCACCTTTAAAGTGGCCGACTGCTGAAACCACCTAGTGGCATGGTGTGTTTTCAGTTAAAGGTGTCATCATCATCTCCCCAGCAGAGCTGAACAGCTCTACACGTGCAAGTTGTTCCACAATAAATACTGTATATGTACCTAGTTGTGCACGTACAATCCTGTCAGTCACTGTGTGTGCGAGGAAGAAGGACTCCACCTGACCTACACACTCAAAACAAGTAATTAGGCAGAGTTACACCACAGGGACAGAAGCAGAGGGAGCGATTGTGTTTCAAGTTCTGAGCTCACAAATGATTAATCTATATTAATTTAAAACCTGCAGAGTCACTTGGGATTATAACCGAGGATAATCTTAAACTGCACAGCAGTAGCTTTGGATAAACATTCAGCACCAGCTGCAGTAATGCTGTCAGTTGTTGCCTATTCAAAAAGTGTCTGGTGCCAGGCTTCACACGAGGTTCATGGAAGATCGCATCAGGTCAGTAAATATGTTCCATATATATATATATATGAGACACAAGTCAGTCATTCCTGGAGTCTGTAATGACAACATTTTCTAATTCCTTATACTTTCTGTGTGTTCGATCTTCATGTATATCTCTGCAGGCAGGAAATGACGCACAGATAGTTTTGTGTCCAGTGGTTGTTACCAAAATGTTACAGTGACCTCATTATAACTTATCCATTGATCAATAATGAGAAATACCTCTTCTTTAAATTGTATTACAAATAATAATTACATTTACACTATCTTCCTATTTTAAAGCGCATATTGTAGATGGTATATACAACCCCTGGCAAAAATTATGGAATCACCACTCTTGGGAGGATGCTCATTCAATTGTTTAATTTTGTAGAAAAAAAAGCAAATCACAGACATGCCACAAAACAATTATTTTCAAAATATTATCAAAATGCCAACCTTCAGGCTTTAAGAAACATTAAAAAAAAGGAAGAAAGAAAATTGTTGTAGTCAGTCACAATTGCTTTTTTTAGATCAAGCAGAGGAAAATATTATGGAATCATGAAAAACACTACACCATTAGTACTTTGTTGCACCACCTCTAGCTTTTATAACAGCTTGAATTCTCTGAGGCATGGACTTAACTATTGACAAACAGCATTCTTCATCAATCCGGCTCCAACTTTCTCTTATTACTGTTACCAGATCAGCCTTGCAGGTCGGAGCCTTGTCATGGACCATTTTCTTCAATTTCCACCATAGATTTTCAATTGGATTGAGATCCGGACTATTTGCAGGCCATGCCATTGACATTATAAGTCTTTCTTGAAGGAAAGTTTTCACGTCTTTTGCCCTATGGCAAGATGCATTGTCATCTTGAAAAATGATGTCATCATCACCAAACATCTTTTCAATTGATGGAATGAGAAAAGTGTCTCCCCCGTGCCTTTACCTGACATGCAGCCCCATATCATCAATGACTGTGGAAATTTGCATGTTTTCTTCAGGCAGTCATCTTCATAAATTTCATTGGAACGGCACAAAACAAAAGTTCCAGCGTCATCACCTTGCCCAATGCAGATTCGCGGTTCATCACTGAATATCACTTTCATCCAGTCATCCACAGTCCATGATTGCTTTTCTTTAGCCCACTGTAACCTTGTTTTTTTCTGTTTAGGTGTTAATGATGGCTTTCGTTTGGCTTTTCTGTATGTAAATCCCATTTCCTTTAGGAGATTTCTTATAGTTCGGTCACAGACATTGGCTCCAGTTTCCGCCCATTTGTTCCTCATTTGTTTTGTTGTGCATTTTCTGTTTTCAAGACATATTGCTTTCAGTTTTCTATCTTGACGCTTTGATGTCTTCCTTGGTCTACCAGTATGCTTCCCTTTTACAACCTTCCCATTTTCTTTGTACTTGGTCCAGATTTTAGACACAGCTGACTGGGAACAACCAACATCTTTTGCAACATTCCGGGATGATTTACCTTCTTGAAGAAGTTTTATAATCCTCTCCTTTGATTCAACTGACATCTCTCGTGTTGGAGCCATGATCCATGCCAATCCGCATGGTGCAACAGCTCTCCAAGGTGTGAGCACTCTTTTTTAACTGCAGACTAATTAGCAGATTTAATCTGATTCAGGTGTTTGTTTTAGAACTGCAAATTACAGAGTGATTCCATAATATTTTCCTCAGAATTGAGTGATTCCATAATATTGTCCTCTGCTTGATCTAAAAAAAGCAATTGTGACTGACTACAACAATTTTCTTTCTTCCTTTTTTTTAATGTTTCTTAAAGCCTGAAGGTTGGCATTTTGAAAAATAATTGTTTTGTGGCATGTCTGTGATTTGCTTTTTTTCTACAAAATTAAACAATTGAATGAGCATCCTCCCAAGAGTGGTGATTCCATAATTTTTGCCAGGGGTTGTACTTAAAAAAAAAAAGGTTGAAATCAAACTGTAATTTTCTAAATAAAAAAAAATACAGTTCCTCTTTTTTACCTGTAAATCTTTTAAAATTTTTTATTTAAAATGTATTTTAAATTTAGCCACAGGCAATGGCTCCATAAAGAACAGCCACTGCAGTGGTTCTCCTCTGCTCCGTTTGTTTGACAGTGAAAGTGATAAAAAGTGAAAAAAAAAAAACCCTGGAAAAATAGTGATTTCAACTTATCTTCTGTTGAATTCTAGTTTAATTTTCCTCTATGTGTTGGCACTGGCATTTTATCTCTCAACTCTTTAACTCTCAAAATGCATTAAAATGCATAGATTTAAACCAAAGACTTCAAAAATTTGCCCGCACATCCCCGGCATGACCTCGGTATTTCTAAAATCCTGGCTAGTGCCCTGGTCACAACTGCAGCATTAAGTGTATCTTCAACATCAGGGAGCTCTCTGTCCTGAGACAGCTGAGCATAAGCCATATTTGATTGTTTTCCTCTCTCATCCCTCTCCTGTTCTTTGCTAGATGAATTCCACACCAGCCAGGTGGACAAACATGAACATGCTGTGAAGAGTTTACTAAGAACACCATGCAGGATTTTGGCGTATTCATAAAGATATTCTTTCTTAGATTTGTCAAATAAATCCCTCTGTTGACAACATCTGACGTTGTGTTAGCATTTAGAAGTTGGGTTGCATGGTCAAAAGTCAGGCATGAATCAGGGAACTTTGTAGTTGTGCATCCTATGGCTGAATGTTCTCATTAACTTGAAGTTAAACATGGAACTAATTATTGTAACTACAGTCAGGCCATCCAGTTATTTTCCAATACAGTATATGAAAAGACGGACGATGACAAAATAAATCTGCATTAAAAATGGTTTGATTTTGGTTCATTGCAACGCTGATACAGTATGAAATGTCTCGACACTTATTTTTTAATACTCTCGGGGGTTGAGCAGGGAAAAGATAGGAAAGGTCAAAAAGGGTTGTGAGCATCTTGTAAGCTTGCAGGGTCTTTGTCTTTTACTATGCACTTAATTTTGTATTAATGTCTGTGTTTTTAAGGGAAGTTGGGTGAAAATGTGTTTTCCTTTATGCAGTGTCTGAAGCACTTAGTGATGGCCCGAACTGCTTCTCTGTCCCATTTATGATGAATCTTTCTAGAACAACACACCAAAACCAGGCCGTCTGCTTTGATCAACCACTCGATAGTAAACATAATGAGCACTTTAGAGGTGATGTTACCTTTTAATATTTCAAGAATGTTTGAGTCACTTCTGAACGGAATTGCACAGCACAACAGTTTTCAGGCAGTAATAGTTTCCACTTTGGTGAAAATGTGATTTCATGGCCTCTTTCCACAAGTCTGTGTCAGCAGCGAGCCTTTCCTCATCACTGCACAGATTAGCTCCAGCCACGGTCCAGTGTGGCTATTAGCTATAAAACATCTGGGTCCCCTCTCTCAAACATAAACGTGTCAGAATCACTGGTGGAAAACCAGATCTGAGGCCTCGCACCAGGCTAAAGGTAAAAGGACACTGCTTTTGCAGTAGTAGCTCCTACACTCTGTAACTCTCTTTCATTGAATTTATGCAATGTGGACACTGTTGAAACATTTGAAAAGCAGCTGATGACCCATTTATTTAAAACTTACTTTTGATCTTACTTTTTGTATCTGCTATTTTACATTACTATGTTTTTGCCCCTAGCATGCTGACTGGCTGGCTGTTTTTCTTTCTTTGCTTGTTGTTCTGTTTTTCTGTTTATGTTTTTGTTTTTCTGTAATTGTTGTTGTGAAGCACTTTGTGCCTTTTTGCTCTTGATAGTTATATCACTTTCACACACTATCCCCAATAATTACATGTAATAGTTTACTTCTAAGTGCTGTATCGTAGGTTCTAACTAACTGGAGGGGAGTTGCAGGCTTTTAAACTCTGTGTGGGAGTGTCCTTACAGGACACGTGTGAGCTCTGAATTTCAGAGTCGTTAGGGTCTTTTAGCTAGGTTTTGACAAAGGTCCAGTTTGGGTAGCAACAGGTTTTAAGTGCTCCCCTGATGTGCTTCTGTTCCCTCTCTTTCCCCTCTGTCTTAGTGGGAACGGTCTCAGCCCAATGGTTTAGGGTTCTGATGTGACCCCCAGCTTGTGCTCCAGTGGTTGATGAGAGTTGAACAGCAAGTACTGATCTGTGTGTAGGTTTTCTGTACACCTCAATGTGCTTCTGTCTTCTTCAATGTGTACTGCACAGTCCAAGAAGGGTAGACTGTCTCCACTGACATCTTTCCGCATGAACTCAATGTTATTGTCCACAGCATTAATGTGTTCTGTGAAGGCTTCCACTTCCCTTGCTCTGATTTCGACCCAGGTGTCATCCACATACCTGAACCAGTGGCCAGGAGCAGTTCCTGTGAAGGTAATCAAGGCTCTGCTCTCATCTTTTTCCATGTAGAGGTTGGCCCATAGTTTTTTTGCATTTCCCACACAACTGGGCTACCTGCTTGAAGATGTGTCTTAAACCAATGATGCACTTGTCCCAGTCCCAGCAGTACTATCAAAGAATCACCGCTAACAAAGTGGCTCCGCTAATTCAATTACAAACACGTTTCATCTCCTATAACTTCTTCACAATAAAACCCCCATTACTTAGTAATTTAAAATGTTCTATTATGAAGCAGCATTACAGGAATGAAAGAACAAACACGACGAGAAACTAAAGAGATTAACTTAGAAGGTACACAAGTACTGAGAGCTGGACACACTGATTTTTATAAACGTCTTTCTCTCAAGTTTCCTGCACATGAGTTGGCTATCGATTTGAGGGGGAGACGGGTGCTTGTTACGGGTTTGTCACAGTCGCGAGACGTTGCCACAGGTGGAGGAGGAGGCAGGACTATCACGGTTTGGCCCTGCTCCAGAGCAGGTCCATTGCCAGCGGGGCTTGGCTCAACTTGGTGCAGTAAAACTGGTGATGGAAAAGCAAAGTAGCGTGGCTCAGATTGATTTGGCGTGGCCAAAAGTGCTAGTGGGAAAATGGCAATAGCCTTCAATGTATTCCTAAATAAGCATGGTGTTGCTCCCTTAAAAGGACCATAGACTTGTTAGGTGTTAGGGGGTCAGGGTTAGGGTTAGATTCCACAGGGCTGTGGAATCTGCCACGGCTATGAGGCGGTCTCCAGAGTTGACCGCGGTCATCTTAGAAAAATGCTTAAAACGGACAAATAACGAAACGATTTAACAACGTAGCCTACTGAACAGCAGTAAAAGCACAACAATCAAGGAGAAATTATGAAATGAACACAATCTGAACAAGTCAACATCAGGCAGGCATGATGCTCCGCTTCTGAAGCACTCCCAGAGCGCTAGGTAACAGAGACATGGTCAGTGGAATCAAGGGGTAATTGGTGTATGGTATGAGTCCCAGTGGATTAGTAAGCACCTGAGGTGATGTGCAGTCTGATGTCTGATGGTAAGAAGGAGCCCCCCAAGCACTTTGAGGCTTGTGGCTAGATGAGTCTGTGGCTGAACAGGCTCCTGAGCCACCTCAATTCGGCCTCTTCTCAGTCACTGCCTCCACACTGTCCAGTTCCATCCCCACCACAGAGTTGGCCTTCCTGGCCAGGTTATTCAGTTTGATTGTGCCACAGCTGCTACTGCCACCTCCCCAGCACACCGCAAAAGCAAAGAAGATAAAACTGGCCACCACAGACTGGTAGAACATCCGTAGCAGCCTAGTTCACACATTCGACAGACCTGAGCCTCCTCAGAATTAACAGCCTGCTCTGTCGTTTCCTATAGAGGCTTCAGTGTTGTCTGACAAGTCCAATTTGTTGTTCAGTTAAACCCCTTGGAACTTGTGCCAACCCCCTCTCCATTTATTGCAACAGGTGTGTGGGGGCTCCTTCTGGATGTCCACTACCAGCTCCTTGGTTTTCCTGATGTTGAGCTGTAGTTGGTTCCTGTCACATCATCCCTTAAAGTTCTCGACTAGGTCTCTGTACTCCTCCTCCTTATCGCCTGTGATGCAGCCAACAATTGAGGAGTCGTCCGCGAACTTCTGCTGGTGGCATCTTCCCAAGTTGAAGCAGAAGTAGAGGGTACAACAGTAAAGTTCCCTTGACTGTGCCAGTGTGGCACGCTACCATGTCAGACAAGCAGCCTTGCAGCCTGACATACTGTGGCCTGTCTGTCGGGTAGTCCATAATTCATGCCACGTCCTGGTCCACCTGCATCACTGTGACTCTCTTAGCCAGCCACAGTGGCCAGACAGTGTCAAAGCACTGTAGAAGACAAAGAACATGATCGTGACAGTGCTTTGCAGCTTCTCCAGTTGCGTGTAAGCTCTGAGAAGCAGGTAGATAATGGCATCCTCCATGCCGATGTCAACCCAACCCGGTGTGTGTGTGTGTGTGTGTGTGTGTGTGTGTGTGTGTGTGTGTGTGTGTGTGTGTGTGTGTGTGTGTGTGTGTGTGTGTGTGTGTGTGTGTGTGTGTGTGTGTGTGTGTGTGTGTGTGTGTGTGTGTGTGTGTGTGTGTGTGTGTGTGTTTCAGCTCGCCTCTCTGGCTCAGTCAAGACACCATTGTCAATATGTGGATACGAACTTAGAAACACAATCAAAAAACAGCAGTGACATTTTTTCTAATAGATTATCAGTGTGTTTTCTTGCCCTTCACTTGCTGCAAGCAGAGAAAATAGAACAGACGCAGAAACTATTTCTGCAGATCGCGAGCTGGCACTCATCTGAGCAGCCCAGTTGGTTAAAATGGGCACCGGAACAAAGCTGGCAGTGTTTTTTGGGTACTTAACAGTGCTTCAGCATCCTGTGTGTCCTTAAGTCTTTATTTGAAGATGCGGGGTCCTCGGAGGATTTAGCAGGATGAGCATTCTCGAGCAGGGTGAAAGGCCATGATCCTTGTTCCTTGTAATACATGTGCTTGAACCACAGTACATGAAACATAAGTAGGTTTAGATGCAGTGCACAATTTAATACAAATGCACTTTTGCAGTTCCATATACATGATAATGAAATGTTAAAACAAAAGGTATATAATCATTATTAACAGCATGAATTGCAATTAAGCACCATTACACACCAAACATCCAAACACCACTATACACACCATGATGTGTGGCTATAGCATTATACCATCCTTGTCACCAGTCAGAACATTGATTTGCTCACCCAAATGAATTATGTGCGTATTCTCAGGCCATTGTCTGTTCAAGATTCATTTATCATCCTACAACAAAGGGTTGTACAACAAAATTAAAGCTGTCTTCTCGTTGATAAAAACAAACAACAAATAGGGTGAACAGACTGTTTCTTGGTAGGGACCTTCTCAACTGATATCACTGATGCTTGGTAGATGGGTATTAGTGTTGTCACGATACTGGAAATTCCAACTTCAGTACAATACCTTAAAAATAGTGATAGTCAATACCATGTTTGATATCACAGGGAAAATGGACATTGAGGGCATACAATTTTAGATTTCTATTGAAAGATATATATATATAACAAAGATTGTGTACTGTGTGTCAATAACAAGAGCATCTAAGTTCACCTCTGCAGAAGGGTTAGAGTTAGAGCTATGTTGGCACAGTGGTTATGTGTGAATTCGCTGTTGGAGAGGAGAGCAGAAAAATGCAGCCTGTATGGTGAAAATTGATATTGAAACCATTTCAAATATTCAATAGTGGTATGTATCAATATTTTGATATTGTTCACAACACTAACACTAATGGGTACCATCTGTCCTGGGCTGTATACATGCCATGTCAAGTTGTAAGCGTTGACAAGAACTTGGCATGGAAATTTTGCAGTCTGAAGTTTCCTCAAGAAGTACAGTCGTTTCTGAACAGGTTCTCTGTGATGCTGATTGCCAGCAACCTAAAACTGTCCACCTGTTCTCCCTCAGCTCCACTGATATAGGCAGAGGTGTGTGTCTTTGCATCCTATAAAAAAAACAACCCAAAAAACAAAAACAAAACAACAACAATCAGCTCATTGGTGTTATTGAAGTTGAGCAGTAGATTGTTCTCTGTGCACCAGTCTGTATTTATTTTGATTGATCCCCCAATGGGAGTGATTTGAGCAGGTAGTCCTGGACTAATAGTTCTGAGCTAGGTTCATCTTCAACTTTCACACTTTTCTCAGGCCATGATGGCCACACACTCACATGGTAATATTTGTTACAGTATTGCTTCAATTCACAATGGATTATTAGGATGAAGTAATTGGAGAACCTTACTGCTGTTAGACCCTGATAATACTCAACAGGGGACAAATACCTCAAGTTTTTTTTCAAATTGTCAAAATAAAAGGGGCAATAAGGAGGAGTTTGGATCAGATGGGTAGCCATTAACCAGCTCCTAAGTCAGTCCTTTTGCTCTGCTATGAAATTAGCAAATGAACATCCCTGCCACCCTAACAGCATCAGTCATTTAACCATCTTAATACGTGTGAGGGAAGAAAGCTCAGGCATCCCTGAATCCAATAATTTTTTTCTGAAATGAATCTCAGATGAGGTCACAGCAAGACACAAAAGAAGAGGATAAGTGTTTAGCAAGATGTATGTTGAGTCAACAAGCCATGTTTCTTCCTTGTTGTTTCCTCTAATAGATAGAGAATGAGGAGTACATACAGAAGATAGAATTGATGCTATAGTCAGGCTGTCAATATTTCAATGATTACAAGTGATGGGGAGGGAATATATTTTTTATTAAGAAGCCATTAAGAAATATATAAGCTTTTGTAAAGTTTTTTTTTTGTTTGTTTGATTGTATTCACTAAATATCAACAGTTATAATACAATTCTATTCATTGTCATACTTTTTAAACAGTGTAGACACATTGGCCAATGTCGTCAGTATGAGACAGGTACAAATACTGTGTCACTTCTCTGTATAAAGGCTGTGACTTGGCTGGCTGTGAAGTCCCAAGAAGAAAAGTCTTGGGACTTGCTTGAGAGTTCGACCAAATGACTTAAGCCACATGACTGTGTAAAGACAGTTCCCACCACATCGTAGGTGTGTAGCATAAATTGACTACAATTTGCATTTCATTGCACAATGCTTTGTTGTAGAATAAATAAAAATGAACCTTGAACTTTATAGTTTAAATGTTGCACAACCACTTATTAACTCATGTTCCAATCCTCAAAAGTACACACATGGCAACATAGATAGACAAGTGCTTGAGGTAACTATGTGTTCAAAGAATACTTGTCATGTACTGTGTTCACAAAAAGCCTCTACATGTAGAAAACACATTTCAAGACACATGGACAAAAGCAAAACCACTCAATCAAACTAGCAGAGGAGAGGCCCTTCTGTGCCTTTCATCACCGTGCCATTAGAAGTGAACGTTTCCCCAGGCATCCATTTACTGCACCATCCATATGTGCTTCATATATACTGTACATTTCATCCCACTCCTTCACATACTGAGAGAAGGACAGGAGAGAAGCCTGGCATATGACCAGCTCATAAGATGATAATATCATCTAATTTCTTAATAATATGTCTCCTCTCTGTCCCCCCATCACTCCTTATTTAATACTCTTTCCTTCCTATTATGCCTCCCTTCTTCCTCCCACTTCCCACTCCCTTCTTACTTTCTATTTTGGTCTTATAAACACATCTTCCTCTTGTCACCATGTTCTCCCTCCCCCTCCTCATGTCACATGGCTGAAAACATGCAGTAGGATAAAACTCCAAAAGCACAGAGCAAAGCGGCTGGTGCAGCTGCGTGGGGCCATGGCAATATGGGGCATAGCCGGATGGAGGCCAACTGTGGTGTATTATTAATGTGTTAAAAGTCTCTGACACGTGTTTTTATATTTAGTGTTTCAAAACATGTAACAGTCTGTAAGGGTGAGAAATAAATGAATGCATTTAAAAACTGAGCTGAATGCCATCATAAAGCTTGTTCGATGACCCTATATCTTGAGGAGCATGTTGAGCCTTTGCTGTGGCTGTGGAGAAAATTCACGAGAGCCATTGGGAGAATGAATATGTGTGTACAGTATGAATGTGTGTGGGATTGTGTGTGTAGCTTTTCTCCTATCCTTGTGAGAACTCAGTCTCATCACATACTGTACAAAGATAAGGCAAGTACTCCACACTGAGGATACATTGTAATGGTTTTGTCAAATTTGTTGAGAAGTTAGGGTGACTTTAGGAATTAGATTAAGGTGAGTGGAATCAAAGGGTAAAAGGTTGGACCAAAATCAGTTAAAAATATAGTAAATGGATGCACTCCCTAATTATTTTTTTCAGCCTTTTTTTGGAAACCAGCAAACATTTTGACATTTGTAACAGGTGTAACTAATATAATTAATGTAACTAGTGTCATGCACTGGCACAACTTAAAGGTGTGCTTAAACAGAACCAGCCTTAAATATTGAACCTTAAATAGATCCTCCTACTTCTTATCTATTTCACCCAAACTGTCTACAATGAAAATAATGACCCCCAAATCCCATTTCTTCCCAGCTCACAGTTGATGCTAATTATAAACAGTTTGATTATGAGGAATTATGGCCCAGTAATGATTGGAGCCTTTATTTACCTAGACTGCAGAAAGCACCAGACCTTTATATGAAGCAGGCTTGTATTGGAGGAAAGCTTTTATTTGTAATTCCCTCTGATAAGGTTCCGTATATTATGTCATTGATACGAACCCTTGTTTAGATCTACTCCTGTTTGCTTTGTTGAAGTTACTGCATTATGCTGCTAAAACAAACTCATGAAGCCATACAGATGAGTGACATGCTTAAAGAAAAATACTGCAATTATGTAGACAGATATTGCGATTGTGATTTGATTTATGATACATGGGAATGATCATTTATGCATCATGCATCGTTTTCCTTTTTACTGAAAAAACTATTATAATGATCATGATGTGACATTTGTTGGGGTCTGTACCAGACAAACCTATACTGTACTTCATTATAATTTTTGTCACAAAGTTTATCTTTATAAAAAAAACTAAAGCTTCTGTGATTTCGATATTACTTATTGTAAACAGGAATAGATGTAGATCAATGTTTTTCTTAATTTAAATCACAGCACATGCAAGAAATAACAATAACCTCAATTGTTTTAAAAACATATTACAATGGAGGATGTTTAAAGTGCTTGCCAAACTCAAATAAATGAATCAACTTCAAATATTATTTTGAATCAAAATCAAAAATGATCATTTATTCACACCTAAGAATGATTGATGATCTTGATAAGACTTCCATATGCTCTTCCATTCAAATTCAGTCTCTGTTTTCTGTGCTTTGTCCTCTGTGAACTGTGGCGTGTTTTGACATCCCATGTTTTCAGTGCAGCATTGGGAATTTATTTTAGAACAGAGCATGGAGTCAAGCAGATAGATGATTGCATTTTCTTCTTGTGCCCTCCCTCCTCCTGCTCTCCCATCATCCAGGCTGGGAGGGGAGTTTTGCTGCTGCACGTGCCGCCTCATTTAATTACTCAGAGTGTCGTAGCACGGAGGCGTATAGACTACAGCAACAACACAGCAATTCCATTTCACAGCAGCTCCCCTGAGATTTAGCCCAGTGCATAAGAAAATGTATTGTGTGTGTGTATGTGTGTGCCCTATTTATTTTTCTGCATGCTGCTCCATGCAGCAGCAGGAATGCTAAGTCGCAGTGAGTGATTGGCTTGCGTGTGTGTGTATGGCCTATATATTTTATGATGTATACTATAAGGTGCTCATTTGGCCTATATCCTTATGACATGTGTACTGATTATAACATTAATTATTATGTGGGTGTTTCAGTATGAGAAATCTGTATCTGACCATAAAACTAACCATTATACTGTACACTGTAGTACAACTGCTGGTTTTACTTAAATTGTTCCACAATATAAGGAGTCTGTTCTAACTAGTGTTGGACATTATTATTCAAAGATAAAAGGAAAGTGTTGTCCATCCGTCTCATACTTGCAATATCTCCAGAACATCTCAAGGGAATTTCTTGAAATGTGGCACAAATATCAACTTAAACTCAAGTAGGAACTGATTAAAATTTGTTGGTCAAAGATCAAAGGTCAAGGTCATGGTGAACTCACAAAACACATTTTTGGCCGCAACTCAATAATATGTATGCTAATTTTGACAAAATTGCACACAAATGTCTAAAAGCATAAAATGATAAAGTGATGGCACTTTATATCCAAAAGGTCAATGGTCAGCTACACTTTGACATCATAATGTTTTGCAAAAACATGTTTGTGATCCTTATTCAGTGCC
Source organism: Pagrus pagrus (assembly GCF_965226575.1). Classification (NCBI taxonomy): domain Eukaryota; kingdom Metazoa; phylum Chordata; class Actinopteri; order Spariformes; family Sparidae; genus Pagrus; species Pagrus pagrus. Next base: position 29,626,113 of record NC_140192.1, read on the forward strand.
ATAACTTAGGAACAGAGGGCATTGTCATTAGCCAATGTGAGTGGCACATGCGTGAACGTGTCCAGCATCTTGGACGGTTTGGTACGACAACACCAGGAGACAGTTTCTGCAGAGACCAATGAACTGAGCAAAAGAGCAACGGATCCTTCATGTTTCAAATTTAAAGTGGGCTTGTTAATTTATATCAACTAATGCATTGAGTAACATGCAAGAAACTCACCCACCATAAAAGTTGCTGTCTGTAGCCCCCGGTGTCATGGCCGGTGTTTACGCTCTGCTTCGGCTCATTGTAGTATGAATTGAATGGCGTGTGGCTTCATACGACCAGTACAGATGCAGGGTAACTCGATAGTGAGTGGATCTGCTGCTGGAACTGTAAATGTAACTGATCATTATGTAAGAGAGAACATTATGTTTTACAAACCAGAGACGTTCTGCCACATTCTGCACAACATGCCAGTTCCACACTGTTCCTGCCAGTATGTGTACTTTGTATACATGCCTGCCTTTATTTCCTGGCTTTATTGCTGGTACGTGCAATGTCACAAGCCTGTATCTGGCCTGTCAGCTGTGCAGGGGAGGCAAGCTGTAGTTGTTTTCCAGTCCTCTGCTCACTATGCAAGAATACCCTGGTGAGAGGCAGCTGTTAAAGAACATTCATTCAGATGGAAAGACAGGTATGCTGACAACAGCAGGTTGTCCAGGGATTCCGATACCGGGGCTTTGGGTATCGGCCAATACCAAGTACTGATCCAATACCTGTGCATGTTAAAAAAGAAAAAAAAAACCTGTATGGATTTGATATGATTGCTATAATTGTTGTAGATAAATAATACTTCCTTTAAAAACTGTTAAAGTGCAGCCACTTTTTCAGTAGAACAGTTTAAAACAGTAGTGCAACAGCAGCTTAAATAAAACTAGGAATAAACAATTCCCTTAAAACTTACTCACAGAACTCGTTTGCTTGTAGCACATTGAAGGGCTAACGTTGACTGTGTTCACCCAGTGTGCAGACTCAGACAAAGACATGGGGCAACATCGGAGGTCCAAATGTCATCAGTAAAGCTGATTGCCTACATGAAATGTGTTCCCTCACTGTCTCATAAAGTTTGTGGAGAGCAGTTTCGTCGTGCTCTTTCTTGCGATGCACCTTCAAATGCTTTATAAGGTTGCTGGTGTTGATATTGGTAACACTCCACCCTTTGAAATTTCAGCCTTGCATACTGAATGTGTCGCTGTTTTACTGGGGGGGTTATAGAGTTATTAGAGTAAAATATTGCCAAAAAGCTGACATGTTGCCAGCTCCATCTGACTCCTCTACCATGTAATTTAGAAACGGGACTGTGCTACTTCCCAGTTAGCGCCGTTAGCTCTTCTTAACGTTACACACTGGAAATCACCTTCTTCTTTGCCGCTCTAAAAACAGTAGTTGCCAGGGGCAGTGCAGCGCAACTTCCTGTGTTGGTTTTTAGACGAAGAAGAAATAGATTTCCGGTGTGTAACATTAAGCAGAGCTAATGGAGCTAACTGGGAAGTAGCAGGATTCCGTTTCAAAATTACGTGGTATGAGATCGGTACATAGACTCACGTACTTGCCGATACTGATACCTGCATTTTCGTCAGTATCTGCGGCATTTCGATACTGGTATCAGAATCGGAACAACTTTATATTTTTGCTGAGAACCATGCGCATGTCACGGTAAAAACAGCCAAGACTCTGAATCTCTAGATGAAGCGACGCAGCAGCCTTACGTGACACACGTGTGAGAAGCGTTACTCATGCATCCTTGTGTGGCTGGTTGATCCTGTTAACATGGACGCTGAATTGAAACGCGAGAGGTAATGCCAGGCAGCGCATCCTGTGTGTCCAGCCTGTAAAATGACGACATCACTCACAGAGAGAAATATAATAATAGAAAAATGAACACAATTACAAACTAATTAAAACAGCTCAATACAAAGTATAAGACATCATCTTAACACACAAGGCCCGCTCACTCTCCTGAGATGTCTGACTGAAGCTGCATGAGGCCCTCACTTGGTCGCTCACTCACTACTCGCTCTCAGTGCTGCAGTGTGTGTTGCTCAACCAAGCTCACTACGGTCTGTTGCTTCGCTCTGCTCTCTGTCTGATGTCATAGAAAGAATTCCTAATATACATTTTGTTTGCCTCAAAAAGATGATTATTCATTCATTAAATGCTTACAACCTCCTTTTTTAAAGATAAACCACAAACAACTTCAGCCTGTGTGCACTGGTTATTGTCCGATAGCTGCACTCCCACGCAGTTGCGTTCTGGTGTTTTTCTCCTGTCAACATCACGTTATTGATTAACATTTAGAAAATACATTTTTGACATTTGTTAATCAATTCAGAAGTGAAGGAGAAAGAGAGAGAGAGAGAGTGTGTGAAAGAGAGATATGCTCTCTTGAGCTTTTAGTGTGATTGAGTAGGGACTTGGAGTGGGTGGCACTCGTTGATTTAGTGCAGCAGGAGCAAGCGAGTGACTGGATGTCCTGATACTCGGCTGCCAACAGTTGTAGGAGTGCTTCACTGCGAGCCTCCTGGAAAAGTGTGAGGCTTGGAAACCAAGTTGACACAGCAATCAAATATTGTAATAACAACTTCCCCCTCCCACAGGAGCCCAAAAAAAGTTCCTCCAGCACACAATAATAGAAGCAGGAACAGCTGTAAAACAGTGGATTCATATTTTTGAGCATCACAGCCCCCGTAAAGTGATTCAGAATTTGATCCATAGAGTCTGATAACATTTGTAATGTCTTAAGGAGCCTTTTATTTAATTCTGCTCATGTTGGGGAGGGCTGAACTGAAAAGCTGGCTCAGCTGGAGAAGGTCTCTGGTGCGCATGTTCTATGGGTGCTGGGGCAGGAGGGCTCTCGGTATCTGACTCGAGTGACTTGAAAACCGACTCTCTTAGGTGAAGATAATGAGAGTCGAGTCAGGAAAAAGAGTCGAGTTTACCACCTCTACTGTCCAGTAGATGGAGGGGGGTGGTCATTTTTAGGGTTCAAGTCCCAAAGGTACAGAACGATTCTGTCTTTTTTTTAAAAATGATTTGTTGTTTGCTGCAGCAGCTCAAATTGCTCTGAGCTGGATTGAGCTAGAGACATGAAACAAAGTCGTATAACTGTAAATTATATGCAAGTGCTTCCCAGTTGCTAGATGGTGGTGCTCTAATCAAGGCCCAAAAATGCAATATTGGAAGGGCCACACCCCTCACACCATAAATCTGATGGTCTTGAAAGGTCTTGAAAAAAGTCCAGCTGAACAAAAAAAGCCTGTTGGACCAGAAAACCCGGCACTGGTAAAGAAGCAGAGGAGGAAAAACAAGGAGAAACTGCACTAAATGGGTGAAATCATAAATGCTACAGCGACAGACTCAAGGGGCTTTCCCTTTCCTTTTCCATTTCTGTTTGGCACTGATCCGCTTGCCTGAACAGCCAGGCAAGTCACTCTGACTTCTTTCACCTACACTTCATGTCAACGCCACACGAAACAGATCAATGATTTATTTTTGCCTCTTACAGCCTTCTGTGGGGGTGTAAACTACTTTACTGGTAGTATGTAATGACAGTCACCAATAAAGATGCAAGCCAGACAGCTCAGACAGATTTTATATAGAAAGATTCCTGTGAAATCTTGACTCTTTGTGTGTCTCTTCTCTGTGTTTGACAATAGTAGTTACAGTATACAGTCAGGCTGAAGGTTAACCGCTGCACTTTTTGTGTCTCTACAGCGCAGCCAGAGCATTCGGAGAGTATCTGTCCAATACCAATCCAGAGAACCGCAACGGAGCAGGTAGGTGGCACATACACACAGACACTACCACACACACACACACACACACACACACACACACACACACACACGGGAAAAAATCATTATCTAGCAACTCACACTATCAGCAAGGAACACTAAAACCAGGTAATAAACATCCTACATCACAGCATACTAGTACATTTCTGCTGCTTGATGCAGTGAGACCTAACATCCAAAAAAATAAATTCAAATCGGAAAAAAAATATATATATATATATTTTTCAGTTTTTTAAAAATAAATGAATGCAGAAATAAATTAAATTAGAATACATACTGATTAACCTTACATCAGGAGGAAAAACAAATCATCTACACCAGGACTATTAATGAGATGCAGGCTGGATTTACATTCAGATGCATGTTACAAACTTGTTTTTGTCAGTTATAAAGCTTCCATTATATCAAACTTACAGCCACTGTCTTTATTTTAGCAGTAAAAATCAATTTCATGCACTGCTGAAGGCACCTGCCTTATAACCAGTTCATGAGATAGTAAATAGCAAGGACTTAGACAGCATTAAAACAGCATCATGTTACAATCAAATCAGTCTATTTCAGTCGAATAACCACGATAAAACAAGAAAGGTTTCTGAATGAGCTATTTGAAGTTAAATTAGGTCTAGTTAGTTACTTATTGTTCAGATTGAGACCGAGCTAAATGCCCTGCCACCTGACAGTTAGTCTGTATTCTAGCTGGATAGGAGAGCTGACTGTCTCCAGCATGGTCCCAGTGAGCCAGCATGCAATCTAATCAGTTCACCAACCAGCCCTGTCACTATGTGACAAAGCACAGATTAACTTTACCAACATCAAAGTATAGATAAATCAAAAGATAGTGTTGAAAAGAAAAAACGTATTATCTATCACTACAAAAATGATATCCCATTTGTGTTTATCCACAGCACAAACGTTCCCATTCCAATGAGTTTACACTTTACAAACTGCTTACTGTGTGAGTAGGAACTTCAATTCTTCCATAACCATTCTGGATGCCAAAGACCCTCATGCACTGTACCAACTCATCAATCTTTCATAATTTCTCTCATTGTTTTTTTCTATGACTCAGCCAGCTCTCTGCTTTCCACTCTTGTCCTCCCAAAAGTTTTGTTGGCTCACAAGTGTTTACTACTCCACTGCCAAAGCTACATCCCACAACGCAGCAAACAATCTCTATGTTCATTCATATTTACTGTACGTTTTAGCTTAGGTAAAATTAATACATTATGGACAACATGATTTATCAGCAGTTCTCTCCTCCTTTTCTGCCCTATTTCTGTCCAGATCATCTACTGTCTGACACCTTCCCCGGCCAGGATTGCGACTCCCCAGACGTCAGCCACTTGCATTACAACAATCTGCCACCACAGAGCCGCTGTTTGCCCATAGCTAATCCCAATCTGCCTAGCCAAACCAATCCCAGTGCTCATCCACAGAGTCAGACTCAAGTCAACACCCTCCAGGCTCAAGCACCTTTGGGCCCCTCCAAACGTCGACTGTCTGTTGAGCGCAGCCTTTCCACAGAGGAACCACCAGGTGCCAGAGTTACAGAGGGGAGCGTAGTTGTGAAGCCAGCCAAGGTGTACACAATTACCAGGGAAGCAGGGATGACCCTTGGGGACAATGGCAGCGAGGAGAGCCTTGAGCTGGAGGTGCTGAAAGGCTCCAGGGAGAAACCTCTGTCCCAGGCCTCCGCCAACCACAACCCGTCCTGCACCAGCCAGCCTTCCACCGCAGCACCTCGCAATAGCCATCACCGTAGTAGCCATCACCGCAGCAACCATCACCATGCCCACCAGCATCACAGAGGCCAGCCGTCATCATCACAGCCACTGCAGAGCTCAGAGAGTGCCAGTAACATCCGGGACTGGGGGATGAGGAGAGGGGGGTCACGAGATGATCACACCCCGGACTGTGTGACCTGCATTCGGGCGCCGTGTCAAAGCCAGCGCTCCCTGGACCTGGACACCTCACCATGGGATGGAGGGAAGCACCGCAAGAAACTGGAGAGGATGTACAGCGAGGACAGAGCCTCAACAGATGACAGGGGTAAAGTGTATTTGTCATATCAATGGCTTTGTGGTTCATGTGTTCACCTACGCTGCAATTTCTAAAGTAACATTTTGAAAAATATTGATAAGACGTAAGTTACCCTGAGCTGCACGTGAATAAAGCGAGGTGTATTTCACCCGGTTCACCCTCAAATGTTTCACTTCATCTTCATCTTGTATTCACTAGCAGCCTGCTCTAGCTGTCAGGCCTGTTTAAATATCCTGCTGGCTGACAACACGCCTTCCTTTTGTTTTCTGTATCTGCAGAGGACAATCCTAATAGCTGGTTCCCCAAAGAGAATATGTTCAGCTTTCAGACAGCCACCACCACCATGCAGGCGTGAGTATGGCATAGACATCCATGTTCACTCCCACTCTGTACATCACTGTGTCTTGCTGCACCACCACTGGGTTGGCAGGAAATGGATCGGACTGATCTTTCCAAGATTAACAACACAAATGTAGTGTTGTACTACAAAATCTTAATGAGTCTTTACACATTTGTACTTGTTGGTGTCACCAACATAAAGAGCCAGTTCAACTTGTTATAATAAAGTATTCACTAGTCATAGCTCTCCACTTCTGTTATGGTGCAAATGAAAGTGACAACAGGTGCAATGGAGAGACAAAAGCAAGACAACTCCCAAAAAGGGAAAGGTTTTACATGTGTTGGCCACAGACAGTTGCTCTCTCCTCATCCTTCCTGACTGATTCTTCTCTAGTTCTGTGTTCTGATAGTGTCCATATCAGTACTGGGTGCTAAAATGCTCGTCTCGTTTTTTTGTTGTTTTTTTAAAAAAGAAAAACTGTTTCCAAAAATACTTGAAACTCTGAAATGGGCCTTGGAGAGAATGTTGGTCAGTTCAGACACACACACACACACACACACACACACACACACACACACACACACAGAAAGTGCCCTCCACTCTTTGTGACCAGTTAATTATCACCTATCACCCAGATCTTATAATTATGACCCTCAAACAGACAAAGCTCACCCACCATAATCTTTCCCCTCGTCTCTCCCACGCTCCCTCTTCAGTCTTTTCTCTCTTTATGCCAGTGTTTCTTTCTTTGTTTCTTTCTTTGTTTCTTTCTCTCTCTTTCCATGTCGCCATTATGGTCAAATGAATACAGGGGCCTGACACTAGTGTGTTTCACCTCTAATATGACGGGTTTGTTACAGTTTGTAAGTGAGCAGGTAGGTATGTGCATTATCATCTGTCCTGTAGCGAGCCTCACTTCTTTCAGTGGTTATGTCTTAATTAGACGGACAAAGATTCTCTTCTTGCTTTCTGACATTTTAAGTTTATAGTCAGGACCTTTCCAGTCAAGGTGAGTTGTTTTGCTCACTGTATCCTCTGTGAAAGTGAGAACTGCGACATGAAGCAGTCTCTGATGTGTACTTGTGTGGAGCATGTGGCTGGCCCTGTTTCTAACTTCTCTTTCATTTTGTGCTCTTCTCTTCCTGTACTCTCAATGTGGCGGTCATCCAAACCGTGACTGTAGAATATCGTGAGTAACTGTTTCAGCCTCCCCCACTGTTCTTCATTTCATTTATTTATTTATTTATAAGGATAACACATTTATCGACATTACTGGAAATGTGCCAGTGTTAGCCATCTGGCTAATTCTTAAATGCACTCCCTTCTTCACATTCTGTCAGTTAGCATGTCTTCAGCCCTTTTCCTCTTTTGGCTTTCTGCTATTTAGTCTGCTGTGTCCTTTATACCCCTTCAGAAGTATTGGTGTACCTCATATGAATAGTGACACTTGCTTAATTGAAACATTTTTTCATGTATTACATAGCAACACAGTGCAACGGCGATGACTTAGTACACACACACTTATTGTCTGTCTAAAACCATTAGCTTACGCAACCATCATGAAAAGCATATTAGCCAAAGCAAAGCATCGCCCCAAGCAAAGCTACTTTCTTTGTGTTTAAATCCAAAGATAGACATAGATCACGCTGATGGATAAGACATATAACAAAGTGCATTCACTGGCATCAGTGTTGTGTTTAGCTCTATGAAAGAGAGTAGTCTCATTACATAAAAACAGACACGTAGAACAGGACTAGATGGGACTGAAGAATTATTCATTTTGAAATCAAAAGTGCAGTTAAGTGCATATTTTAAATCACTAGAGCTGAGGTGTAAAATGAAGTATTATTGTCCTTAACAAGCTGTGATAGGTGAAAGTCTTTCAGGTGACTGTAAGCGTTTCACTAGCTGATAGCTGAATTTACTAAGCTGTACCTAATTAATGTAATTCTCTGAGTCTAGAGCAGATGTGTGCACTAATAACTCTCTCCATCATCCTGAGAGCAAATGGATTTAGATTGTATGCTATACACAACATGAATCTGTGAACATGAGGGCAAAGTGAAAGGAGTTGGTCCCCTGGTGGAGCAGGTGGAGGTGTGCAGCTCACTGTGGCTGCTCCTTGTTCATTCATTACTCTGTGCAGTGTTTGAAACTGATCTGTTTTGGCCACTGTCTTGTTTCATAAATGCATTTTTGATGCGCAATAGCATAAGCTAACCGACAAACTCAATACTTCAATACTTCATGATAAAACTTCACTTGAGTTTCACCATTTAAATGCTTTTAATGAGTAGCTGCAGCAGTGGAACATTAGTAGTTTGCATTAGGAGTAACCTAATACAGAATTTTTTCCAGGAAAGTCGAGACCTGCACCCAGCTCGTAATACTGCGAATATATAATATTGCCATTAGTGGGCCAGCGGCTTAATCACCTTTGGGTTACCTCATTCTGTGATAATGACTTAACATTTACTTAAATGAAAATCTGTAAGATTATCACTATAAATGAGAATTGTGAAAGAAAAATATATTTTTTGAAATATTATATTTAAATATTTTATTTTTTAATAAATTAAATGATCAAACAGGATTTTTTCCTAAATGCTAACCAGCCTACACTGTAGCCTAAATGTCCCTGGTTAAATCTGCTGTGTCAGGAATAAAGCCCTCCACTTTAGGAGTTTCTGTTGATGGCAGATGGTGGAAGGAGTGACAGGCCGAGAAGAGTCACTTCCAGCATGTTCATCTTTTCAGGGAGAGGGAACAGAAATTGATGGAGGGGAAGAAACGATGTAATAGCAGTGCAGAAGCAGAGCTATGAGCTTCTGGATTATAAGCAATGAGACTCCGGTGACTGAGGCCCATTGTTTATCATCCCTGAATTCATCAGCTGTCTGTCTGTTTGTCAGTCAAAACCAGACTGCAGGACATGACCTCATTTCTGACATACGTTTTCACAGATGATTCTCATTTTGTCTGACATTCTGTCAAAACCATTATGTCCTCTTTGTGAAAGGCACACCCAAGATGACCAACACACCAACAGGATGAGAAATAATAGACATCAAGACAGAAACACATAAAAATGATGGTTTAAAAATAATTTTGAATTAAATTATAATAAAGAAGATAACAATCAGTCAGTAGTTCTGGGATGGCTAATACTGGTAACTCACATTGGACGACCAGATTTCCTGGCTTCTCCTCAGTGTCTACTTGTAGATCCCTATCTTGTTTTGCGGCCGTTGTGTGTGTGTGTGTGTGTGTGTGTGTGTGTGTGTGTGTGTGTGTGTGTGTTTGCTACTTGAAAATATCCACACTGTTTTTCTCCCCCTGGTGAATAGTACTTCCCTGTGCTGCTAACTCTTACCACTTAACAAATCTGACCTAACCCCTCACTAACCCTTAATGACTAAAGATCCCTTTATCTGTCGCCCCATCCCACCCTGACTGGAACTTTATTCATGCCCGAACCCAAATAGACCCAAAGGACTTAAATCTGGTCAATTTCTCTCTCCTTCGTTGCATTTCAGTCAGCCCTGTTCCAAAAAACTATTGCTCAAAACCAAAAGTATAAGAACCACAAGGGAAACAATTTAGATCTGATGAGTTCTGTAAAAGTTATTCAGCCCCTGGGTCAGTTTGGGTTCAGACAAAGACTCTTTGTTGGTAGGATCAGGACAGCTGAAACATTAGATTAAATTTCCCCATAAAACCACTTAATGCTTTGACGTCCTGGCAGGGCTTTCCGTGGCAATGCTGAGAGAAAGAGGCGGAAAAGAGAGCAGGAGGCAGCCATCATGATGGAGAGGTACCGTGTCCTGGCTGTCCCGTCCTGTATTGTGCAAACCTCCCTGTTACACTCCCTTTATATTGCAAAGAAATACCCTTATTGACTAGTCTCATCATCAGTCTGAGATTTGAAAACCTTTTTTTGTTACTGATCTCTTGTCGTTTAACCTATCTCTATGTCTACTGTAAATTTTAAACTGTGACTTGGTCCTGTATTTCCCTTAAATACAGAGAGAGCCAGGCTTTCTACTGTCATTGAAAGTCAACACTTCCAGCACAGATGTTTCAGAATAAAAGCCTTCCAGCAGATCATAATCCATCCCGTTGCTGGCATGCTTTTCATTTGAAACTTGCCAAAGTTTTAGTGTAATATTTAGTTTTATTGACAGTAATTTCACATCTCAACATCTGACACTGTTGCACTCACTGAATTAGTGCTGTGAAAATGTGCATCCTCGTGAATTTACCCTGTGTGCTAAAGTACAGGTAATTCCACCACTCCTTAATGTTTTATACCTGCACTTTATAAGCAACCTGACATGGCCATTATTCAAACAACAGCTTTATGTTGGGCATTTATGTGGAATTTAATGTACATGCACCATTCACCAGCCTGGGACTGGACAGCCTTCTGCACAATCCCCTGTCACAACAATCCCACTTTTAATCTATGGGTGTAAATCATCTCCTGACAGCCTTTTTTTTTACCTTCTAGTAGCGTGTTGACAAGGAAAGCAAAAGGAATTTTCCAGTTATATTACTCCGTGTGTTCAGCCTGTTACTGTATATTAGCTGTAAGCTAGCGAGCCAGGGCAGGGATTGAGGGTTTGTGAGTGATTTTGTGGGTTTTTGTCCAGTTCAGCCTCTGACTAAACTCAGTCATCAGACTGGTTCTTTCTGTAATTTCTCTCTAGCCTCTCCTCTTTCCCTAGTACATTTCTCCTCCAGTCAGATTTCAACATGAACGAAGAGGGACAAATTACAGTACATTACAACACCTGATAGTGGAGGTGGCTCGCTGCCATAGGAAGGGGGTGCTGGAAATATTGTTCAACTTTACTAATGCATTGTTATTCCTGATCAATATATGAATAATCAACAAATAGTCTAGTTTAATAATTTGTTTTTATTACTTCTAGTAGACAGCAAGGAATAATTGTGTAGTGTGTGTTTAAGGTCAGGATGACTTCACTGGAAAGTGATGGACAAGGGGATATTATGGAAAGACAGGTGTGTAACCTTGAAAGAGGGGAGGTATTGGTGTCCAAGGTAACTGGTATGAAAATGTCATAGCTCCCACATGGATACAAATAAATATTATGTACAGTAAGAATGATGTACTGGTACTGAGTACATGAAGGATGACATAATGGTGTATGAAGTTGGGAGGATGTTTTGCCATAACTTTAGTTCATTCCCGTGACCCAACTTGGTTTTGTTGTGCATTTTGTAAGCAGAATAATAGAATAACAAATTGTGGCGTAATTATATCAATACTGAATAAAAACAGGAAGGCAAGTGAAATCTAATAGAGAACCATCCTCCTTCCCTTAAAATCAGTGGTATCGTCACATTTTGCCCCCTGACATCACACATAACTCAAACAAACTGTGCTGAAGGGAGCATGGATGTAGGTTACTAAAATGACTGATTTTGACTATGTAGTTTGGTTGGTTGGACAGAGCGATATTTGGCTCATATATAACAGTAATTTCCCATTACAAAAGGCTGTCTGATAGCAAGGTAAATAATTGAAATATAAGGTACACTTGATTTTTTTAGGTGGACCTTTTTTATAAGTGGCTCAAATACATGAAGGCGATAACCCCGTCCACAGCAGTTCATTATTCTGCATTGCTAACTGGGGGCATGCTGACCATCTACTCCAGGTGCTACACTGACTATAGAACCTCATACAACCACACTTCGAATGACCCAAACTATGTAATAGGGTATAATAACTGGTTCTGTATAACGTGTGAGTTTTGATAGTACAGTTCTAAAATAACACTAACAACCCGAGAAAATAACAAGCTATGTTGACTCATTGTCAGTCAGTGAGGAATAGCTACTCCAACTGCTCTACACATGACTGTTGACCTCTTTCACACCTGCTTGAGGATATATTTATTCAACTAATTCTCTTTAAATATTCAAAATTGTACTCACAGGCGTGTGGTCAATGAAGGCCAACCTGAACTTTGTAAACGGTTGGTGGAAACATTGTAGGTAGCAGTTTCAAGTCCCCCCTTTGGCATGTTTTTGGCACTATTTTACCCAGTGTTATTTTTTTATACAGGAAATAGGACTTTCCTCCTGTCACGCCAGGTGCAGGATCCCTTCTGCTTATGGAGCTAGCCATGTTCCAAAGTGTTGCCATGCAAAACAATCTAAAGAATGGATTTTTTTTTCTTTTTAAAGAATTCGATATGGCAGCTGCCATACTAAAAGAGTGCAAATTTCTTCTAGTTAGCAACCATTCCTCTATGAAGTTTTAAAATACTACTCACACTGCCTGATGTGTCTTTCAAGCAAACCTGAACCAAAAATGAATCCAAGGCCTTTTTGGTCTTTTTGGAAAAACACAAATACACTCGACCTGGACGGCCTACAGCATGCACACAGGTTATCATAGCTTGTAATTCGTCTTCACAAAAGGCAGTAGGATAATTTCAAGAGAGAGTGTTAGGTACATTGTGATTACTTTCTACACCATCATCCAGAGACTCATGCTAACAAGTGGAGCAGGGATCAGCTGTAACAAATGAGACCAGCTAACTAACACACTGCAGCATTACACATCTTAAACTAACTCAGCAGTGAAGAAAATAACTCAGCTGTACTCAGCCTGGTTCTGTGCCTGCCCTGAGTCATGGACAGCGATGCTTTCCTCAGAGCTAATGGTGCAGCAAACACTGCTATCTACTGCCTGAAGACACAATGTTAATAACATGGCAGAGCACTCTATGTCCCCTTCATTTACATTTAGTTATTCTCACACAGTCTGGAGACTGAAAGATGCTTTCAAATTAATTATTTAATGAATTAATGCAGTATTTTTTAAGAAATAAACAGGAGCAACAGACTGAATGTTTTTTTTTCTAATCATTAAATCGGACACCAAAGGATCTTAATCAAATTGAATCATTAGATATCAAAAGATTCCCAGCCCTATTTAAGTGGGCCGGGGGCCGGCCTCTGGTTAAGTTAATTTGTGATTCACTCTGGATGCATCATGACTTGAAATGAAAGAGTGCCACATGCATTTTGTATGTTTCTTAAAAGCTGACCCAAACCCAAAAAATCCAGGGGGCAGTTGGTGGGTCCCGCGGGTTATGGGTCGACCCGTGCATCACTAATATCCATCTACAGAGCATCCGTGATATCCTAAGTGAGGTGTCTGCATGGAGCCTAAAAGATACCAAAAGGCCACAGTCTGTTCACCCTGCTTGTCTGTGTACAGGGCTGTGTCACATGAATGCAATGTTCTTACAGAAAGGTACATCTTAGTTACTTTCACAGATTAAATCATGCATGTTTAAAAAAGCAGGGCAGGCTGCAAAGTGCTTAGAAAGGTCAAAGCCTGATTGAGAGGGTTGGGTGAGATAGCTGCAGACACACACACACCAATACGAATTAGACTCGGTAGTCTTGATGTGTGGGTGTATGAAAATACAACACTGGCTGATTGATGGATCCCCCTCTCCTCTGAGTCATCCCTCTATTTTAGGCACTGCCTTCTTGACTTCTGCGAACAACACTGACATGTGAACATTTTTTTGGAATGCCTTGAAACTGCACTCTGGATACAAAATAGCTTGACATTTTAAAAAAGTAATGTGGGAGAGTGTGTGCTTTGCGTTTTACAGCGATGTATTGGTGTAAACTGAGTCAAACAGCAGTGAGGTTCATCATGATATGAGGTTATTATTGGCCTTCTATTGAGTGATGTTGTTTAGTGTAAAGTGGTGGCGCAATTAAAATAGCATTGACCGACTACAAAGGTGGGTATGATCAGAAAATAGGCTGTGGGGTTGTGGACCAGCCATATAAGTTGGCACCATCTGAATCATAGTTTCACATAGTTTTGTTTCTCATCACTTTTTAGTTCAACACAGAACTCCATAAGCCATGACCCATGTTTAAGTGCGTCCAAATCATCTTCATGACGAGAAATAAGGAAAAAGAATGTCTCCTACATCAGAATGTCTCCTACAACATCAGAAACACATCAAATAAAAAGGTTTGTATTTTTACCTGATGAACGACCTCAGGTAAAAATACAACCTGATGATATGTGCGTTAGCAAGTCTGTCGTTTATCCTTTGCCTGTCCAAAACACCAAAGTGCGTACATCATGTTTTTTAATTTACCGACCCCTAAACTTACTTTTGGTTTTATTAAGGAATTTTCAGACCACCTATCAGTCATTATGTTACAATCGACAGAGTTCTTATTCTTGGTGATTTAAACATCCAAGTTTGTTGCCCCTCCTCACCTACTGCTGATTTTATTAAACTTTTAGATTATTTTAGTCAACCCTGGAATGTACTGTTGAACTTTCTAAATCATCCACCTGCCTTACTGACTGCATTCCCACATAGTTTGACACCCACCTGTACGTCCTGAAGCCTGTCACTATAGATACATCCTGCATTACCCCTTGTCACCCCAGTACTGGCAGCATTTAGAAACGTTCCTCTGGTCTGGGTGCCCTGTGTAGTCAGGTTCCAGTTGAAGCCCGCAACCTTGGTGTTATCTTTGACTCAGAATTATCCTTTGATGCTCAGGTGACTAAAGTAGTGCAATTCTGTTTTTATCTTCCATGGTGAACTATTCCAATGCACTTTATTCTGGAAATAGCAGGCGTGATATCCACTATCTGCAGTTGATAGAAAAATTCTGCTGCCAGGCTTAAAATGCATTTAGTGAAGTGAACGCATTACACCAATTTTTGCTGACATTTACTGGTTACCTGTTGATTGATTTTAAGATTTTACTGCTTGTTTTTAGTCTTGAATGATCGTGCTGTGTGTCACCCCTATCTTCTTTTTGATGGTCTTCCTGGAGATGATTTGATCACTTTTTGGACATTTTATATGTTTTTTTTTTACATGTTAATGTAAACTATGGCTTCAAGATTAATTCAAAGTAATTTTAAATTCAAATCTTGCATTTATTCTATTGAACTCGTGGTTTAGGGTTATTTGAGAGCAGAGGTGTTGAGGGTAGGGAAGATATTTGCCAATATCCCTGGAAAATCTCCATCTTTTTCAGTCTAATGTTGGCAGGTATGATAAACCATCTTCCCAAACGAATCAATAAAGGACTCTGAATCCAAGTTCCATAGCGGTAGACACTTTATTAAAAAGACTGTATTGATGAGACAACTCTTCTAATCATAAGTGTCTAAAAGCCAAGCCTCTATAGGTGAGGTCAGGAGTACAGCCAGATAGCGCAGAAACGCCTCATTTCAGCACAAAGGTAGTTTCATTTAAAAACACAGAGCTATGCATCCAATTTTTGGAAAATAAAAGCTCAGCAATCTGGGGCTGTAGCTCAGGAGGTAAAGCAGGTTGTCTAGTAATTGCAAGGTTGCTGGCTCAAATCCCCCGCTCCCCCAGCTGCATGTTAAAGTGTCCTTGAGCAAGATACTGAACCCCAAATTGCTCATGACACCTTGCATGGCAGCCAACTGTGTGTGAATGGGTGAATGTGACAAATGTTGTAAAGCACTTTGAGCAGTCAGTAGACTGGAAAAGTGCTATAAAAAGTCCATTTATCTTCGTACCTGCATTATTTAACAACAATATTCTGGAGACATTTCTAGAATCCTAGAAGCTAACGTTCTAATGATTTGTGAAATTAGTGAGCACTCAAATGCAAAACACAACAGGACAAAAAGGCGAGCTTTATTTATCAAAATCTAGTATTTATTTCATTAAAATCCAAAAATCATATGATCCCAAAAACCAAGAAGAGCAAAATGCCCAAAACACAAAGTAGCAAAACAAAAGCTAAAACAGTATCAACCATGAAGAGCAAAGTACAACTCAGGAAAAAACAAGAGAAACAAGCTCCAGAAAACATACCAAGAGGAGACACTGGAAAACACGAGAACAACCAGGAGAATCACACAGGACGAACTGACACAGACTGCATGGAGCAGTACATCTCTGTTGAGATCAACCACAAACACAATCAGCACTGTAGCGTTTCATTAACTCACTGTCCTTTGGAGAATATTTCTCCTTTCTCTTTATATTTCCACCATTTTCTCCTTGGCTTAAGAAACTCCTTAACTTAAAAGTCCTCTTCCCTACTCCTGGCAAAGCTCTCATCCATGCCTTCATAACCTCCCATTTGGACTACTGCAATGGAGTCCTGTCTGGGTTAGGCTCCAGTATGTCCAAAATTCAGCTGCCAGGGTTCTCACCCACACCAAGCACTGGCAGCACATCACACCAACCCTCCTCCACCTTCACTGGCTCCCAATTAAGTTCTGAATCAACTACAAAATCCTCCTACTCACCTACAAATCCCTTCATGCCCTTGCCCCTCCGTACCTCTCCTACCTCTTAAACAACATCATAATAATTTTCTTAGAATTTCAAAGAAGAGCAACTCTTATAGTATAGGGAGCTTTATGAATATGGCCCCAGGACTTTAAGGCACTCTTTATTATAATGTATGCTAACATATGAAGAAGCTACCTACTGGAGACTGGAGCTGATTTTGGTACCAATATTCTCTATAGCTTTCAGTCCTAGCAGGGATTTGTACGTTGTCTACATTCTTTTTGTTCTCTGAAGCTCTTACTATTGTCTGCTCCTCATTCTTGATGTGTCTGTCTCCTTCTCTTTCTCAAAATGGTAGAAATTTCCGCAAACACCTCAGGATGGTGGGCAGCCGCAGGATTAAGGTCCAGAGTAAGTTTTTTAGTGTCTGCTATGAGTGTATTTAGTGTATTTGCATGCGTGTATGTGCACTACAGTAATGCCAGTTTTTATGCATTCATGCTCCACAGTGTGTACCATCATAATAGCAGAACTGAGGTTCCTGAGAATGTATTTGTGTTTTCTGTTTGAGTATGAGTCTTATATTATTTTTAATTCTTTCATCTGAAGTGTGCATCCATCAACGTACATGTAGCTTGCATTTGCTCCTGCTATCCAATTTCCCCCTCAGGGATCAGTAGAATATTTCTGATTCTGTTTTTATTTTAGTCTATCTTCAACAGCCACTTAAGTGAGTAGAAAAAAAACTGCTTGGACAAGATTTCTTCACTTGGCAGTCAGCCTAACTAATTACAGTGAGACTGATGAAAATTCTCACTGATATTTCGCAAATTTTTCTACAAACAATAACATATACCATCAATATATTTTTAAAAATGCTATAACAACTTAAATTTCCACATATTAGCAACTTTTATGGTGCAATAACAGATCCAAGTTTAATTTCCAGGTTGTCAAGTAAAAATGCCAATCATCCACTCTTGTGAGACTGAGATAATTGTGACAACTTTTCTTTTTCTTATGTGATAGCAAATAAAATATCTCTGGGTTTTGGATAAGTAATTTGAAGACGTTACCTTGGGCTCTGGGAAGTTAATATGGGATTCCAATATTAAGATTAGTCGAGAAAATATCATAAGCTCTAGTTCTCATTAGAAGTGTGCTTTGTTGCGCCTTTAACTACACCCAACAATCATGTCAAGGTGTACTGACACACCCTGAAGTACACTTCTACATCACTGCAAAGACGTGGGAAGTCAAATCACTGGAAGCCAGCAAAAATCAAATATTTATCCTGTGCAGAGTTGTTCTTTTAAAAACTTTTGTTTCATTTTAATTCATAATTTGCTCTGAATCAATAATTTACACAACATGATGATAATAAAACAAATAATAGTAACAATAAAAGAAGAATAACATGAATAAGCCCTTTGTTGATAGACAGCATTAGAGCAACTTTCTTGCAGGGACACTTGAATGACTTTGGTGTTTATGTTCATTACAAACACAAGACAAAACCCTTGATTTCCTGGATTGATGAGCCCTCAGAGAGTGTGTAAGTGTGTGTCAGTGACTCTCTTCCCCCCTGACTCCATCAGCCTTCGCCGACCGCCGAGCCAAGAGCTTCAGCCGCTCATGGAGTGACCCAACCCCCATCAAGCCTGACTCACTGCATGACTCCAGAGACAGTGAGTCACGCACACGAACAAAAACACAGACATTTCCTTTCTATATACATGCAAGCTTTTATACAGACACATAAAACCAGCAGCTCACGACTCCAGAGACAGATCGACTCTGCTTACACACTAAATACAGCATACAGCAACTCATGGTCAAAAATGCACATAGAAACTAGGGGTGGGTGACATGACCTAAAATGTATATAAGGATATTTTTTGTTATTTGCAATGATGTTATTATTTCACAGTATTGCAGAAATAAAAGGGATATGTGTATAGGCAGCTCATTTTACAGCTGTATAGCTACATGTGTTTTGAGGAGAGTAGCCTGCCTGATGATGTAGGTTTATTAGTACGTAATGTGATTCATCCCCAGAGTTGGACAAAGGGTAGGATTAGACATCGCAACACCATTTATTTGTAGAAAACCCAAAGTGTATTTATGGAAGATTAATAGTTTACAACAGGGCTCATCTGTCAAGCACATTTAGATACAGCAGCAACAGACATACTAGCGAGGATCACGGAGCAGAAGGAGCTGCAACACAAGCTCTTCTCACATCTAACCAACTACTCTGGTTATTTAATCAGCTTCAGACTCAGCTTAACGTTTCAACTGTCCCTTAATACTAAAAACTCCTACATTGCTGCATGTTTGCGTTGGTTCCCGCTAGAGTTCTCAACGGGCCTGAAAATTACAACCCGACCCGACCCGGCCCGTGGCTTTTAAAGCCCGGACCCGATGTAACCCGACACATCAACATGAATTATCTGCCCGAACCCGGCCCGCGGCCCGACGCCGCCGATCACCCCCCCACACCTTTTTTTTCTTCTCATACACGTATTATCATGACCATCAACCTTTAATGTTCACGCCTTTTAACAATACAAACATGATGCACGTTGCACACAGCTGCCAGACTTTCTTTACGGTGAACAGCAGCGATGATTAATAAATGTTTTGTTTTTTTGTTTTTTTCACTGAGCGGAAAAAATTAAGCCCGAGGTCCGACCCGACCCGAGTCACTTGCTTATATTTTCGACCCGAACCCGGTCCGAACCCGCGGGTCCCGTCGGGTTTGTCGGGCCGACCCGACCCGTTGAGAACTCTAGTTCCCGCAGACAACAACAGAGAAATTGGGTTTACCTTCCACTTGTTTGTGTTACCGAAGTTGGCATTTACGAGGAAAACAGTAGTTATTTGATGTAACTACAGTTCTATGAGTACGTGTTAAGCCTTCTAGCTGCATGTTATCAAGTAAAGCACATTATTTTCCATACGCTAAAAAAATAATGATGGTATTGCACCATGTGGTCGAACGTGACAACGGACCACCCACCCCATTAGAAACACGTGCATAGCATTTTAGAATACATTACTACATGCTGTATACAAACATTTGCAAGCCTCCAGTCACACAACATATAAGTGCACTCACAGACACAACACAAAAACACAAAACACGAAACACAACTCACATGCATGTACACAGATGTACTCTGACACACACACATGCAAACTATCTTATTCTAGTTTTGAATCCGTTGACGGTGTGTGCTGCCTGTATTCACACTCTGTGTGTCTGTCCGGCTGTTGCCATTCATCCACACAGTCATCCTCATCTTTTAACCTGTTGCCAATCTGCCCGTTGCTGTGTGTTGTAGCTGTCTGTGTCTGGCTGGGTGCATAAAGAGAGTGTTATTGTGCTGTTTTCTTTGTCTGCTGCCTGATTTTAACTCATCTGTTCCTCCCCTCTGTGCTGTATAACAGGTGCACTGCTTTTAAATGGAGCACCCTCTTTTAATCTTGTTTGTGTGTTAATCCTTTCATCTTGTCCTTTGTTTGTGTGTGTGTGTGTGTGTGTGTGTGTGTGTGTGTGTGTGTGTGTGTGTGTGTGTGTGTGTGTGTGTGTGAGCCAGGTGGTGAGCTTCAGACCTCCTCAGGCACACTAGATGAAGGGCTGGATGAGGATGCTGAGTGGGAGGAGGAGAGAGATATGGAGAGAGTGGCCTGTAAAGGAGAGGACTTCATCCCACCTAAAATTATGGTGAGGATTCAAGCAATCAACGTCAAATTTGTGACTTGAAATTAAACTGCATATTTCCATACTGGTGCTACCATAGGTCATGAGGTTTGATGTTTCCTATCTTTCCCATTTTTACAGCTAATATCCTCCAAGGTCCCAAAGGCAGAATATGTTCCCAACATCATTCGTAGGGACGACCCCTCCATCATCCCCATTCTTTATGTGAGTAGCAGCCATCAAAAGCTTCACATCACCAGTGTATTTAGGTTTAAGGAATTGCAGCAGTATATATTACAAGCCAAAGGTAAAGCCTCAACAGTTCACCGTCGTGGCCGACAGTAACCCTGTGACATATATTCTCTCTACTGCAAAATTGAATGCCTTCAGCTACAGATAGCTGGCAGCTCTCTCTACGTTCACCTTCAAGCTCCAGTATTAAGTAGGCAGAATTAGTTGATGTAACATCACAGAAAGAACGAGACTGTATACGCCAGTTCACCGAAACACACCTGATACTGGTTTTGGTCTGATGTTGTCCGATGTGGAGATTTGCAATCCTCCAGACAAAAACATGAGTAGTGACGATGCTCTGACCAAGTTTTACTGGCTGAGGACCTGTGATCGATGTGTGCCCTCTGTAATGTAAAGCATCCTTGGGTCTCTTGTAAGGCGCTATATAAAATCAAGATAATGTTGTTGTTATTATTATTATTACTATTATTATTATTATTATTATTATTATTGAAGGCACTTCCAGAAAAAGCTGCTCCATTGGTAAACATGGAGTACACCAGGCATCTCCATTGAACTTTTGAACATTGAACAGAAAGTAACACCAAAGATGTACTCGTGCTTACAGATCATTGTATTAATAGTATTATTAGTATACAGATGTCTCTCCTTTCAGATGATGCCATTAAATGTGCTGCGACATGGCAGAAAAGGAGGGGGGACTTTTATCCAGCTGATTTTGCATTAGCTGCCGTGCGCACCAACAACCACCAGGTGGCGCATGTGAGCAGTCCAGACTTGAGTGAACACATCAGGGCCCTGAGTTTCTCTCTTCTCCCTCTTGAACCAGACACGCTGTTTTATTTCCTCATTGACTTAGTCCGTATGTACAGAGAACCTCTACGGTCACATGGTAGAAAAAAAATCTGGATGTGGAAATCCGTGCATGTGGATTTTGCCTTCTTCTCATTGATCAGCACAGCTGAGCTATTTAACTGGAGGAGGAGCGCTGCGGTGCATCTCTGTGTGCGTAATGTGGTGCGCAGATCTCAGTCCTCTGATCGGACAGGACAGGTCGTATGAACTATCATTCTGATTAATAGGGGATGGGGTGTGAGTGTATGAAAGAATTAATCTCTGATGAGGAATATATTATTAACATAACCTGCAGCAATCCGGCATCAGGGCCCATCTTTTTGCCAGCTGAAGTGGCGCAGCGCAAGTGTTGTTGCTAGTTTTAGACCGATGGTCTTAAAATGAGGTGTGATCAGGTGCTTTGCCGGTGCATCTCAGAGCAGCAGAGAGTGTTTGCAGTAATAAATGTCAATGGGCCCTTGATCTAAAGTCAATATTGTAGTGTTTTACCTGCTATATAGAGGGCTCAGTATTCATAAGTAATATGCACATTCATAGGGAGGTTCACAACATGTGTACACTGTGTTTTAATGAACAGAGAGGCTGTGTTCAGTCATTTAAAGGTTTCCTTTCCATACACGTAGTATTGTCACTCTTGAATGGGTCATTTAAGCAGCAAGACTAAATCTGTAGTTCGAAACAGGACAAAACAGAGGATACTCTCCAGAGGAAACAGCCGTGATGGAGCTCAATAATCAATGACGTTAAACTCTGTCTCGTGCATAAACATCATCTCTCTTAAGGGGGAGATGCCCCTAATGTTTCTGCTACTGGAGTCCATTGCAGGTTATGTTATTAATATGTTCCTCTTCAAAGATGAATTATTTCACCCACCCACGCCCCATCCCCCATTTATCAGAATGATAGTCTGTATGCCCTGTCCTGTCCGATCAGAGGACTAAGATCCGCGCACCACATTACGCACATAGAGACGCACTGCAGCGCTCCTCATGCTCCTGTTAAATAGAGCATTTATTACACTGTAAACTCTTTCAAGATTTCATTGTCCTTTATTGCTCAACATGTAAAAATAGAATAAGAATCAAAGACATAATACACAAGAAAGACTAAACTTAAGAATTGTTTGAGCTTGTGAAATGTAGTAAGTAGGGGAGAGGGGTTTTCCCCTCGATCTGTTTCCTGGGACAGGGATATGGTCAAATGAAATGACATGTTTTATGTCTTCACATTCTATGTGTGTGTGTAGCAGACAGCAGCAGCAGGGCTGGGCCAGCAGGGCTTCTGTGACTACACACCTAATTAGCATTACATTGGACCTTTTTGTTAACTTAATGGGCCATCGTCCATCAGGTCTCCCTGCCCCCACAAGGTGCATTGTCACACTGAGAGCAAGAGCCTTTGTAACACTACAAATTTGGTGTATTGGTGTTTTTTCTTTAAAACCATTCCTCTGTGGTAAGCTTGAACAGCAGGTGCAGTAGAGATGTGAAAATACAGACAAAAACAGTAATAATAACTGTGTGCACGACTGACTAATCTAACAAGAATAGGTAATAAAGAAGGCTATGTTTGGAGGAGCCAGTGATCAAACCTCTTGCGCTGCGATCTGCGGACAAGCGACTGTACACGCCCGTCCACACCAAGATCAATAACTAGGCTATAACAATAACAGCAGGACAAAGAATGCGCTGTGCAACTGTGTCAGCAGCTTAGGAAAATGAATATTGATGGATAACATGGATATTGATGACCTTGAAATTGCATTTACAAAACATATAGGGCCCACTTATACACATTCAAATGACCTCTTAGTAGTTTTTTTCATCAGTTAGTTATTATAATAACGACAGAAATAAAAAATAAAGAAATTGACAATAATATATGGCAACAATCACAGTATTGTATCAAAATCACAGTATCCCAAATTATCCCAAATTATTCATTCTAATAAATCAAAAGGAATTCTTTTCTATCGGTTTACTTTACTAACTGCTAAAATCATGCATACTGTGCTGAATACAAGGGATCTTATCTGTATTTACAATGTAGCCTGAATCTGCACTCTACAGTATTCACATTACGTGATACTTACCATTGCTATGGCAACAAGTGGCAACTGCTGTTAGCACATATTAGCTAGCTTAGCCTCATCGTCTGAAGAACATTAACGCGTAAAAATACAATTTGGCTTAATCAACTACAGCTACCAACAGCCATAGTCCTTACAACCTCAACTTATGTGTTGATACGGGTTAGATTGTCAAAATTAAAATAATGAGGAGCTACATTAGCATCAATGACGGTTGCGTCCACAAGTATGCAGTAACCTATAGTTCCCTCAAACAATGTAGCGAAGCTGCACATCAGAGGGGATTTAGAAGTGGTTATACGCAATGCCGACTAAAAAATATGTATTCTATGCCGTATACCTGCACCTCTGGTTAAATTTACACTCTGCCACAGATAATTAACAGCGATCTCCACGCTGCCTTCAACAGTATGTTTTACTTACAGGCTTATGTAAGGACAAACAGTAACTTAACGTTACAAATCTTTACTTCATTTAACTTAGTCCACAGAAGAACTGTTAAAGTTAAATATCAGACAAAGTAGTCATATTAACATAACGTTAGACTACATACATCCGCTTCCTGTGGAGTCAACCAGCCGAAACAGTGCCACTCCGCCATTGCTGAGCACATTGTGGTCAAACGGAGTACGAAGTAATATCCTGACATCAGGACTCTGCTGCCACCTAGCATCTACAGTTATCAAGTGCAACCCCCCCCCTTTACTGCCGCTGCGTCACCGCAGTAATGCAGCAGCAAACAAGGCATATGAAAGGAGAAACATCTAAACCAGAAAGCTCAGTGAGCTCCGAGAGCCGGGTATCGCTGGACGTATTTGGAAAGTAACTAATGATGAACATGAAAAGTTGCAGACGTGTGAACTCCCCCAGCTCTGGTGACAGGTGTCTGGTTTTAGAAGTGTGTAGTTGTGTGTCTGGATACTAGATGCCAAGTTGCTTTCACTGCAAGTACAACAGTTGAATATCCCTCATGTAAATCGTAATCAAATGCAACAGCAATTTTATATTATATAATTTTACCAAGTCTCTTGATGATGATTGACGTGGTGGGACCCCAAAGGTTAACAGAAATATCGACATGGCAGATTTTACAAAATGTGTGCCCTTTTTCTTTAAAACCTTTCCAAAGAAATCAGAAATCTTCTCTTCAGAACATCCAAATTTGCTCTTTTCTCTTCTCAATTTCTCTGTGCATCTCTCACTCACTGAGGAGGATGAGGCACAATAGAACAGTTGACTCCATGCTGTGCAGTGCCAAAAACAGGTTATGAATTACTACTATAGACTGATTCATCGCCTAATCCCTAGGAGTGAGTGGAAGTGTTGAGATTACAGGCAAGCACAGTTAGAAAATGAACAGAGCAATTTCTGACGGCTTGTTGTAATGCAAAATAAGGATTGCTGTTAAATACGTAACCTGAATCTTTTTGCTCCTCCCCATTGACATTCGTTGCAACTTTATTATAGAGATCATGTGAATTGGTACTTACAGTATAAATTCCTTTTTAGTGTCCAGTCCATCTACTGCTACAGCAGGTTGTTCACTTTGATTTAATCTCTGTTAAAAGGTATTAATAAAAATAATAATTCAGTTTTTATATTCATTTAAAGGACCATGAACATGCCACGTTTGATGACATCCTCGGTGAGTGTGGCATGTGTTGTTGTTTTCAAATAGTAGCTCTCAAGTGAAAATTACTCTGGCAGTGTAAATGTGGAAAAGATAAGGGATGGGTAAGTTTCAGCTTGCTGGAGAGCAGAGATGACTCATTGTTTTCGTACTTGTACACTGTGTGTGTGTGTGTGTGTGTGTGTGTGTGTGTGTGTGTGTGTGTGTGTGTGTGTGTGTTGTCTTGAGGGACGGCCAATTTATGTGTCTCACCATTACAGCTGAGTGGGAAAAGTGACACCTCTCTCCCTCTCTCTCTGACTGTCACCCAGAGGAGATAGAGAAGAAGCTGACTGCCTACAGAAAAGGCTGTAAAATCTGGAACATGCTCATTTTTTGCCAGGTGAGTGACAGGAGAGATGGAGAAACATTGTGAAATTATTGGGTTTTTGGTTTAGTGTTAGGATGCAATAAGTCAGGTTAGTACTCTCTAACCAGTATTGATTGAAGGATAAACCGATATCAGCTGCTAATGATAATGAAGTTGAAGCTAATGGAAGTTATAAAGTTTTATATAATATTTTGTGACAATTTTATTTTTTGTTAAAATGGAAAAAATAACAGAAACTAATTGTTCAAAAAACAATAGAGCCCTGAATTATTGACATATATGTTACAATATGTGGTGGAATTTCTACTTTACAAATTACAGACATGGGAGATTTACACAGGATTAAGATGACCTCAATGATAATTGCAAATTACTAGAGATCCCCTGGTAATACTAGTCACGTTTGAATAGGGCTTAAGATAAATGTAGGTAAAGTCACAAAATATAAATACTCATATGACAGATAACTATCATAATATCAAACATCATTTTAAATCATTAGAATGACATTAGAAAATACATACGTGATTGTAAATGGAGCCTGGTATAATCTAAAATGACATATGTACTTACTGAAGGGGTATAAAGGACATATTGAAGGGGTCTGAAATATAGTGGTAACTGAATTAAAAAAAACTCAAACTTGTTGATGTTTCTCACCTTCATGCAACTATAATCTGCCATCCTGTTGAATAATGTAACACATCTTCTGCTGCCATGGTGAAACATATTAGACATAATCAAAATTGAATATCATGTTGTTGTTGTTATGCACACAATTTGCCCACAATTTCAACCACTGTCATACGGTTGTAAACCGTTATCAGTTCTTCAGACCAATACATTCTCCAGCATGTGAGGGAATGAGGTGACTTTTTGAGAATCTATTAACACAGACTCCTTTCTGCAGGGAGGTCCGGGACATCTGTACCTGCTGAAGAATAAAGTAGCCACCTTTGCAAAGGTGGAGAAGGAGGAAGACATGATCCAGTAAGACTTACTTTATTTTGTAGGTGTAACCACAAACTATACGTTTAGGTTTGGGGACTAGCCAAACACAAGAGTTCAATTTTTGAAGAAGTGGCATATGTTCTTTGTAACTCAACATTAATTTTTCTGTTGCATATAATCATGCAATGGAAATATCAAATCATCACATAGCTACCTCCAAGTTGTGGTTATAATAGTAACTTTTCAGTTACTCTTACCCCTCATCAAACCTTTAAACCATAACCCTCTCTCAAACTCACTCTTCCTATTTTCTCTGCTCACTTTGTTTTTGATTTTCATAACCTCTGTAATGCCTGTCCTCTCCAGGTTTTGGCGGCGGCTCAGCAGGTCGATGAGTAAGCTAAACCCAGAGCCCAATGTCATCCACATCATGGGCTGCTATGTGCTGGGGAGCGCCAATGGAGAAAAGGTGGTTGTCTTTGTATTTGGAGTCATGCCAGGCATCAAGAACAAATAAGACTCTCACAGTCCACTAGGCAGTGCTTACATGTACTTTAAATGTCTGCATTGAATTGGGACAATGATGAGGCTACACGCAACCATTTCAAATGACACCCACTCAATTAACACACACACACACACACACACACACACACACACACACACACACACACACACACACACACACACACACACACACACACAGGCACCCACTCACCCTTGCTGCAATTAGACACTCACACATATAGTCACACACATACTCCAGTACCCCGTCACAACCTCTCCACCCCCACAGAGAATGATACACACTTGCTAAATGCAGCCTCACTTACATACAGCATATGCACATGAGCAAGCCCACACACTAAAATATTCATAGTTTCCCAAGAAGCCCCATCTTGAACCACTGTACTACTGCCTTTTTTGATTGCTTACTGTAATACCAGTCATTGTTCTGCACTTTGGTGATAAAAATACATGTAGAGCTTCTCCTGCCAGCTTTAAAATCTGCGTCAGATGCAGGTTTGATGCATTTTGTATGCTTTGGTTACCTCTTCACTTTAGTACTTAGAAATGAAGGCAACCAGGAGGAAGCTATGAGGGCAGTCAAACCACACATAATATAATATAATATGATATAATATAATATAACATAATATAATATAATATAATATAATGTAATGTAATATAATAACTATTAATAAATCGTATCACATTATTATTAATAATAATAATAATGATAATAGTAATAGCAATAATAACAATAGTAATAATGATGATGATGGTAGAAGCCAAGCAATACCACAGCAGCAGAGCCAACCACCATCCATGGTAACCTGCAAGACCAGAGAGCACAGAGACTCTGGGGAAGAAGCCAAGTCACTAACATGTATTACTGAGACATGAATGTGTACAGATAGAGAGAAAGAGAGAGGGAAGTCAGTGCATCATGGGATGGCAGTTTAAACCTATAGCAGCATAGCTAAGAGCATGTGCAGGCCCTGACTACAAGCTTTATCAAAAAGGAAAGTTTTAAATCTACTATTAAACATAGAGAGGATGTCTGCCTCCTGAACCGATATTGGAAGATTGTTCCACAGGAGAGGAGCTTGATGGCTAAAGGCTCTGCCTCCCATTCTATGTATGGAGACTCTAGGAACCAAAAGTAACTAACCCCTAACCCTGCATCCTCAGAGCATGGCGTTCGAGTGGGATAATAGGGTACTATTAGGTCTTTAAGACATGATGGTGCCTGGCCATTAAGGGCTTTGTATGTGAGGAGGAGGATTTTAAATTCTATTCTGGATTTTACAGGAAGCCAGTGCAGAGAGGCTAATATGGGAGAAATATGTTCTCTAATATGAGTTCTTTCTCAGTACACGTACAGCAGCATTTTGGATCAGCTGGAGAGTCTTTAGAGACTTATTACGGCAGCCTGATAAAACAGAATTAGAATAATCCAGTCTTGAGGTGACAGTGGAGCATGGTAAGCATGAGCTAAATTCTCTGCATCTTTTTGAGACAGGATGTTCTGGATACTTGCGATGTCCTGAAGGTGGAAGAAGGAAGTCCTTGAAATTTGTTTTATGTGGGAGTTGAAGGACAAAGTTAACTCCAAGATTCCTTGCTGTGGTGCTGGAGGCCAGAGTAATGTTATCCAGAGTAGCTATATCATTAGACAATGTGTTTCTAAGTTGTTTAGGGCCCAGCACAATAACTTCTGTTTTGTCTGAGTTCAGTTGCAGAAAATTGCAGGTCATCCAGGTTTTTATGTCCTTGATACATGCCTGAAGTTTTGCTAACTGGTGAGTGTCATCTGGCTTAAAGCTATGGTCTACGATTTGAAAGATTTCTCATTATTATTAACATCATTTAGATGGTGGTTATGGCCCAATAGTACGACCTACACAATGTGAAGAGTAAAAGAAACCAAATGAATCCATTCTCTCTAGCGCCTGCAAAACTGCAAAGAAATTGACCAATATTGGATCTTTTTTCCGATCCAATCCCCTCGCTCACTCTCCTGCTCCTGCTCACGTCTGGTCCCGACCCACTTCCGCATTTGAAACTACAAGCGGACAAGAGGTTTGTTTTGCCCTGAGCAGTTCAGCTGCCTCTGCTTCCCCCACCGACAAAGAGTCAAAGAAAGAAAGTCTGTTCCTGAAAAGACACAAAAACCAGAGATGTGAAATAAAGAGGGCTCAAACCCGAATAAACATCGGGTCATCATTTGAACAGTGGCGAAAGGTCCGTGAAGATATGGACCCGATGCTGATACAGCGGAGTTTCTGTTGAGCAGGTAACCTTCGTCTTTATTGTGGATGTTGTGACACAGATAACTTTCATGCTGATGCTGCTGATGACTGTGAAAGCTGCCGTTAGTTTGTTTCTGTGTTATTAGACGGTGTCGAGACGATTTCTGTCTCTGCAGTGTTGTCAACACTTGTTTACTTGTTCGACGGAGACGTTAGCCTCTATGCTAGCATTGTAAGCTAATAACAAGCTAACACTGCTATCATGTTTACATCAAATCAGCCTATTTATTTGCTTGTGGCAGCTAAATGAAGCAGCAAGTAATGCAAGTAAGATGAATGAATGGATGAATGAAACCCAACGCGAAGCGGAGGGGTTTCGGATTTATTTCCGGATTTTTATTTTATTTGTCTGGATTTATTTCTCCATAACAACCTCTCGCCCGGTCACTACTCAACTGTTTTGCTAACCCTCCTCCAGGTCTTGTCCGTTTGTTGTCAACGAAGCCTTTGCTAAATCAATATGATGGATTATCATAAACGCGTTACGATGTGTGTATTTGTGTGTCTTATCTGTCATAAACAAGAGATTACGGTTTACGGACACGTTTGTGTCGCGGTCTGGTGCTACTCAGACAACAGCTGGGACACACACAGCTGGTCCGAGACTCACACAGGTTTATTTTTCAGCCACAATGTGGAAGCGATCGTTGTGATTAAAGCTGACGGCAGCATCTGTTAGTCTCTTGGCCCTCAATAACTTTTAGAAGTGGCTAACTTAGCTGTTGATAAATAGTAACTTATTACGTAGCTGTAACATGCTAATGACGTTACGCTAGCTTGGCTGTGGAGCTTAGCTGTGGACATTGTAATGACTTACAAGATTTACGTTAGTTTCAACGTGCATTGTAATAACTTTACCTGTGAATCCAACATCGTTACTCCGCATTCAAAGCTGGGCTGTATTTGGTTTCTGCTGGCCGGCTTGTTGCTCTTGGTGCTTGTTGCGGGAGGGGGTGTGTCGCGGGAGGCTCCGAGGGGAGAGCGATACAAGCTCGGAGGGGAGGGATTAAGGAGCACAGAGGGGAGGGGTGTGTGTGGGGGGGGGAGATGCTTTTTTCAAACCTTTCTCAGATCGTAGACCATAGCTTTAATGGATAAGTATCAATGTGTATCATCTGCATATCAATGAAAATTAATAGAGTCTAATGACATTCCCAAAAGGAAGGATATATAAAGTGAATAGTATTTGTCAGAGAACAGAACCTTGTGGAACTCCGTAACTACCTTTGGTATGCAATGAGGATTCATTGTTAACTTGTACAAACTGAGATCGATCTGATAAATACGACTTGAACCAGCCCAATGCAGTTCCCATAATACTAATGAAATGTTCCAGTCTTTGTAACAGGATGTGATGGTCAATAGTGTAAAAAGCTTCACTAAGATCTAACAAGACTAGCAAAGCGACAAGACCCTCGTCAGATGCGATAAGATATCATTTGCAATTTTAACCAGTGCTGTTTCGGTGCTATGATGCACTCTAAAGCCTGATTGGAAATTCTCATATAAACTATTGTTATGTAGAAAGTCACACAGTCGATTGGCAACTGTTTTCTCAAGAATCTTAGAGAAAAAGGGAAGGTTAGATATTGGTTTATAGTTGGCTAACACCTCTGGATCAAGTGTCGGCTTTTTAAGAAGGGGTTTAATTACAGCTACTTTAAAGGACTGTGGTACATATCCTGTTAATAGGGACAGATTGACCATGTCCAGTATAGAGGTGATAAGTAAAGGTAGAGCTTCTTTCAGCAATTTAGTTGGGATTGGGTCTAACAGACACATTGATGGTTTAGATGAAGAAATTACTGAAGATATATGTCTGGTTTTACAGCTGTTTCTGAGGTTTCTGAGTTAGAGGATAAATTGGTACCATCAGAAGGTGATGAATTTTGGCTCAAATAAGTAGAGGTATATCATTAAAGAAGCTCATTACTGCTGAGTGAATACAAGCATCTATAGAGCTATGACTCTCTGTCAGCCTGGCTACAGTGCTGAGAAGAAACCTGGGGTTGTTCTTATTTTCTTCCATCAATGCTGAATAATAAACTGCTCTGGCATTTCAAGTTTTAAAGCTTTCTAGGCAGATTAGTCGAGCTTCTTCCAGTTTGGTAGAATGCCATTTCCTCTCAAATTTTCATGACATCTGTTCAATGTGTGAGTTTGGGGGTTATACCGTGGAGGTAATCTTTTATGCTTTTATTTCTTTTTAGAGGGACAATAGAGTCAAGTGTCATTCACAGAGAGCTGCGACACGATCAATAAGATGTTCAATCTGGGAGGGACTAAGATTAGCACAGGAGTCGACTGTTGCGTTGGGACATGACACTGAATTAGATACCAATGGAATAATTTCCTTGAATTTAGCTACAGCACTGTCCGACAGACATCTAGAATAGAAATGTTTGCCTTGTGGTGTGTAGTTCAGTGATAGGAATTCAAAAGTTATTAAATAATGTCTGATAAACGAGGATTCTGTGGGAAAACTATTAAATGTTCAGTTTCAATGCCATATACCAGAATTAGGTCAAGGGTGTGATTAAAACAGTGAGTGGATTTATGTACACACCGTCTGAAGCCAATTGAATCTAATAATGAGGTAAATGCAGTACCAAGGCTACTATCAACGTCTACATGTTTTAAGGTCTAGATTTGATTAAAAACTCTGAGAATTCAGAATAAGGACCAGGAGCGCAGTACACTATAACAAACAGGATATGGCTGCAACTCCACCTCCTTTGCCGGTGTCTCAAGGAATCAAATCAAATCAAATCAAATCAAATCAAATTTTATTTGTATAGCCCAAATTCACAAATCACAGTTTGCCTCAGAGGGCTTTACAATCTGTACAGAGACGACACCCTCTGTCCTTCAACCCTCGATTCGAGTGAGGAAAAACTTGCCCCCCAAAAAAAGCCCTTTTAACAGGGAAAAAAAAAATTCGGAAGAAACCTCAGGAAGAGCCACAGAGGAGGGATCCCTCTCCCAGGACGGACAGACGTGCAATAGATGTCGCATGTACAGAGCAGATCAACGAGATCACAATGTATACAATTATAATGGATGGTTGACAGGAATGAAAGTACATAAAGAGGTATTACAGCAATAATAATGAAATGCACATGGAAATGTGATTACTAGTGATAACAGTAGTAGTGGTTAACAGTAAGGATAGCATGTAGTAATGCATTACAATAATAGTAGTATTATATACGGAATGTGAGTATTACTGTGACTGGGAGGATTCATTATGGTTGACATATTCTTCATTACACAGCCAGGTTTCAGTGAGACAGAATAAGTCAATATTATGATCTGATATTAAATCATTTTCTAAAACAGCTTTGGATGACAGAGATCTAATGTTTAAGAGTCCTCATTTAATGTTCCTAGTTTTTTTGAACAGTTGTAGTGTTGACTTCTATCAAGTTTTTATGCAAAACTCCTCTTTTTCTAATTGATTCAACTTGTTGGGGGACAGACACAGTTTCAATGGGGGTTTGGGTGGGTTACTGCTCTGAAAGAAGCGCAGAGGAGCGTGTAGGGCTGCAGCTCTGCCTCCTGGTCTCAACTCTGGGTTGTCAAAGTTTTGGACGACTAACAAACTTGGTCAGATTTCTAGATAAGAGTGCCGCTCCATCCAAAGTGGGATGAATGCCATCTCTTCTAATCAGCGCAGGTTTTCCCCAGAGAGTCTGCCAATTATCTACGAAGCCCACATCGTCTCTGCAATGAAATGTATATTGCATAACGTATTACGCAAAACATTTTGGTTTGTGGCAGTTCAGAACTCAAAGCAACTAAGGAAGACACATGGAAATAGATGTCTTCTATTCATATAAAAACATCTTCACAACATTCACAATACATACAGAATATCACACCACAAAACACTGCAAATACATAAAACAAGCACATTAAAAGGGACACTCCAATTTGAAAAAACATTGGCAGTATAAAGAGAGCTGCTCATACACATACAAATGCAGAAAACATGCAAATAGAGAAAGACTGAAAGACAAGTTAAACAGAAAAACAGAATTTACAACACAAAGGTTACAAAGCTAAGGTGAAAAATGTTGAAAACCTAAAAGAAACAGTGTTAACATGCTTGCTCGCTATTTTTGAACATACTTGTCAGCTTTCATCAGTCACATTTAAATGTAAACACAAATTGTAATTGTATTTCCAGAAAATCTGCAAAAGAAAAAATGCCAAATAATGGATGTTTCCATCCACTACCACTGACTATTAGGAGCTGAGCCCATTAATATAAACAACTGGTAACAAAAATACTCAGTCAGAGCCATTAAACCACTGCAGAAGAAGAGGACACAGCAAGATGATCTAACTAGAAGTTTGTCAGATAAATATTTGGAGTGTGCCAGCGGCATGTGGCATACTAATATTGGATTATTTTAAATAACCAAGATCTACATCCCATGAATGCCATAAATTAGTGCAGAACATGTAATAATGAGAAGGAAAAAGGTTAGTCAGAAGAAGGCACTCATCAGGTGATAATTCATGCTTTGCTTGCTTTATGAATAGTTAAAGACTAATTTTGGCCAAGAACACTATAATAAGCACTACGGGGGGTAGTATTGATGGTACTTATGGTATCACTGAAAATAATCTCTCAACTCAACAAGTTGTATCAAACCCCTGTTTGCACTATGAGCCACACAAGGCTTCACTGAAGACGCAAAAAATATATTCATAGCCTGTAAAATCTCGAAACCACCAGGGCATGCTACTGTAACAATTTAAACACAATATTTGAAAAAGAAAAAGAAACTTTGTACACAAGTTCTCCATGAGCATAACGTGTTGAAGCATGGTACCATCAGTCCCACCTTCACCATATCTCTTTAAGGAATGGATCAGTCATCACCAAATTTGGGTGGTATCTTTACACATAAATCATGAACACTGCTCTGAATGTGATGTCATTTATCCCTAGGTTCCACTACAGAGAGAGAATGAGAGAGAGAGACAGAGATACAGAAATGTTATACTTTTAGAAGAAAAAAGGTAGAAAAAAGTGACATAAATGTTAAAAAAAAAAAAAAGTAGAATTTCTAGATATGCGACTCTGAACCATAATTGTGTATAACCTCTGGGTGTAACTTCAGCATGCGTCATACCTGGTAGCAGGCTTTTAACAGTCTGGACCAACTCTGCTGTGAATGATGCAGGAAGCCTATCAGTAGTCTGACTATTATGCTGTAATCTGAGTCTATCCAGACACTTTACAGCTGATTTAAGTAGTCCCAACACAGTGCACTCTTTGGTGCCTCTGTATTGGTTTATGTGTGTTTTTTCTATGTGAATCTTAATATCCAACATGATCTTATTTGTTTACAGTGATACAGCCAGGAATGAATGAAAATGATATTTTTGAAACACAAACACACAACACATTTGTCATTAGACACTTGTGCCTTCAGCCTGTACCTGATGGGTATGATAGGTCCTGCAGTGCACTCTGACAGTCACTGTGACATTTGGCATCTTCTCCACAGTGATTCAGTATGAGTCACATGAGGAGGGGGATGAACAGGGAAGGGCTGATTCGCTGCATTTAACAATTTTCTCGCTGCCTATGTGCACTCCTGCAAGCTCAGCTGGAGAGCCACTATTAATAGACTGACTGACTGAGCGACCTTCAGGTGATGCTCCACTCCACTCCACGCAGCACCACTCCTTACAGCACTCTTACCAGCCATCTTACACAGCTGATGTCATACATGAGAAAATAAATTGGAATAAGTAGATCTCTGGAGTAAAGTCACACTGTCTCAAAATTGGCCTTTATGTGTTAGAAGAGGTCATTGTTGATCACTCACTCAGTACTACAATATTCTCTCAAACTACACTTTTTTGTACA
The DNA here is from genome assembly GCF_965226575.1 of Pagrus pagrus. Taxonomy (NCBI): domain Eukaryota; kingdom Metazoa; phylum Chordata; class Actinopteri; order Spariformes; family Sparidae; genus Pagrus; species Pagrus pagrus. Next base: position 29,661,202 of record NC_140192.1, read on the forward strand.
CGGCATTAGGTGCCAATCTAAACCAAAGAGCTTGGAGTGGAAGTGGGCCTTACTGTGACTTACTGTGTAACACTGTATTGTGTTCGACACGTCAGGTGCTCTGTCCAAATTAAGTTACATGTGACTACCCATACAAAAGTAAACTGCAAATTCCAAGAAGTGATTGTGCCTGTGAAAGAAATATTCCAGGATACAACCTCCAGCAAAACCAAAATATGTTGTTCTTACACTGATGACAACACAATATGTTAGTGAGCTATGAGGTGCTGGCAGGTTGATTTACCAGGAAAGATGTTTTTCCCCTCCTGTCGTCAAGTCTGACAGGCTTCCAGGTGCAAAATGGTTGTTGTAGAGGCACACAATAGATAATCAAAGGATACAGTTGATGTGTTCATTTTTTTTGTTTTGTTTACTAACAACAGATATCAAATCAAAGAATGCCTCCATGAGTCCACAGTGAGCTTGGTGATTTGGGAGCACAGATATATGCTGTGTTGCATTTCAGGGGTTGCCATCTACTGAATCCATATTTTATATATTGCTTTATTTAAGAGGGACAGCACATTAATAAACATTTCTGTAAATAAATAAAGAGTTTGCTTTTTTTTATCTGTAGTCCCTGGACAGATGTAGCCTTAAAGACACCCTAAAACTAAAGTGAAAAATGTAAGATTAAAATGAACACTAAACATGTCATTTAGTGGCATTAGACATTTTGATGTCTCCTCAAGTGCAGCCAAGAAAAACTCCATATCAAACTCGGTATCCTAAACCTCATAACAGTAATATGGTGGTAGGGCAAGACATGGCAGACATGTACTCTGAGGCAGTATCAAGTGCCTCTAAATAAAAAGATTAAGATCATACTATAAAGTGAATTAAAATAAATGCACACATGAGAAATTATAGACATTTTCAAAGCGCTCCACTTTGTGGACAATTTCATGTTTTTGTAAAGGAATACTATGCAGGATTTGTCATTTGCTATCTGTAAACACACCGTTCAAAGCTGGCCCCTCCTGCCTGGCTCACTGAGCAATACAAAGAGAGAGAGAGAGAGAGAAAGCAGTGATGGTCAAGCAAGCTAGAGAGTGAATGAAGAGAGGGAGTGGCGTAAAGTGTGAAACAAAGCAGTGAATCAGAGAAATAAAAATGTTAAGACCTCCAACAAGGAGGTTATGTTTTCACCATTTTAGGTTTCTGATTGTTTCAGGCAGTTATGTTTCTCAACCACAAAAAAACATGCCCACACCTCGGCACCCTACGGGAAGCTCTGTATAGCCAGATAATGTGTGAATGCAGCTGAAGCGCAGGCGACATCCTGTCCAAGCTGTGTGTGTAGCTCAGCCCCGCCCTCAGTCAGACAGACAAATAGACCTGTAGCTCTTTATACATCCATGACAGGCCCAGAGGAGAGACGGAGACAGCGCTGTAATCTGGTTGCTATGTTTTCATAGAGTCCCGACCTCGCACCCTGCACGCTGTTATTGGCTGGGGGCTACACACCCACTCCCCAAAGGCTGACACCCTGACACTGCCACACACTTCTAGTGGTCAGACTCAAGTGATGATTGAGAGGAATATTTTTTCTATGCCTACCTACTATATCTTTCTACTACAAGACATGAAAAATAACATGTCGATTTTGTCTGAATGACAACAAGCCATCACAGATAGATGAAGCCAGCAGTGTTGGGGATTCCATGTCTGAGAATGGCTTGAAAATGAAAGTCTCTATTTCCAGAGAGGCTTACGTGACTGAATACCTTCACCTTTTAAAGAATGCTTTTTATTTCTTAAAAAACAAGTTTTTTAAAGTTATTTTAGTTTGATCCTGGGATCATACATAATTTAGAGCACAAAGGTCTATGTCTGCTTTTAGAGGTAGGTACGTGAAATAAGGAATGTTCCTCCTCTACCTACCTGTATGTGACCTTGCATTGCCAGGCCTTTAGTCCACTATAGATCCACTCAGACAGTTGTTTCTATATGGAGAGATAACAGGACCAGAAGTGTCTTTCACTTAGACTCAGCTATTGCAGTGTAAGTGGCATATTGACCTTTTCACATACAGTACATTCAGCTGCAGTCCTGCACAGACAGAATCAAAGCGCTGCAGGGCCTCTTCCTCCTGCTCTCTGCATACAGTCATATCTCTGCATCATCACTGGTTTGTTTGTATTTGTTTTAAACTCCCTGTTGACAGTTGGAATGAAGTATTCGCTCTCTGTCTCTTTCTCCTTCTTTGCCTGCAGCTGATTCAGACTCTGAAGAAGCTGATGCGACCCTCCTCAGTTGAATTCAAGTCCCCTCTAGAGCTGTCTGCCCAGGGTGAGAGAAATCTTACACTGCACACACATTTGAAAATAGTTACAAACTAAAACATGCTATATTTTGAAGGTTTGTTTGCCGTCTTTAAATTGATGTTTATTCCACCTGGGACACAAAAGATTTGCATACACATTAGCATGCAAACATACACAAAAAAGATATACAGTCAGTCAATGTATTGATACAGTGCCTCAGCTGGACACCCGGTGAATGTTAATAGTGGGCATTAATCAATGCCAGTAAGGAAGTATGAGTGAACATACAGGCGTGAACTCTGTTGAGCTCTCACTGCATCCCTCATCAATCATTTTCCTGACGTCTGTTGATGCAATGCTAATTATTTTCCTTACGATGTCTTTATTGTTCATGTCATTGTTGTATCCTCTACTGTCCCACCACACTCTGCTTTTGCACCTACTTTTTTTTCCTCCATACATACAACCTGTAACGCTGTAAAGAAGCATACAGCACTCATTGTACTTTATCATGACTGGACTGATTACAGAGACACAAGAAAAATTAAAACAAAATAAATTGAAATCAACATGTCAGAGATAAGCCCTAAACCTTTGTGCCTGATGCAAGTCAGAAGCTGAGGTGTTGGTACAATACCTCCTGCTTCCTCTGCATTTCAGTTTTTTCAATGCAATTTGCATATGAGGTCATCTTTTACAGTGCATTTTGCTTTTACCAATTTGAAGTGTGCAGAAGTTTAATAGGCTAAATGCTTCCTTAAAGTATAGAGTTTCAGGATGTTTTAACATCTAACCAAACCCAACATCATTGATGGCTGTGGTGTGCTCAGAAGTGTGCTTTGTTGCACCTGTGTCACCACACCCAACAGTGTTGTCAGCTGGATCACTGCAGCCAGGTGATAAGCATCGAATGTAAAAACAGTTGACAGAGCCACAGTGACGTCACTACGAGGTTTCTGAAGAGCCAGAATGTAGCGTATTGTGAGTGGTACATGTTGTCACCATCATGGCAGTGTCTGACTACGCCTAATCAAAACATGTGCAAAGAGGTGGAGTGTGGGTGGAGATGAAGCCTAGGTTGTTAAACAAGCCCACCTAGCTGGAAGCTACCAAGATAGCTAAGGCTAACAAGCTATCTACTTTACTGTACACTAGCTGCAAGGTAGCGAGCAACACCCAGCACTGAAGGTGTGTGTCTGTGTTTGTTAAATCTGACCAAATTTAGCACCCACCAGCACTCTTTCTCTTCTCTTATTTCATAACATTTCCCCTCCATTCAGTAATCAAATAAGAGAGTTACTGCACATTACATTGGATTTTAACACCACCACAAGGTAGTTACAGACGGCGAGAGTGAAAATAAATCCACTTTTTCATTTCAAAAGTTTGAAAAACAAACTCTGTGCTCTCCTCGACTCAGGCTGTTTATTCCTCCAGAAGCTCTGGGCTCTGCCCACTGCTGTATCCTCCAGAGCTCGCCAGCTCCAGCAGCTGTCTGCCATTTAACGTTAATAGGCTTGCTTGTTCATCCAAAACACCAGTGTCTTCCCAGTATGGCCTGTTAGTCCAATTTACTGCATGGCAGCCATATTGTTATTCAATATTTGCATTAAAAATTCTATTGATAATATTACTATTACTATTTTACATTCCTTTAGTCAATCCAGCTGGTGCCCTGAATCATGACATAATGGCAGCAATTCAAACTTCCATTGACAGCAGATGATCATTAATGGCCAGAACTAAAGGGCAATGCACACACCACACACTGCATCACAGAGTTTTGCCAGTGGCACATCATAGAGAAGAGGAAGTAGTCAAAGTATGGTAACCAGAATGGAAAGCTGATGCACTTGGACACTGGGAAATTGCACAGGAGTGTATCCTGACATGTAGACGCATGTAAACCCACGATGACATTTGTCAAGAAACTACTGATGTATGTGTGTGTATGTCTTAAGTCTTACACAATAGCTAAACAGAACAGTGTGTCAGTCATATTTTGTGGTCATTCATGACCCTGTATATGAAGCAGGTACACTTCTATTTTAATCAGCACAGATGTCAACACATGCCATGAAACAGCTCATGTGTTTTTTGTTGGCCTTATGTGAGTGGATTGTAACTTGACTTGAAAAATGAGAGCTTCCCTCTCTGTTGCCTGTACGAGCCTGTGGACAGTTTGTAACAGAAGTAACCAATATCAGTTATTGTTTACTCTATTCTTAAAATTTGACCTGTTTACCTTCAGCTGTTGGGAGGTATGACGCATTTCAGACAAAGACGAAAAACATTTACAGCGATGCCACGACAACCTGATACTTTTTACAATGACAAAAACATCTCCTCATGCAACAACTCTTAAAGAAGGAGTGGCTTCCAGCACAACACAGTATGACCTGGGGTGTCCTTTACGGCTTCATCTCTATTTTACTATTTGACATCAGTATGCTATTCATCAGTGCTGAGGTACTGATGGTATGTTTACCATGTTCAGCATTTAAGATTGGTGCGTTTTCATTCATTCATTCATTTCATTCATTCATGCTTTTGTTAATCAGCACTACACAGAGGAAACACGGGGAGGTCATTATTTCTGCAGGCATTTGATTTTAAACCAAAGAATTTTGGTCAGGGGATCACGCTTTTCACAGTTCATCCCGAGTAAATGTCTTCACACATATTTCATGGCAATCCATTCAACAGACGTTGAAATATTTTACTTTTACTCTTTATAAGAGAAAAATCTGACCTGCTGGTGGTGCAATAGGAGAAGTCATGGAGTCACCACAGTCAGTGTCATCCTCTGGGAAACATTTTGTGAACATGGCGAAAAAAAGATCATCCTCATAGATGCACAAACACTGAAAGCTGTAGTTTCAAAAATAAAAAAGTCAACTTTAGGTGTGAAATAGTTTGCTGTTAGAAATGCAATAGTACCAGTACCTACTGCAGAGCAATTTATGTTGGACAAATGGATGTCAAATTAGCAAGTATGTCCTTTTTTAATAAAACAACAAAATGAATCTGGAAACAGAAGACGCCATGCCAGACAATCACTGACTACAGCTCCATGACCCAGATCCTGTTCCTGCCATAATCAGCAAATGTGATGACATGTCATTTTAGATAAAAACTTTGACAGTTATTCAGTATGTTTATAAAGGCCTGATTGGATGCACATACTATAATCTAAAGAGAAACACCAGAAACTAAAAATAATACAAAAAAATACCAATTCAAATTGAACTGTAACAACCCTTAAAACAAATGTAATGGTCCCTGTGAAAGTTATGTAATTGAGGCATGTTTCCTGTCTCTGTTGTGGTAAATGGCCTACATGCAAAAATACTGATGTGGTCCTTGTAATGAACTTATAATGCACAAAAGTAAGTTCAAAATCATAGTAAATCATAATATTCCAGAATTGCTCGGGGTGATGCGAGCTGAGTCCCAGCAGTGTGCAGTATTGTAATCTTAATCTTGTTTCCTTTGTGTTACAGGCAAAGAGATGATTGAGATGTACTTTGACTTCCGTCTGTTTCGCCTGTGGAAAAGCCGTCAGCACTCGAAGCTGCTGGATTACGACAACATCTTGTGACTTTGCCCACCTTCTGTCAGCTTATCGACTGGTATCTCGCGTCTGAGCCAACTGAATGGTGACAGGGCATTTGTTTGAAGGGCCCCTGAAATGCTCCTGGACCGGCTCTGTGGCAGAGCTCGAGTAGCAGCACAGTTGGGTTGTTTTTTCCCTTCTGAGGAGACAGAGAAGCCCTGTAGATTCAGCCAGCAGTGTACCTTTTCTCCCTTATTCATTTACGCTTTTTGCCTATCTCTCTGAGAAAGGAGAAAGTAAGGGACAAGAAAAAGGAGGAGAAGCTTGGGAATCATCATCCTAGCCTAAATGTGTCGGAAGACGCTTACTAGCATTGGATTCCTGAGTTCAGTGAGGATGTTAGATAAAGGAATGACAGCAGAGACCAGAAATAACTTAAACTCTTTTCTGAGTTTAGTTTTCTTTTCTTTTGCCTTTAGCCAACCTATCTGCTCTGTTAAGATGTACTGTAGGCTTATAAGGATGGAAGTATTTGGAAGTTTTTTCAGCATCTCTCTCCATGCTGTCATGTGAAAACAGACATTTAATTAGTCTTATTAAAATTGTGAGTTGTCTATTTAACACAGATTTTTAAGATTTAAGATAAATGTATTAGTATTTCGTACAGACTGTTGTTTTAACTCAGGTTAAATTTCTTGTTTGATACTAAGATACCTGTTTGTACTCACTGTAGATCAGAAACCAAGGCCTTCATACTCCACACAGTTACCTTCAGTGGACCATTATGACTGTCAGGGATGTCATATCTCCATGTGTGTGTGAAAGGCAGAGGGTTTCTTCTTCGTCCTTTAAGTCAACAGACGGATGTATCCATGCATGTTTCATAACATTGCAGCATTACAACACAAGCTCTTCTTTCTTGAGCGGCTCATCCCTTTCAGGGTGTACGTATTGCATGTGTGTGTCCATATCTTACTTATATCCTGTCACTCTGTATACAGTAGGTTGCACAGGTGGAGACTATACCACAAAACTGTGGCAGTGACTTTGAGAAGTAGACAAAAGTAAATAGTGATATACTTACAGTTTATTTATTTCACACTTCATTTACTATTTCATTGACTCACTTTTCCTGACTACCTTTTATGTAAGACTTAACTGGACTCACTTAAAGTAGCAATAGAGTGGTAGTTACTTTTTGTTCATCCTCGTCACCAAGTTGTTGTTTCTGTGTTAATATACTCTTAAAGCCAATGAACTTGCACAGTCATTTCAGTGAATATCACAATCAAGGCCTGTGTCTTAAAACAGAGTTCTTGCTATTAAGGGCATTAATATCCATTTGAAAACAAGATTTTCTGGTTTTGAAATGACATGTAAATTTGGTTAACATCAAAAACTCCAGCTATTTATTATTGCACTTTCATCATGTCAGAGGAGTTCTCGAAGACTGATAAGAAAAGGATTGTCAAAATCCTTGAAGCATAGGTCACCGTATACTGACTTTTATTTGCTAGGTTCAAACTCAGAATCACTGGAAAATGGCCAGAACTCCAAACAGCAACTTCAATGGCACATGCTTTTTGTTCTGTTAAACATCTGGGACTCCATCTTCTGCCTGGCGCAAAGTGCAGGGCAAGTGTCGGTGCTAGTTTCAGTCCGACACAGTTGTCATTTTCACGCCCAGCACCCACGTTGTGTAAATAGCGAATGTACCTGCACCCACCTGTACGTCCCTGGGCGTGTTGGTCTTGAGGCAGGAGAAAGTGACTGCGACAAAGACCAATAAAAAGCTGGTGTGAAGTCAATGGTGCAGTATTTTTGCTGCTATTTAAAGAGTGCATTAATCAGATAGTAAGATGCGCCTACACAGGCGGGTTCACAACACATGTACACTGTGCTTTTATCATAAGAGAGGCTGCTTTCAGTTATTTTAAACATTAACGTCACTGCAGCAAATATCATGGCATACTTAAGCAGCAAAACTAAAAGCTGAAGAGGAAACTCTCCGGAGGAAACAAAATGAGACTTTTAGCTTCTGAATTAAATATTTTTAGGATTTATCAGGAGCAAACTGTTGCTGTATAAATCTGAACTGTGCGTGTGAATTTTTGATGTGTAGAAGAACACAGAACATTAATTAACATGAAATACTAACCGATTCTGTCAGTCAGTGAAGTTTATCCTCGTGCACAAATACGCTTGTTAAGAGAGAAATATTTATGTTGTTTCTGCTTCTGGAGGATCGCTGCTAATGTCATTAATATTTTCCTTATTAGAGACGCATGTCCCCCACCTTCATCCCACAACATTCACGTGACTTTAAAGGTGAAGGTTTGGGGGAGAGTGCTGTTTTAAATCACTCTATTTGGCAGCAGTAACATTGCTCCATCTTAAACTTCTGCTGAGGTGCCTATGTCCACTACTATAGTATGTCCACCTGCAAAGATGCAGCTTCATCATTTGACAAAACTCATTTTATGTGTGTGTTCTTGAAATTAAAACTCTCTGCAGACCAAATGTCCTCACAAGGATATGATAGAATGAGGACAAAGATAATAAAAGTCATCTCTTCATTAACTTGGTTGTATGATCAGTGTCAGAATTAGGATTTAGATTCAGGTTAGGTATGGTACTATGATATGTGTCACCCATCCACATATGCTTCCTAACTTTATATCCATGTCAAAATATGTGTCATGACCATGGGTGATTATTTATGTGTACATACATTCAAAGATTGGAGAGTTTGAGTAGCTCTTAGCTTCCAGGGGGATTCAGATGGCAACACTATCCCTTTTAATGCTCTGTCAGGAGAGCGTTGGTCCAAAATGGGATTTGAATATATGATGTACGTCCCCCAGCCCTCTGTCTTTTTATTGCCAGTGAGGTTGTAACATGCTATATGCTATTAATGTGACTAAAGCTAGTAACTTTCTTAAGAACAGTGTTTTGTACCCTTGCAATAACCCCTACTTTGGAAGTGTGTCAAATGTGTTAAAATGGCTGAATAGGTTTTTGGACTGGAGCCCTTTATAGGACCTGTGTGTGAGATTTAGTGCCATCTAGTGGTGAGGTTGCAAAATGCAGCCAGCAAAATACCCCTCGCCTCACTCTCCCCTATGGTGGCTGCTAAAAATGTGAAAGGCCCTCTCCAGAGTCTGTGGGAGAGGACCTGCTACTTCTTCCTTATACACTAGTAAAAAACATGACATGAATATAAAAATCCATTTCTGCCAATACATCCTCCCAAATCCCCACAACTCCTAAGTGGATGAGAGCTATGTTGATTTTCCTCAGTAACACTGATACTGTATTTTGCATTATACATTTCTTCTTCTAAGAGTGGGTTGATATGTGTTTCTTTATGTAAATCATTCATGTATTACTGTAAATTATGATTTATGTCTGTGCTAGTGTTACATAAGAATACTTATACTACCCATACTGCTGTCAATTTATTGTGATGCCATGAAGTAGCATGTATCACTAGATCACTGAGGATTTAGTATAATTACTGAAAGAAACTGGTATACATTATGTCAGAGAAGACAAAGAAATCTGTTGATACTGCTGCCATGGGCTCAGCTTGTTAACAGTTTACTAGCAGATCCCAATGGCAACACAGGTTTTAGTGCTTTAGTGCCATTCTCCTGCTTTGAGCAATAAAGCGAACCAACATATAAAGACTGGGCCTTTATTTCTAATTTCCATATTTATCATACTTTGGTAAGACGCCATTCTAGTTTGTTGTTGATTCTTCCAAAACTTTTTTCATCTTTAATAATCTTGATAAATTCAGGATATATGTCTCTGCTGCTCTGAGTTCCTCTTATTAACATAAAAATGTTTTTCTTTTACTCAATATTTCCAGTGGCTTCCACTTTGCCATTTTTTAGATTGTGGTTAAGCTACAAACCGCTGAAACAGCTAACACCTCCTTGGAAATATACATTATGCTGAATTTATCCTGTCAACTAGTACAAGTAATGATATCCCCCCTCCCTATATGATATTTCTGCATTAAAATGTCTACAAACTACCAGACCTCTGTTTATATTTGTGGAGTTGTGTAGTTACATTATACCAAATGTTTCAAACAATGTTGTAAACCCAGAGAAATCCACAAGTTTACGCAAGGTGACTTTGACTTCTGGGAGAGGGTCAAAGAGTGAGGAAAGAAGTTGGTGAATTAAATTATACATAACCTGAATAAAACTTTACAAACATTACCTTGTCTGTGAACATTTGTGCCTGAGTCATGTCAGATAGATTTTCATGAGCAGTGGTAGTTGTTTAATGGTGTGTCCGCCAGGTACGGCGCCATGATTTCAGTTTTGGGTGAGCCACAGTCATTTTGGCTGGGCATCATTTATACAGTCTATATTAATAATTTTTGCCTTTTTTTGACAGTCTCACTAAAACAAAGATTATATCACACTGTGGAGGCAACTAGCACCTCTGGTTGACTATATATTTAACACTTTTTCTAAAACAAGTTCAAAGCCAAGATAATTTTATATTTAACCGTGTCAGTTTATATTTGTAACGACCAGCACACACAAGAATATTGCTTCTTCTTCTTCTTGAGACATGTTTCATCCATTTTCAGCGGCAAACTGATCGGAGCAGAGGGCTTGAGTGAGCGCAGGGGCGAGTGAACCACGTCAGGCACAGGTAGAGTCGTTTGCGCACATTCATCTCTGCTTCCGGGTTGGGTTGCCAGATACCAGAATGACTTGTCCCACACAAAAACAAAGAAACCCCAATTTATTTGTATTACTATGAAATCAGGATATAAGTGGGAGAAATTACCAATCAGGAGCACAGTGGGAGTATGGGTTGAAAATAGGGAGACTCCCGCAAATCGGGAGCACTGGCAGGTTGGATATATGTATTTAAGTATGTATATTGGTCATTTAGACCACTTAGGCCCGTTAGGCCCACCCACAACGCCGTGCCTGGTGTCCACCACTAGCAAGGCATTACTCTGGTGAGGTTGACCACAGGATCATTTGTGTTTACACTTTTCCCCTCTCCTCTCTGTAACATTACATTCATGAGTTAAAGAAGATTTCCCCTCCAGCTCCAGTCAGCAGCCAACATTACGGTGCATAAACACTTGACAATGGAGGTCAGCTCTGCGGATCTCTGCTGCAGTCAGGTTGATAAACAGGAGTGAAGATAAATCCACTTTTTAATCTCCCAAATTAAAAAGTGATCTCTAAGCTTTCCTCCCATCAGTAAACAGCTCAAGATCAGAGCAGAATCCCACGTGATCCGGTAATGATCCGGGTGTAGTATTCCTTGCAAACTCTTTTCTCCAGAGTCGGCCTGCTCTGAGCAGCTCTGTGTGGCCCTCCCCAGGGTCCATCTGATAACGCCCTTTGGGTGGTCTATGAAATTAATTGAATTAATGTTGTTCCATTATTGACTATAACTGAATATTGGTATGTAATCTAAATGTTTTCAGGCTGGTACTGTGTTAAATGTGTTAAGTTTGGTTTGGATCCTACCATTACCGCCAAGTTACAGCAATGTTCTGTTTTGTGGCAAATCATCGACCTTCACCATGCCACCACAGCCACACCGTTCAACAAAATCTCAAGCTTTTAATAGCTTTCCATCACAGAGGTGCTAAGATTGGCCTGTAAAATTTTGAATTTGATCGGGTTAAAGCTGTAGTAGGATTTTTTTTAAATACAACACGCGCATATCACCAAAATGCACATGTGCACTGAATTTCATGCATGTACGTCTAACTAGCCACATGTGCTGTTGTAAGAAGTATAGAAAAATCGAATTTCCTGCTGCCACTAGGTTGCGCTATGACTGTAAGAATATTGGCATGTTAAGTTGAAATAACAATAAAGGCTGAGTTTGGAGATGGGCATGCTATCATGTAATAATGTATTAATCACTACTGAGTAGTCGTGCTGTACAGACATTTGATCTCTCCAGCCAGGTGGGGTTCTTTGCAGCGGCAGGTAAGTTCTGGTGGGGAAGGTGGTCCTTTAAGAAGACTTTAGGCTTGGGAACAGTCTATCTATATCCTAATAAAAAAAGGCTCATCTCCCGAGCCAAAATGATGATACTTGTCCTGGTCCACAACATGAGATCACAGCTGTCTTTTTGACAAACATGCATCTGTAGTTGAATCTGTCCATAGTATGGGCGGGTAAATCGCAGAGAATAGTTTTCATCAAGGAAAAAGGAGGCATGGCTCTAGTCCCTCTTTGTACATATATGGACTTCAAGGACAAACTGGCAGGTATTGCTCACCTGCTTTTACTGTTAGAACCATTGCTTTTAAAGTTCAAATGTATTCTATTTATTCATCTGTTTGGTAACATTGGCATGCAGTACCTTCCATTTGTTTACCCCAATGACAGTATGACAGTCTGAACAGTACGATCTTTGGATTTATACTGCATTAGTTGATTAACAACACTTTCAGCTGAGGTGCCCTTGTATTTAACAACCCTGTTAAATCTACTACCTGTTATATATCTCACTGTTTATGTTCAGTGCTGTGCACTTTGCCTGTCCTTTAATCACATCCTGTACATGTTCCAGTCTGTCAGCTGTGCATTGCATTCTCATTTCACCATAGCCTGTGTTGCATTTCTCTTCATGTTATGCTGGTGACAGGTCCCTAGCAGATGGGTCATATATAGCTGTCAGGGGCTAAAGGACTTAATTTTCTGTTTCTGCTGCTGTATCTGTGCCTGAGGCCGCAGATGTGTTGATGGATACAAACAGAGCCGCATTTGCACATATTGTGGACATCTTCATTTGTAATTGCCGTGTGTAGGATCACGTGAAAGGGAGTAGTTTACAATAACTTTTATTACTTTTATTATTAACTAATACGCTCAATACTGAATTAATGTTTACTTAACTCAAACTCTAGATGTTAAATAATAATTTTGAGTCATTATTGATCATTATTCCTGGCTTTACCCTGGTTCTTTTAAAAATGCCAGTGAGGATCATCTATACAAATCTGAAATGAAGGCATAAAGTAAATTCATGCTGAAATTCATCAGTGGGTTCAAAATGTTAACAGTACAGACCAAACAGAAACACTAGACTGTATCAGGGCTGAGACACATATCCTGCATGTGCAGTGTGTGACCACTGCATTGCTGAGCTGCTGCTGTTCACGTGTGTGCTTGTCTACACAGGCAGTGTTGTTGCTGCAGTGCTGCTACTACCAGCCTCACCTTCTTAAATGGAGCTTGCCATAATGATCACTGAAGACAATGACTTGATTTTCCTTTGCCTTTGCTGAAAGAGGGAGGGAGAAAGAAAAAGAGAGCGAACTGGAAAATTACTGCCCTACACCTGTTGCTACGATGTTGTCCCCTGATCCTTTTCACTAACCTGGTGACATGGGCGCCAGAAGGAAAAGTAAGACATTCCACAATGCACACACTGAACACCCAGGATATGTTTCCCACCCGTAAACCTATAATGAATTCACTGCATGCTTTTATACAGTACTACACCACCAACACACAGACATGCAGGGATACTAGCCCATAGGAGTTGGCAGCCTAACAGTAACCAGCCTGTGATGAATAATTGAAGAGAGGATGAAGCGAACCGGGCCACACCAGAACAAGAACAAAGTTAGGGCTCAGCACCCCTGTGACGAGCTAGGCAAGGGAGGACATCTTACGTGTGAGAGAGGAGGGTTAGAAGAGAACCTGTGTGAAAGAGCGCAGGAGAGAAGCAGCAGGGAGGGAAGCTGGAAGGACATTTTGACCATCTATCATGGCCATGCACACTAATCTGACTCCTGGCTAATCAAAAATGGTCAAAGAGGTGGAGCCGAATGAAGACTGGCTACTGAAACAGGCCAACCCAGCTGGAAGTTACCAAGCTAGCTAAGGCTGAGAAACTTGCTTTGTTCATACAGAAAGAACTCAACATTTGAGTGGATCTCTGTAGACTCGCCGGATGAGTCGGTCTTGTTGGATTCATTGTGGGACTTCACCGATGGATGTCTTTTGTCAGATCCTTTATCAATTTCAGCCAGAGACTCTGCATTATCTTTCTGTTTGGCATAAGTGCAAAAAAACTGTTAAATACAGCTAAATAAACTATCTGCGTGACGCAAGAGCTCAAACAACAAGCAGAAACTACATGTTACTGTAACAGTTTGGTCAACTGGTAACACTAGTAACAGCTCAGTGGTACACAACTTGCTGCAAGACTGGAACATATGACACCACCCGAGTTTCTCTTTGTTCTTCTCAGTCTTGGTTGCAGATAAGACCGTATAATCAGAGGTAGGTGAAGCCTCCTGGACACCAGCTTCTCCACCCTCAAACTCTTTGATAGAGTCAACACTTGTAATAAAGGAAATCACAGATGTTACTCCACTGTCTGGTCCAGCCACAGTAATGAAGCCAAGAAGGTGAACAATACTAGTAAAATGACAAACAGTATGATATTCAAGATTCAACTTTACCTTAAGGCAAAGCTTTAGTCAGTGGTGGAAAAAGTATTCAGATCATTTAATTAAGTTAAAGTACGGAGAGACTATTGTAAAAATAAATGCCCCTGCTGTGGAGTAAAAAATAACAAAATAGCTTAAAATGAAAATACTCCAGTGAAACTAATTGAAATTTGTACGCATTTTAAGTAGATATACGTTGTTACTTTCTACCACTGGCCTCGTTTAGGTGGAAGATTACTCAAATCATCAACTTAAGTCAAAGCATCAATACGTCAATTTAATATTAAAAGATCTGCATTTGAAATGTTCTTACTGCATTACAAAGTTTCTAAGTTGTCATACAATAGGAATCAGTTTAGAGGTTTTCATCAAACAGCTTATAATTATTAAAAGACTGAAATACATTGAAAAACTTCAGTTTTAGTAGTATCAGCCAAATTAGCAACTAGAACAGCAGTTCTCAATTTCATATTTTGTCAGGCACACTTTAAAATAAACCCTGAACTATCACAACACATACACTTATGTAACCAGTGATGAGAGGACACAAGTACAGAATATTCTGTTTAACAGGAAAAAAAGGGCTCCAGTACATCACATATAACTACTACCACTGAGGTTTATGAAAGATTCCTTGGATCCTCCCAGTGCTTCCTTTCCACAGCAAGGTGTTCTCCCACAATTGATAAACTGTCTCCAGATCTGATTGAAACTGCTAACCCTGTATCTTCATGATTGGTGGAGCAGACGCTGTGCTGCAGATAGGTTGTAAGGGCTGTTGTAAAGTACAACACGCTTTACTGCAGCCCTGACCTTCTACCTCCCTGTCAGCTCCTTTCTCTTCACTGACAACTCTCATTCCTGGAAAATGGTCACAGAGCAGATTTTATGGATTCAATAAAAGGCCTTTACAGTATCAGAGGCTTTAAATCTTGCCACTGTTGGGTGCATCACAAACTCTTATGCTCCTATTTCTTCAAAGCAAGTTGAATTTTTCACCAAATCTCAGACCCAAATGCTTTAAAGTTTATAATGTGAAGCCAAATCACATTTCTGCTCTTATTTTAAGTCGCTCTACTCCCACATTTAATTCCAATTCAAAGATTCATTAAGTGCACAGCTGAAATAACATAGAGGATAGTATCATCAGTTGCACTACTTTATTCTGAATTGTTTAACAGCTAGAACAAATTTCATTTTTACTTTTCTGTTTGTATGCAACTATATAGTGCAAGCTGACTCGGGGTGACATGAGAAACACAATTGTGACTCTAGTGGCTTTACTGGTACAGGTGATGACAGCCTTGATCACTGAACTTGGTTGTAACTATACAAGTGATAATGTAAAACAATAACTATATGATGTCGAAAGCACAGTAACACAAACATAAAATACACTTAACAAACCACCCCCTTTACTTTGAGTTTGAAACTCTTCCCTCAGGCCGTAGATTTAGAGTTCCCTGATTCAAGTGCAATAGGAGTAAAAATTCCTTTGTTCTTTGTGCAATAACCTTGCTAAATGTGCTCATGTAATATAGTATTTTAGAGATTGTTTTGTTGTCCTATTGTGTGTATATTAAATGTACAGGAAACATTTTTGTACTTTTGTTTTTGTATTTGCATGTTTTTTATCTTGTTCCCCTGACTGCAAATCAAGTTTCCCACCTGAGATAATAAAATGACAGAACTGAACTGTCATGAAACCTTCAGTCACATAACAATTACATTCATGATATAATCTCTCTCATTTGTCCTCTTTGTTTACAGGTGACATATCACAATATGTTGGCTGCCCAGTTATTGGCAATGGTCAACTACAGTGCTGCTCATCAGTGGTTCGGCTCTGGCTCTAAAAGCCCAAACGCAATTAACACCTCTGATGCATTTATTTGGAAGTACATATATTGCTTAAGATGGCCAAACACACAGCTAAAGCATTACGAGGCGCTTCAAATTGCCTTGATGACTGGAGTCGGGCAAACGTTACTCCTTTGACATGTTCTGACAGACAGATGTAATTTGACAATAACCACTCGTAAATGGCAAGGTAATTCAAACTCACCCATTTAGAAAACCAAGCTTGCGCAAATAACCCTAACAAACACAAACTACACATCTACAATGCATCATGGTAAACTAAATAGAAAGCTTACATTACTAAAAATGAAAATGAAACTACAAATTAAAAAAATAAATGAAAAATACAATTGTCACTCGACCTCTTTTCAGTGCCTTTACAGACACAAATGACCCTAGTTCTAGCACTGGCAGAGCCATCTACTGGTCTGTATAGGAGTAGCACTCCTCCAGATCTCTAGTCCTCCCATCACATTTTTGATGGCCTCCATCCTCTGGTGGCTATGCAAGAGGCAACCTCCAGGGTTGAAAAATGAAGCCAGTGCAGAAGTACCAAAAACTGCAGTTTTCAGCTTCACCTTAGCTTATTCAAATCACTGATCTTAACTTTTCTTCATGCCTTATGGTGAATTTTTATTGCAAACATTGGACAAATAATATGACTTGCTGTGCGTTTAATTGTTCTAACTGAACACAGCAGAGGAACACCAGTGTTTTGGTGTAACGAGCGACCCTGGTAGCATTAAGTGGCAGACAGCTGCTGGAGCTGGGGAAATGTATTTTACCTCATGAAGTATCCTGAAAGGGTTGGGCGATATATTAAAATTTTCCAACCAACCACCGTCGGCCCATCAAACAGCAGTTTTCAATATATCCATGCAGGTGTGCACCAGCACCTGCAGTGGGTAGGGAATACATCATCCTGCTGAGTACGCTACGCTTACACCAAGAGACGCTCGGTTGTTGTTGCTGTTTATATCATTATCATTAGCCTACATGATTGCTGTGTGATTTTTGTGTTTGAATAAAATTGCCTTTACCTTACCCTCTGACATCCGTGGCCTTAAATGTGTAGGATCATTTCAACAAGATCCAGTTTGAGTAGCCACAGGTTTTAAGTATTCCCCTGATGTGCTTCTGTTCCTTCTCTCTCCTCTCTGTCTTTGTGGGCACGGTGTCACCCCGATGGTTTATGGTTCTGATGACCCCCAGCTTGTGCTCCAGTGGGTGATGCGGGTCAAACAGCAAGTATTGATCTGTGTGTGTAGGTTTTCTGTACACCTCAATGTTGAGGCGTCTGTCTTCTTCAATGTGTACTGCACAGTCCTGGACCTTTGTCAAAACCTCTAAAGATCCAGAGCAGACTGAGAGGAAAAACGTAACAACATCATCATTCCTTAATGTTGCAGGAACATCTGAGAAACTCAGGAGGATCTTCAGTAAACGTCATATCCCGGTTCACTTCACATTACATCCATACAGGGCTAGTAGTACACAGCTGTTAGATAATAATACATGTTTATTTTAATGCACTGATATGTGATAAGTACTCTGTAGATGCACAAGTTCAGGTATTGGACTCGGTATTGAGAAGGAAAAAATCTAACATCGCTACAGTCAACCATAGACAAGGAACCACAATATACACTGCTCAAGAAAATTAAGGGAACATTTTAATCACCCATCAGATCTTGATGAATTAATTATTCAAGATGAAAACCTTTACTGATGTTCATCGTTGTTGAGAACAAAATGACGTAACAACGGCTAATGGAAATAAGAGAAAATGGGCTGGAGTCAAAATCACACTGAAAATCAAAGTAAAAAATTAAAATCACAGGCTGATCCAACTTGCGTGAATTTTATCACGGCAACTCATCATGTGACTCAGTAGTGTGTACAGCCCACGCGTACCTGTATGCACTCCCAACAATGTCCACTCCTGATGAGTCAGCGGATGGTGTGCAGGGTTCTTCTTCTACAGTGATGACAGATGCATGGCAGTTGATATCCAAGCCCAGTGTTGTGGTGTTACATGCGGTGTGACTCTCTGAACTAGTCACTTAACATATAATCAAGTAACCGGTGTTTTGTTTGGGTTTATACAAATACCTTTGAATCATGAAATATGAAAACCAATTGGTCAATTTGATGTAAACACTGCATAATATTTAGTTACACTAATACATTTCCTTACATAGCTCTAAACTTAAATACATGCCAACACACCAGACTTCAGAGGACAAGAAACAGCAAATTCTACTGTACTTTTTCCTACAAATCTTTCAACTTTAATCTGCTTTCACAAATCTTGAAAACAAGAGGCTTAGTGGGGACATTTCACACACCATCTTGTCATCATTTACGGGGACCAGTTGTCTCCAAGTTATCAGATACAGTTACACAGTTATATTCATACAAAGTTTGTACTCATACACCAAAGTAATTCATCCTGGTGCCGACAACTTTGATAACTGTTTTAATTACCTGACTTATAACTTTGGCACATACTAATTAATTCTACAACTGTGTTTGGCTAGCATAGACAAGAAAGCCAGCAGTTTGAGTAAATAAATAAATTGGTACATAACGCATTAAACTGTCATGGCATTATGCTATATTTATAAGAAATGAATCAAGACTTTGAGGATCATGACCATGGCATGGATCGTGACTGTGGCATGGAGCTGTTACGCTGGCTGAGGCTGAATGATCTTCATTCAGCCTCAGAATGAACAATGAACTTCCTGTTTGATTTCACATTAAAAGCATACTGGCGGAAGTCACAGTATCAGGGCAATGAAGGGAAGGTGATATAAAAACAAACAAAATACAAATTAAGACATATTTTCTCAGACATTCTCTCAAAGAGTAATCAATAACAATTATGTTTAAGGAGCTACAGTCTTCATAATATTCCCTTTGTATATTTTTGTAGTTAGAATAAATCTCTTCACATGCATAGTGATCCATAACAATGGCTTAACACAGCTTTCTGGAGACATATAGATAGATATAGATTATCACCTTAACACTTAAAATGTTCTTCTTACTGATAACCTTCTTAATGGGGACCAGGAAGAGGTGGTACTAACCAAATATGGAGGATGTGTGTGAGAGGACAACTGAGTGCAATAGCAGCTGGAAACCTTTAGGGGGCGATACTGAGTAATCAGTGTGAGTGTGTCATGACGAAAAAGCATGAATTATGGGTCAAACCTAAAAAATGACAGGCACCTTTAGAATGACTCCTGCATTCATTTAAAAGGCTTTCCCTCATGGGGACTTTAAGTTTGTTCCCCATGATGTCAGAGGTCCCCATGGTGTGACTGTGTAAACAGATGATGTCCCCATAAATATGGCAATACAAGCGCGCACACACAAAAAGACGTTTATGGGTTGAGATGAAATATTTTATTTAGTGTTTAGTGTTTTGTAATTATGGTAACTTTCTCTAATAAAGTTATGTATCAACAAAGAGTACATTTTCTATTTTGTAAAATCTCCTCTGATGTAATGTCAAACAGAAGCATTGTCATTTTCTACTTTTACAAATGCAATCCCTCACACCATTTAGATCATTACATGAGTGTAAAGATTTCTCATGCTTTAGCTTGTTTTTAAGCTCTGTAGACCACAGTCAGCACATCATTTTCATTAATGAACTTCAAAATGTGATTTCCCAGATTTTAATCTAGAAATCGGGACATTTCTGGACAACAACAACAAGCTGTAGGCTACTAACTCACACCAGTCTGAATGTCAGCAGCTGTGTTGAAAGGTCCATCTCACCTTTCCGCTGCTCCTGTAAGGTGTCTTCACACCTCACAGATTCTCATAGGGTAAAAAGCATTGATTTATGAACATTTTTAAACATCTACAAAGCTCAGTTCAGAACCAAGTACACTTCATTTCATATACCTCCCTGTTCTAGCATCACGTTACTGCTTTTGGACTTCATTATTTGTATTTGTGATGTAATTGTGATGTTTTAGCATGTATTCATTTCCTGGTTTTTGAAGCTGCTATGGGAAAGGGGAAGTTTCCATTTGTAAATTCTATTCTGAGTGGAGATTAAAGCTGGCCCACAAATTGAAAACCAATGTAGTAATTTAGTCAATTTTTACTACAAGGTTCTGTTGAAATAAATTGATTAACTTGCATAATTTTCATCTTATTTCTCAAGAAAAAAGAATGCCAAAGCAGACAGACATTACAAAGCTCGTGATTAATTGGGTTTGTAGCTGCAAATTGGCCAAAAACATCATTAGAATTGTGCAACAGCCCCCATTCAAATCTTCCCTTCTACTTGTCCTGTCTGACCTTACACAGCCAGAGAGCTGAGAGATCATCCTCCTCATCAGATGAAACTCACTCACAAAACAACTGATCAGCATCTGAATAATTCATCCTCATCAAACCTATTCTTCATATTCTAATGTTGTGGGAGAGAAGTGGTGGAGGGCAGACTGAGTGTGTTGTTAAAACCTGAAAGGAGCCACTGAATCTTTCATGATCGTTTGATGTGTTTATGCTGTGTCTTTATGTCACTAAGAACAAGCAAGTGGCTCATCAATGACTGTGTTTCGGGTTGGGAAGAGAACATGTTTACCGGACTTACCTGGTTCTGTTG
The DNA here is from genome assembly GCF_965226575.1 of Pagrus pagrus. NCBI lineage: Eukaryota > Metazoa > Chordata > Actinopteri > Spariformes > Sparidae > Pagrus > Pagrus pagrus. Next base: position 29,682,024 of record NC_140192.1, read on the forward strand.
CCACAAACAGTGCTAGACATTGTCCTGATACTTGTTAAAAATAGCCGTATTTCAGTTGTAATTCATCCTGACATCTTATCTGAAATATCTAGTTTTGTTGCCACTAATGCAGCTGGAAAATGTCCCAACATCTTGTTTGAAGAAATTTTGAAACACTGCTTGGAGCAGGGGTCCCTCACTTGGTAGCCGTCTCGCCTCGCTTCAGAGATGCAAGTCAGCTAATTTCCATGTAATCTGAACATGAAATGACACATAATAAACAGAAATGTTGATATGATAACGTTTGACACTTACAAAATCCACGAAACTCTGGTTTGCAAAAGCATACAATGTCAACATTGTGGTGCTTGGGCTGCTGAAAGAGCATGCTGATGGCTCTGATGGACCGACCCACAGATATGTCAGTGTCAATGAATCTCTTAGTGCCTATAATATTTTTTTGCTAACAAGAATACAACAGTAAACTTTATAATAACCATAGCATTTCTCTAACTTCTGTTGTTTTTGTGTATGTTTCCCACAAGCTGCCAAGCTGTGTGCGTCTGTCTATTTCTCTCTAGTCTCTCACCTCTAATCCTTTCCTTTCACAGTGCCGTCTGGGAGCCTCTCTGTCTCCTGGCTGCCAGTGCTCATCCAGACATTTGGATCTCGATCATCTTCCTACAGGAGATTCAGCCTCTCCCCTTCTTTCCTCTCTTTCTAGATTCGCTTGTTATCACGCCGTGTCTGATGACACCCAAAGCTGTCCAACAGGATCCCTTTTTTGGTTGGGTATAGACTGCGACAATTCCTGAGGCAAATTTTATGTTTTGTGATTTTTGGCTATATAAATGCAATTTGATTTCACTCGACTCTGTCAAGGATGAGACACATTTCTGCAGGGAAAAAGTTCTATTGTTGATCTTCGAGGTGCAGTTCCTGGAACTCCTGAGTCAGATTGGTTGTAGTATCTTGAGGTGCACAGGGGCCATAGAGGGACCAATGGGAGCCCCTGGGTTTCTACCTACAGGGTGTTGTCCTTATCCTATTGATGTGTGGGCTGCTCAGAATATACAAATAAAAAGGCAGTACATAAATTGTTTGACAAATCTAATCCTATAAAGACTGAATGCTAACATGGATTAACCACAGTAATTAACACTTTTAATGAGGAATTAATAAACAGTTTTATCTTCACATGAATGAGGAACGTTTCACAATAAAGTACACACAGGTTTATATGAAATGGGATTGAAAATTTATTTTTAAAGTTCTATTGAAGGAGATTGAAGGAAAATGGTTCCATTAGTTTTTCATGATGGAATGTGAAAACTGAAACAATAAAGCACTCTGAATGCAGATTCATATTTATACAGTCACTGTGAGCAGATGATCTACCCTGAATCGAGAAACTGCCAGCCTGAATAGGAAATTCAGTTCAGAAAGTCTTCTACTTGAGCCTTTTACCCCATTAAGTTTTATTTCTGTTTGTAAAAGCATGCCAGGGTTTGTTGATTTGTATGTGCAAGAAAAAAACTAAACCTATAAGTGGTTTGGATCCAATTTGCAAAATCACATATCATGTGGTTTTTCGTTGTCCAGACCTATATGAGCATAGCCTTACTTGTTTTCATCAGAAAATAATATCATTATCTATCCATTCTTTAGCTACACCTACTAATCTTTAAGAGGGTTGGAGAAGGCTGGAGCTGATCCCAGCTGATGTTGGAACTGAAATTTAACAGGACAGAAACCAAATGTGGTCATCGAGAGTTCATTTTATAATGGTACTGCCTACAAGTCAATGAGATGACACACAAACCCAAAAGTAGTAAATAAAGGCAAACTAAAAGGAATGTGGACCCTTTCAATCCCAAAAAAGGTAGCAGAGCTTTTTTTAAGTTGTCAACAAAAGATAGAAGCTTGAATATTTACATGCACATGTACGGTTCAAAGTAACTTAATAAACTCTCAAATAACATAATACGACAAAGCAAAAAGAGATGAGGACTGTCGCTGGTTTGCTTCACAGGACCATCTGAAAAGGCTTCATTAGAAACAAGCAGGCACTTTCAAAAAACACTTGGCAGGTGATTGGATGGACCATCTGTCTACCACTTTCTATCAAGGGCTAAGTTCGACGAATCAGATGAACAGCAGGAGAGCACCATCATCAGCAGAGCCCATTACCCATTGGTTGATCAAACTTTTCCTGAAGTCAGCCAACAGACAAGTGAAAACATCTTTTCCATAAGAAAAGCCTTCATGCAATATACGCTCCAGTTCAGATATAACTATAGCAGCAACTGCCATTGTTGTTTCCAAACAAACAGTTGCTTCTCTCACAGGTTGTCACACCTGAACCACGCCTGCAGCTACCAGTAGTTCCTTAATGGATTTTGATTGGTTAAACCACTCTGGGTCAGCCACAAGCACACAGCTTGAAGCCTGGCAAGATGGATTTGCAAGATCACCTAGTCACGTGATATTGCATCACTAGCTGCCTCACAAAGTAATAAGTCGTGCATATCGCCTCTGAAAACAATCATTTTCTTTTGGGTAAAATCTGCCGGACATCTCCAAGGTCAAAGTCATTCCACTGAATAACGGCAAAAGGCCTAGAATATGTCTGTTCCTAAAATGCTGATATATTTGAGGTTTTTCAGTCAGTGCTATTTAAAGACAATATGTAGGAGATAATATATTGTTTAAATCAGATCAATATTAAATGTAATCATGAGTAGGAATTGTGAATCCAAACAGAGCAACTTTCTGTCAACTTCTGTTTCTCTTCAGCTCTTCATAGTCTACAAGACAACTTTAAATCTCTTGAGCTCCTTATTTATTATTGGTCATATGTATTCAAAGCCGCTCTGCTTTTTGAACAGTCTTATCTTCCATTGTATTTAAGGTGATGCCCAATGATCAGGCTATTAAACTCCCAGTACAGAGCTATTCTCTTCTAGGACCATTCTCTCTCAGTCAATAAATCCAGGCCTCCAGAATCAAAAGGATGGGGTGAGCAGATAGACGAGGCAGAAAATAAATCATCTGTGTTGTTGGTTACAAACAAACCACTCACAAAGAACAGAAGGAAGAGAGGAAGGAAGAGAGGAAAAGACCTTCTAGTCACTTAAGACGTGCGGCAAAAACACAGACCTCACTGTAAATTCAAACTACTATTCATCTGTACACATATGTGTGAAAGCATAGGCAAGTTTCCACTGCCCTCCTAAAAGATATCTAGTATATCTGCACCACGTTAAGACAAGTTCAGCCATTGTGATGTGACGTGCAGTGGTGGAGAGTGATACCACAGAGCGCTGAAATATATGCAGGTTTTTTTTTTTTTGCTCAGGTATGTCCAGCTCCCTGTCAAGACTGTGACGAATAATCCCAGACACTCCGAACCATTTGCTCGATGCATGCTGTTTTCAGACTGATGACTCAACTCATGGTCGCATCAGATTTTGCTGGCGGTTCCAGATTCTCAGCCACTTCTCCCAACTCATCCAGCAACTCTGTGAACGCTGGCCGTCTGAAGGACTCCACCTTGGATCGAAAGAGAGGAGAGTTAGGCTGGAAATATACAGGCTTTTAATCACGCGTCCACGTAGACAACAGAGTTGTTCACATACTTTCCTATAAACTAGGCGTGGAGGATAACACTACATGGCACACTTTAGCTTGTTGACTCATTGTTGTCAATGTTGCACCCGACGTGGGTCCTGACCCTGTCCCATCCCAATACAGGCCCTACACTGCCCCTACTGTTCATGTGTGTATTGCATCTGAGGACATGCACGGCTGATGCTCTAAACCGACACAGGATATGCAAGGCAGCCATCATGTGTACGTGAATGCTTTGTTAAAAGCAAGTATGTCTTGGCCCTTAAGGCTATGTTCACTTCTGGGAGTTTAACTTAGTGATCAGTATTTAATAGGTTATCACTATGTAGCAGTCCCATTATCTGGTATTGGTTGGAGTAGTTTCAGATCACTTGCTGTGCAGGTGTGGAGACTAACAAGGCTAATAATTAATGATTGAGAACAGCTTGGGCCATTCCCCTCATGGCCAATCAGGGCAGGATTTCACACATTAAATGTAACGGTCTTAGGTTTCACAAAAGCAAAATTAACATTAGCATCCCATTATATGCGTGCCAAGGGGCAAAAAAAAACCATAAGCATCTGGTGGTGAAGCAAATCCACATCTCGACTTTGTGTGGAGTTCAGCTTTGGTGAACTTTGACCAGTGGAGTCACAGCAATAACCAATAACGAAGATGTGTGTGTGCTTGACCCCACAAATGGACTACAAACCCAGCACACCAAGTTCCATGTTCCTCACATCTGCACTGTCCACATTCAGCACCGACAGGCCATTTTAATTGGCCTGCATTTCACATATGTGTGACTGCGACCTTATACCTTTTGATCAGTAGTGTATTTTTTGTTCAGAATATCGTTCTGCAAAGCAAGAGTGATGCTGTAACCTTGTTTTTGTACTCCTACTGTATTTCTTATATATGTGAGCTCCTGTGTTTACCTACCATACAGCAGCTGGCTGATAACTCCAGGAGACGCTGAGGACAGTCAGTCACCAGCTCTCTGAACGCCTTCACATCCAGCCCATAGTTCTGAAATAGATTAACATCAACAGTCACTACTGTACACATTTCACTTAGACTTACCAAATATGTTTCAAGTTCAACACATCTGTTTGCTGTAACTGGGACTATGAACATTTGTGTCTTTTTCACAGATTTGGATACTAACATAACTTGCTGCAATTCACAAGCATTGGAAGAGGAACACAATTTGTATTGGCAAATACAAGTTCAATAATAATTAATTAATTAGAAACGGATAATGGTTATTTAATGCAAAAATTGAATATAAAAATGTTTTGAGAAACACTGATGAGATGAAGATCAGTACACACTCTGTGTTAAGTATTGTGTGGAGCTGAAAGGAAGCCGTTAGCCTAGCATAACATAAAGACTGGAAACAGCTAGCCTGGCCTTCTCAAGTTCAACAATACATCTACTAACATCTCTAAAGCTAATGTTGGCTTTTGTTTATTTAAGCTGCACACAAACAAATGTAAAAATGATGGTTTGTATTTATGTGGTAAAGTTGTGTGCTGTAGGCCGAGTTATTTTTTTAGGTGAACTAAAAAAGTAAACTCCCCATAAACTCCAAACTATCCTGAAATATGCATCAGCACACTGAGCTCACAGTTAGCAGTGCGTTTTGGTGTGCGTATGTGGTCTACTGGGAGCAGTGCTGGTTGTAACAGCAGCATGAAGAACCTGCGATATTGCTCCTTCACACTGTCAGGGTGTAGCAGTCTGTTGTTGAAGGAGCTCTCCAGTGCTCTCAGAGTGTCCTGCATAGGGTGGGAGGGGCAGGTGAATGATAAGTTCAGGACATTCACCCACTTCTGGTCCCCCGCAGCCTGGGAGTCAAGTTACTTGTGGCCAGAGATGGTTTTAAGACCTCTCCAGACTCCCCGGACGTTCTGCTGCAGTTGTTCCTCCACCTTTCTCCTGTAGTCATCTTCAGCTCCGTCTACACAGCCCTCAGTTCCTCCTTATTTCCTGATTTAAAGGCCCCTTTTTCTCCTTGAGGAGAGCCTTTATATCAGGGTTTATCCAGGGTTTGTTGTTGGTAAAACACCGTACAGTCCTGGTGGGTACAGTGTTCTCCACACAGAAGCTGATTAGTAGTCTGTTATACAGTGTGTAAGACTGTCAATGTCCTCCCCATAAGGATCACAAAGTTCATCCCACATTGTTGAGTTGAAACTTTCTTGGAGAACCTCTTCAGTCTCATCAGACCATCTTTTCACTGTGTGGGTGACGGCTAGTTGTCTGTGTATGAGGGGTTTGTACACAGGCAGGAGATGATCCAGGTTTGGATCAGATCTACCCAGGGGAGGGAGTGGTGATGAGTTATATGCCTCCTTGGTGTTGGCATAGAACAAATCCATTATTTTATTGTCTCTGTTGTGGCAAGTGACATATTGGGTGAATGTGGGCAGGGTGGAGGATGGAGAGGCGTGATTAAAATTCCCAGAAATGAGAAGGAGGGCATGTGGGTGCTGTGTCTGCAGCCTGTTTATGGCTGAGTATAGGACGTCACAGGCCGCTTCGCCGTTAGCTGAGGGGGAAATATACGCCTCTATCATGATAACATGCAAGAACTCCCTTGGTAGATAGTAAAGCCTTTACCAATTATTTACCATTTACCAATACCACTTGAAAACATTTATATACAATAAATCAATTACATACAGCCAGCCGTATATAATTAATTGATTAATTAACTAATATCAGGTCAGACCTGCTGTGACAGTGATAAGGTTTTTTATTAAGCTCTACCTGTGTTCTGGGTAGTATCTCAGGGTCAGCAGGTATCCTGGCAAGGATTTCACAGAGCACAATGCCAAAAGAGAAAACATCCACCTGGAACGAGTTAGACACGACGCAACAATTCAGGTTAATACCAAACAAATCCCGAACAGAATATACAAACATATACGGAGAACAAGAAAAAGATACCTGAGACGCACACACACTGTTTTTACTTTTAAACAAGTGGTACCTGCTTACATGGCTATTAAGAGTTATTAATAGAGTGACTATCAAGAGCAATGTTATAAATTCATGGTGAAGTACATTTAACTAACTTTCCATCCATTACTTGTTGGACATATAAAAAAACATTACAGCAACCATGTAATGTTGCAACAAATTTTGTGGATAGTATACTAGGAACAGGAGTGTATGTACTACAAACAGGACTCTGTCTGTCACCTTGCGGTCATAAGGTTCTCCTCGGAGCATCTCAGGGGCCATCCAAAATGCTGAGCCCACCAGTGAGAGCTTCCTGCCAGGGTCTTTTACCGGCGGCTCCACCACTTCCCTGGCCAGGCCAAAGTCAGTAACCAGGGCCTCACGACCACGAGACGTCAACCGGATCAGACAGTTCTGGGAAAAACAAACAAGGATACAAAGAAAGACTAGTAAGGACATGTTGTCTGGAAATAAATTAATGAAACTGCTTCTATTGGGGAGTGTCATGAGATGAACTTTGTGAATTGGCAATATACAAATAAAAATTGATTCATTGATTCATTGATTGCACCACAGGTCAATACAACTGCAGTGAAATATTTTGCCAGCAGAGGGCAGTGTAATGATGCCATCTGAAGATGCAGGCAGCATCATCACTTCATTAAAAAGTCTTGCTCTTTGAATGTGGCTCCATTGAGTAAACGTGTTCCATGGAAACTGAACATCCAGCTGCCAGACCAACAGTCTCTCTGTACTTTCTCCACTTATCAGTACATTCAATAGGATCTGTTGTCAGCACCTTTCCAGTACACTAAATAATTCACCCGGACCCCATGTGAAGAGGCTCAGTACACAACAGAGACTCAGTGAGGCTGCCTGTGTGGTACTGTACAGGATAGCCTCCTTCACACTAACTGGCTGGCTGTTACATGATTTTTAATAAAATCTGTCCAAAAAGAGAAATCATGGTTCATTGATGTTAGAGAGCTGGAGTCTTATAGAGAGTATTATAACAACAGTGGGTGGCCTGAAGTGTGTGTACAAAGTACATATGCATTTTGTTTGTGTCTGTATGTATAGATTTTATGTATAGAAAGAGGTGTGTTGATAACTGCACAACATTAATGTCTGAAAGACAATGTAAACATAAAAAGGAAATTTGTGTTTGCATGCACATAAATCCCCTTTCTCTCTCTCTGTGTGTGTGTGTGTGTGTGTGTGTGTGTGTGTGTGTGTGTGTGTGTGTGTGTGTGTGTGTGTGTGTGTGTGTTGAAATGACATCTCAGCATCTGGCTCCCATTGCACCAGAAGCCTTTTCAATCCAGTAGCCTGTCATTGCGAGGCTTTCCTAAGAAAAAGTAGTGTCCCAGGCTTCAACTCTAAATTTAGCACCGGCCTCTCTGCCAAGGAAAGCAACAGTCTTTGAGGAACAAAAATGGAACTTGTTCGTCGATGCAGAGAGGAAAAAAGGAGCTTGTAAGCATTAATTAAAAAGGGGCCTGAACTTTTCGGAGAGCTTGAACTCTGAGGAACTCAGAATGTTACTAAGGCACATTCACAATGACTGCATTTGTTCAGGGGGCTTTGGAATGTAATTTGCTGTTTGGATGTTTTAAAACGTTGGCGTCAGAAGCTTCACAAGTCAAGCAAACTGGATTTGTAGTGAATGAGTTAATGCCACTTAAACTCACACGGTCTTTGAAAGAAACAATTCACAATATTCTAATCATCATCATTCAGGTGGGCATTTGCCCACTTTTTGAATGGTAACTTTGTGTTAGGGTGCCATGTGCCAAGGGGATGGATTCATGCATTCCCTGTATCTGACCGGTAAGTGAGGAATTTATAAGAGCTAAAACAATGTGCTTTAGTCATTTATTCGTTTTCACAATTGAAAAATAAACTTATATTAAACTATATTTGCAAAAGTACAGGAGAAACACAATGCACCTCTTTGATCTTAGAAGTAGGTTGTCGGTTTTGATTCTCATAAATTACTTCTGATTTAACAGCCTTTAAAACGTTTTAATGAGATACGAGTATTTTTGTCATAGCAACAGACACAACTAATGAATGGGCTAAATAGCCTACAAAAAAAGGATGAAAGGGCAAGAATGAGGTTGTTTCTTTGGATGAGCAAATTATCACATTCTGTTTATTTATGTTCCACATATATTATGTATAGTATATTTATATTTAAATAGAAATATATGCATGTGAAAGTGAATGTATATGAATGTTTGTGAGAGAGCCAGAATTAATTATGGCTTGTACGGCCCCTCATAGTGCATTCGAGGCTGCCATTCCCACACAATCCAGTGTGCACGTCAGTGTCAACAAGTTATGTGCGTAGCAACAACAGTTAGCAGCAATCTGTTAACATGACAATAGAGCAACTGTCATGGTGCCTCGCCCCTTTGCATTACTGACTGTTTCTTCTGGGAAGCATGGCAACCAGACAGAACCTACACACACACACACACGCACACACACACAAGCACACACACACACACGCACACACACGGTATGTTGATGAAGATCTGCAATGGCTCATACTGCCTGAACATTACAGTTCATAAAGAAGAAAATAGAGAGGTTTTAGTTAAAATATTTTTTAACTGCAATGTGTGATGAGCCGCAGTCACAAACAAGATGGAGATTAGTTGAGCCACTATACATAGAAAAACAAAAACAAAAATATTGGGAGCAAAAGCAGATCACAAAGTCACATTTAAAAAAACTGAATATAGATAAAGAGTAAGTCATTCTAAGATTTGAATCCAAATCAACAAAAAATTGTCTCAAAAAGTTTACTATATTATACCAAATCGTTTATATATAAAGATTTTTGACCGTTTCACACGCCTCTGAATTTCCATGTGTTTTGGACACTGCGCTATGGGGTCAATGTAACTTCCTGTGCCCACTGTCCGGCACTGGAGAAAACTGAGTACAGGCTGCACAATGAAAATTTCATGTAAATTAAATAATGATTATCAGACAAGACTTACATCCTGTTGCCATTTGGCGGTGTAATGAGTATACCTCCTAATTGGCGTATTTGTAGAAGTGTTTTGTGCAGAACTCTGATCAAACGTGAAATTGTGGAAAGATTGGACCATTTACACAGAAGTTCTAACGACGAAGAGTACAAGGAATTAAGATAACATGTTTTTTCCTGTTGCCACTAGGTGGCGCTACGACTGTAAGCTAAATTTGGCACATTAATGTGTTCAGGCTGAGACTCTCACGGATACAGAAAGACGTCTTTATGTGGGGAGTTTGTCAAACCCCAAACACAGGGGTTTTGTCCATGGTGTGAAGAAAAGTCATTGATCAAATCATCAAAAGTCCAACTCCCGGACAAGTTTTGATTCAATGGCAACGAATGGACATTTGGAAAAGGACCGTTCTCCCTCACAGCTGCTGACAGGAAGCATCAGCATTCCACCTTTTTCCTCCACAGGCGATGTGAAAGCCTGCAGCCAACTTCCCTCAATGCCTGAGCTGGAAGTGCCAGCATCAACTGTGTCGTCAGTGGGAGTGCAGTCCTTCTGTTAACTTGGGCTAACGTTAGCAGTGCAGCAATTAGCATCTTGGTCATTCCCAGGCGGCAGCGCTATAGCACAAGCACCGCTGCTAACTGTGACACCATCACCCTGCACCTGGTCTCTTTACCTTCTTTTTCTGTTTTCAGTTTACACTTTGTGCTCGATTTTCCATGTTGACTGCACAACTGACATTTGACCTTTGGCCACCATCATTACGACATTATGTGATTTAATCATAATCACGATCATGCATTTAAAAAAATCACATTTACTCCAGAAAACAACAAAAATACTGCCTACTTTGCCCATGCGGTAATCCATCTATGCCTCATGTTGCTGATGAATTTTTAAATATGAATGTCTCTCTGCCTTTACTTCTATCATGCTTCTGTTTTGTGTGCCCTCTCCACCTCCCATCACCACCCCGGCTTCATAGAGACCTGCTACACCAGCTTCATCTCATTAGCCTATCTAAGCCCTGTGTAATATCTGTGTAATAAACATTACCTTTACTGCATCACTCATCTCCTCTGACTGATATACACATCGACCTTCCTCTGAGTAGCCTCAAGACAATTAACAAGAAAAGGGTTAGGGGTTAGGGTTGGATGTATAAACAACTCTGTGGTGGTCGTTGTGATAGCAGCTGATGAGAGATGAGATGAAACTTGAGTGATCCCTGTGGGGACACTGGACTGTTGCAGGAACTAAATAACAGGACAGAGCCAAGGATCTAACCTTGGAGTTGAGGTCTCTGTGGTAAATGTTCTTGTAGTGCAGGTAGATCATTCCTCTGGTAATGTCACAGGCCAGGTCCACCTTCTCTCTCCAGCACAGGGGAATGTCTTTCCTGGCCAGAAGCTCCTCTAGACAGCCACCATTCACATACTGAAACATCCAACAAATACTAGCATATACACAGTTTCAAAATAAAGGACTCAGAGAAATAAGCAGAAATTCATTCATTCAAATTCAGCATTGAAATAGTACTAATGCATTTGCTTTACGATACTGATGTGAAATTGATACAGGTGGATAATATCTGATTATGTAAAAACATATCGTCTCTTATACAGTCTGACATTACGCTGAAACAACCCAGGCCTGGTTACACAATAAGTGCCTGACTCACCCTGCTCACCATTTCATTATCACTATCAGGTCATATCAGTGTAATCTGCTGTTTTCCACACTCAGAACAAAGCCAGCCTGTGAACATACTCACCTCTAAGATTGGATAGAGTTTGTCTTCCTTAACACAGATTCCTAGGTATCTAGAAAGAGAGGAAATATGTTTATTACTTCTTCATCTCCCTTGTGTGTTATTTTTTATGATTTCAGATTTTTATTTTCACCTTGGTTCCGCGGGTCTGTCTATATTTGTACACAAAATCATGTTAAACAGGGATCCCAGACCATTTAATTAGCCAAAGAAGCTACAGCTGATAGCAGTACTGGACTGGTCATCTGGCATACTGGGTGGACTGACACACCTGGGGCCTGATATAAACTTAAAAATATATTTCTTATGACCAGCCCATAGAGCAGGGGCAGTGGCCAATTGGGTCAGTTTCTATAAAGACAATAGGGTGGATCAATCATGTTTCTAATCACGCAGCAACATCTGTGTGGACCAGACTGCCTCAGGGAATATCTTTTAATTTCTCACAGTGGTCCTTAAGGTTGAACTGATAAGATGCGCTCACAAAAATCTGCCACAGACAAGCAGACAGACAATTAAACACCTGGCAAGGTACTCAAAATCGCTTCGGTGTTAGTTCCCACTTCACAAGGTGTCTCCAGAACAACATTTTGCCATGATGACGCACACAGACACAGACTCAGAGGGAACTCATTAGCAGCTGACGCAGTTGCAGCTGGTACTGAACTACATACTAAGAAGAACTGCTACGAGTCTACAGTTTATCTGGATAAAGAGCTTTTAGTCATCTCTCAGGCTTTTTCCAATTAGGTAGCTAACCTAAATGTAATCAATCAATCAATCTCTGGGCTCCATCCAAAAACAATATTTGCTTTTATATTACTAAACTAAGTATTGAGCAACATTACTGCAGTGGTTCCTGGGAACAATGGCTTCAACAAACAATATACACACACACTGTTTCAGCCTACACAGTGTGAGGAGGTTTGTGTGTATGTGGCAGTAACAGTATGGGCACTGCTTTCATCACAGCCTGCTGTACTGTAAGAAGTGACCTGGGCAGATAAGCTGCGCCCTGATAACCTTACCACTGTGACCTTGCTAAATGGCTAAAATAAGATTGCTTAGGCAAACATTATGCCTGCCTGGCCTCGCTCCTTATGTAACAACCGTAGATGACAGGGCCAGTGTTAAATAGCTCAATGTCTCATTTCATTTGCATTGACTGCAGCCCCAGCAAGGCTCTGTGTCGGTCATTAACAAATACCAAACTAAACAGAGTAAGCAAGATCGTATGTTTACATTTTAAAAGATTCTGGTACCACTTTCACTTTCTTATAGTGTCCATTACAGAGATTTATAAATGGCCATGAAGCAGATTGAAGTCTGTTAAACATTTACTCTCATTTAAAATCAATAAGAGGATCGTGTGGATTTGGCCTAAATATTTTCATTGTGTTGTAAAGTCAGCTTTCAGTTTTATTAACTCAGTAGAATGGACCATTGAATACTTTTTAGCATTGTAGTAAGTAAGAATGAAGTATTACGTTTAGAAGGTATTGCTATCACACTGGTCTATAACTACAGGAAGCATAATTACTGCTACCAAACTGGATAAAGGGGACAAAGGAGTGGTGGTGAAATTGTGATGTGAGAGAGGGTGTAGATCCTGTAGAGTCAGTGAAGAGAGACTGAATATGTGAGGGGAACCTCGAGCAGTTTGCTGTAGTAGAATTTAACCCATTGGAGAAACCAAAGGCTTCAGTAAGAAGTGGGACACAGGTGGACTGTTACCTGACAATGTTGGGGTGGGAGAGCTTCTGCAGCAGGCTGATCTCCCTGACTATGCTGTCTTGGTCCACATCGTTTTTGTAGATCTTCACCACCATCACCTTCCGACTGCTGTTGTGAACCACCTGAAGGACAGTGGTGTCTGTTAGTAGCAGTAACAGCAGTGGTGGTTGTAGCAGTAATGATGGGGATGATAGAAGATTCACAGTATGACAGCAGTTTTTAAAGGATTCTGGAGGTGTAGATAGGAAAACAAGACCTGATTTGTGTTTTCTATGTTGATTCAATTTCAACATCAGTCCAAAATTAGAGAGCACAAATGTGCTTTCTAAATCTCACTCAACCTGGACACATCAGAGCTCTGACTTTCACAATCCCCTTAGCCATCCTGTGGCTTCTTTCTGGCTCATTTCATCAGAGACAAAGCCTAAATGTATGAAAATCATCTCTTCGTGCTCCACTCCAGCACTGGTGTCACATTAGGAGTTATGTAAGGTCTCTGCTGGGGATGAGTATTTCATCCCCATCGTCGCCAAAGCTGGTAGGCCAATCAAGGAATGGCAAGAATGTCCCAATTAGTGGCTGAAACAATGCAAGCTTTGATGGCAGCTCACACGTAGGCCGACAACAAGGCAAAGTAGGGGTAGGACAGAGGGAATACCTTATAGACTTTGGAGAAGAAGCCACTCCCAATTAGCTCAGCAGTAAAGTTTTCCCAGAACTCCAGTTTGCGGACGGCGGTGCGGAGCTTCTGCCAGCGGTCCACATGGTAGTATTTGTCTGAAGACTCACCGTACAGGGTGGGACTAGAGGGCTCAGAGGACACGTCAACATCACACATCCTGGAGATTTCCGCTGGGAAAGTAACCACACATGGACACAGGTTAGGCTGAAGCTGCTAAAAGGTTATATTTAGGTTATGTGCTGAACTTATTCATTTAGTCAAAAAAATATACGCTGTGAAAAAATCAGTCTAAAATAGTGAGTTCACACAAGCATCATAACATATTCTTTACAATGAAACATATATCAAATGCACCCCTTTCATAATGGCACTTATGCTGCCTTGTTCCCATGCCTGCTACCATACCTGAGGGCTGAGCTGTCACCTGAGCTAACGCCTTTGCTCACATAGTATTTGATCCACATCCACCCGAGCATTCAGCTGTATGGTCTGAGGTCACATTGGTCTAGCAGGGTAGGCTATTATAGTCACTCCTTTGCAGTGCTGAGTGGAGGTGTTTCATGTAGGGGACCTAGATGTTGATATGACCGTTGTATAATCCATCCCACATAATTTCGCTGACTGAATTATGGATCAGGTTGTGCCCTGCTGTATTTCCATGGGTCCATGTGTCATTGTGTGTAATACCTGAGTGGATCTAAGCAGACTCTGATTATATGGTGACTCACAATAACGAGAGTGGAAGAATGTGTTCTTCAGGCGAGATGGAGAGTGGTGCATATTTCTGCTGGTGGTGTTGTTCTGTGTTTAGGTCTGTTGTAATTGACAGCATTTTGGATCAGGTCTCATTATTTTCCGTTTTATTTAGAATTTTTGGATTGCATCCATCATTACCTCTGAGCCACAGAACAGCCGTGAACAGTTTCGTTGGAAGAAAGTAGCTCTACTAAAACTGTTCATGGCTGCACAGAGGCACTGAAACATTGGCGGTTGCCCGCAGAAGCTAAATCATCATCGGACGATAGCCGTTGGGTTGTAAGATCTGAGATGTGGGCCATAATGTATGGAAGCATTTTGAATTCAACACTATACATGGAAAATCATGAATGCAGGTAAGACTGTTTGATGACTTGAAATGCTAACTTACTGCCTTACTTACACAGTGATAATGTCAGCTTGTCACTCAAATGAGGCAGTGGAAGCACCGCGACAGCTTCAATTCTCCAAAGAGTTTAAAGACCACTTGAGTTTTATTCGTTCGTTTATATCATTTCAAAGTTGTTACAAATGGATTTTTTTTTTAAATGACAGCCCCACAAAGTGGAAAACCACCAGAGGTGAGAAATACTAAATGTTTTTTTTGTCTGTGTGATTTAGTGAACCAACCTTTTAAATTGAGGGGATAATGAGGTGCAACACTGAGTGAAAAATGTTTCAAATTTAACCTGATAAAGGGATAACTGTACCAGAACATATTGTATTAATGAGACTGACTTTTATTCCCACAGAGTTTAAGCTCCTGCAGCTCATAATCCCACTAAAAATGACAGGGATTATCCTTTTGTCAAGATGGAAAAGTCACTGAACAAGCAACAACTTGCAACCCAATTTATATCCTATATCTATAGCTACATTAATATATACAGTATGCTGTAATACATCCACCCAACAATGTCCAAAATAATTGATTTGCACTCTGCTGCAAAACTGATCACACCAAAAAAAAAGACTGTGTGACAACCAAAAGGGTAATTTATGCGTATCACAGTATGAAAGAGACCTTGGATGAAAGAGAGGTTTACAAAAGGTCTAATTTCACTCTCCCACTTCTTAGCTGCGTAGATGAGGTAAAGTGCTTCCACTTTGCAGCGGGAAACAAAGACAGGGAATAATGTGAGGCTTAAAATAGATGCAGGACTGATGGATAACACAGACATGTGCGACTCTCCTGAATGGTCAAGTGAGTGTGTCAAAGTTTCTCCTCATTTAATTTCTGATAAGAGCTGATAAACAGAGTGTATACAGCATGAGAGAGCGAGTATTAAAGTAAATGTGCACTGATGGTGTGGATCTTCAAGGGTGACAAGAGTTGGATTTCATTATCTTCTTTTCCAAATATCGGTACAATCATTATTATCGGTTAGCTTCTTTATTCATTCTTCTTCATATAATCTACAGCACATTACCTCTCGCATTTAAGGGCACTGCATCATAAGGACTGTGCAAAAGCTCAAGGCACTTGTGAAAAAATGCTGTAAAGTAAGAATATTTTCAAAAATAATGCCATGAATATTTTTTAATTTATCAATTAACACTACACAAAGTGTGGTAAAACTCAAATCTAATCAATATCTGGTGTGCCCAACCTTCTATTATTTTCCATGGCATGCGGTGGATAATGGATCGCTTATTACAACTATAAAAGACTTGACACTTGACTTGGACTTGCCAAAAAATGACTAGTGAGCATTTCTGACACGCCAGTCCACTTGGCACACACAAACAGGTCAAACTTGTTCAGAGGCGGACTGAAATGTGGCTGGGTTTAAAAAGTGATGCCAAATGAACTTCACTTCACACAGTGAAGCCGTTTCATCGCACCCCTTTCCTCCCAAAGGGGGTAGTCCTGACCTAATTTCAGCCACGGAGGCTGGGGTGACAACACTGAAGGTCAGGGTTTGTTTTTTCCCACAACAACAGCCTCACTTGCCTTTACGATGACGCCGGTGGAAAGCACATGCTGACACGCTAACACAATTGGCAGGGTTTTGTCAATCAAACCATGGGAATCAGCCCAGCTATTCATGCTGCTTTTGTTCATTTGGCTCCAGACTAAACAATCACTACACTTTCAGCTCCAACACTGTCAGAGAGAAATGCTTACAGTGCAGCCCTTTCATGTAGCTGTCACTCTCCTGCTCTCTACGCTGTCTACTCTCTCAATCCTTCATCTGTCCTTCCTTTTTCCTTCTCAGTAGGCCTATACTCTTATTAAAGCTGTGGTTCCCAAATATGTTTTTGTCACACACCACTTCAGAAGCTGAAAACACGTCCTGCCCACATACTGTACATGAACATTTCCATCAACAGCTAACAATATTGGACAAAACAATAAAAGATGTCTCCCTTTACTGGCAGTTAGCCCAGGTGTAAGACAGGCTTCATCACATTTTGGATTTGGCTGGTGTGTTTGCTCAAAGAATGTCACCTGTTTTTAGTGTCTTTCCTGTCAAAAACCTGTCTGTACTGCGTTGTCTTGTCTGAATAAATCTTGCTAACCTGAATTTTACTTGCCAACATCAGAGGATTCCTGTTTCTTCATCACAGCATTCATGCAACCTTAATCCTTGTCACTGTAGCAACATGAACAATGGATGTATTAAAAAGAACATTTAAGTTGGTTATTACCAACAGACGTTCACACTGAAGTATTATCAAGCTAAACATCTTCTCTGCATCACTATCGATCACATTATGGTCTCCTCCATACGTCCATGTGCCAGTTACTGGTGAATGAACTTTGTTTCTCACAAATATAAATCAACATTTTGTAGTCAGTAATATTTTAAGGAAGAGTAAATAAAAAAGAGAAAGAAAATGTTTTGTGGTCACGTTTGATTTCAAGAAAAAAATATTAAGATCACAGATGGACAGAACAATGTTAGCAGCTACTGTCTGTATATTTTCCCGAGAAGCGGAGCAGGCTGCTGAGCTAAGGCGAGTGAGAGTGAAACGAGCCAGGAGGAGGAGGAGGAGGAGGAGGATTTGTCTTTGGCTCTATGTATAAAAGTTAACTAAAGCAGCGCTTAACTTTAATAATGGAAAATAAACAGAATAAATGTGATACAGTAGACATAAATGTCTGCTGTGTTGGCTGCAGTAGTCTGTGTGACTGTGGTCTGTAAGCCAACCAGCGAAGCAGTTAGCTGGCGGGCAAGCTAGCTACCCCACAGGCACTTGTGGAGCTACTGAACTCTGGAAACCTAATTATAATTCCCAACAAAAGGACTTAATATTTTTTCAGTATTCACTGGTAAAAACTCCAGTGCCCAGTTTAGTGGATGACTTGTGTCTCCTTTCCTGTTCAGTCTCCATTTCTCTATTCCACATTCATTTTCTCACTTTGTCTTTTTTTCCCCCGTCTAGCTCCATCTAACCAGCACGCAGGTCCCATAATGACCATAATCTGTCGGAAAACATATCATCAGTTGCAGTTTGGGCAGACTGCTTGTTGTGATCTTTCACAAGCAAAAAAACTCAAAGACATTATAAAAAGATTTTAAAACAGAATGTACCATCAACAACACTTCATTTGGCTGTTGTGTTCTCAGTTCTGCCTCAGAGATTTTGCATTTGATCCAAGAAATTATTATTTCACAGCTGAAGCTTTTGTGTTTAAGATGGCAAATCATGCAGGAAGCAGAGCATGTCTGCGGTTAAGGGCCATTATCACAACCGGCTGTGAGTTTGACCTGCGTCTGACTACACACCATCAACAGGAATAACTGGGCTGGCCACTGCCACGCTGACGTCCTCCCACCTGATAAGGAATGCCACTTATGAAAGGTTTATAGTAAAAGTCATTTCACACCAAAGCACGATTTTTCCCAGAGCTTCATCTCTCAAAACATGGACTTTTTATGAGGAATGTCCAAAGGATCAGACTTGGATGTGATAGGCGTTAGGTGTTTGCTTAGCCTTCGCAAGCCTACATTACCTACTGCCCCTGGTGTGAGGCTTATTAAGCTGAAACATAGTTTCAAACTGTGGTCACTGGCTTGACAGCCTTCTCTCCTACCTCTAACTGCCCCACCATCCCCTAAACCCAACAACATAAACATTTTGCAGAAAGGCCAAAATGGTACGTAGCCAATGACACATACAAATGTCAATGTACAAAGTGGTTTAGAGAAACATTAACTACCAACATATTGTAAATATTATGTATATACGAGTCTATTCTATTTCTTATCTTTTTATTTTATTATATTGTTTGTTTTATATTCTTATTATTGTCTATTATAATATTCCTGACCGTTGGCTGCTGTAACAAAGAAATTTCCCCATTTACGGGACAAATAATGGAAATCTGATTCTGATTCTGATTCTGATTCTGATTCTCCTGGCGACTGGGCTGAACATCAAGGCGGTCACTCACTGAGTTCACACAGCCAAAAGTCACAAGATGTGAAAAAGATGGCTCTTTTTTTAATTTTATTTTTTACACCAAATAGGCGTCAATGAGGACATACACTGTCTGAGACCCCATAAAATCTGCAAGGATACACGTCACACACACACACACACACACACACATAGATGGGTAATTTCCAGGTGCACTCCATACCAAAATGGAAAATGAATGCCTGGGATTTAGATTCTATTCAGAGTCTGGGTGTGGATAACAGCATCCTCTGACTTCACAGCCCTGGTGACTTCAGACGTAAAGTATGTAGACAGCAAGGGCAACTGCACCACAGCAGAGCATTAATCTGCCTGTAACAGCCCTCTTGCCATAACATCTTTGGCTGCAGCCTCACGTCTTAAACTTGCGTGAGCCAAGCCACAGTGGCTGTTGATTGCTTAATAGATTTTCCAAAGTGCTCATCTCAGAACTACAACGGTCACAGAGCTCCACCTTTTGACTGCAAGATTTTGAAGGCAGAGATGGTAAGCAGACATGGATCAGATGGTGTGACATCAGATCAATAAGCTCTAGCCATGCCACACATACTGTAGCTGTGGCCTCAACCCCACTTGGTGGTGGGCACAGCAGTGAGTTACACTAGTGATGCAGAACATTAACAACATTAACAATGAAAAAGAATACAGTGCTTGTTTTAATACTCATACATTTTATAAGTTATGACACTGGCCTTCTGAAAGCAATTCAACTCACAAATGCACAACGTGCGACTGGATAAAGACCAAGAAAATGTAGGTTAAGCTATTCACACTGGACCACACTGATAGTTCAACAACAGTTTTATTAGGTATGTGAAGCCTGCCACTAT
This sequence comes from Pagrus pagrus, assembly GCF_965226575.1. Taxonomy (NCBI): domain Eukaryota; kingdom Metazoa; phylum Chordata; class Actinopteri; order Spariformes; family Sparidae; genus Pagrus; species Pagrus pagrus. The sequence goes on from NC_140192.1 coordinate 29,701,786, forward strand.
TGCACACAATATAAGCTAGCATACATATTTCACAGCATAAGTTGAAGCTTGCCTTAACTTAGGAAAAGTCTTCTGCACTTATAGATTACATACACACAGCATTACTCACTCAAAATACATCAGCTAGATCCTCCTTAGCTTTTCTTTTCTCCCTGTCTTCTGTCTTCTCACTTTTATCTGTTTACATGTTTATAATTTAGCTTAGCTGGAGCTCGTCTCCTTTCCTGCTGCCCTTTGGTGCTTAGCTCGTCAGGTGTTTGTTTAATTAATTTCTGGCGGAGCACCAGCACAGTGGTAATTAGTTCTGCCTCCCAGACTACTATTATTACATGTAGGAACCAAAAATGCCAGAAAAAACAGCTAAACCTAAACTGACGATGTGAGGCAGTTACACTGCATTTGAATTTGATTGTCAAGCTGAACACTGATATCGATTAATTTTCATTTTTAAAATCAGACTTTTGACCCTCGAAGAATGACAAAGAGTACACTCGAGGCCTTAATGCAGAAACACAGGCATCAACACTTCCTGGGAAAAGTGCTTAGGTAGTGGTACTATAAAAAAAATTAAAAAAATGAAAATCTTGCTTCATAAAGTTTTTCACTCCATTGTTATTTATCTTTATTTATACACACCCATAGGCCCCAAATACACACACATGCACAAACAGGAACTTAAAGATGATTTGATTAGAGAAAATGATTAGATTGGTCAAAGGTGAAGGTCACTGTAAAAAAAAAAAATGCTTTTGGCTGTAAAAATCTCACTAAATACTAAAGTGATGACAAAAGGTCAAAGAACTACATTTCTAATCTAATTTATAGCTTCTTCGTGTTCTTACAGATTCAGCTTTGTTTGTCATGCATGTCAACACATCCAAGGAATTTGAATGTTTTTTGTTTGTCATTATGAACTTACACACTAACAGACCGAATCACAGTTTGTTTACAATAACTCCCTCATAGAAAGCCACTGCACCATGCACAACGCAACGTCTATTTTCATGATGTTATTTCAAAATGTACACATCTTATCTATCTGAAATACATGCCTGATGCTTTCATATGTCATTCATAAAAACACTTTCACTAATGTTAGGTCGGCCGCAGACTAAATAAAAGTGACAGCTTGATCTTACTCAAAACTAGCAGATAGTCCTAGATGGGCTGCTGTGTGGATAACAAAGACACTAGCAAAACCACACAGTACACGAAGTTAACAGCAGAAACGTCAGACAGGTTGGGTGGTTGTGTTTTACTACATGTCTTAAAACTTTACAGTTGCTGGGAAAAATGACATCAGAAATATACAACTTTACTGATTTCCTGTATATCCACAATGCAAATCAACAGTCAGCTTTCTACCTGGAAGTAGCTGCTGTTGTTTGTGCAACGCCACAGTGACTGGGTCTATATCCATACAGCAGCAGTGAAGCACAGGCTCATTGTTTTTGGTGATACTGAGCTTTAGGTGTCAGGTGACGAAGCTGTCTATGAGTCCTCTGTAAAAATGTTCTTTAAATAAAGACATCATGTTTCTCATGGAAATTATTCACTAAAATCATACATAGTCATACATAGTGAAATGGAAGTTCTCACAATATTGACTATGAGCTTCACCTTTTATTAAAATCTTTCAAAGTCTCCAGTACAGATAACGCTCTGAACAGCAACCGATGTAAATTGCAACTTGAAGGTTTGACAGAGGCATACAGCTGTGCTGCAGTAACTCTTCTTTTCTGTGTGTCTGAGTGTGCATGCCTGTGAGTGTGTGTGTGTGTGTGTCTGTGTGTGCGTGCCTGTGAGTGTGTGTGTGTGTGTCTGTGTGTGGCGGGGGATTGCAATACTAAGTTTAACATACCCTAAACTAAGCTGAAGTTTCAGGACAGTGTCATGATATTGACAACAGCAACTCTTTAAATGATGCTCCTACAAACTGACATTTGAAATGTTCCAGTCCAAACTAACGAATAAATCAAGTAACAAAAATAAACAATTCATGGTGGAGCGTGTCCATCAGAGTGTCCTTCTGAAAGGCATTGACACAAGCTTGAAGGTGGTTTCAAAAGGCTACATATCAATGACACACAATGTTATGTAGGTGAAGCCATTTGGTAGGCTAGACCTTCGTGCTGATGTCATCCAAACATCGTATTGCATTACTCGTTGTTGTTAGCACACCACTCAGAACCTCTGATATATATATATAGGTAGAGGAAGAGGACACAGGAGAGGAGGCAGAAGATTTTGTACATTTTTCTCAGCATGGCAGTGGACAGAGCCTGATTAATGATAGGGCGTGCAACATTCTTGATGACATCATTGGACAGAAATTGAAGAGCTGGGCAACATTTTTGATTTACGTTTCGGTGAAAGGTTTCAGTTGTCTCCATGGCAACCGAATGCTATCTTTACCTGACTACCTAATTACATTGCGTGACATAAAATTATGTAAGTAAAGTGTGAAACGACACATTTTCTGTTCAAAATACTACTACAGTATGGCCTGATGTAGACCTGAGACAAGATGAGAAGAATGCTGATGCTGAGTAACCTTCGGATCAGCTGCATTTTGAAATAAAGCTTCTGGAAATTGGGTATTCTATTGTGCATGAACTGTTGTGTCAGTGTAATATTGCAAAGATTTTTGACCTAAACAGCATATAAACAAATCCGGCGACCAATTTTTATGTTCCGCCATCTAGTGTTCCCCCATTACTGCGATGGCAACTCAGTGTCTGCTGCTGGCTGACAGCTGCATGGGTTTTTGGAGTCAATTTGTAAGACATTGGCCCCCAGTTACTGACAAAGTTATTTTCTATGGACGGCCATCCTATCATTAATTGGATTTAACATCAAAGACATTGGTTATGACAGTAGCCTGAACAGATGAAAATTAAATAAAAAGGTTAACAACTGACACATCCCTGTGTAATCATAGTGAATGTCACCCAAATTCACATTTTTGTTATCCTTTTTTTGCCAACTCACAGCATCACACTAATCAGACTGAACTTAAAGTAATGTTTAAGACAAAAAATGAAGAGAATTTGAGTCTTGCCATATTAGCAAACAAACAAACTGTGCAGATTTTATCCCACAACAGAGTGACACCCTGATTACTTGTGGAAATGTGGGCAGAAAAAGATTCTTCCTTCCAAGTCCCATTTGAGAACAACATTTCACTTGTTAAGATGGATGAGAGGGCTGGAAACTGTTGGAGGTAATTAAAATGTGGAAACAGCTCATCTCTGTTCCTTTCCGCTGTCTCCCACCACTGCCACAACACTAAACTCATTGTTAGTCGTGTCATGCTACTGTTTGTGGGGAAAATATGAACATGCATCCAGAGAGAACCAACATTAATGCAGCATTTTTGGCAAAGTCAACATCTAGTGACATGTAGTACAGTTGATGTAGTGGTGGTAGTAGCTGAAGCCACATGTCTTCATCGTGGGCTCCACTGTAGTCTCAGTTTCTACAAGGGCCTAAATTATACCCTGACCACATTTAAATGATGGGGAAACATGGGTTTTATGTGTCGATCAGTGTGAGCTATCAGCTACTGGAGGATTTCTCGAAATTACCGAGCAGTTCCACAAGAAATAGATTCAGGCTGCAACCTCTTAAACCACAAATTGATTTAACAATTCTGTTTATTTACGGATTCAACAGATCAGACACCATTGATTAATGTGTTAAGCCAACCAACGCCTGAGCACTTCTGCCTTATGTTTCATTCCTTATCCCAGCCTACCTCTCTGAAACACAACACCCTGATTACATGTTTTCCTGGAGTCATCTTTCCCAAATCTCTACAGTGGTGTGGGGAGAGGACAGTCAGCATGACATGAATGGACATGATTTCCCACCATCTCTGTGCCGAGGGGCCCTTGAAAAAGGCACTGAACCCTAAAACTGCTTCAGGGGCACTGCACTGCAGGCAACCCGCTCAACTCTGACCTCTCTGATGACATGCATACGTGTGAGGTAGGTAAATTTAGACCAGTGGACACATTTCTACTGTCACATTGTATGTACGGTAATATGGCCCGATCCTACTCTCATAGAAAAAAGAACACAGTGCTTAGTGAGACATCACAAAGATGCTAAGATGAAGCTCACAGGGTTCGTCTATACTGTATTTCATGGTGAGATTATTCTTAGCATTTAGCATCTGTGAGGTGAGGGCTTGGGGCTAACAGGACATAATGCTGGTAATGATCAGTGTTATCCCTGGCCAGAGAGAATCAGTCAAATCTGCACATCAGTTAAAAGCAGGAGAAGAAGTTCTTTACGATTCCCTTTCCATCCCTCCCTGCATCTATCGACTGCACATACTGTAATTTAACAACAAGTCTGCCACAGCCTGTGCAGCCTGTGCAAAGATGAACCTCTTGGCCAAATAGCCAAGTGGTTTAATATGATTCTCCATATTAAATGAAAATTGTCAGATGTAGGTATTTGTTTTGACCTGGGATCAGCACAATCTGATACTTGGTGTACTACTGCTATAGTTATATTTATAAATCAAAAAACAAGAGAGAACAGTCCCTGAAGCTCAGGAATATTAGTATATCAGAATAATAGGAACAGAATAGAAATATAGGGGGAAAAAACGAACCATAACCATTTATCAAACAAAATCCAAAGTGTTCCACTGGAAGCAGAAGTTGAGCTTGCTAGCTACAGGGAGGCAGGGTACGTGATGTCAGTGTGGAATAAAAATGTCTATAATGAAATTAAAATGATATTTAACTGAACTTTTTACATGAACATGAATAATGAAATAGCTTTAAGAATAATGAGCTGAATTTTTAATAATAGCTTGTTCATTTATATGAATGTACAGTTTATTCAAATTATTATTCATTTTATATCTTTTTAATTCATTTTATATTAAAGACTTTGGGGTCTCATATTCTTTTTTTACTTGAAAACATTCCTTTACCTGAATGAAGTAAATTTTCTGAACAAGAGGCCATTCGTAAGAGGAAAGAGAGAAAGACAACCTGCAGCCTGTACAGGATGTGTTCAACATGGAGGGCAGGTAACAGGACACTTTACTGACACACCATCTTTGAACATGTTTAAAAAGGCAGGCCGCTGAGCAAAGGTCCTTCTGTTTCAGAACAATGCAGAGCTAAACACAATCACTTTACAGCGGATTCAAGTGCTTAAAACAGTTCATTTGATGCCTGGTGCAAACTAGAGGACTTTCAGATGGTAAACAGGAACTTTGCCTATTTTCAAGCAACATTTGTAAGTGTGAAACCACTGGATAGTTTTGATGAGGGACCACGGCGTTCCAGCATTTGTGAACATGACACCACTGGATATTTTTCAAAAGGAGTCCTCAGGACAATTCCCAGCCATGTTTGTGGCCACTAAAACAGGTAGTTTAAGCTGAAACATGATGTTTTCCAACCCATAACCAAGTGGTGTTTGTGCCTAAACCTAATCAGAGAAAAAGCAAAGCAAGATACAACATATAGAAATGTAAAGTTTTAACTTATCTGTGGTTTGGCAAAAACAACCTTTGCCAACATTTATTCTGGTGACTAGTTTGAACAGCCCAACAACTGGAGGGGTGAATCTGAACCACAACCTCCCCAGTTACCCTCTAGTGAGGCACCAGTATAAGGCACAATAACATACAGGAGACACAGTTTTAACACACACTGTAACTGCTGTAATGGACGCAAGACACTGACATCAAGCAATACAGCACTGCACACACAGATCACAGCTCAGCACAGGTGTGAGTTGTGATTTCTCACTTTAAATGAGTTGTCATAAAAATCACTTCCTCATGTTAAATACACAGCCAATGAAATGTATGCATTTACTGTCAGAAACGTAATGTTAACACTTTGAAGAAGAGTTGAAAGTATTTAAATCTCTAAATACTTACTCCAATGATTTAATAATCTATTCATATGCATCGTGTGGTCGGTGGAACAAACCCTGAGGTCTCTGTGCAGAAGCTGAGGAGGAACCACATACATGCAACAGCAAATGAGCAAAAGCACAGACAACACATATGGACTGTCAAGCAAGCAACACCAAAAACTAACATAAAGACTGACTGGCAGACATGAACTTCAGACATCAGATCATTTTTCTTTCAAGTAACAATTAACTAACCCTGCAGCGACTGCACTTGATTTTGTATCCCTACGGCAGTGGCTCCAAACCTTTGGGTTCAACTCAAGAGTCTTTCCAGGGTTGTTCCAAATACCATGTATAGGACTTTGACGCTTTAGTTAGAATTACCCACGAATGTTCAAAGCTTTGATGGGGTTTGGGGTGTGACCGCAAGTATGAGGAACTTGCAACTCATTATTTATTTGTATACTTTCCTAGTAATATGAGTATAAAGGGGGACGAGGGCAAGAGTGGAGGTCGCAAGGATAGTTTTCTGCTCACAAATAATGTATTGTGCGCTTGTATCACCTGCACGCACCAGTTTTTTATGTGCGCAGGGCAGGGCCATAGTCTTTGCCTCTTTGTCAGTGTAGACGCAACATTTCCTTCCTCTTAAAAAACAAAACAAAAACCAAAGTATTGGAATATTGATTTGGATGTGGACGACCATGGGGCAGTAACAGAAACTTCAAAGCTTCAAATCGTTCGGGTCAGCCTTAAATTCTTCCTTCTCAGTTTGTTTTTCAGAGGATCTTAGAAGATGTAAAGTATCTGCAAGTACCAACAACTAACACAAACCTGGTTATAATGTAATAATTGACTTTTTGAGCCAATTGGGTGCAACACAGCATTGGTATGTTGTCACACTGTTGATGTGGCAAATGTTTCTACTATTTACACATCCAGCAGACACAGTAGCATTATTGTTAATTTGAAGTATGTTAATCAGCTGGTTGCTGACTTTGTCTACGTGATGGTTGATGAATGTCGGGTAGCGTAATGTAGATTTTCAATACTTGTTTTACTGAGAAGAACTGGCTGCTGGAAACCATGTTGATTGCAGCGCTGACAACCAAAATAAAGGAAGACGCTAAAAAGGTCAGTTTCATCTTCTGATAAAGATTTGGTTGAGCACCAAATTACAAAGGAAGGAACCCCCATCCTTCACAACCCTTCATCCTAGTAACTTCACACTTGGCTGGTGTATTGCTAAGGTCCCCAGGAAGTACAGTGTTGAGTGTGAAGTATAGTGGACAATCTATATATTTTTTTTTTTATTCAATTTTACTGCTTTAGGGCAGGAAACTTAGTGACCTGTTGCATGTGTTGTAAATCAAGCTACAATGCTATGATGCTACTCAGCAAATCAAATCTGTGAATTCAGAATTCAAAAACAGGCCCGGCCCAGTCGAGGCAAGCTGCAACTACAAATCCTCACCCACGATCATCTGAAGTGTGGGAGTGTTTTACACAGATACCCAGCAGTCGTGCTCTGTAAGCTCTGTAAATAGATAATGGCTGATCACAGCAACAGCGACTTTTTTGTGAAGTGTTTAATATATTTTCCCTGCCCCACACTGACAGAAAAAAAACATCATCAACATGCACAAACACAAATTTGTGTAATCGTTTAAATAATTTGTCCATTTGTACGTAGAAAGAGAGACAATATTGATTAGTGTTTGTGAAGTTATTTCTCAAAAGTCATATTGCACTGGTAGGAGAAATGACCTCATTTCAACAATTTAATGTTTTGTGCAAAATGTCATAAATATTGAGCTATAAAGACTTCTGCCAACTGCCAACTAGCAGTCTCCAGCACATCGTCATGGAAGGCTTAATGTTTCCTGCTGTAAACTGCATGCCCACGTACTGAAGCTCAGATGTTAGGGTTAGGGTTAGACAAAAAAATGACTCTTTACCTAAAAAAAGAGTGTGGAAATCTTCTGTCTCAAGTTTGCGATTATTTTTTTGGTGTGACCCGGAAGTTGTAAGCAGTAGAAGGTAAGGGTCGGTGCAGCGTTATTATGGAACCCATACGTTCTCACAAACACCCCTCCGGAGCATTCAAGTGTCAGGATTGGCCAGCCTTGGAACACTAGGGTTGGCCGGGGAAGGTCACGCGAGGCAACGCAAGACTTTGAGCACCACGGTTGAGTCTTTCTACACTGTCACTGACGATATAGATTCAGCTGGAGGAGAAAAAATAAGTAAATTAACAATCAATAACTAGGTTTTCATCCAACAACTATTCTCTTCCAGTGCGTTTTCATCTCAGCCTTACAAACATTAATGCATGAATAATTGAAATCTAGTAATATGCATATTTCTGAAATGTGCAATTCTGCATGATAAGTATAGTTTACATATGGTACCTGAAATACATTTTGATGCTCATAATTTTGTACTTTGTAAGAAAAACAAACACATGGAGGACTTTTACTTGCAACACAGTATTTCTACACTACAGTATTGCTACTTTTACTTAAGTACAAGAGCTGAGTACTTCGTCCACCACTAATCATAAATTGGGTAGCATAATTGCTAAAGTACTAGTCTATAGTTTTGTTCTGAATCATGTGAGGCCACGTGGGTGCCTGGCCAATCTGAGCGCTTGAACAGCTGGCCAATCCTAGCGCTTGAATGCTCCAGAGGGGCATGTCTGTGCGAGAACACCTGACACACGACTTACAACAAGCACCAAAGTGTCAGGAGAGGCTGAATGGAGAATCTACATGACGAGGCAAATCGAACAGCTAATAGGAAAAGCAGCGGGGAATGGAAATGCAGGAAATTGCCCTTTTAAATGCCTGATTAAAATCTGTATTCTTAATTCAATTTGTTAATCCAGCTATTTATTTCTCTCTTTTGAACTGAATTTTCAAATAGATTTTTAAATTACATTATTTATTTATGATTTCAATAATGTATATTTAAATGACTTGATTGTTCATGTTGTTTTTGTAAATCCCTTTTTAAATTGAACTATTTATTGATGAATTAACATTTCATTTGTAAATTCTATTTATAATTCCTCTTTTTATTGCCCATTAAAATATCGAATAATGAATTACTTTGTAATTTAGTCTATTTATTAATAGATTCATAAATTAATTTGTATACTAATTTATTGATGCCAAATTGTATCATACAATTAGTTAAATACTTGATTACTATTTCGGTGACACTTGTTGTCCTCCATATCTAACAGCCTATCACTTGGAAGAAATAAACGCGACCACAACCAGGGACCGAGCCGGCTAACTTCTGGTTTAGCGCCCGGCTAACTTGAATGGGGATAAAATAATTTAATTGTGCGGCTATTCTAGACTTTTCCAAATTTTATTGACAGAATGAAACGAGACAGACACAGTGCATCACGTGACGATGTAACAACACGGCTTGGCCACTACAGAAACTGGCTCAAAGGCCTGGCGCTCCTCCTGGGGGCTTGATCCTGATGATGAGGCGAGCCGTCTTCTTTGGAGAGGAAGTTCCGGTCAAGCCAACAGCGTTAAAGTGAAACTCTCGCCAAAATGCAACCTAGGCTTTTTTTGTTAAGGAACGAGCGGAGCAAGCTACTGCTAGCATGAGTTGTTCAAAAACCTTCTTTTTAGTAAACTCTGTGTACACAAACAATGTTCTCAATGCTAGTGTTCATGTGTAGAGACCCAGGTGATACTACGAGCAAAGTTTCATGTTGTGTCGAGTCTTCTTAGTGTTTTAAAAATAGCGATTCTGATGCTACAGTAAAGTTGCCCCTAGCACGCCATTGAAAATGATTTTGACCCAAAAACGAAAATAAGGTAAATCTTAAAAGTGGCTTTTTCGTCGTAATTATGCTTTTACACGAAGGTTTGACTCGGGTACATTCACAAAAAAAGCCTAGGTTGCATTTTGGCGAGAGTTACACTTTAAATGTTCCTCCTCTTCTTCGTTGGTATTACCATAAAATATAAAACCACGCTGCCATCCACTGTATCATAGTATGTAACATCATGCTATTCACTGATGGATGAGCTGTCTTGAGTGAGTGAGAACAGAAGCGCAGCTCCAAAATTAGAAAATCAATAAGTGGCAGCCAATGTAGATATTGTGGTGGACTGCCACAAATAAATCACTGTGTGGGAAACTCTGCATGATCAATATTAGCCTACTTTACTTTATTTTACAGTTGTGCCTAAACATGCAGGACTGTAGTGATCCACATAAACATGTGAGATGTTTGCTGCCCCACCAGAGGAACATGTGATGGTGTTCATTAGTGAAGTCAAACTAACTTCAGGCAGATGTTTACATTATGTAATGTTGCACTTCCTACGCACAATTCTAAAACATGTGAGAGTTGTGAATCTAGTACCAGATAAATATTTGTTGCACAGTTAAATGTTTACATTAATATTTTTTGTCAATAAACTTTTCTAAAGTTGAAATAATAAACATGTGGTTTGTTCAGACTTCAGTCATTACAGTCTGCAGACTGGCAGCATGATCGAGTTATATGTCGTGATAAATATCGATCAATATGAGGGGAAAACATGATTGTAGTTGTTTCCACATGCCCAGCTCTATCTGGGTGTAGTGGTTTCTTCCTGGATTTCCATGGATTTATTTTTGGACCCCTTTCAGGTTCGGAACCACTGCACGGTGTCACGATCACAGTCTTTCTGTGTCGTGTCGACATACATTGAAAAGAAAACGTGCGCTGACTCTAGCAGGCTCATGCTTCTGCTGCCTGCAGCGAGCCTGTAACATGAGCTCGCTTTTACATTGAAAGTTCGAATGTTTTTATTTATCATACAATCATTGTTATGTATAATAGTATCAACACACTTGAGATTGTTCTGTAGACCTACATAAACTCCAACCACTTTAAATAAAGCCGACTCTCTGGTTCTGACATTTTGTGTACATGTTCTGAAACTTTGTACAGACAGAAGACAACACAGCGCAGTACTCACACACACTCGGTCCCGTCGCTGTCGGTCAGAAGGAGCTCAGGTTATATTCTCTCTGAGGTGTTCAACATCTTAGTTCCGTTCTGGTGTTGTTTGTGCAGGAAGTCGCGGTGGTTTGAACACCTCTGCTCTGCTGGTTCCCCTCCTGCAGCTCACTTCACCTCCTGCAGATCACTTCAGTGTGGACGCGCTGCTGAAGCGAGCCTCGCTGGTGTGAACGCGTATTTTACGCGCTGCCTCACCAGCGCGTCGGGAGATGGAACTCCACCCACGAGCAGAGGAGGCCGGAGCGGAGGAGCAGGCAGGTGGGTGGTGTGAGTGTTCAACTCGTGTAGATTTTCACATAGTGATGTTTGGATTTTACTTGATAGCAGATGTTTTATGTATTCATCAATTCCTCTCTATAAATATCTATTATTGAACCTTTTGAACCCAGGACCCCTTCAGGACCCCTTCAGGTCCCCACGCAGCCACACATTAGGAACAGCTCATAAAAACAGCAGTGAGTCTTCATCAGGTTATAATGTTGGATGATGATGACTGGAAACAGACGTGCAGTCTCTCCTCTGAAAGCTGTTTGTGCTCATCAGAAGTATCTGGATTCAGCACAGTGTAGAGGTGGGAGTGATTTGCACAATGCAGAGCTCTGGCCCAAAGCATCAACTCCCACTCAGTCAGTCAGTGTGGGAATGAATAGACTGGAACAGAAGGCACACAAATAACAGACACAGGACACTGTGCAGAATGGAAGAGAGCTCAACATGGTAAAATGAGAAGCACAACAATACAGGCTCATCGAGGCTGCTGAGCCCGAGCTGACTTTATGTAAATCACAAAATGGAGGCTGCTTGTGAGAACTATGACGGAGCTGACAGTTTAAAGTTCACCAACAAATGCTGTATATTTATATTTAGGCTTGTTTGGCTTGTGACCCGATGAAGGAAATGTAAAGCTGACTTGTGATTGTTCTATGATTTCTACTGTCTCGGCTTGTGTGTAGATTTTGACTTTGAAACCTAAAGTTTTAATTTTCCAGAATTATTTGGAGGCTTGAACAAGGTCTCATATGGTTTGATAAGTGTTTTAAAGTTATGATCAAAATGTGCTGTTTTCAGTCACCCTGAATGACATGATGGAGATGTAGCCTAGATATGTGGGATGTGTTTTGAATGTGCAGAATGTTCTGAACCCGAGCAGACATCTTGTTGTAACACATAGGAGCAATTAAAGTCCAGAGGTTTCTGACAGAATGAATTACCTTAATCCATCATTGTTGTGAGTGCCACATGTACTTTCCCCGAACAAAAGACACAAAAGAAGACGGAGGGGATATCACGCCTACACAGAGAATACATATTAAAAAGCAAGCAGACGGCCTGCAAGCCTTACTGCATTACAATATATTTGAAATTGTCACCTCAGGCCTGAGTTTTGTGATTTCCTGAAAATGTTCCATGAATTGATGCATAAAAGGAACAAATGAAATGAAACAAACCCATGTCCTTCAATGTAAAAAACAGTGCTGTTGGTGGCCTAACCAAATCACAGATGAAATTAGTTTCTAATGCAAGATGACTTTATTTTTGTTGTTATGACAGTAATCCACAGCTAGCCCATATTTGCTCTTTTCTTCTTTCAAGGTTTCTGTAGCATTTGAGCCCGACAGATGACAGTGAACAGAGACAGGAGACGGATGGATGGAGATGCGGGGAAAAAGAGAGAAGCTGATCACATGCAATACATATATGTATATATATATATATATATATATATATATATATATATATATATATGTACATATACACACACACACACACATATATATATATATATATATATATACACACACACACATATATATATATATATATATATATATATATATATACGTATACGTATATATGTGTGTGTGTGTGTGTGTGTGTGTACACTGATGTGAAGTGTCTATAACTCCAAACTCAAAGTCAGCTGTACTCTGCAGAGGTAGTCTACTTCAGTCCACTTGTTTAGTGTAAACTTGTGTTGTCACATTAAACTGCAGTTCACTGTTTCACACTTCATGTTCCTGTGAACAGAAACTCTCAGTCCCGCTGTGTGCGTCCGCTGTGAGCTGTTAGCTGTGGTTGCTGTTAGCTCTGGTTTCTGTTAGCTCAATTAGCTGTTAGCTCTGGTTTCTGTTAGCTCAATTAGCTGTTAGCTCAGTCAGCTGTTAGCTCTGGTTGCTGTTAGCTCTCATGCTGTAAGGCTTGAAACAAACAGCGTTGCTTCCTCCTCCCACGCGGGACAACAGAAAATATACTTATCAGAAACAGACAATCCCAAATGAGAAATTGAACAGACTAATCTGACCCCAACGGAGCCCGTCTTCTCCTGCTGTTAGCGTCGTTATCTCTTTCCACAGCACCGTGTCAGTGCTAGTTATAATTACTGGCTGGCCACTCAACGTGAGACCTAACATTACAAGAATTGTTCCGCGGTACCAGTCCATCTCTCCCCTCAGTCACTAATGGCTTGCTGGCAGGAACTTGCTACTATGTTGCGCTGGTTAAACCAAGAACCAACCACTGAAAATGTGCATTGATTTCTGCAGGAGGGAAGTTAGTTAGCGGTTAGCAGCCAGTGAGCAGCAGAGTCCTGAGGTGTGCAGCGCATAGAGAAACTTCACCTGTGTTTATCGATCAGCTCTTCTGATCGGGTTCTATTGTTATTTTTTTATAACAATCGGTGCACCCTTAATGATTACTCATACCCACACCTCTGAGTTACTAAGTGCGCCCAGTTTTGTAAAGTTGTACACTTTGGCCACAGTCACTACAGGGGAAGGCGGGAAGAGAGACCACATCAGCTTCATTCCAATATTATATTAACCAAAATCACATTAGTAAATGATACAATGCCTATCCCTAAATCTAGCACTTTCTAAAGGCTGTACTCATCCAGCTCCTCTCTTTGTTAGGTGGTGGCAGTAAAACACCACACTGTAATTTGCCTGCAGCCATTTAAGCTGCACTCGTGTATACTAACAATCAAATGGGTCAGAAAAAGGTATGATGCTCTGTGTTATACAATGTAAAACAAACTGTGTCCGGTGCTCTTGGAAAACAGGGAGCAGAGTACTTCAAAAAAACAGGAAATGGAAGCATTCTTAACCAGAAGGAAGGAAATATTAAACATGCAGGCTTTTTCAATGATTTGACCTCTTGCAAGGCTATGAGCAACTTGTTCACAGGCTTGCTGCAAAAGAGCTGATCAGTATCAGCATGTGTTTTCTAACAGAAAAGGCTGCGAGGCTGCCATCTGCTGACAATCAGACACAATGGGGAATCATGAAGCAAGCAGCCGTCTACTTTCAGCCAACTCACTGGTTCTGCTGCAGGCATCAGCCAGCAGGCCAGTCATTACACAGCATGTAATGCTCTTACCTTCTGCTGTTTATCCAATCTGTTAATTTCATATGCAACAGGCCCTTTTAAAAGCAGAAATCAGTACTCACTCACCCTCTACAGATGATCCGTCACTGATACGAGGATTATCTAAAGTTGTAATGTAGGTGTAACTAAAAACAAAAGTCATCACATCATAATAAAGAAATGTCTTCAAAACTTGTATATTGAGGTAAACATGTACAGTGCCTGTAAAAAGTATTCACGTATTTCCCCTTTTATTGCTTTTATAAATGGAATCATGGTTGATATAATTTGGCTTTTTTGACAAAAAAAATTCTTAAATGTCAAAGTGCAAACAGATTTCTACAAAGTAATGTCAATTAATTAAAAATATATAATGTAAAATAAGTGATTGCTTAGTATTCACCCCCTTTAAAGTGACTGACCTAATTGAACAGAGGTCCAGCCAATTGGTGCTAGTAGTCTTACAATTAGTGAAAGGGAGATCACCTGAGTTCAGTGAATGTGTCTCAAGTGATTGTAGTGTAAAGACACCTGTGTCTGAAGGTCCAGTCACTGGTTGATCAGTACTCCTGGAGACAATTACACCATGAAGACAAAAGAACAACAAGGAACTCTGTGAAAAGGTTGTTGAAAAGTATAAGTCAGGGGATGGATACAAAAACATTTCCAAGTCACTGAACATCCCCTGGAGTTCAGTTCAATCCATCATTAAGAAATGGAAGGAATGTGGCACACATGTAAATCTGCTGGCAGGCCGTTCTCACAAACTGAGTGACCGTAATGAGGGAGGCCACCAAAACACCTTTGACTACTCTCAAGGAGTTAAAGGCTTCAGCAGCTGAGCTGGGAGAGACTCTGCATACAACAACTGTTGCCTGGGTTCTTCACCAGTCAAAGCCTTATGGGAGAGTGGACAAGAGAGAGCCACTGTTGAAGAAAGCTCATTAGATCTGGACTAGCGTTCAGCCAAAGGCATGTGGGAGACTCCAAGGTCTCTTCTGTATGAAATCCATTTGCATATTTAAACATTACTTTACAAAAACCTGTAATACAAAAAAAACCCAACAACGCTGAAACACAATAGTGATATGAATGGGTGGTGGAACTGATCGATTCAACTGACTATACTCTAGCAATAGGGAGAGCACCTTGTTGCAGCGGTGACCAGATGTCCTAAAAATCCCATATCCTGTCCTGTTTGTCCTGAAAAGTGGTAGTTATATATTTAAAAAAAGAACAAGCTAAAATGAAAGCTGTCTGTATGTTGTGAGACATGATTGAAAGGCAATAATGCTGAGGAACTTGGAACTGCTGACTTCATGACACAGTCATATTGAAAAATGCTGCTTAGAACGTACTGTGTCTTAAAGAGAGCTGCCAAATTTTCATGAATAATTCATAACATAACAAAGATACGCATTATGTTTCCAGAGAGGTATTAGCTTATATAGGGGCTTTTTGAGGTAAACATCACTGTTCTTCATTGCTGCTCTTGAAAGATGTAGTTATGTTTGAAATGTGTGTTACTTGGAATCATGTTCTGAATATATTATTTTTTAAAATAAAACTGAAGTTGCAGTCTCAATGACACTGCAGGCACAGAGGAGTATCTGATGGCTGCTGTGCTGGCAGATGTGATTGGCACCACATTAATGACATTAATAAACAAAGTGAATTTATGATTTATAATAATTAATGATATCAGTCTTATGTACTCAGCTTATGAACATAACTTCAGTTCTGTCAGATCTTGCTTTTTTTCATATATTCATTAGATTTGACTATTTTTCCTTTGATATGCTCTATTGATTTGATATGTCAAACATATGTAATATTCTCATGTATGTAATATTCTCATGTATAGTCATAGACTAATGTGTTGATGTGCTTAGGCATATTAATAATCATCCTTTTAACATTATCATAAATCATATACATTATGTTGCCTGAAGTGCACAGAGGTGGGGCAGTGGGTGACTTCTCTCAAACAGCAGCGCAGAGATGTGTGAGAAGTCACGTACATATGCTGCTGGAAGTTCTGCTGCTTGAGTTTACAAAGTCAGGCTCTTCTTCCTTTCCTCATTTTGTGTTTGAATGAATTCAGGCTTTAGACTTTTCTGTTACCCGCTTTGATCGGATTAGACCTGTACCACATATTGGAAAGTCTTGGTGACTTTTGTTTCGGTGAAGAGCTTTTAACTATGATGAAAGAGGAGATTCATCTTTAACCAGGCTTGGTCCTCTTCACCGCTTTAAGGTAAGGCCCCCCTTCTCATGGTGGCTAGAGGTTAACTCTATGTAGGTCTAGATTTGGCATTCTTTTGGGGTCAGTCAGGAACAAGCCTGGAGTATGCAATGAACTGTACTTGACAGTGAGGTCACTCCCTGGCATATTTAGAAGACAGAAATAGCTAGGTACAAGATGGAAGTCTCAACCGTTTGGTTATGTGCCTGCCTAAGGTTTAGGTACGGGAGAGAGGGGAAGCCCATAGCCAGTTTAGCTCCAGCACTGCTTACACTTCAGGCCCACTGCTTTGTTAAGGCCTGATTCTCCTCGCGTGGAAAGCTTCCCCGAGGGCCCTGTTGCCTGAATGAAAAGAATCTCAGCCAAAATAGAAAATCATATTTACTTCGGGGCAGCATTCTCTCTGTGGCACCTCTGAGTTATTATCAGAAAACTAGGAGGCCTATGGTCAGTTGGTCCAGATCATAGTGCCCGTCACCAATTTCCTTATCTTGACTGTGTTTCTTTTCCCACATAGTTTAGGTGTAAACTGAGAGGGGACACTGTATGTTGTAATACATAATTATGTAAAACAAACAAACAAAAAACTACATTATAAAAAGGGTTTGGAATACCCCAACATAGTTTCACAAAATAGGGGCCCCAGAACAACATTTCACATAGGGCCCCAAAAAAGCTAGAAACTGCCCTGCCTTTAATCAGCTCTTTGGTTGTCCCGAGGGACATAAAGCCTAGAATGAGCCTGGGTCAAAGCACAGACTGCTGGACTATTACTGCACTGCTTCTGTTTGATGTTCTTCTATTTGCTTTTGCCAAAGTTTGCTTTTTATAAACAGAAATAAGTTGAACTTTGATTCAGTATATGACTGATACATGTTTGAATATAAAAAATGTTGAGGCTTTAGTATCCATTGGTGGGGTGTACTGCAAATCCATGAGGAACTGTGGTACAGTAAAAGGAAATGGGTGAAAGAATAAAAACACAATTCAATATTAGAGAGCAAAATTCTTTATAATTACTGTTGTCTATAGGTCTGAGTATAGGTCACATTAGGCACTGAATGAATGGCAATATCCATCTGCAAAATCAACTGTAACCTCCATGTTATCTGCTGGCACATACTGCCACCAACTGGTTGTCATGTGCAACTACAACAACATAAATAGGCACACTGTCATATGATACATACTGTACATTAATAGGCACATTATAAATAAAATAGGCACACTAATCTGACATATATGCTGCAGGTGATTCTGTAATGTCTATATTATTAAAGCTCTTTGTATTATATTGTAGTAGTGCAATGTAGAGAGCTGCTCTTTTATGTTTTATTATAAACACTATGTTTGCTGGGTAATCTGGCTCCATGTACTATACTGCAAACATATCAGGCACTTGTATAATGGCAGTAAAACGGATGTATTTTCAATGAGTCTTTGGTGTAAACTGCAAATTCTGAGAATACATGCTGTCATCTAGCCACCTACAGGACGGCCCTATAGTGGTTAAAATGATGTGACTTTTTCAGCACTCGGGATAAAGAAGTTAAAGCACCGTGACTGCCTGCAGTAAACGTCTGGTCTCTGTCGTGGACTCAGGCAGCGTTGCTTCCGCTCCGGTCATTCAAACTGCATGTGACAGAAATCGCAACATACATACGTCTTTTAAGGCTGAGCTGTTTGATCAATTAACAACAGAAGAATAATCTACCACTGTTTTATCCATTAATGGCTTGAGTCCATTTTCAAGCAAAAAGTGCCAAACACTGGCAGCTTCTTGGTGGTGATGTGGAAAATATAGTGCCGCTTTGGCCTCTGGCAAACTGTGATGGTAACTGTTCATTATTTTCTACCATTTTATAGACAAAATGATTAACGAATTTTGATCAATCGATTTGTCTAGAAAATGTTGGAAACTGATGAAATATCCCATCACTATTTCTGTCCAACCAAAATCTAAAACACAAAGATATTCAATTCACAATGATATAAAAGAGAGCAAAGCAGCAAATGCTCATATTTGAAAACAGGTTTCAGCGTATTTTCTTTTTACTCCTGTAAACAATTGAAAATTCAGCTGATTGAAGGTTTCATCGATTAAGTCCACTAATTACCTTAGAGCAACATTCTTCACCATCTAACAGTGACCAATCTGTTAAATTCCCTGATAATCACTTAAACCAAAAGTTATTTTCGTTTCCAGCTTCTCAATTATGAGGATTCCTTTGCTTTCTGGAGACAATAATGTAAAATTCTGGAGTGTTGTTCGACAAAACAAGACACTTCATGTCATGTCAACCTGGAAACACGTGGAGAATGTCAGCATGAATAAATGTCAGCATGAATGGAGGAACCCTGATGTCCCTTAATGCAACATTTTGACTCAGTCTGACTCCATTTGTATTGATCGGATCATGTCTGTTTGCACTAAACCCAGGTGCTAGTGCATGTGGAGTGTGTGTTTAAGTTGGGCTGTAGGTTCTGATCTATGTGTGGTTTATATATTATTTTCAAAATATGTCAATAAAAAAATGATATTATAGAGTCAACTGTCAAATTGTGATGGGCATTTCTCTGACATTCATTATTTAATCAAGAAAATAATTCAGAATTGCAGTCCTATTTTTTAAGCATCATTTGATGTGTCAATTGTTTTTTCAACTAATCATTTAGTCTATGAAAAATCAGAACTGAGTGATTAATGTCCAGTTTCCCAGAGCCTGGTTATGGTAGTTTACAAACTGCATGTCTCATCCAAACAACTGTCCAAAACCCAAACATGTTCAGTTTATGATGAAATTAAAGATAGAAAACCTGCAAACTCTCACATTTGAGAAGCTGGTACCGACACGTTTCCTGCATTTCTGCCTGAGGTCTGACTTCATTCCCAACCTTTAGGCTTGTGACCCTAAAAATAAGGCTGTGCCTCTTCATGCGACATGTTGCATATGTCTGGGATTTGTAAGCTGTTTAAATCTGCAGTCGGCCTCCTGTCGACACATGCTTTTGACTTTTGCCCACAGGTGACAGACATATGGGCATTTATAGGCACACACACCTGAGCTTTTCTTATCATTACATGTCAAAATGTCTGTTTCCTGTCTCATTAGGTGGTCTGGACCGGTTAGGAGCCAGTGGCTTAAAGGACTGATTGATTATCAAAACTGTTGTCAATTAATGTTTTGTTGTTTGACAAATTGATTAATTGAGTTGATCAATGATAGTTTCCTGATGATTAACAGATATCATTTTCTTTCCATCTTTCTTTATGTTTATGAATGTAACTAATACCCACCTCCCCTTTCACCGGAACAGCCCCACCCCCCATGGCTGTGTGTCACATGGCTTTCTTTCCTTTACAGCAGGCTGCTTCTTTCACTATCTGAAACTCTGTTCCAAGCTCTCTTGCTTAGTAAACTTTGCTGTCAGCAGCTCCCATGGCCTTCAGAGAAGTCTTGCCAAATGTGCAACAGCTCTGATGGATTAAAGCCGTTAACAATGACCAGTTTGGCAAAAGTGCATCTGTCGTACTCCAACTTCCTGATTTCAAACAGGTTCCTGAGAGTCAGCATGCTGCGGGAGTACACTGGCTCCACCCCCAGCACACGCAGACACAGTCCTATGTAGACGTCCTCGAGGGGGATCATCTGGACAAACCTGGATGCCCAGGAGATCCTGGAGGCCAGGTCTGCAGAAAAGACATAGCCAGCTCCGGACACATACCAAGGAAAGCTGTCCTCGGGATACAACTCCTCTGACACGTGCCATTTGCTGTTAGCGTCCCTCCTCGGTCTGCCATCAGCTATCACGGACCCTGTGATGAAGTCCTGCCTGGGGGAGCTCCTCAGACGTCTGGTGAGGTAGAAGACATTCACAAAGATGTCAGCGTCCACCTTCATGGCGTAGGAGGCGTTTGGACAGTGGACTGCCAGCCAGTTCATCATCATCATGGTCTTGATAGTCAGGTTCTTGTAACTGTCCTGGAAGTTCATCTGGATGATGTCTGCATGTCTCCTGCTCTCTTCCTCCAGCGTGTCCTGGATGCTGGACACCTGCCCCCCCTCAGGCAGCCCCACATAGAACAGAGTCAGGCTGTCCTGAGCTGGAGCTCCCCATGTTCTCCTGACAGCCTCCCTGGCTGCAGCTTCCAGAGGAGCAACTGGGACCATAAAAACCAGGAAGGGGTTTCTGTCCTTGCATACTGCAGGCTGGTTGAGAATATACCGGTATGTCTCGGGGGATATGAGCCTGTACTGCTCGGCGGACAGGGGACTTGGCTTTGGCGGATGTTTACTCAGAGTTACTCTTAAGACATGTGCAGACAGGACGAACACCGCTGACACCGTCAGTAACTTCACTAACCTCCACAAACAAGTTATCCTCATTGCCTCAGTGTCCTGTTCACTCTGTCGTCCCGGTCCAGATCCGACATGAAACAGTACAAACCGGGAAGTCCCACAGCATTCTGTCCGGAGGGCAGCGGCCGCTCCCAGCAGGACCAACCAGGAAATGGAGCGCTGCCAAAGACGGTGAGTGCCACGAGATCCGACTGAGCCCGACCAAAGAGAGACAGGTCTGCTTCAAGAGCCCGCCAGAGCCTCGTGTGATTGGTGGACTTCATACACATTTATGACAGAAGGCGGGACTTCACACAGCGCAGTCATGTTATTATTGTTATTATTGTTATTCTCCAGAAAAATCTCTACATGTAGGCCAGTTAGTCTGTTTCCCATGATTCAGTTTAAACAACACAACTAGAAATACTACTACTAATACTACTAATAATACCACTAATAATACTAATAATAATTTAATATAGTTTTGAATTTTTAGTTTCTCTACAAGTGTCACTTTACTTTCAGACTATATTAGACATTAACACGTATTGTGAATATGTAAATAATAAATACACTAATACAACCCGCAAAATAAGTGTAATATCCTCACATTTAGCAGGTAATCCCTCTGACTAACGCCCTGTTTTGTTGTACATAGATAATACTCACTGGTTGTTACTGGTAGCTACTTAAATGTACCAGCACTGTATCCCATGATCACCCAGTGCTTACAAAACACTCACAGTGTTTGTTGTTTGTCCCGTAGGTACCAAGCAGCTTAAACACTTGCAGTCAATTATTTTTTTTCATTCCTTGTAAATGACCAGTTGTTACTCCCTTGTTCCCCGTACCTACATTTAAGTATGCTACCCCAGGAACCGGTGTTTGAGGTTACCTACTCATTTATACGACCACATTACACTGTACGCTCAGAGGAACTACACTGTGAATGTCTGGAAGTGACATTATCAATCACAGTCTGTATTATACTCTGTTTCCAAAATACTTTGTGATAGCATTTTCTGTTTGGGGTCATTTCCATTGTACTCGTCTCCATTGTCAAATCCTTCAGCTTACTTCTGATGGTACTCTGTTCACATTTATTTTGAAGGAATCAGCATTACATGCAACAGAATCTGACATGGATGATGAATAGAAATCTATATGTGGTCTGAATATGATGCTTAAACGACCTGTTGACAATCTGCGTGTGGTTTGTTATTAAGAAAGTAATTTGGTATGAAGTGGTTACATGCAAAAAAATATTTTTTAAATATCTGCTCTGAAAGCTGTTTTCAAATGATTATATTATTAATATAATTTTAATTTGTTTCTTAACATAGAAAACGTCAGCGTCAACGGGCAGAAAAACTATTCCAATAGTGTCTCCTGTCAGGGTTAGTGAGGAGAGATTTTCCATTAAAACACCCAAATCTGAGTAAGAATGTTGACATGTTCAGTGGCTTACTTCCTCAGGGGGCAGAAAAAAGGTAAGTCAATAGGTAAGTTTTTGGGTGGCACAAAAGACTAATGATTAATTTATGATTTAGTAATTTATGAGTCGCTACAATAATCAATTTATAGTTAATTCCTCTGTCAGGGAGGTTATTTTTTCACCTGTGTCCACAGGTTTGTTGGTTGCTTTGGACAGATTTCCAGGAAACTTGGATGGAGGATGGGTTTCAGTCCAGAATAGATCCCATTAACTTTTGGTGCAGATCCAGATAAAGGGACGGACCCAGGTTGCCAGGTAGGGCATTTTTATACGTTTTTGTTTCTCAATTTCTCAGGGTACAATGCACAGATCTTAATGGAGAAAAAGGAAAAAATCAGGCGTATTTAGGTGGCTGGCATCTATGAGTGAGTACAATTTGATCCAGATCCTGAATCTTCATCTTAAAATGTGGCTAACAGTTACGGATGGCTTAAAGTTAGAGGGATGCAGGGCTATTGAGTTTTATATTGGATTAGTCTTGATTGAATTCAAGGGAACTTTTGGGTCTTGGTGGAGGTACGCGCTCTACTGAGTGCCATTGTAGTTAAACTTAGTTAGTATTTATTTCACTGTCAACAAACAATGAAATGCTTTGTAAACCATTTATTAGTTTTACCTGATGTTTATCATACTTTGTAAATGTTAATAAATACTGTTTAGTTCATTTATAAACATTATTTGGATGGCCATTATGAAGGTGCAACTGATGTATATGTACTTTACAATTGCATAATAACAAGTTTATAAAGCATTTCATTGGTTAACAAGTTTAGATAACTACAAATTTACCATTTAATAATGATGGTTGTTCCTGATTAGTAGCTCCTCACAGGTGTGTGTGTGCTGGATTATAAAGTGTAACCAGTAAAGTGTCAGATCAGCTAGGCAAAACAAAGCTGGACAGTGGACCTCAGGTCAACATATGCCGTCAACAAATAACCAGCCCACACAAGTTCCTTTTAAATGAACTGTTTTATTGTAATACAGTTGACAGAGAACACCTGATGTTCACCCAGTTATAAACAAACAAAACCATAAAAACAAACTTAATTTACACAGGCATTCTTTAGATGGTCAGTGGTTTAGTAGTATGTTTTGAGCATCAACATTTTTTGTGTGAACAACACATGACATTCTCTTGTTCCACATGTATGCACTGTATTCACATTTTTCAAAAAGAAAGGAAAAAAATGTATTCACCGCATTTCATTATATACTGAATAACAGGTCCTGCCTCGGATTCATAAGACAAACAAAACAAATCGAAACACATCAGCTTTTCTTTTCTCTGTTCTTTAGCTTTTTAAAACACAATACTGTGGCTGTGGCATGATGCCTTCAGGGGCTCACATAATGAATGGAAACATTGCCACCCACGTGGACATGGAACTTTTTTTTTTCTCTTTTCATTTCAATTTTTATCACATCAGATGTTGGCTTACGTTGTGGGAGATGAGGGAATCTGGGGAGGATAAAGTGACACTGAGACCAGTTTAGTCGCACAAAGACAAACAAATGGCAAGTTAGATGAAGATATGAGACATCTGAGCAGTGCCATCTGAGGAATTCCCTTTTCATACATTTCAATCAGATGTTTACATGTACAGTACAAGGAATAACATTTCTAGGATAATCCAGTTGAATGATCACTGTATTATCAGTTTTTGCAAAGAGGCCCTGAACCTAAACAAGACCACATTATATTATAAACAACCTGTCCTTTCTGTTAAACTCTAAATGTGGCTTGGGTGTGAATAGGGAATTGTATTAATAACTGTACACAACATAATGCCCAAGCTGAACACTAGCCTCCTCACAAATGCTACAACACAAGAGAAAGGATCAGAATCAGGTGAGATGGAGTTGTTTTTGCTCTCTTTGGTGCGTGAGTAGAATCTGTGTGGGCTTGATTTAAGTCCAGTTTTTTTACATGCACGTTGATTTCCACACTGGCAGCATTTCCACCACCGTATCACAGGGGAAGGGGGCTATGGAGTCGAGGCTGAGCTGTGAGCCAATGAGAGGAAGGAAGGTGTGTTGGTTTTGCGTGGAGGCAGGCAGCGGGGCTCTTGGCAGTGGCTTTGGTTGCTGCGGGTTGTGTGGGTGTGGGAGTTGAGGTGGTTCATGGGAAGTCCAGACAGAGTAGGAGCGGTGTTGTTGTTGTTGTTGTTGTTGTTGTTGTTGTTGTTGTTGTTGTTTTTGTCGGTGGTGGATCATTTATGATCGTTTTCTCCTCCCCTCCAGGTTTCTAAAGTTGGATGGTCTGATCTTCATCTCGGCGAACTCGATTGAGTGCTCGTGGCCTTTCCAGTGGAACCAGTTTACACCCTGGAGAGGAGATGGACAAATGATGTTAGTAGAACTTGAAGTAGTAAAGTGGAGGCACTTAGCCATGTTCCTGTCACAGATTCATAGTAAGTCAAAGCAGTCAACATTGGTTGTTTAATATTGGACTATTCAGGGAACTCAAAATGATGTCCAAAGCCAATGTTTCTGGGCTAGACACACACACACTTTCCCTGTAAGATTTAGTCCAAACAACCCTTAATGAGTTTACCTTTGTTGTTAGTGGCTGTGCTGTAGTGAACACAAATACTGTAGTATGTAGTTTAAATCAAAGTAAATTACTAGTTATAAAGATTCCACAGTTCAACAAAAAACATGTCAGTGATTCAACAATAAACAACATAAGATGAGAATGTTTCTAAACTCTGTCCCGAGTAAACCCTCTTCCCAAACAAACCAGCTGTGTCGTCTTTGCAGTGTTGTTTTTTCTTCAGACACATGCCAGCAGGAGAATCACTGATCCAGCTTTACTTTTATTTTGAAGTTCATCAAAAATATGTCTACAGAGCAAAACAGTGGTCACTTTCTGCATTTGTAAACAGCAGATTTTGCAGGATTTTACCTTGACTTAATTGCTTATGAAGCATTTTATGTGCATGTAAAAGGTCTGCAAAGTGAAAAAGTCCACGCCAAAGGGAGTTACTTTCTCCCACAGAAAACACTGCTGCACTGCCTGAAACACCTGGTTTGGAGTCGAAAATATATATATATTGTAAAATATATACGGCTGTACGGCAGCCGTGCTTACCAGCTGTAGTAGCGTTCATTTGGATCACACTACCTTGCTCGGCATGACCCGCCCTACTATGCCTCTGATTGGCTACATCCTGCCTGTTAAATAATGCGCTTGTGCAACTCTTCAAAGATTGAACAGAGGTGAGATGTCTCACTCTGTAACTAAAACAGAGTGTTCAAGACACAATGTGTAAAGGGTTGCTGCAGCAATGCACCATATGAGAAAAATAATGTATTTTTTGAAAATTAAAGTACGTAAACCTATTCTTTAAGCACCCGCAAATAAAAGTATGAACTTGAAAATTAGCATAATATGACCTCTTTATTCGGTCTGTCTGAGTAGTGAACAAGAATGAGCTGTTTCATGAAGAGCTGCAGGCAACAGGATGAAACCTCCATCTTCTCAGTGAGGTAACGACTCCTTCTCCCTCATTAACGTTATCAGGTTCTCTGTTATCACTGAGTTTAAATACGACTTGTTGTCAAACAGGCGCTTATGCTTTTCTCTTTGTCAACAAATCCTCCACCACCGTCTTGTCAGTCAGCTCTCCTATCTCTCTCCACGCTAAAAGTTAAATGTGACTCCTTTTACTCTGTGCTGCGACTCTGTTGCTGGCCCTGCTGCTGCATGGAGCACATACCTTGTAGCGTCTGTCATCCAACTATTGATTTTTTAAATGATGGTGGGGCGGTGGGCAAATAATGTGATCGGTGTTCGGCCAAACACCAGGAAACACTGGGACACTGACTACTCTTTTTGCATTTTTGTTTTTGTTAAATAAATAGAAGTGCTGCCAGGTCTCTGACAAGAAAAAGTACAAATGTAGTTCACCTGTTAGTTCAGTGTAAGGTTTCACGTATAGAACATTTTCTGAAATTTTGTGCTTTCTTTTCGTACTTGAACACATCATGGCCCTCCCACGAGATGACAATACCAGCAGTGGCCCCAAGTTAATTTGAGTTTGAGAATTGCTCAAAACACTATGAATGACTCATGGATCCTACTAGTACCTGTATGCCAATGAAAACCCATTAGGAACCCCCTTTCAAATTTACATGAACCCTCTTCAGAACTCCAACAAGGACCCTGAGTGACCCCAGGAACCCCTCAGGGAGATTAATTTTCTGAATCACTCAACATGTAAGGCATACTGTAACTGTACTCTGTTCATACTGTACCTTGCTGTGACTGTTATCTCCATATCGTCCCATGAGGTTGACACGGTGGCAGTTTTTATACCAGAACGCTCCCTTATAGGACAGGGCACAGTTGGTGACAGCAATGTCATTGTCGTGGTCATAGGTGGAGAATGGACGGCCGTGGTGGTAGGTCATAGAGTCACCTACAAAGTCACACAACAGAGAGAGAGCCGACGAAATGTTAGGGACAGGTGAACCTTTACATTTATGTATTAAATAAACAAAAGCTAAAAGTTTCCCCATAAATAAAAAAAATCTAAACAACAAGAAACCAAAACTGCATTTCATTCAAATAATATCAAAATGGACCGATCTGGACAAGAACAATTTATTAACTAAGAAAACTGCTTCACTCTGAAACCTATAAAACAAATTCTCTGTACACTTCAGATGATGATCCCTCAAACAGTCTTAACCCTGTAAGACCCAAATATAGAAAACAATGAGCAAAACATTTTTTTAGAGAAACATTTGAGTAATAAAAAAACTATTTTAATCCCAAGTTTGCATACAGAGTTTGTTTCAGCCAATTATTAGTATTATATTCAGTCTGGCTTTTTTGTAGCGTTTTATCATTTCATGGCTGCACTCCTCTCCTCCTGTTTGGGTGGAAACATTTGATAAAAACCAAGACCAGCTGTTTCAGGGAAATGAAACAGCTGATCAGCTTTTTTTAACACAAATACATATGAAACTATATATTTTTGAGCTGTTTTAAAAGATTTATTTATGACTTCAGAAGGAAATAATGGGTTTGGGCCTTCCAAAATTGTGAAGTCAGAATGTATTAAGAGACCAAATGCAGAATAAAGTCAGCATTACCTGCTGTTCCACTGTATCCTCCTACGTGGACTTTGTAGCGGGTCCGAGGTTCAGAGACAGAGAACTTGTCGTACTGAGCGTAGGCTGTTTCTCCCTTATCTCTCAAGTCGACTCGCAGCTCGTACTGTCCACCAGCTGTGATCTTATGAAGGTTTGAAAGACCTGAGGATGAACAGCAATAATAACAATTCAGTGATAGCTTTGGTAAGAAAGGATTATCAGATGAGACATTATATAACATGACCAAAAACTTAGAAAAACCCAAAAAACATTCCATTAATAAGACAAACATTATTTGAAGGCTGATAAATCTATTTAAGATTTATCAGCCTGATCTATTTTCACATTCAATATATGTAAAATTCTCCATAAAAAGTAATGATAACAACAACAACAACAACAACAACAATAATGTGAAGTGGTATAAGAGACAGACAGTAATGATCAGCAGGGGGTTGGGGTGAATGAATGGGTTAAATATCAACAGGACTTTCATCCATGAGATCTGTGTTCATGTCCAGTGTGAACCAGAAGTCAACCGTGAGTTCTTTAACTGACTGATGTAGTTAAGTTGCGTCGTCACATACATAATATCACTTCAGTTACGTGCATAATGTACATACAATCGTGACTGAAAGGACATGAGTAACATAGTTATTTTAAGCCAAGTTTAAAATGTTACTCCAAAACTAAAAAGTAGTTTTCTTGCCTAAACTTAACCAAACTGTGAGTGTACGGTGAAGGTCTGCTCTGCCTGTCACTGGGACTGTGCAACAGTCATATTATTTTGGGAACAGTGATATATGTCGTTTAGGGAGATGTGGACAATGGACATATACAGTTGTTTGGGTGTGACATTGTGTTGTATTGACATATGTGTGTGTGCCAGAGATTACCCAGCCAGAATTCATCATTCATGTCACCGAAGCCAGCCGTGTAATTCTTCCAGTTGCGGAAAAACTCAAGTCTACCACTCTGGCGTCTGAGGAAAACCTGGACGGAGACAGATGATAAGAAATGGATAATGTAAGATTTTACTGATCACCAGACAGTCCCATCAACCCATAGACTGAACAGATTGAAAAATATCCTGGAGATTTTCTTGACAAGATGTGAGTTTATGAAAACTGAATATACAAAGAGGTATAGCAGAATATTAATGCAAACATACCAAAAAAAAAAATCATACCTCAATATTCTCAATAAATTAAAGACATATTCACTTTGAATTCATTTGAGAGAGTTAAGTTTCAAGCTGTAAACATAGCAATATATATTATCGCCTTCTGAAGATGTTATGGTTGCTTAGCAACACATCAGCAGACACAGAAACGTTTTCATTAATTTGAAGTTATGTTTCTGGCCATCTTGCTAAATAACATACTAGTAATAATAACAATATACCAGACAGTCTCTAATTTGTCTGTCATGTCATTTTGGTAGCTAGGTACGTAGCTTTTCTGCTGAAAACAGCTGTCTGCTGGAAACGAGGCTGACGAGAGTGAGTTTGAACCAAAACAGTAAACCCGTACAAAAACCAGACAATAAACTAAAAGACATTAAAAACGCTCCACAGAGCTGAGGGGAGCTGCAGAGTGTCTGGACATGGTCATTTGTCAAATCAGAAGCATTAAATAGTACGACTGTACATATTGATACATATTGAGCATATACTGTCTGTCCCTGTTAGCCGGTGACTTACAATCCATCCACCTCCATCAGTGTTCATGTCGCAGTAGACCTGGACTGGCTGGCTCTCATCTCC
Organism: Pagrus pagrus; assembly: GCF_965226575.1. Taxonomy (NCBI): domain Eukaryota; kingdom Metazoa; phylum Chordata; class Actinopteri; order Spariformes; family Sparidae; genus Pagrus; species Pagrus pagrus. Next base: position 29,731,030 of record NC_140192.1, read on the forward strand.
ACCCAGATAGATGGTGTACAGGCCTGGTGAGGTGTCACCATTCAGCAGGGCCTGGGAGCAGTCCCTGGGGTATCTGTATAGCACACCAGCTACACACACACACACACACACAAAACAGATGATATGATGGAATAATCAACAAAGTGGACTGTAACACGGGAGATAAGATTTCATATACGTGTATCTTTATATTGCTAATGTGGAAGTGTGGCCTAGGGTTTTATGAATCAAGGTGAAATGAATAAAGCACATGGTGCTCAGTGTGCAGAGGGAGAGGCAGAGTCCTCGTTTCTTTGTTTTTTAATCTTAAGTATCGCTGCAGGCATGTGACTCTCTTGGGGCATCCCAGCATGCATTTGGGGTCAGGTATCAATCAGGGTATAGTAGGGAAATAAACACAAATCTCACTCACATCCACACCTGCTAGTAACTTGGAGTGTCTAGTTAACCTAAAATCACTGTCTTTGGATTGTGGGAGAGAAGTGAACCCGCTGGAGGGAAGCAGCCCCTGCTCCAAAAGAAGACCTTCTTGATTTGAGCTGACAGAGCTACACTGAGCCTCTGTGCTGACCTGATATACGACTATACAGTCACTACTAGTACCAAAAATACCAGACTCTGGTAAGTGCCACTTCTCTGCTGTGCACAGACAGAACACTTACATTTAGCTTTATCTTCATGGATCCTGTTTTCAAGTGAAGTTTTACAAAGTTCATGAGTTATGATTTTGAAATGAGGACATTTGCCTTCTCACTGAATTATCAACAGTATTAAAAATACACATACTGAAATCTACAACACTGATTCCAATAAAGTTGGTATGCTTTGTAAAAGTCCCACCAGGACTGTAATCTGTCCACTCACTGGTGGTGAAGATAGTAGTGATGACTCTGCTCCTCTTAGGACCAGCAATGGCCTGCAGCTTGACTGAATACTCTGTGGAGGCGCTGAGCTGAGCCATGTTATAAGAGACGGCAGTGGGACTCAGGACCACCTCCTGCAGGAGGAAACATGTTCAGACATTTTATTCCCCAACACAATTTATAGATTTAATGTACTGCTGACCAGGCAGACTAGAATGAGTGGCGTTGTGGTGCTACTCACCCGGATGGTGCCGTCTGCAGACTCGAAGCTGAGGATGTATCCGGTTATGTCAGCACGAGGCGGCTTCCAGGTCAGCATGCCGCTCTCTGTTTGGATGTTACTGGCTGTCAGGTCATGAGGGGCGTCCACATCTAAAACACAACAGCCTTTTCAGTAACTGTATCAGCTCCTTGTTGTGACGTCATTTATGTTTTAATTAATCTTTCATTCACATATTACTACTTGACATCACTGCAGTCATGCAGCAATCCTGGTAATGTACAAGAAACAGATCCCAGGATGTCTCCAGTACAGGATTCGTTTTTGAACCAGTTCCTCCTCTTGGTCTCATTTTCTTTTCTCTGTGCAGTTTCATGTGCTATATTCTACTGTTGTTGTAGAAATTATGGTCAGTTATTACCTGTTGCAAAAATGATTCAATACTGTCTACACTGTAGTTACAGTGTAGCACGAGACACATGTCTCCATTTCCATGTGTATTTATATTTCTACTTGTACTGTATATATCGTTGTCACATATCACAGTTTAATGCACATATTTAAGTTATTTTATATTTTATTTTATATTTTGTATTTTTATCTCTTATTCTCTCTCTCTGTTATTATCTTTTCTCTATTTATATTTTCTAATCTCTCGATACTGTTGCATTTCTATTCTAGAAGGAGCAACTGTTAGGTACCCAATACAGTGTTTCTGAATCAGACATAACCTACTTCTGTTTCAGATAAACACACAGTTTGTAGTTCCAATGAAAAGACTTAACATTTTGATTAAGTTTGATTCAATACATCAAACAATTCAGGTGTCAGGATGGAAACAAATCAATTTATAGGAAGAAATTCTCACCAGTGGTAAACTCAGTTGTCGTGGCTGCACTCTTGGCCAAGTCCCTCACAGCATAGACCTTCACAGTGTAGTGTGTGGCCGGTGTCAGAGAGCTCATCTCGAACTCCACAACGTTTCCTGACACACGCTCCATCACCGGAGTCACTGGAACAACACAAACAGGCCGGGCGCAGGTTAGCACACCAAGGACAGACATGTAGGACAAGAGGCTGATTATATTAGAGAAGGCAAACAGGGTTTGGACTCATGTCAGACAAATATGACTCTTTATTTAAAACAGAATATTGGAACGCTGCTCACGTTGTTTCACTCAGACATGATTGAAATCCCTCCCTCCCCTCTGGAAAACTCTCTGGAACCATCTTTGAAAACTTCTTTGCACACCTGAACTAATACTTTGCAGTAAGAAGCAATTCTAATTAGTTCTTCAGTAAAAGGCAGTGATGATTATCTAATGATGTTCATTGTCATGATTCCACAGTGAATGGTGGGAGAAGAACTGTGTTGTGTATTAGATGTTGTGTACATTAGCGGTGGGGATCTCTCGGCCCTACGCTATTCTATTTGAGTTGTTTGAATTCAGAAGGCTATGATGTGATTATAAAACAATTATAGATGAATCAAAATGTTTTATTTATAAACTGTGCATGATTTATTTTTTCTCACTGTGTGACTGCTCGCTACTTTAAAACATAGCGTAGCATAATTGTTAACAGCGATCATCATCATTATCCAGAGGAAATCACGAGGATCAGTATCCCCCACCCCTAGTGTACATGCATGTGTATACACTAAATACCTGAGTCTGCACTGTAGGTGATGACATAGCCATCTACAGTAGCGATGGCAGGCTGCCAGAGCAGCAGAGCTTCTGTGTCTGTGATGTTGACCGCAGTCAGACCACGGGGCTTATCCAGAGCTGTAACACACACACACACACACACACACACACACACACACACACACACAGAATCAGTGTGAGTTGACCATACTCAAATTTCTCCTTATGCACAGAGCTGACACCTTTCCACTTTCAGGCATGCTGCTGCTTGAACACACATGACTGTAAACATGTTTGATAGAAAATGTTGTATGAACATGGTCACAGATGAACAGATGAACTAGTTGCTTTTGTACTTGTTACTTTCTAGACACTCCATTAAAGTCTAACGTTAGCTGGTTTAGGTGATCAGTGCTATGAAATTGAACGTTCTTAGTGGTTGTTGTAATTGTAGACAGTAGCTATACAGTGTCACAAAACTGCCAAATCCAGGGAAAACATTCATTTTTATATCTGCCTTCAGATCATGAATGTGCCTGTGTGTCATAGTGTTAGTTCCACATTAGTCTTACCTGTGGTGACGCTATCTGATCCAGGCTCACTCTCCCTTTGACCCTTGACAGCGACAACAGTGACCTCATAAGTGACCCCGGGGGTCAAGTTGGGCAGCACAGTTTGAGACTCAGAGCCGTCCACTGTCAGTGTCTTAGCATTACCTGGGAGTCAGGAAAATGCATGTCATTTGGGGGAATAAAGTTAAGATATTAGAGGCTCAGCTGAAGTTGTAGTTGGTTAGATCCACCAAACTCTGGTACACGTGTCTGTAGTGCTATGTGGAGTAATCCCACAAATATCTTTAGAAAACGAAATAAGTTAATTTAAAACTTATAGCACTATGAAAATACATCAGAATTTAAAAGGAGAATACTTGAACTGAAATGTAATTTAACATAAGTTTTGTCCTGTAGTAATTTTGTTTCAGCCTGCTACAGTCACATTCATGTACAATTCATCACAAGCCAAACTCAAGCTGTGACGGCAAAACAGTAAACTGAGGTAAAATGAAAGGATCAGAAACACTCCGGATGTGGCTGCCAGCAGGGATATTAAGTGCATGGCAGGAGGAGGAATGGACATTTCGAGCAGCCCTGTTGAAACTGAAGTTGACGACAGTGAACTGAGCATGAGTGCTAGTGGCTACCTAAGCAGCACTGTTGAAGCGTTCACAGCACCTGCTAACATTAGCAGCAGAGGGAAGGAGATATGACTCAACATCAGTCATAATAGTGGTGGCTGAAGAGCCTTATATTTTCTGGGGTGGTGCACAGTCACCTTCAAAAATAAATGGGAAATGTATAGTTCATCCACTTTGAGTTAATAGTTATCTGACTGTTAATCATCACATCAGCTGCAACTTTACAATAAACAATAGCTCAATGGTTTATAAAGCATCCCATTGTTTGTTAACAGTGAAATGATTATCAACTAAAGTTTAATTAACTTTAAATAAAAAAAATAATTATTATATTAATATTATAAAGCGTGTCCCATTTATGGTTGTAGTGTTTTGTAACGTTTTGTTATTGTAAGTCATTCTAGCAGCATGTCTCTATATTTGAACTTGATTTTACAGCCGTTTTGAGGCCATTCATGGTTCTGTTATCCAAGCAGAATTTCCTGAAACCCAGAGAGTAAGAATTCTGAAATTGAAATATCATGGAATTATCTTCAGAATAAATTAAATATTAAATCGGTAATTGCTAACATAAAGAAAAGTGAGGTCTGCATGGAAATCAATTGATATTAAAAGATGGAAGAAAAAATCAATGGATGTCACAGTTGTGTTGTGTCATATACCTTGCTCTGTTACGTCACAACTGAGGGGCTAAATGACATTATTTCATATAACATGCAGCAATCATATCATAATAATGGTATTTTCATCCAACTATAAAAAAAAAGTGAATATATAAGATGTTTGCTCTGGACCCCTCAGTCCCTCAGTAAATAGAAGCATGGGTCTAGTCACTAGGGGGCAGAATCGGTCCGTCGGTCCCTGTAGATGATGGAGGATTCAAGTTTTTGGGTTTGTTTTGGCCTTTTTAAGGCTTCACTGATAGGACAGCTCAGAGATGACAGGAAACGAGATAGGGGGGATTTGATATGCAGCAAAGGGCCGCAGGTTGGACTCAAACACCGGGCCGCTGCAGCGAGGACAGGGCCTCTGTACATGGCTGAGGTAAAAAAAAAAACAACACTCATTCCGATGATCAAAAAAAAAGCTGAATATCAATTCTGATAATCAGCCAACCCATAGTATACAATATATACATACATGTTAGTATATGTACAATTTACTTTTACCTGTACTTTCAAAAATCATTTAACAGCAGATACTTTAAGACTTTTATTTAAGTACTATTCATACTGATGACGATATCTTTACTTTTACTCCAGTGTGATTTCAAAATCATCTTATTGGTACGAGTCTAAGCATGTATACCAAAACCTATAGTTCTTGATGAAAGCAGGGATGCATTTGAAGGTAAAACTATAAGAATGCTAAAGATCTTCCTTTTTTTCAAGCTCAGTCAACTTGGGGTGTTTTGTTGAATCAATAGCAGTCCTACAATTAGTGGCCAGATCTTCCCTGTTTTCAGTATTGAATGAGTTACACTAATGGGACACTGACCTCCATGAGCAGGCACATACGTGACCTTGTAGCTGTCCACTCGAGCTCTTGGAACCACCCAGTGAACAGTGGCAGACGTGTCAGTGACATCAGAGAAGCGGATACCCTTAGGTGGGCCCAGGTCTGGCACGAGAGGGACAGAAACAGCAGACGGGGGCAAAACACACAAAAATACAAAGTTAGTCAATATGTGTGCTGCCTTCTTAGACAGGTGAGGACTGGACAGTATGTGTGTCACTTATCAATAAACACACAACATGGAGGTACACAAGTTAGTACTTTCTGCTTCAGGATTAAGCAGCAGACACCCTTGGAGCCAGGGCAGATCCACCACTGAAAGGCACTTGTTTTAGGAAAGAGCAAGAAAGAGTGTGAAAGAGAGAGTGAGGTAGATGGACAAAGGGGGCCCGGCGAGGCCTGGGCTCATGGAGGGACCCTTCCCAGCTAACAGCGAGCCACAGTATCTTGCGTGACAGACCTGAGGAGATTAACTTGCCCACATTTCATGGCAACACAAAAGTGAAACATGCGCCACGCAACCCAAGAGTAAAGCCTTACCCCCAGGGAGGACAGGGGACACAGCCACCCGGTCTATGTGACACAGATAACTGCCCCCCCCCCCCAACACACACACGCACACACACACACACACACACACACAAAGAGCGACTGTGACACATGGGGCCAGGCAGTCTAAGACAACATTTGGGAGGACGACTGGACGAGGACGACACAATGAAAGGAGCAGATTAAAGAGCAGAGTAAATGTCCTGAGTGGGGGTTGACTGCAACCCAATTGGTCATTTCTGCAAACCACCAATATGTTGAACACTTCTTTAAGTTGCAACTTTTCTTTAGGTTCAATTTTCTAAAATGTTCACAAAGCCCCTTGTTTACAGTTTGGAAAAGATCATGTTTTGGCCTAAAATACCAGTTTTTGTTTTTGTCATATTTCTGACAGTCTGGTCATAAATATGTAATGTGTTTAACTGTCAGTATGATACGAAGCCTATGATACGTACAAATGTGAACGTATCAGTGGTTTGCAGGAACATTAACCGTCAACATTTCATCCTGGCAGCTGATGTGAATTTTCAAGGCCTTTTCTGATAGTTCTGTGTTGAAGCTGTAATGCTGAGCTTCATCAGGATAGTTGCTTCATTTCTTCACATGAGACTGGACACAACTGTTTTTTAAGAAAAGGTTGACATCAGTGAACTTGTATATCAATGTATATAAGTGTACTCCTGATCCAGCGGCCGTCTGGAGCCCTGAGATCAGCAGTCCGTAAGCATGTGGTCATTCTGAACCCAGTGTGTGTTCTCGGATGACGCTGCAAACCTGGGTCGTAACGAACCCTCTGCTCAGGTGCACTGACAGGTTTTGGGGTGTTCAGTGTTTTACATAGACGCTAACAGAAGGCACCCAGAGCTAGTCACCCTGAAAAATCATCACCATCAGTAAAATGCATTAGTTTAAGGACAAAGACAGTTTTGTCAAATTGCAGCATTAAATGCCCCTGAACACCGTGAGACGCTTTGTTACCAGGTTAGTAAGCCAGACGATGTTAGAACACAGGTATTAATAACCATATTTTCATGCTGTTACCAAAAAGGCAAAATTGACAAGATATGACATCATTCCACATTGACTACGTTGACATGACCAGTGCAGAGTTTCAGTTCACTGCTCTGACTTTTCACCGTGTACCTGTTCTCACCCCCTCGAGTACAGACTTGGACCGTCTTCCCAAAATGAGCCCAAAGATTTCAATTGTGTACTCTGTGTCCTCTGTGAGGTCTGTGATTGTTGCGCTTCGCTCCTCGCCACCCAGCACCTGCTCTCTTGGTTGGCCTGGGCCTTCAGCCTGGCTGACCATTATGACAAAGGTGTCCAAGGCATCGTCTTCAGCCAACCAGGCCAGCTTAAAGCTCTCAGGGGTGACATCGGAGACTAGGAGAGCCTGCACCTCTGGTTCAGCCTCTGAGTGACAGGGGAAAGTCAGTTTTCCTCCTCTGTGGGAAGAGTGCTTTGACATTTGAGGAACATGGCAGTGAAAGAGAGTATCAGTCTTTGTGCAAACGGCAGCATTGGAGGTTCAGCATCAGTCAACAAATAAAGAGTTTACAAGAGAAGAGAAGAGATTTCTAGCTGGTGTATCTGGTAACAGGCAATAAGGAGTGGGCTGTGAAGCAAAAGGAAATTATCCAGCTGCATTCTCTTTAAGATGAGTTAAAAGTATTAAAGCCACAGCAGTTAGTGAGATGAAAAAGAGATTATGCCAAGACTGTGACTGTGACCAGAATACATCCTCACAAAATCTCAGTAAAACATTATTTTTTCAATATTTATTCTGAATTCAAACTGAATGTGGGAATGAGCAATAATTTATTAAAGCACCCCAGTGTATACGGGCCACAGGCTGTGCTGTCAAAGTCAAAGTTAATTTATTACATTTAAACTTACTTGAGATATTGCTTTTGTTTTTTGGAAGCATTAAGCTGCTGAATGTACACTGTGTACATATTTAGCACAATAACTGTAAGAGCCCGCTCATGGTAACGTCATATTTTAGCTTTGCTGTGCAGCTCACAATGTCTGGACACTGGCACAGCTTCCATCGTGGAACTTGAACCACAACAGGACGACTTGACTGGTAAACAATGGTCATAGCACGTCTCAGTGTTTGCTGGGTTAATATGCTGGTATGTTCAGGTCTGTAGGATAGGCTCTGTGGATTGCTCTGGAAATAATTCACAATTAAAAAAATCACATGATCCTTCAAATCCAATTCAAAGCTTGTGTTCTGAAAAAGTGAGCTCTGGTCCGACCCATCTCAATCTTGCACAATTCCAAGAGATTTGAAATAAAGAGGCTTTGTCAAACAATTTATTTCTAACTGTACAAATAGAGTACAGTGCAGACAGATCCATAAAGATGGGAGTGTGTGCATGTGGTGCTGTAAGAGCTGGTAGTTAAACAGTCATTTGAAGCAGCTAATAAAGGCAGTGATAGGAAGAGAGGCTGAGAGACAGCAGGACCATACAGCTGGAGAAAAGGCTCTCTTTCTCCAGAGGATGAGTCCACTGAAGCTAATTAGCCAGAGAAACTTCCGGTAGCAGCAGATGGATACATGGATTCGACAGAGCTTTTAAAGCAGCCTGGATAGAGGCAGATATAAGTGGGCTCAAGAAAGCCTCAATAAAGCCCAGCGCCACTGCTCATTAAAACACTACACCAAATGTGAGGGTCTCAGGGGTCCTTGAACTAGCCTGAAACCCTTTTTTTATTGTGAGGGAAAACACATTGAGGCATTTGTTGTGAGAAGAAGTGGTGGAAATGAGAAGCAGAGCAGACAAATCCCAGGGAGCTGTCACTCTTCATTAGCCGCCAGGCAGCTTTAGCTGGTCAGTGGAAGAGAGGGAGGGCCACATCCATCAGCTAACATGTGGTAGCTTGCTACTGATTTCACCCCACCACCACTTCTACCCCTCTACCCCATATCCCTCCACACCCCCCCAAGACCTGAGTGAACACAATCCCTGCTCACAAAAGGGAGCCTGTTATTGGAGGAGGTACGTGCCGGCGCCAGCTAACCTGCTGAAAAGCTCTCTGCAAGCAGAAGCCCAGAACTCGTTCCAGTCTTGCCTGATAGTCTAACTTTACGAGAGCAGCTTGTGGTCATATGAATTACAACTGAGTGGAGCTTGTTCCGGGCGCTGTCTACATCTCTTTGTGGTTCCATCAGTCATTTGTTGTATAAAACTCCCTCTCTGTTAATCAGAGGTTCCTCACACCCTTTTCAGAAGAGGACTTTATTTTAGCTACGACGTCTCTCTCCAGTAGACGGATGCCGACCACCGTGCAAAACATAATCAAATTAGTCAGCACTTGTATTCACAAGTTGGAATGTTTTATGGATAAAGCGATGCTAATGAAAAATGCAAAGATGGTTAAACCAGCTATTAGCATGCAGACAATGGGCAGTGTTGAGCGCATGCCATATTCTGCATGGCCCCAGAAGCCCCTGGCACCCTAGCACCAGAGCCCAGGGGCAATGGCAGCATGAGAATGAAGAGCAGTCCAGGCTTGGGAAACTGGGGATGCATACAGAAGAGAGGCCTCACACAAAGTGACAAAGGCGCCTCAGGGTTTTTTTTTTGTTGTTGTTTTTTTTTTTTGCCCTCTGTCAGTCCTCCCATCTTTCTTCCACTTGACTGATCCTCATCAGTTAAATGCTGAATGATAATACCAGTGGTGGCTGACAAGAAAAAAAGATCAACCAACCTGAAACTGGTTATTTTTTTACTTGGATGGGTTTTTACTTTGAAAGATGAGTTCACCAAAATTCACTCATTATCCACTCACCCGTAGTTTCAAAGTCCATAGAACATTTCTGGAGCTTCACAGCAAAACAGTGTTAACAACTGAAGTAGCTGGGGACATTTTAAATGTAAAATGTTAAAAAAACTAACAAACAAAAAACCAAACATAAAATGGCTCCACCTCCTCTGGTGTAATCCAAGTCTCCAGAAACCCTGAGATTCCAAATTAATTTGAAAAGACGTTATTTACATCCTTCTTTCAGCCAAAATGGTCACTGTAGCTGATAAGCTAAAAGTTTGCATCTGAAGTGGGTGCATGAGTGCCACTGCGCGTCAAAGGTGAGTAGATAATGACTGAATTTTCATATGCATGAACTTATCCTCAAAGGTGACTGTGAGGTTATAAGTCTTCAAAATAGATTTTTGTTTTGGTTAAGGTAGGTACTCAGAGGCATCAATAGCAGGTTTTGGTTTAGCTGTTTACAGCCCACTTATTGGGCACATAATGTAATTCTGAGCATGTTAATCACTGCTAATGACTCATTGGTGTAATGGGTGGGAAACCAGTGCACCTGTTCTGGCCCAGTCACAGCACACTGACCTTTGTCCCTCATTAAAGACCATGTGTTGGCTGACATCTTAAAGGTGGATTAAATGTGTATCTGCAACTGTGACAGTTTGACTGCTCATATAGATTAAATGTGTTTTGTGTGGGTGCTGCGGCGGAGTGTTAGCCCATTTCAGAATCCCTGCATCAAAGGAAGGGATATGTGCATGATGGACGCCTGATGAGGGGTGAGGTTTGGGGATTTGGATTGTGCATGCTGCCTGAATGACAAGAAGATTTTGTTTACTCCATGAGGAATAACTTCCACCACACTGGTTGATAGGTGTATTGTCTTCAAACATCTTTTTAAAATTTACTTCCAAGGCTGAAAGTAAACAGACAATGAGAGCAGAGTTGATGCCTTGCAACATATCCATGGGGATGAACAACACAAGCCTCCATCCCTACAGATACAGTATCAAGACGCTTCCAGTCACAAAGATTTGTCAAATTAAGCCAGTCTCAGTTAATTATTCTGCTTCCAAGGATTTTGCTTCCAATTTTGCTGGATTACTTGTTTTTTAATATCCTTGAAGCCAATGATGGTTATTACTTAATAAGCCTGACAGGTTGAAGGCTATGGGGAATTGACAGTGATAATTCAAGTCTTACAGCGTAAAAGAAAACACAAACAACTGCTTCTGTAACACACAGCAGGGTCAATGTAAGACAGTGTTGAAAAGCTGCTCCAGAGCTCTTTGAAAAGACAAACACCATGTGTGAGTCCACGCGGGAAAAAACACTGGTTAATTCACTGTGTTCAGCAGAAGAAGATGGAAGCAAAGGAAAGAGCGAGGCCCCAACGTTGACGGCGTTGATACCTGTGATGGTGTCAGCAAAGACAGGATCTAAGATGGCCCCCCTGTACAGCCCGTACAGATTGGCCCTATACCAGGTGGCGGGGGAGAGGCCAGAGATGGTGAGGATACGAGCATCGGCGGACACCGTGTGGTTTTGCCACTCGGCGCCCGTCTCTGCGTCGGTAACCTCAATCAAAAAGGCCTGGAAGGCCCCCTCCTCAGCAGACCAGGACAGGAGGAAGCTGTCCCACGACACATCGCTGACAGTGACGTTGGTCACCACAGGCTTCTCCTCCTCTGGGTGATGACAAGCACATCAACATAGAGTTACAAGACTGGGACAGACATACAGCATGAAGACCAATGATTAGACCGATACAGCTTTTTCAAAACCAATTGTGAAATTTTTTGGACTGAATCTCAACTGACCGGGAGTGGACAGCAGATTTAAAAAATCCAGAATTGGCTTAATATATTGGTCCAACCTTACAACACACAAGCACACACATACGCACAAAATTCTTGGGTTCTATTCGTACCTTACTTGTTGACAACATTGTACATTATGCACCATATAAAACAATTAAGACTTCTGCTCAACAATGAGTCCTTCTTGACAAAATAGCCCTGACATTGAGGATCTCTCATTTGTTTTTCAGTCATTTAATTTTGCTGTCAAAAGACAAAAAAGACAGAAGGCCCTCACTGAGTCTGGACTGGAAAAAATCCCTTATTTCCACTACAAAGAGGGTAAAAAAACAGCCTCATTATCAATGGCTGCCTATAGCCATCTCCTCTATATTACCATTTAAGTGGGAAGACTTAAAGACAGAAAGCAGCAGGCAGACATGCTGATGCAGCTAGTAACCATTAATGGCTGTGAATATGCCATTAACATTTGAAGGTGCAGTGTAGCCCAGCCAGAATGGCAGTGGTACACTGTCCACTTCAAACCTATGGGGAGGCCTTGCAGAGCCATGCACAGCAGCCTGTAATTGGATATTGAGATAAATGTTGAGAGCACCACAAACAAAACTCACTTCATCTCCATTGTATTGAAGTGAATGCAGATATTTCATATTTTTGAGTGAATCCAACCCTTTAAACTCAGCTTCAGTTCTGGTTGGCACATGCAGCTGAAGGTGTGTCGTGACTTCATCAAATGACTTCATCGTCTCCTGTAATATCACCCTCTCATTCTGATATCTGCCATTTGATGCCCACTCATTCATATCATACTCGAGTGTATTTGTGTTTCAGGATGTTTGAGGATGTGCTTGGATACAACACTGCACAGCTCAGGTTAGTCCATGCAGGAGAATTGTCATGGGTTATGTTCCACGCTTTCCTCTAGAAAGCTCATGCACTATCATCATATGAAGTAAGACACACCAGCATAATGCCTAAAATGATGGCAATAGATACATCAATTGACTGTTTTTGAGTTGTCATGGCTTTTTAAGCCTGGTTTTTGGTGCAGGTGATCAAACCAGCCTGATCTCACTCCCAATTTATCAGACAGAGCAGCCTGGTCAGTGGCAGTATGCTTCGAAGTTTGACGCTGTACTTACCCCTCTAGAGTCACTTCTTGAAACAGCGCTCTAGTGCAGTAGTATAAAGAGCAGGAAAAGTCTGAGCTGGGGGTTGGTTGGATGGGTCAAAGACTGGACTTTTCCTCTGGAGACCAAAGTTCATGTCTCGTTTATTACCAAGAATCAAGAGTGATTTGTTTTAAAGTTATATTACATAAGTAAGTTAACGTACGTAAATGGTGTGACGTGATGTACACTAAGTTATGAGACTGAATATAGTTATTTTAACCCAAAGTATGATCTTTTTGTAACCCTAACTAGTTTTGGTGCCTTAACATAACTAAGTTGTTTTTTTCTTTGTGCCTAACCCTAACCACATTGCAACAGTTTCACAGCATTGTTAACACTCCAAAAGTCATAAATGTCATGATATATGAAGATTTTGACAGCAAAGTTTATTTTGAATGTCTAACCACACATTGCATATAGAGAGATATAGATATATAGATAGATAGATAGATATATAGAGAAACTCTCAGACCAAGAAAAACAGCAGATTTATTGTGATTTTCATCTTTTATCGCACCTTTTCTGTGCCGAGCCATCGTTTTGGTGACGTGTGTTGAGAGAGACGATGTAGCTCACTGAGCAGTTTAACACAAAACTAGATGATATTTTACCTAAATTACGGAAAAAAGCGACTTTATTGACTCGGAAAACTATCTTTTAAATTGACAAACATCATATGTGTAGTTCATGGCTCAATTCAAACAGGATAAAAAAATTATTGGTTTCTCTCCATTCACTATAATACATATTTCAAAATAAGGTCCCATGAGGTCCACTGGAAAGGCGTGACTTCAGCTCTCTATGACGTATTATTGCTAGCTCTATTGCAGAACCTTTATTTTGAAAAGGTATCTGGAAGTTGGATATTACGTATAATTGGTTACTAGCCCTTTACATACAAAACTGATGCTAGAGGGGTCGGTAGAGCTACATAGTTTGAAGCCAGTGATCAAGCTGCTGTATTTGACCAGTTGGGAGTGAGAATGTGTACGATCAAACACACAACAAGGTGGGGAGCTGACATCAGTTCAGTCCTACCCTGGGTTTGTCATGCCATGTGCAATGGAAGTAAAACATGTTTGTTCAATTTTTTCATTTGTACAAATATGAGCATTGAATTTTGGGACGACTACTGGAGTCATTACCATTTCCATGTCTGTTGGCATTGTTCCCTGTGCTTAACTCTTCCAGTCAGCTGATTAGTTTAAATTATGATAATCCCGGCTTTTGTCTCCTGATTTCCCAGTTTTAATTACATCGGTTTGTTCCTACATCGTCCTTTCTACTTTTGAAAGAAGCTGGATTTTTAGTAGGACATTTCTGCTTGGTATTGATTCTTAGCTGGTCAGCTAAGCAGCTTTTCAGAAACACTCGATAACAAATTCATGTAATCCTTTCGATGATTGTCAGGCACGAGTAGAACCCCCAACCTCTATCAAAATCTTGTCTGACCTCGCTCAACCCCTCCTCTTTATCACGATCCCTCCTGTAAAACGAGTGCGATCTGTGTTTGCACTATGTGTCTAGAGATGATAAAGGCTGCAGATCGGCCCGGCTGTGGATTAGAGGGCTGCTGATTCTGGGAGACAATGTTTTAACAGGAGTCCCAGCATGTGGCCTTTTATCTGACAGACCTACAGTTCATCGTGGTCAAATCGCACAAAACCAGAGGGGAGTGGGGCTCACGCCAACAATTATCACATGAATGAGCACTGTGCAGGGCGAACACATGTCCATTGAACCCCCACCCACACCCCCACCCCACCCTACCCCAGACACACACACGCACGCACACACACTCGCACACACACAGTTTCATCTCACTCTTTTTAGCCTCTCAGTCTTTCTATCACACATGACCACACAGACAAGTAGACATTAAGAGTTGACACATACATATGCGCACTCATCCATCCACCCACACACACACACACACACACACACACACACACACACACACACACACACGTACAAACACACACACACAGAAGTCTGTATTCTGTTCTTCTTGGCAGCGTGCAGCCCAAAAAAATGCAACAAAAGACAATTATTGCTCACCATATCGATTTTTGCCCATAACCATGCATTTAATGGGCACTCCTTGCATAACTGGAGTATTTATTGTGAAATGTTTGACTTGGAGGCACCCTGACCGCAGCACAAAAATATGCCACAGTCACCCCATTTGTCTTTTTCTTTTTGTGGTTAAAAAAAAAAAAAAAAAAAAAAAAAACGGGGAAAAAGAATAATAATCCCACATGCTATACAAGAGCCTTGGGCTGGGGGTTGGGTAGGGGTACAGACAGAGTGACTTACATTGAGAAGTTAACAATGAATTCAATTCATTGCCTCGGTTTGGCTGCAGTACTGAAGGATAAAAAAATGAACCTGTGGTTAATGAGAACTGGTCTAACCCACGCCACCAGCTACAAACCTCATGGAAACAGTGGGCTTCATTCAGAGGAGCCTCTGTCTCACACACATTTTATAATATACTGAATATGCTGCATCTCTCAGCCTCAGTCTCAGCCTAGCTACTATCACAGTCAAAGGCAAAACTTTACCACAACTCTGCTTTGTTTTCAGAGGTCAGCTCACCTAAAGGTTGAAAAAAAATCTCACTTACTTCTAGTGGTATATATGTAGATAGCGATCTAGTGATCTCTCTTTGGCTCTGGGTTTAAATTATGTTTAAATTGCATTCAAAGGTCTCTCTGAAGGGGTTGTTCTGGATAATCCATAGAACATACTTTCAACAGTTGTCTGCCAAAGTCTGGGCCATTGGTGAGCCTCTGTGGCCCAAGTTGTGGTGTGTCCTGCACTGTTGGCACTAGTCGGCCCTTGTCAGTGGCCTTTTGGCCAACAGAGCATGTTGAAAGGGCAATGGAGCCCATCAGTGAGCGATATCACTCTGGCTGTTCAGCTAAGCATATCAGTGCACGAGAAGAGAAACGGAAAAAGATAGGGAAAGCCCCCGTCTGTTGCTGCGCATGATTTCACCCACATAGTACGGTTTCTACTTATTTTTATCCTCTGCTTCTTCGCCAGTGCCATTTGACACTTTTTATTGTACATGTTCTTAACTAGAAGCGACTATATTAGCGAGAGTGGTGTGAAAATGGTCGCTAAATGCTGCTTTATCATAACAACAGTTTGTTTATCCACAGTCCAAAGTCTTTTAAATTACAAATACAGACTACCGCCACCTGGTTGTGTGGAGAGGTATTTTCTCTCATGCAGGCACAGAATGTACAAGCTAGTTGGCTGTTGGCTGCTGTCTTTGTAGGGTGTTCCAGAGCAGCTTTTCGGCTGAGAGACAGGCGACGTGAGGTGACGGACGCAACAGTCAGCCTTCATCACCACTAGTTCTTTGTTGTCGGTTTGGTGTGCCCAGGTGTGCCTAATAGAAAGTAGTTCCACTAAAAACTGTCGGGGCAAGGTCTTTGGGTTAGAATAACTAGGAAAGTATTTCTAGAAAACCAAAATGATCTGCATGACTACCACTTGAGGTAAGTGAGAAAATAAGGTCTTTGTATTTTGGAGGACTCAAACATTTAAAATAAGGGATGGGCTGAGATTGGGTAAAGAATGGCCAGTGCCTGAAATTTTATCTGGATAATAAAATAGAGAAAAGTATCTGAAATGTCAGTGTTTGGGATCAACACAATAACGCTCCAGATAATTGTAAGCAAAAAGCTTCCTCTTTCTTCCACTTCACTCCCCAGCACTCTGTAATTTTAAACAAGGCACTGTGTCTTAGTCGGGAACATTGCTTTTGAGGATGTGTGTTTGTTGCAGTTCTGACCTGTTGGTGCTGAGATGGTGGCGGGTGCACTGGATCTGCGGCCCCTCTCGGCAGTGATGCTGATGGTGTACAGCATGCCAGGCGTGAGGCTCCTCAGGGTGTGAGACTCAGAGGTGCCTGGGACCACCTCCTCGGCCCTGTGGCCATCAGCAGATACATAAACCAGTCTGAAGGAGTCCAGTTTGGCCAGGGGGCATTTCCACTCCAGCATCATGGTGGTTTCTGTCACCTGTGCAACAGTCAGGTCCTTGGGAGCATCCAGGGCTGATTGGAAAGGTAGAGAAAAAAAGAAATGGCTGGTTGCTCCCTTTATTATAGTTGCTAAACCTTTAAAAGGTTTTTCATTGAAAAAGCCAACATGTTTCAACCATTACGTCTTTATCAGGGCTCCAAACAACAAATAGCTCAATGTGGCCCTACCAATATAGTAACCACAGCCAATAGGAGGTGATCACATGACCAAGACAATAAAATACCAGGTGGAACAAATACAAAATATCAGAACAATAAAATAACAAGAGATGAGGTGACATAACATTCAAATGCACACAACATACAGGATATAGACACCCAACTGTATAATACCACAAAATGCCTCGATAAAAGAGGGGGGCCATACAGAAAAAACGACAGAAAACAGGTCTGAGCCAACTTCAACACATCCAGTCTATGAATCCACAAAGTTTCCCCTTGGTTAAGTTTCCATATTTGGTCCCCTTCCCCGACCAAAGGTTTGATTTGATTTATGTCCTCGTTAGTGTCTTCTAAAGTGTCTAGTCATTGGGTTGTTGTGATTCCTTATTCTGATGGAACATATTTTGTATGGCCTATGTAAAAAAAGGCCATCCCCATGTGGACAAGGAGGACAGTATATAACAAAAGTAGTGCTACAGTTAATAAAATCATATTGTTTTTGAGTTCTGTTTGTGTGAACATGGACAAAATCTTTAGTTTGAACGACATTACCTAAGTGTACCTCTGAGACATAATCTCTCTTTAAGAGTGCAGAAGAGGATCTGGGGCTATATTGATAAAGCTTCCTAGTACTGAAAAGTTGCTCATTAGTGAATTCTTATAATCATGACATTTTCTGAGACTCTTTTCTTAAAATTAAGACTAGAGCCTTCTAAAGAAAGAAGAAAAAGTCCGCAAAGCATCTCAGCCCTTAATAGAGCTCCTAAGGTGAAAAACTGTCAGAAGAATGGAGGAGGACCTTGGACTTGGGAGACTTGTAAACAAGAAGACTTGAAAACAATATTTAAACGCTACTTAAAATACATGAGAATTAACAATTAATTGACTCTATAGCAGCTAGCATTTATGTTGCAAAGAATGGAAAGACTTTTATCTTTGGGATAACATCAAATGCAGTGCTTCCCATCAAGGACCTGGCCAACTCGCTGCCTTGGATCGGTCCAAACGCCACTGGATCAGCTGCAGAGGGTCCGCAACTAGTCTTCCCTAATGAGACCTCTTACTGGCAGAACATGGGTGCTAGGCAGAGAGCACCAAGTCCCGCCAGGCCCTGGGCTGAAGTCATCTGCCGCAAAGGCAAGTCCAGTAAGAAGATAAATAAGAGAGCACCAACTGTCACTCCACCTCTTGAACTGTCATTGCCAAGTCAAGTGATCAACCACGCCTCTTTACTAAGATAAAAGTGTCGGTCCTGTCCTTGCTCAGAGTGCTAGGACTCCTTGCATGAGGTTTTAAGGAGAGCTCTCTGGGGGTATTCTCAGTGTTTGTAAGTACGGCCCCAGGATACATGGCCACTGCTAAGCCTTGCTTCTAATTATGCCCAGTGACCACTCGCAGTAATTCCCTTGCAGCCCGAAAAGCATTTTCCCCATAGAGCACCATTTGAAAAGAGAGGTCTGTAAAAATGTTGACAGGACACCTCCAACTGCAGTGAAAATCTGTGATGCCATTACAATGTAAAGTCTATAGGCTGAGTGGGAACTTACGGGCAGGACCAGTGGGAGAAACACTACGGCGCTTATTCAGTGGGCCACATAACCAGGTAGTAAACCTAGAAAAACCTTTTAGGGTATAAATGGAATTTCTATAGCGCTTTTCCAGTCTACTGACCACTCAAAGCACTTTACAACACTTGTCAGATTCACCCATTCACACACACAGTCGTACACTGGGCTGCCATACAAGGTGCCAACTGCTCATCAGGAGCAATTTGGGGTTCAGCATCTTGCTCAAGGATACGTCAACATGCAGCCGGGGGAGCTAAGGATTTCGAACCAGTGACCTTGCTATGTGCCAGGTCAGCAATTCTCATTGGACTGAAAGACGCCATCTTTAGATTCACTAGCTAGCTCTATGTACAGTCTATGCTGTGCAGTCACTCTGGCTCCTGCTGTTCCAACTAACAGCCCACTTGTTCTTTTCTAAATAAAGAATGTTTGTTTAATGTCAGAGGAGGAAAAGACGACAGTGTGGATATAGTAAAGGCACATACACAGTATGAAGAGATCACAAAGGTACAGTACTGTGTATGTGAAAGCCTCTTACCTGTCACTGCATTGGTGGTCGTCGGAAGACTCTCCCGCTCATCTTTCACCGCAGTCACACCCATCCCATACTCTGTGCCAGGTCTCAGGCCTACATAACAGGGCAAAATAAAAACACTGTGATACAGAAATAAAAAGCAATGTCACGCTTTGTTCGTACAAATCCACTGAGGTGTCACCAAATGAACGATGGGGGGGGCTCTGTAGTCAAGTGGCCAGCTGTTTCAGTTAATGGCTCCAGTGCCTTTGGCGAACACAAAAAGGTTCTCATGTGGTTTGATCGCACAATAGATTTCAGCCTAATTGCATTTCATGGTAAGCCTTTGCTCACTGTGGAACATAAGTGTTGTATTTGCATTGATGGATCTATAGGGCCCTTGTCGAGGAGCAGAAACACTACTTGCTATGATACAGCAGGCTCTGGAGGCCCTTTGGTCTCTACAATTAAGCCGTCTCTTGGCCTGATCGCCTCTAATTCCTTTATTAACTCCCACAGAGGTCATCACACACAGAGTTTTGCAGCATGAAATTACACCTAATGCCCAGGAAACTCATTATCAATAAAATCATGAGCGTGAAGGCAATTACAGATAATAACTGTGTGAAAGAAGTGCTGAGGTGTGTGTGGAGTGGAGGGGGGGTCTGCTGAATGGACCCAGTGCTTTATTTCCAAGGGATGGGCCTCCCAAGGACAAAGAATTGGGCCATACAAAGACACTATTAGCCTGTTTTATTGGAAGCTTTGTTTTTGTTTCTTATGGTGTCTAATCCTACCATGCCACAGCAGAGTGAAGAAACAAACACATCCACCTCAAAGCATGGCTTTATAATGTCAGCAGTGCAGATAAATGACAAACACACTGCTTTTCTTGTTTGAGCAAGATCTCACAGTGAAACAAACAGCAGTGTTATTCCATTTAAAGTCTGAATGCCAAACCCCCTTGGGTGGTTTTCTAATAAATTGAGCCTTTTGTAGGCGGGCAAACATTTCATGACACAAAACAAAGGCAACCCATTTTGGAAATGAGCAGGCTGAATATAGCACTGACCATTTTACAGGGACCACAAACACTTGCAGAATTAGGAAAATAAACACTTCAGACTATATAATTTTTTCCCCCCACAGATGTTTTTCAGCTGTGTAATTTGGATTATGGTTTAATGTGAACTCAAAGCAGACAAAAGAATGAAATCACTAAGTATGTGTGATGTCAAACTGCCTTTGTTTGCTGAGTAGGAGGTTTATTACTGTCTGTAGCTACAGTCTTAGCCTTAATTGCTGTGACATGGTGAGTGGTTGAGGGGTAATGCATGTATTAAACTCTAGGATACATTGATATCAAACATTTCTGCCTCCTTCACTGGTCGTATGTCATGTCCTAATGATAAATAATCACATTGTCTGATTTGAGATTCTGGCAACCCAAAGGTTGTTCTGATTAGGAGGTGCTTTATAACTACTCTATAAAGGATTAGTAAATGATTTATTAACCATTACTACAACTTTAATGCTACCATTAGTTACAACTCATAAACCCTTGGGTGGCTTATTAAAAATTGGTAGATATTAGATTTTTCAGAACCTGTGAACCCAAAAGTTGTTCATGTCTAATAAATGGCCTATGACTGATAAGTAAATGACTTGTTTATTTATTTAATAAATAAATAAACAATATTAAAAAAATTGTGAAAACTAAAAAGCGCACCATCAGTTTAGGTTATTGTATACCGGTGTCAGTGTCTGTACTGTTCACGCTGATAGTAGTGACATAACCTGACTGGATGTTTTTTGTGTGTGTTACTGGGGTCCAGTACCGATGATCTTGGCCTGGGTGCTGTCCTTGGGTCCCGGGGGGAAGAGCAGCTCTCCATGCTCGCCTCCAGACAGAGGTCCATACTTGATGCGGTAGTTGTCCACCTGAGCTAGACTGTTCTTCCACTCAAGAGTGATGCTCTCGTCCGTCAGCTCCACTGTCTGCAGGTCTCTGGGGGCATCCAAGTCTACAACACAGAAATGGCCTTTAGATAGATTCAAGCCTATCCTAAACAAACATTTAAGTGCAGTTCTAATCTAGGACCAAATCTTATGTACTGTAGAAGCCACGTCTGATATGGGCAGATTATTCTCATTTATCTTTACTTAGGAGGACACTTCAAAGTCATTCAAAGAACAAACACGTCCACGTCCACACATCAGCAGGATATTCTCCCTCGTAAACATGTAGACAGAAGTAAAGTATGTGTGGTCCAGGCCCCCAGCTGACATACAGCTCATTAAACTTGGCTGTAATAAACAGTTATTGGCTGTGACTGTTTTTCTTCTGGGAAATAGGTGGTAATATTTGAAGTAAAACATTCAGGTAGAAATCACTGAACAGCAAATCAAATGTATTCTGTCTGACCTGTGAGGAAAGAGTCATAGACAGGAATGCTTGTCCATTCTCCCCTCCGAGCTGTCAGAGACACCTCATACTGGGTGTCGGGGGTGAGGCCTCCCAGGTGGTACTGGGTGTCAGTGGAGGACAGCTCCACCACGGTACGATCAGCAGGGTTGGATCTGGGCCCGTAGGAGACGGTGACCCCATCCACCTCAGCCACGGACTGGAGCCAGGTCACCAGCGCTGTGGTATCTGTCACGTCACGTACATCCACCTGACTGGGGGCGTCAATCACTGGAGAAGAAGTAAGTGGGGGGGCATAGTGAAAGCTGTTAAAGGTACCTTATTAGCAAAATTCCAATGTCTTTCAGTTTGCACACACGTATGATTGGAGGTATTTGATGAAAGGCTGTTAAAATTGATTGTTTGAGCAAAGGCGCTCTGTTCTGTGTTGTGCTAACTAACGTTAGCTCCTGTTGCTCTCTGTTAGCAAAGATGAGACAGGCACTGAGACGAAGCACTCAGCTTAAGCAAATCTTCCACAGGCTTGTATAGGCAACAGAGAGACAGGGAAGGTCTCATGTTTTACCTAACATTATACTGTACATGTAACAGACAGTTAAAAAAAAAAGATTCTATGCAGTATAAAGATAACCGCCAAAATTCAAACGAATATAGCTACTGGTTCCATCACATAATGTAAAAGAAGGGTCACGCTCTGGTTGACACAGTCACATAGCAGACATTGCCGTTGATTTACATTAGAGGACTTATAATACATTAATTGGAGAAGAAGACATGAGTTTTGGATTGAGAGTAGTGGACTTCGAGACGACCACTACCCACGGCATCAATAGGCTCATAGTTACTAATTACTTGATCATTAGTTAAGTGAAACATCATACTGAGGAGTTACCCAGCATAGACTCATTAGTTACTAATTACATAATCATTAGTTACTCTTCCTTTTCCTGTACCTTCATATGAAATGATCAAATCCCTCCGGTCGACAAAAACGGTTTCATTTCTATGTTCATTTTTCTTAATGGTTGGGTTTAGGATTAGAAGTAATAAAATAGCAGCGGCTAATCAAAACGTCTCCCCTTTGTCACTCTAAGGTTTTCTGAAAAGTTGGTAGCCCTGCTGTGTTGTATGATGGTACATGAATCACCTTGAACCTTGGAGGCAGTAGATTAAAAAACTGAGTTGTTTCACTGTCAAACTTTGTGTTAGTGTCTAAGTTTAATTTCTTTCCAGCAAGAATTTTTTTGAGCAGAAGTAGACATTTTTCATCATGGTTGTATGACTGGCAGTGTTAGTGCCCTGCTCTACTCATTGATGAAATTGAACCCTGACCATAGACCATGAAGGTAGGAAGCACATGGTTGAGTCAGGAGGGTTGGATTTGTGTGAAGGCATAGAGTGTAGGGTGTTATATGCATGACAATATATGCATGACAATACAGTCATTTCAGCAATGCAGGTGCTGAAAAATGTGACAGCCCTCTTGCATTTACGAGGCTATTGAAACTATTAACAGATCAACTCCCCGCCCCATGAAGGGCTCCTCTCCACCGCTGCTGAAACAGATTTGTCACACGCAAGCAACTTCAGGAGTCAACCCTCTGTACAGCACTGATAAAATGAATAATCTGCATTTGAGGTTAACACAGATTTGTCTTCTGAGGAGGCTGCGAGTGTCTCGTTCAGGCGTCACGATACCATCCTCCTGGGAGGCCAGCGTCCCTCTTAGCCTGGCTGCTTGACTGACGGGTGCCTCCCACACATGGTGAGTTGGATGGGAGGGGAAGGAGAGGGGGAAGAGTGGCAGGGCTCGCTTCACACAAAACCCCCTCAGCATGCAAATCCCACGGTACGCACCCGCAAGCCGGTGTAATGAGAGACATTAAGAGAGTCTGAGTGACACGGAGAACTCTGAACCTTATAATCCAAGTAGCGCTGACACGTGGTCATACATACGTGTGTGCATGAGTGCATGCATTAACAGTGGATATGAAAAACGCTCATCTCCTTTGAATTTTGTTTTTTTTTCTTGCATTACAAGGTTTTTTTTACAAAATGCATTCATTATGAATTTCTGTTCAAGACGTACAGACATTTCTTTCTAATGATGTCCAATTTTTCCATCACTTCTTAATGTCAATGTGTAAAATGGCTAATCCTTTTTGATTTCATGATTTCTTTTTTATGTTACAAAAGAGAATTTAATTATAACAAGAGATTCATACATTTACATTTAAGGCATTTAGCAGCCGCTTTTGTCCAAAGCGACTTACAGTAATTCATACACTGATGGCGGTGGCTGCCATGCAAGGTGTTGAACCAGCGACCTTCTGATAACAGAAGCCACAGCCGCCCACTTCATGTTACAATTACATTCTTTTGTTATGACCGCATTTGAAATTAAATCAAGAAACATCTCTTGTAATAATACCATCTCACTTTAAATTGTTATATGACAAAACTTAGCTAATGAGAGCCACTTAATCCGAGATAGAGACATGCTGCTGCCAGATGGCTGGACATAAGGAATGATGATGTGCCTAAAGGAACGGAACCAATCACAGTGTTTGCAGGCTAGATTAGGAGCGGAGGAATGCGTAATGAAATAACGCAAAATAATGACTTTATTTTAACTGCAGAGCTCCGGTCTGTCGCTATTCAACAACTGGCCCAACAAAATCAAACCCATACCGAGGCTACTAAATGGTTAAAATCAGTTTGTATCAAATGTTTTTTTTATTTTTAAAATTACAATTTCTCATACCAGCATTTTGGATTTTATTTTGATATATTTGATAAGCAAGTATTTGTTATTTGTAACAAGATATGATTTTATGTATTCGTGCAGATCACTGATTATTGTTTAACACATTTTTAATCGGTTGAACTCTTAACGGCAATTCATTGATTAATCATTGATCATTATCATCCCTTTTTCATCCCTATCACTACACTTTGAACAACAATAGGTAGAAAACCTAATTTACCTGTTGCGCTGCAGACTAAAGACTAAAAAATTTAGTTTTCCTAAAATACAATACTATACTTTATAAATAAAGTTTATTGTTATTATGTTATGTATACAGATGACACTGCAGAAATGAAACAAAAAGCACCTTGATGTGCTCTACACTTAGTTCATGTTGTAATTTACCAGCCCTGCACTCTCTGCTGGATGCATAAGAAAGGTGATGATAAGCCTCAAATGGCATTTCCATGCATACTTCTGTTTGTCCTGGCAAAGTGCCGACTATTTTCACACCATAAATAAGCATAGAATTGGCCTGACTCACTGCTAGACGGAGCTGCCATTTATTAAATTTAGTGCTGAATGTGGTGAACATTGCTGCACCTTTGCTGAAACGGAAGTCTCCCAGGGGTAACAGCTAGACCAGTTTGAGTCCAGATTTAGGTTTCAGCCATGGAAGCCAGCCACTGAGGCTTACTTTTAAAGAAAATACGCATTTAACAACCTCAACAAGAGTTGCAGCGATATCTTAACCCTAAAAGACACCTAAAAATAGCCTGGTGGTTGATCAAGCAGGTGAACTCACAAATTCAACTGTGTTTTCTCTTTTTATATTGATCCCCAGCCCTGAATTCATCAGAGTATTATGAACCATTGGGTTTTATGGCTTGACGGAGCTATGGAGATATCTCATAACTTGCCAATTGGGTTGGAAATCCATATCTCTTTTTACTACCAGTGCTAAATCTCAACAAAGCAATGAAATCTAATGAGCTAATCAGTCAGGCTGACATGACACATCAGGCTGTTTTCAATACTCTGTTTGGTGCTGCAACATGAACAACTCAGATATAGGAACCAATGAACGTATAAGGTTTGAAGGTGACAAACAGTTTTTGCATTTAATGCTGACAGCTTAAGTGACAATTTATTCCACAATGATCTCTTTTTCTCAAACACTCAATAAGCAGCAATGTCTCAGAATGGTGAAGAAGGCTTTTTTTTTTTTTTTAAATGTGTTTGTGTTTGAATACAATGGTTAGGATTGATACTAAGAGGTTGAAATTACAATCATTACCTCTGCCAAGGAGATCATGTTTTAACCCATGTCCGTTTGGTTGGACTGTCAG
Source organism: Pagrus pagrus (assembly GCF_965226575.1). Taxonomy (NCBI): domain Eukaryota; kingdom Metazoa; phylum Chordata; class Actinopteri; order Spariformes; family Sparidae; genus Pagrus; species Pagrus pagrus. Next base: position 29,756,611 of record NC_140192.1, read on the forward strand.
CAGGATTACACAAAAACTACTGAACGGATTTCCATGAAACTTGGATGGATGAGTCCCTGGCCAGAATACACCCCATTACCTTTTGGTGCTGATCCAGATAAAGGGACGGATCCAGGATTTTTTTTTCTCACTTTCTTTAACATTGTGAGATGGGGCATTTTTCGACATTTTTGTTTATTTTTCTCAGAGAATAACGCATGAATCCTAATGAAAAAAAATCTGGTCTATTTACATTAGGTGGCTGTTATCTTTGAGTGAGTACAAAAGTGGACAGTTGGGCTTTGGCAGAGGTATGCACTCTACTGTTTGCCATTCTAGTTTGATATATATCTTTCATGTTTAGTATTAGTATTTAATCTTTTTCTGCTTTTCTTAAATTCATACATCAGGTGTGTATCCTTCCTTCAATGTATGAATACGTTTCTGAAAATCGTGTGTTTATAGGGGTCATAATGGGAGAAGTGATCGTCATGATTGATAAGCTCGGGTAGACCAGCAGTCCTGGCCATACGATTTATTCACAATGTTTATGATCTGCCTCATTATCTCACCCACCATCTCTTTTTCTTCTGCATGAACATTTCCACTGCAAACTATTTCATATAGCACAATTAAACTCTCTACTGCATAGGCCCGGAGCACCATCATTAGAAAAGTAATTACAGTAATTACACAAACTGCTTATGACATATGCCTACAGGTCTCCCCCACCTCCAGGAGAGCTGCCTCCAAATCTTGATCTAAACAAAGACTTTCCTTTTTATCAGGAGCATCAGAAACTTGGGTGCTTCGTAGGTTTTTTACCCTAGGGTCCACCATACTCCTGGTTACTGTAGACAACTCCATCACCACCATTGCTCCCCCACCCTTCAGCTTTGGCAAACCAGTCCTTGCTGTTACCACTGTTGCACCAGTGCAGTAATGTTGCCACAGACATCGGATTGAAAAACTCTGATATACAGAGAGATTTACTTGATGACGTGGGGCTTAATCAGCATTATCTGAACTCATTTGGCGAGGGCTTGAATGTAACAGATGTTCATTTATATGTCAAAGTCCCCAGGTTTAATTAATGCAGTGGAGGGTTCAGTTAGAGAAACCATTGCAAATTAAGTTTATGTACACCCTGCTGAAATGACATCAACCTGTAAGTCTAAAATAATAGAATGATAAGCCAGTTAGCAGCGTGCATGTGTACACTCACTTGTGACAACGTTCTTGGAGGCAGGCGGACCACGCTTGTTGTTCTTCACCACCTCCAGTTTGACCTCGTACTCCTGGCCAGGGCCCAGGCCCGACTGCTCAAAGGTGGTCTCTGGACGGCTGAGCGAGTTCAAAATCTCACCATCCTCCTCTTTCTGCCAGCACCGAAAAACACCAGTCATCAACTACTACAAAGACTAGGCCTGGCATAAAGTGTCGAGTGGGAGGAAAAAAACTGCCAAATCATACATAATGGTAGTCTGGGTGGCGTTTGGACTTAGTAAGAGCTGACAGGGGACTGTGTTTAATAGTGTGTGGCTTTGTGCAGATCCTAGCAGCGCTGTTTGGAAAGTTTCTATGTGCACTCAAAAAGGAAAATGAAGCGTTAAACACTTGCTCTGTGCTGTGTGGATATTGGAGCTGTCAGGACATGCTTACAGATTTAACTGCTGTATTTTTTGCATTCTGGCTTGAATAACCATTTTCCACAGGATACTCACCCTGAACCTCATGTATGCACATTAGGCAAATACTGAATTTGAAGTAGGGGGTCTGTAGGGGGTTGTGTGTTGTTTTGACTAAGAGGGAAATGTGTATAATGCTAGAGGCTGTGGTAAGCTCCAGAGTTCAACCACCTCCGGGATTAAAGAAGTTCTCTTAACATAAAGGGACCCAGGACTCACTGTGTTTCTGAAGATGATGTTCCAGCCATCGAAGGGAATGTCCAGCGGGTCCCACTGTACCTCCACTGATGTCTCCCGCACTGACTTGAACTTGAGTCCCTCAGGCTCTGGCAGATCTGGGATCAGGCAGAGAACAAAACTCTGACTACACTTTGTCTAGAATTATGCACTGCATTTTATAAACTACAACAGAGAGGACTGACATACGTGTAGCCACCCGAGCACTGACAGGAACACTCCTCTTGTTGCTGAGCACGGCATAGACACTGATCAGGTATTCCACGCCAGGCTCAAGCTCCCGAATAGTGGTCATCTTCACGTCCCCAGGAACCTGCATGTCTAGCTCCAGACCTCCAGGGGCAGTGGGTACATATGTGATCAGGTACTCGGTGACACGCATCTCATTCTCCCAGGACAGGTCCACCGTCTCTGGGGTGACCTCTACCACAGTCAGGTCCTTGGGTGGTGAGACTGCGGAGAATATCAATCATTTGTATCCAAGTTTTTAAATTGTTAGCAACATAGTAACAGGAGTTTTCTTGAAGCACTGTATGGTAGGAAATGTGCCAACGGGTATATAGTAAATACATTTTACAGCAAGTGACTGTTGATCAACCATAGATTTGGAAACTGATTTTCAAGTGACTATTTAAACATATTTTGCAGAAAATATAATCTGCAGGTTGAGTACAAAAACATTAATAAATGCAACTGAAGGCAGCTATCATATTATATTGGCAATTGAGTATTTTAGTATTATAGTTTTTATTAACAAACAAACTTCCCACATAAATTGAATCTATAACCATGTCCATGGATAGCAAGTTCAGTGATATGCAATAGATTTCATATTAAATTCAGGACAAGCGTGTTGTTACCATCAAATTTTTCATGCCTTGCTTGTTCTCTGCTCTGGAGCCTTTGCACACAAATTGCACTGTTTTAAACAGAAGTGCAACCTGAGATCTGCAGAACTTTCTGTTCCCTTGCCGTAGATTCAACCTTCATCCTTTACTAAGGGCTGCTTTCCGATTTGCATCATTTTCCAAGTGATTTTACAAAAAAAGCTGAGTCTACAATACAAACCAAATCATCAATTTACTGTAGTCAGTTTTACAGGAGCAGTTCCCCCAAAAGTGAAAATTCAGTCATTATCTTCTCACCTCCAAGCTAATAGAAAGTCTGGTGAAATTCTGTAGTCCAGGAAACATTTCTGGAGCTTAACCGAAAAATAGTGTTGCAGCATTCTCTTAAACAACCGAAGTAGATGGGGACTTGTTTTAAACACCTTGTGTGACATATTCAAAGTCTCTGAAAGCCCCAGGGATTTGATCATTTTTAATTTGAAAAGATGTTTTTCGCATCTTCTGAAGTGGGTGCACAAGCTCGACTGTGTGTTGAAGGTGTAAATAACATCTTTTCAAATCAATTTGGGATCTTTGAGCTTTCAGAGACTTGGTTTATGAATTCTTTTGTGGAGTACAAACTAAAGCCACCATCTGGACTCTCTGACTTTTCCAGTACTCACCACGGTACCCATGGAATAAAATCTTGTCTCCTGTAGGACCTAAATAACAGGTCTAACTGATGCTATTAAAACTCTGTAATGAACCAGTGGAAAGCTGCACAGTATGTATGCAAGGTCTATCTTACCCTCTGAGCAGTCCTCCCCAATGAAGCCTTCGTCACAAACGCACACTCCGTTCTCACAGCGGCCCTGGTTCTGGCAGTCATCTGGGCAGGTCAGTATGGAGCAGTCCAGCCCAGAGAAACCTTCATAACACACACAGTTGCCATCGACGCAGTAACCTCTATCAAGACAGTTCTTGGGACACGTCTTCTCGCTGCAGTCCTCACCAGCAAAACCCTTATGACAAACACATTGTCCGTTTACACAGTGACCACGGTCCAGGCAGTCATTAGGGCAGGTCAGCTCACCGCAGTCTTTTCCCTTAAAGCCGACAAAGCACATGCACTTGCCATCCACGCACTCTCCACGTCCCATGCAGTTCTTGGGACAGGTCTTGATGCTGCAGTCTTCCCCTGCATAGCCTTTGTCACAAATGCACTGTCCGTTAACACAGCGCCCCCGGTCTTGGCAATTGTTAGGGCATGAAAGCTCGCTACAGTCTTCACCTTGGTATCCAATATCGCAAACACATTCTCCGTTAATGCACTGGCCTCTGTCGCTGCAGTTGTCAGGGCACGAGAGGATGGAGCAATCTTCACCCTCAAATCCTGGATCACAGATGCACTTCCCATTGAAGCAATGGCCTCTTTCATTGCAGTTATTGGGACAGGTGAGCTTTGAGCAATCTTCTCCACTGTAACCGGTCTGACACACACACTGGCCATTCAGGCACATGCCACGGCTGTTACAGTTGCCAGGACAAGTGAGCTCACCACAGTCTTCTCCAGTGAACCCAGCATCACAGTAGCAGGAGCCATTGATGCAGCGTCCGCGGTCATAGCAGTCATTTGGACAGATGAGTTCAGAGCAGTCGAAGCCCGTCCATGGCTTGTCGCAAACACACTCATCGTCCACACAGCGTCCTCGGCCCAGGCAGTTGTTGAGGCAGTTGGTCTGGGCGCAGTCCTCACCGATGAAGCCCTCCTCACAGAGACAGGAGCCTTCGACACAGTGGCCGTAGTCACCACAGTCCAGCAGGCAGAGCTCAATACCGCAGTCGTCACCACCAAAGCCTTCAAAGCACTCACATTTGCCATCCACACAGCGGCCCTGGTCCTGGCAGTCATTGGGGCACTCGGGTTCAGTGCAGTTGGGGCCCTTCCATCCAGACTCACATACGCAGCTGCAGGTGTCAGTGCTCCAGTTCCCTCGGCCATTACAGTAGGGCTTTGTGGATACTTCACCTGAAGGAGGGCAAGAAAGAAAATATAAGTAGTAGTAGATTTACAACTCACCAGAAGAGTTCCACTTTCATCATCTGGTAGTCCACTGCAGTTGGCAGATGGCCGGACAACCCACTACTAACAGACAGCTGCCTCAAAGCTTTGCATGTTATTCAAATTCAGAAATTTAGACATCTTGACGAGGATAATGAGAAGGTCCTTTTTATGCATAAACAGCAGTCTATGCCTATAACTGCATCCACATTTGACTGACAATGATGATGACAAAATATTCATAGTATATTATCTTAGTCTATTTTCAAGCCCATAGATGTTGATACTCCTTACTGTAGTAAAATTAATGGAAAACAATGACTGCATAAAAAGTAGAAAGAATCTTTGAACCTAATCAATGCTTTGGAAACGAATGGCAGTACTGTAAAATACAGACAGTTGGTGACAGCTTTTACATCGTGCTGCATTTGTTCCATTATTTGAATATTAAAGACCAATTCACCAAATACAGCAGCTTGGTCAGTGGTCTTAATCTTCAACCTATGACACTCTACCAACCCCTTTATTATCAGTTTTGCACGTAAAGGGCTCCACGGTCAAGTTAGCAATAATATACAGTATATGCAACATCTGGTTAGACTTTAAAATTAGAATGACACTCAGAAAAGGTCATAGCTCCGCACAAGCCCACCAGTCCCCTTTTGTCTCTTTTGTCTCATAGATACCAGCCACTTAATTACACATGATTTTTTTTTTTTCATCACAGTCCATTTAATTTCCTGACAAATTAAAATGTCAAAAAATGTTGTAGCTTGTTAAAGAAATGTATCCAGCTTTGCACTAAAAGTTAATGGAGTCTATTCTGGGCTGAGACCCATCCTCCATTAAAGTTTCGTAGATATATTTTCAGTAGTTTTTGTGTAATCCTGCTGACAAAGCAACCAACCGAGCAACAAACAAACAAAGTATGACTTTAGGACTGTTGTTAATATTGCCAAATGCTCATGGCCTGGTTGGGTTCAGGCAGAAAAACAACTTGGTTAGGTTTAGGGAAAAGATCGTAAAAATAAATATTTTACGTATGTTACTTAAAAAACAAATCAGTCTTCACACTAGATCACACACGGGACTCGTACCCCATTCTAATGGGGAAAGTCCTGTGTATAACCATTCAACCAGCCCCCAATGTACTTTTTTGGAGGGCTAACTGCAGCGTCAAAATGACATTTGTAGAGTTGCTGTGACTAGGCCGCTGCTGCTGCGCTGGCAGTGAGAGGAACCTGTATCAAACATTAGCCCTTCAGTTTCATTTCAGTTGAGTGAAGATATTGTATACCAATATACTGTACATATTCTACAGCATACACACACTGCCATTGAAGCACATTAACTACAGTACAACAGCATACACAGTGAAATGTATGGATTTACCTGTAACCTGAGCTCCACAGCAGCCTGCCCCACTGCTGCACTGCTCTCTCAGACTGGACAGCTCTGACTCCAGCATCTCAAGCCTGTTGAGGATATCCTTGATGTCTGGCAGCTGGTTGTCACAGCCGCATGCCTGTTTGGGGATACTGATGCGGTGTGTGAAAACGATCTGATTGTCGCCATCCTCTGTGTGCTCCATGTGCTCGGTGTTCTGCATGTCCATCGGGGGGCTCTTATGTTTGAGCTCAGTCCCTCCGGGCGATTCGAGGTCCACGGAGCAGAGGGACGAAGTGGGAACATTGATGTTGTATACGTGGTTGAACACTACTGGCTGGTCAGGGTGGGGCAGAGTGAGGTTCTCCTGGGTTTTCTTGGGCATCAGAGCCTCTCTACGGTGACGGATTACCTTCTTGACCAGGCCAGCAGTGGAGAGCTCGAGGAGCAGGGCTACAGTCATGCAGCCTAAGAGGAAGCCTTTCAGCCCCATCGTGCTGCTTCTGTGGAAGTAGCTGCTGGGTGCAGAATATGGTCTATTCAGATATCAAAAAGCTGTTCTTGTCCTAAAAGAAAGGAAAATGGGGAAGATTGGTTCATTTTGAGAATTTATTTTCAAGGCTTCCAACTTTGTCACATAGTTCTTCATAGATGTACTAAAAGGCACTTTTAACTGGCTATGAAACTGTCAGTTTAATACTGATGTCTGACCTTCATGAGCAAATCAGACCATTAGCAAGAAGATCGGATTCTGACTTCTCCAAGTTGGAAGAGCCATAAAATTAAAACTATTTTATCCATTTTATGGCGTAGTGCTGAGAATAAGTCTGGGTCTCACAGTCTGAGGAAAACAGCTGCTCTGTAGTCTGGTGGTACGGTACTAAAACAAAGTTTACGTCATTCACACTGTCAACAGGGGCCGCCAGAATCAAGAAAAAAAATGACAGTTCCTTGTAACAGCTTTAATGTGGAAAAGATACAACAGAGCGATCCATGTAGAATTCTGTTGGATATTCACTTTTCTGGTTTGCCCTTGCCAAACAGGATATATTCATTAACATAGTCCCACCACACACACAAGCATCCACACTGGGGACCATAGCCGGACTGAAATATTATAGTATCCCACTAAAAAGCAATTAACCTTCTTCTGTTGCCCCTAACAAAAGACCACTTCCTATCCTGTTGCTGCTTCTGACCTATTTAAGCCACTCTGCTCTCAGTGGAGGAGACACACACTCAGTAGATGACATTGGGGGATTCTTTTCACAATTCTTCCGAGGACCAAGAGCAGCAATTACAGCAAGGGTGGCGCGTGACCTTGGAGACCTGAAGCTTTCTTTTTCTGATCACGTTGAGACAGGTTGCCACAAACAGCCCAGCAACACCTGCATGGTGGAGAGCCTCCTCTATGCTCTGCAGTCCAGACCACAATCCAAGCTGACAGATTAATACCAGTGTATGGTTAGACCATCTGTGGGCTTCCTGTAAAGCACAGAGTCTGCACAAACTTCTCTGCTACCTGCAAACTGGCAGGTCAGCATTCCTGGTCTGCTCTCCTGACAGCCACCGGGTTTTCTTTTCTTTCTGTAACACAAATCTTATTGCTTCCACCAAACGCTTCTGAGACATGATTCTTTTAAAAGGTCTGCTGGAAAAATGTGCTGAGGTTGTGGAAACCCTAAAGGAACCTTTCTGTTGCTTTTCTTAGCATTATTGGTTGGTTCATTCTTAAAGCATGTTTCTCTAATAATCAGGTTTCTAGGTATTTATTTGCTAAAAGATGATGATAAAAGTAAAACTGTTGGCCTGCCAGCACAGGAACCAAAGGGGGAAACAAAATAATGAATATAGATTCTTTGCACAGCAATAGACTTTTTAAAGTGTCTGGCTCAGCCTGAGTTTATTCAATATCACTTTTTCTTTTTCTTTTTCTTTTTACCACACCTTGTAAGAGAAGCTGACACCAATCATTTCCTGCCTCTAATAAAACTAGTGTGTGCCTCGGCTGCTCGAAAGGTTAATAGCAGCTCTCAGCAGCCAACATGGAAATGTCTGGGTAGCAGACATGAAAATGCGTGACTGCAGGCATACACAGCAAATTTCAACCCAGTGGTGGAATATGTAAGAAGGGGTTTCATTTTCTCTGCTACACCTGACTTAATGGCACTGATGTGGATGCAGCAGGAACACAGGAGGTCTTTGCTGGCCACTTTCATCTGTCATGTGTGCAGGGACGAGGAGGCTGACAGTTAGCAGGTAATGTTCCAAGAGGAAGAGAAGCTTGGTCTCCTCATCCCAGCCTCACATGTGATTAGGCAAGCTGACAGATGAGCTCAGCTTGGAGGGATCCCACGGCTTCACCCCTGGTGACACCCACCCACCCCCTGCCCCCTGATTAGACAGGCAAGGATGAGCGCCTCCATGATAGGTAGAGTGTAAAACTGCTAATGTAGCTGATAGGAGCATTGAGGAACTTGGACCCCCCTTCATTCATTCACACACACACACACACACACACACACACACACACACACCAATACTGTCACACCGCTGAGCCCAAGCATCACAAACTAGGGATTAAATCAACAAAATAGCCATAAAATTGCTTTGAGTTGCTGCTAAGGTTTTAGTTCTGGGCGGATGGTTGGCTTTCTCACTTTGAAGGCTGGCTGCTCTCCACATGGATCTCTGAGCGAGGCAACCCTGAGAGTCCAAAGCAGGCTTTGTGTGAAAATCTGTGGCTCTGGCAAAACTCTGCTTTATTCAGAAATAGATGAAGAGAAGATACTTCCACGGAGTCAGAGAAAACTTCTGATTTGGCCTTTTCTCCTCTTAGCTGCCACCTATTACTCTTTGATATGAAGCAGACTAATCACAATAAGAGAATCTGAGTGTGACCCTGAGAAACACAGTGCTGATCCCTCTATTTGGACTTCCTTCATGAGCACCCTGTGGCCCTGGCACCATGCTAATGCAGCTGGCTGCTGGCACTGTAGACATGGACTTGATACAATCTGACTGCTGCTGCTTTGTTATTCCCTCACTTGGTTTTGCTCTATAGCTTGCTTCTCAAACAGCAGCAAAGCTTCTTGCCCGCCTTGTGGCCGAAAGTGAGGTACCAGTGGAAACCTGCTGGCACACACAAATTTGGTGCAACTGATCTAATTTACCCTGTTGTGAATGAGTGCTAAGGAAATACTTGAGTTGTATACCTCCCACAGTGGTGAGCTAAAGATCCAGTTAGGGTCCGTTTCAAAGGGAATAAATCTCTCACTGTCAGGAATGTTCAATTAATTTGACAGAATTATTGTTCCAGGATTAAAGTAGCCTGGTGTGAAATATTCCAGCCTAATACAGTTGCTCGTCATAAACAGAGGAAAGCTTTAACAAAGCATTTTAAGTGTGTGACCAAACGACCAAGGCCAGCCCAGTCTCCAGGATTAAATGTTAACATTTCTGCAAACCACTGATACAAATCTGTAAGTGTCATTGCCCAAGTACCATATTGTGTCATTCCACAACCTTTAGTCTTTTGTTGCTCCTGTCCAAACTTGATAGAAACATGCTGCTGCCATCAAATTCAGAAAAAGCATATATTTACGAAAATCAATGGTGATGAGGTAAAACATAAAATATATTGTCTTTGTGCTGTTTTTGGTCGCACTTTATTTTAGAGAACACTAATAAGCCATAATTTGTATGAAATTAGGCAAAAACTAGAAAAATATGGTCTATATTAGACGTTAAACATCACCGTTATACACTAAGTAATCTAATAAAGATGTAATAAGCCATAATTTGTATCAAATTAATTTTAATTAATTAAAGATTCAACTTGGGCAAAGCGTGAGCTTTGCTGTGGCTTAACAAGCTAACTGCATGTGCCACAAACGCACCTGTTCTAATTCTCTCTTTGCTGTGGGCTGCTCCTGCTACAACTCTAAGCTAATGACTCGGTAGGTGTCATGGTGGAATAAAACAGACTTCATCATCAAGATAACAACAAAGGATGACATAGGCCTGTGTGAGTATGTGAGAGTGACTGGCACAGTGGACATAATTATTTTCTACTCTCCTCGTGGATTTAGCTACAAAAACATTTTATGTCATTGCAGATCAACCTGCACATGAGATGATGGAGACTGACCCCAACCCAGATATTAGCCTGGGCCCACCAGGCTGGAGAGATGCAGTCACACACTGAGGAGAGGACAGCTGATGATTTATCCTGTTGTTTAAACCTACATGTTACTGGAAATGTTTGTCAGAAGTATAGAATTGTACAACCACAGGTGGTCTGATGTGATGTGTTGCGGATTAACCTATAAGAATGTCTAATAACGGTCTAACAAGGTTTTTATTTGCAACAAATGATCCTGTAATAAAGTGAAACTATGTTAAATAAAGCCCAAATAAATGTCATTAATAACATGGCACTGCATTGGTCAGATCAGCCTGTGTTGTCTAATTAAGCCATGTTGGTCCATGTTGGTAGCATTAGGTGTGCTGTCTACAGTATTATCTGGTAGAAAGGCTAAAATAGTGTCTACTAAATATACTTTGGGTCTGATATGGTATGCATTTGATTTTTTGTTGCATAATCTTGTGAAGTAGTTTGTAATAGCGGATGAGGATCTCCTATTGGGTTTCTAATTAGAGTATAATTCAGTACAGTAGTGTCAAAGTATAGTACATTTTAGCTCATTATATGCAGTTTCTAATTACAGTGTGATTTAGGTATTTAGGTGTATGGTTTATAATGAGTATATAAATGTAGATAATATTAATAGTTTTTACCTTATTTGATATAAAATTCAATTTGTTGTGTTTTAGTTAGTTAGTTAGTTAGGATATGACGTTATTTTTTTCTAATAAAGAACACATTTCTAGGTGTTGACTAATTTAATAAAAATGATGGCTTATTACGTCTTTATTAGATAACTTATCTAAGACCGTATCATTTCTGTTTTTGCCTAGTTTGACAAAAAGCACGACTTATTACATCTTATTAGTGTACTCTAAAATAAAGTGTGACCATGTTTTCCAATGGGCATATGTCAAAAAGGATTCTGGCCAGAAGAAAACATAATTTACAATCCAGAGTGCCTTCTTACATAAGGCTTCTTGTACATCCCTGGTTTTCCCATCAGTGTAATGTAAAAAACATTGCACCTCCAACCAACTGACGAAGCAGTGACTTCCTTGCCAGAGCAAAGGTTTTCCAGCATGGTCTGAGATGTTGCTTCTTGTTTTGCTTCCATGTTGTGAAATTCTGTAACCTTAATCCTCCGGTAAATCAAGAGAATGCATTTGTTTCACACAAAGAAGGACCGAGGGGATCAAGATAAGAGTAAAACCAGGACAGTGCAGCAGCACAAATCCTCATAAGCGCCCATCTTATTACAGTGGTCTTCACTTAGCATTGATCTTGTTTCCATTTAGACTTTAGGCTGTTTCAATGGAAATAAATAAATCCCTGGTGGATTAGTGCTTCACCAGTGTTTCTTTCCTCCTGCTGTCTGCTTTCTTTGAGACACAAGTTTTGCTCTCAGTTGGTTCTGAGACTGATGAGCAGACTTCCTATCTGGGGAAGATTGCAGATGTCAGTATTGGAGAGTTCTTTCAAACACAGCCAGGGCCCATGCAGACAAACTCAATCATCACTGTAGCTCACCTTTGCTGAGACTACCATATGGCAGGTCCAAGATAAATCAGAAAACTATTACTCTGCAAGCATCGACAAGCAGAGACATTATCTATATAATCATTCTGTAGAGAAAATGTAATTTGTTTGGCACAAAAGCAAGGCCAGTGTCATCAGTCCATACAACAGCATAGTGTGGCAAGTTATTTAAAAGCAGACCAACATGGAAGTGAAGTCAGTGCTTTTTACGGAAAGAAAAGAAAGATTTGCTAACTGTCAATGGATAACTGCAGCGCTCTGAACAGACAACGCGGCATCCGTCTGATAAGTCGACAACAAACAAACTGAATAATGAAGCAGCGTGCCCCACTTGGTGTGTAAAAGCTGTAAATATTCAATGACTACAACTACAAATCAAGTCCCACAACTGTATGTTAAACAGGTCTGATAGGATGCACATGCTTTCTTTTCATTTCTGAAGAATTTATCAAGCTTGCCTAGTTTTATAGGTCACCCATGACAAAAACTCAGCTTGCCTTCTTTGGTACAGAATCCAAATCTGGGTCGCTGTTACAAGGATTGAATGAAGGGTTATTGTTTGGGGCTCTTTTCACCTATATATACTGTCACACTGTAAAAGGGGAAAATAACCAAGAAATGGGCCTCAGTCACGGACACTCACTGCCACGGCAAGAACCATAAATTAACTTATTTTTCCAATCCCACTTTAAAGTGCAATCTCATATCCCAATGAACCACAAATCCTCTAGAGCTGAAATCTGCTGATAAACATATTTATCACATTCAGCTTGCCTACAAGGTGAGAGAAACCTGTCACATATGTCCTGAGCGAGAGCAGGTAGTATTGATTTGGATCCTGCATCTCCACCAAGGTCACAGTCAGAGAGACAGCGACTTGCTGAGGACAGCACTACGGCTGTGAGTTATAATCGTCAAACACAGAAATGAATTTCCAGGAAAAGCTATAGCTTGAGTCAACTGCGATCGATGGTACAGTTGTTGCTGCTTCACAGAAAAAGGTTTTTCAAATTTTATCACCTCACGCTCTGGAGGACACACGTGGTCTTTCTCTTTCTGCCTTTTATGACCAATGTGGCGAAAGCTGTTGTGCTGAACTACACAAAACCCCAGCGGCGTTATAAACGGCTTGCTTAATAGCTGAGGAGATGCAGTATTAGAAAACAAGATTGAGAGGCAATCAGTTTCGACTCATTTCGTGTGAGGGAAATGGCTGAGCAGTTGAGACAGGACTGAGTGCAGGATTTACTTCTAATATGGCAATAATGTGAGAAACCTCCTCTCAGTCTGCTTCTCCAGAAAACCTCTCTGCAGGTCAGAGCACACTTTACAGACCAACAAGGATGGCCATTATATATGATCTGAGCTAAAACCAATCAAAAAAAATCAGATACCTTATTGTTATAATCTCTTATTTAATCAAATAATTGATTAATGATTGTCAGCTGAAGTCAATTAAATTAAATTAATAAAAATAATCATAAGTTGAAGCTCTAAACAGTTCATCTGCAACCCCGAGGATCCAGCATGTCATTGTGTTCACAGAAACACTTAAGTGGCCAAAACTAAACTAAAAATTCTTAGTGCTCTGAAGTCTTATTTTCCTGAACCAGGAGGAAGAAGAAATAAAATGGAAACTGTTGTTTGTGATGCACTGCTAGATTTTCCACTTTGCTGTGAATGTAATTACTTGGGATGCCCCAGATGATTGTTTTCACCAAGGTCGCAGTGACACTTGGAGATAGCAGGGCTGATGTGGACTTTGTAAATGTCTCTATGATGATATTTAACTCTTGACAAAGTTTCTGTTCAGAGCTTCTCTGTGTTTAGAGAATTTTAAGCATTAAGAATTAAATATTTCTTTCACCTCAAACATTAAACAAATCTGACTGAGGGCACTGACCTGAAATCAATGAATCATTTGAATATTTTTACTACAAAACTCTCTTTCAAAATGTTCAACATGGTAAAAAATAAATAATAATAGATGATAATAATAATAATAAAATTTGACTTGCTAAACAGAAATGAAATAAGTCATTTGCTGTTTCTGATGGATGAAAAGAAGAGTGGTTTCATCAAACCAAGGCTGCTCTCATTGGCTCTCTGCTGTGACCCCATTGGATCTGATGACACAGATAGCAGGGGAGTGGTGGGGGTTCGTGTGTTCATGGCTGATAAGACGGACGGGGAGACTGAATCTGAGATACAAGCAGAAACACTTATCTAAAGACTCGGAAAGAGCGCTCTGCAAAGGCTGAGCCCTATCGCGCTCACAGAACCACCAGAGTGATTTGGAGCCAGAGCTGACATGTCTGACTGATACTGCACGCCAGAAACTCTATTTCTTCAACCAAAACCAATTTCCGACTTTGACACTATGATATGAAGAGAACGAATATTGAGCGAAGGAGAGTGCTCATTGGGTCAGTCATACAGCAGACAGTCAACTCTCCATTTAGTTTTTACTGCATTGTGATTTGACTCGCGGCTCGCCGTGAGGCCCATCAATATTCTTTATGGCTCTTCCCCTGCGGTGCCTCCATCTTGTGCTGCTGTTCTCACTGGGACCAGATGGAGACATTGGATGCTAGTCATTGTTCATGAGCTTTTTAACATGCTAGGTGCTGGTGACCTACTATTTATAAGCCTAACCCCTGTATGATGTGGAGGCTTGAGGGCCTCATGCGCAGCCTTTACAGCACATCCACCTGCTGTTCTCTCCACACTTGTAAATGTGTAGCCCTCCATTCTACCTACCTCCTCGCTTCAGATGTCACACTGCACTGCAATCTAACTATAGAGGAAGGAATCTCTGTCTGTCTGTCTATATGTCTGTATGTGTCCTTCACATATCTCCAGAACCATTTACACGATCTACTTCACACACAGTGGGTTTATTGCTGAGGACTGGAGGACGTGCACTGTTGAATTTGGTGCAATATGGACCCGCGACACATTTATTATTAATGAATTTTAAATAACTAAGCGAAAAGCGCTCAGCACAGAAGCGGGGGTGGGGCTTCAGTGTTGGACTTAAGTCAGTCAGTCGTTGAACAGACAAATTTACAGTAAATACCTCTAGAACTCAAGTTCTATAGGTGTCCACCCACCAGTGTGAAGGAGTTTGGATGAACAGTTGACGAGAAATTTGCAAGCAGCAATACCAGAGGCCAAGCAACCGGCCTGTTCTTTACTGGTATGTTTTCAACTATAAAAATCTGGCTTTACCTGGCTGCTGCCTGTTTTGTAATGCTACACAGAGGTATTGATGTCGACTTCTGGGACTCGTCTAAGCTTACCAGGTAACTAATACCTGCCCTCTCAGGTAATCAATCTCAAAAGAGCTTTTGGCTGGCTTATTTTGCATGATTGTCACCAAGATGTCTTGAGAAGTGGCAGGTGGGACAGCCTGCACAACATCGAGGAGTTTAGAAAACTGACAGCATGAATCAGTTGACCTACAGACTGAAAGATTCAACCAATGAGCATGCCAAGTGACCCAGAACTGTCTGGATTCTAGATTTTTTTAATGAATGTCCAAGAAATGCTGAGTAAACATGTAAGAGAACTATGAAAGGCCTTTCATAGTCTGCATATTTCAGCCCTTTACACTGGAGGATTCTTGGTACTTCCATTCAAACTGGATGGAAGCAAGTATGTTGGCTGTGATACCCAGACATCTGTTTGTCCTTGTCTGTGATTAAAGCCTGAAGCGTGTTGCGTGTCCAAATTGGGAGTGCCTTCCATTCAGACACTTGTATGAGCCTAATGACCCCAGTCCCCGGGGTCGGCTCTTCGTTGGCTTTCCCGTTTTTTACCATTTCCCCCAATTTAAATTGTCTGCCCCTCTCAAAAGGGCCCCCATCTTGCTTCAAGAACATTATGGCTCATGCATTCTAATGTGTGAGGTCACTGGTGGAGGCAAAGTGTCAGAACGAAGTGTCTACCACATGTGTTCATCTATTTCATGCCTCCAATGGAGTGCAGGGTAATACAAAGGCATCCCGGATCCCACAGCTCTCAGGCTTTCACTCCTTTCTCATCACACATTAACATCGGAGGAACATTATAAACCATCTGGAATGCTTAAAACACTGAATTTCTTTGAGGAAAGGTCTTTGTTGTCGCTGTGGTGATGACTAATCAGACTGGGCCTCAGTGGGCCACAGGAAAATACTGTGGTGACATTTGTACCATTACTGGTGTAAATTCCAAGTCCTGCATTTATTTGAAAGCAAAGCCTGTGGAGAAAACTACTCTTTCATGCAATCCTTCAACTTCAGGCAAAAAATGCAGAATTTGAAAAAACAGGATTCCTCATTATACATACAAACATACAACAAACTTAAATACATACATAAATAAATACATACATACATACATGCATACATACACCATTGGCATGAGATTGTGACCCTGTGTTGCCAAAGGTAAAGTCATGATATCACCAAAGTGAGTAGGATTTTTGTCCTCTGGGAACCATGACTCTCATTATAAATATTTCAATACCTATACTTCAAGCAATGATTTCAGTTTTTCTGTCAGACCAAAACCACAAATGCCACACTCTCTTCCCTTTACATAAGCTTCACTTTCATTGGGTGAATGTGCCTTTGGTTAGCCAGATTCAAGGTATTGAGAATCGTCTGGGGCACAGGTTGGCATATGCACTTGGCAGCAAAGTGAAATTATAAGATGTAAGCTACTCATACATTTCTCAGAAACCTGCAATAATGTGGAAGAAGAGAGACAAAGGGCAGGAAGGAGAGGAGAGGACGCAGTTAAGGGAGTCTGGATCAGCCAGAATTAAAGATGACTTCCACTTAGTCAAACCAAAACACAACTGCATTTCTCCTTAGTTTTGCCAGCATGGGTCATCCTGAAACCCATGATTACTATTTGCTCTCAATCACCAGTGGAGTAGCTAAGTGGGGTTAAAGACAGTAACCCTCTGAGGGAGCTTTGGGGGGCAAGGAGTGTTGGGAGCTAGCAGCTGTTCAAATAAAGGAAATTTCCCACTCATCGTTAAGCTCAGTGTCACTGTTAGTGGCTACTCATATGTGTAGCCAAAGCATTATGAAATATTAATGCACCAAGCCCCGCTGCCACCTACGATCGGACAGCACCGATGTAGTGCAGAGGTAATCATTATGTGAGCAGAAACTCGACATGCTTGTATTAAACTGGGAAAATAAATCAAAATTTTAAAAAATTAAAAAAACGCATTTTAGATGAATTGACAAGCCTGCAGTAAACTTGAAGTTGCAGCTACTGAAACACAGCTACACTCCTTCATTGTGTTCACATGTCCTCACACACAATTACCATCCAGCAGACAATGCCTTGGTATCCTGTGGGTCTCCATCACCAGCCCACTAACTAACCCATTCACCTCCCTCCCTTCATCCAACCATCCATTGATAAAATATACATTGGGATTCTGTCACCAGGCACCATGAGGATATTATTTTCCTTGAATCATGGATGTATATCTGTGAATCCTGCAATAATTTCAGCCTTACCCTGCCTTTAAAAGCTGCTAGCTTACCTAAAATAGCTTCATTAGCTTTCAGTGGAGAATCCCACTGTGGTCTAGTTACTGCACAGTTTACTTCTTGCTAGCTCTGGCAAGAATAAGATTTAAGGCTACAAACGTTAAAGTAAGACTAGTTTGAAAGCAGAAAAACACAAAGTCATTCTCTTACAACTGAGTTGAAATCATAAGCAATAAAACACAACCTTTCTCAGGTTAATACACACTGTTGTTACAGTCTCACTTGTACTGGTGATGACCAGTATCTTATTTTAGCTAATGTTCGTAAATAATGGCAAACTTTACACAGCTGTGTAACCGATACACCTGTGTCAGTTTGCGGATACTTACACTATATTTTAGCTTTTACCATCACTCTGTAATTAACATTTCTGGCCACAGAGGGCACTGTTTAGAAAAAACTTACATTGGCTGACATTAAATACTTAATTTTCTTTCTTCTTCTTTTTAACGTGAAAATCAAACAAATTGATGGTCAGAAAAAAAATCGAGAAATTCACAGTGATCTATGAATTATATATCCACTGTCAAACACTTAGAAAGGATTTTCTAATCCACCAAACATCATCATGCTGTCTCTGTGTGGGACACAACTGACAAAGAGATGAAGCTGATCTGGAGATAGGAGACTGGAAAGCACATGGAGATGAGCAGTCGGTTCATCTCCAAGTCAGTCAGTCAGTGTGTTTATTTGTGTGTCGGTGAAGCTGCCAGTTTACAGCCGACAGTGTGTATGCTGGAGATCTGGGAGAGGAACCAACCAGCAGCATCTAATACAGAGCAGCTGTCTGTCTCCTGGGTTACACAAGCCTACTGTCTGCTGGCAACCATAAAGTGTACAGCTGGACCTACTCCGGCAAGCAACACACACACACACACACACACACACACACACACACACACACACACACACACACACACACACACACACACACACACACACAGTATCCATCTCTCCTATGCTATCCCATCAGACCACAACTCGGCCCTAATCTGCCCTAATGCAGGCAGAATAATTCAGCAGATCATCACAGACTTCCATCTCTGAAGACATTACTCTTTTTACCTGCTCTGGTAATAAATAAAAAATATCCAGCAAGAGGAAAAACTTTCACAGTAAAACATAATTGGCACCCAGGTGCATGCAGTAAAGAGTAAAATTAAGCCGGTCTCTGAAGTCTACGCTTGTAAAACATGAGGAAGAATTACAGAAGCTGCTTTGATGAATGGAAATAATCTCTTTATTACTAACATCTCCCACATTCGTGACCAGAGATAAGAATACAGCATTCAGCTTGTTCACAGCCAGTTAGTTAATTAATTGATGGAAAATTAATTGACAGCAATTATAATAATCAGCTAATAATATGAATCCATTCATCAAGCAAAAATGTCAAATACTGCCTAGCTTTTCAATGGGAGTATTTGCTTTCAGTCATCTCATAGGTAACAGAATGATTTTGTGAAGATCACTAGTGATTATCTTTTTCACTTTTTTTGCGCTTTTTTTGTCAATGACACAATTAATAATCAACAGAAAAAATGCTAACAGGACTAATTCTTAGTTGCACCCTGTGCATTTCTTCAGTATTACTAAAACAGAAAATAATTCCTCCAGAAACTTTTGATATCAGCTCATAGAGTGGAATGTTGTTGAAGTTATTAAGTTGTCAAGCTATGCCACTCAATTTCCTAAATGATCTTAATTAGGCTGAGCAATTATCCCATTCATTCTCCTCTCATTCAAACACACCAACTCCGTGCAGGTAAAGAAGGTGACTTACCTCACACACAATGGCCACAGCCTCTCCACTGATGAGAAAATTGAAGCAGAAGCAGAGCTGAAGAGAGCCTTATCAGCCAGCCCTGACAAATGTTCTCACCAGTCTGTATCTTTCAGAGCGCTGACAGCTCTGTCATCTTCCTCCTTCTCTCTGTTCTCTGAGAATGTTTACTCAAGTCTACCTTACCTAGAGAGCTGATGTGCAGCCAGTGAGGAGAGAGAGAGGGAGACGAAGAGCAGCAGAGAGAGGGAGAGAGAGAGGGAGTGAAAGAGAGAATTCCCTTTCTCTTAAACTGTAGTCCTTCTGCGGTCAGACTCCACTCCCACCTACTGCTCTCTTAAATGCCCCCCACCCATTCACCCTCTCCACAGCATTGTGAATGAAAACGAAGGAGCAGAAACGGGACGCCTCAAGGCTAGAAGGAGAGAGAGAGACTGAGAGAAAGAGAGTAGGAGAGGAAAATAGTGGTGGGAGGGGGTGGGGAGGCTGATGGATCGGGGTGGGGGTGGAGGGGTGTACCATTAGCAGCAAATAACAGCAAGCAAGCCAATGGAAAGCAAGATATGAGTGAATGCAGGGCCTGCATTAACATAGCGTTTAAGAACTTGAAAGCAGGGAGTGAACAGGAACCACCTCTGCCCCATTTGTGCGACTGAGGAGAATGCAGATCCCAGCAAACACGGACTATATAATGAAATCATGTACTCGACCAACATCAACCAAAAATATGTTACAAATTGAGAGTGTTGGTCATTGCAGCTATTATACTTGCTGGGCTAGTTGGTGAACTAGTGTAGCTGATGAGTTAATGGCTAACATGATTCTCTGACTGGGCAGTAAGTGCAGTTTATTCCAAAAGATGTAGGTAAAAGTGGATGGTCAACACAGCTGACAGTGTAAAGAAATGCTAGCTCCGTCCATTTCTGGCTCTCTGTTCTGTGGTCAGTGTGCATTGAATAACCCTAACCCTCTTAAATGTAGGATTATGTAACTTATACTTACATATTAGATATTGAATACCTGTTTGGTTGTACTTGGTTCAAGATAACATGATCAGGTTAGCTCGCAAATCCATCGTGCCAGGCTTCA
The DNA here is from genome assembly GCF_965226575.1 of Pagrus pagrus. Lineage (NCBI taxonomy): Eukaryota > Metazoa > Chordata > Actinopteri > Spariformes > Sparidae > Pagrus > Pagrus pagrus. The sequence goes on from NC_140192.1 coordinate 29,776,906, forward strand.
AGATATGCTCTTCTGGCTGAATACACAGGTGCATAACCAATCAGCGTCCACTACGACGACTGCCAGCTACAATGTGGTTGAGATGTGAAGACCAGCGAGAGAAGTGACATCGTTGAAAAACAACAATGGCAGCTCCCAAAAATGGTTAATACAGATGCTGTAGCATCAGTTATGGAACGTAAGAGTTTCATTGAAAGCAGACCAACGCACAGCACTGAAGGCTTTTCTTGATGGAAAAGATGTTTTCACTCTTCTCGACTGGCTTTGGTAACAGTTGAATTTACCAACTGTCTCTGCTGGTGGTAGCGCTCCTCTGCTGTTGATGTGATTGGTTGAAGTTAGCCCTTGAAGGTGATAGACAGAAGGTTCGTCTGATCACCTGCCAGTTTTTAGCGGCACAATCTCAGATGGTTTTGTGAAACAAACCCTCCCGTGTGGCAGGTAAGCTGTCACTTACACCTCTTCTACCATGACAACACATACTGATGCATTAGCCAGTAGCTCCTTCAAGTCTTGCTACATTTTTGTTTTTTTTACACATATTGCCTAAATACATTCATCAGCACTGGAAAAAGGAAGCACATGTTTTGGGTTAAGAGCAGCAGACGTTGAGGCGGTCACTGCAGACAGCATCTTTCGACAGTCTAACCTGACCAGCTGAAGCACCCCAGGGAGGACGGCGCAGGACTACAGCGGGATGAGAGGTGGACTTTGTGTTTACAACATTGATGCTTGCTGCTCACACACAGTCACAGTTGATGGTTTCCCAGATGTTGAACTTCAAATGTGAAGATACCAACCACATTACCATCACTGTCTTGTTGCTGCTGTTTACATTCACCCCAATGCAGATTAAATAAATGCACTGCGTGTTTATGTATATATGTATTTAATAACTGTAAACATGCTCTGTGTTTGTGTAGCATGAAGGAATTACAAACTTTGATTTGTAACCCAGTTTGTATAATGACAAATAACATGAGCTTGTTTGATTGTGATGATTATGCTGAAGGAGTTGGTGAACGGTGGCTGGCTTAGCCACTGACTCGTCCATTTAACCGCTCAGGCAGCGACCAACAAGTAGAAACCTGACACGCTCAAACAGTCGTGTCAGTAACAAGGTCTTGATTAAAGTTTGCTCGGGGTACCAAACCTACACTGACTGCAATTACCAGCCGTTCTGCACTCAAGAATGAGGCGTAAACAGGCAGGACCACCTCAAATAAACACCGGAACAAAGAGCTCAGGAGAATCCTGTGCCACAAAGCTTCTATCGACCCCTCATTCTGAGGGAAAAAGACACGGACTTCAAAGAAACGCACATCAAAAGATCTTCCATGAGAGTCAGTGTGGAGGATGGTGTGACACTCATTAAGTCCAAATATGACCCCTTAGACTGATCAGACAGGGCTTTGCTATATGGAATATGTTGGGGAATGATTAAAACCTTCACAAATACTGATTTTCTTTTTACATGATGTATCACTTCTGGGGCAAACTTTGAAAGTGCTAATGAGGAAGGTCCAGGGAAACGAGACATTTCTTTCTAACTTATGTGAAAGAAAATGTTTTCAGTCTCTGCCCCTCATGTTGATAAAGATTGGTGGTATGTGAGTGAAGATCCATAGCGAACATCAGTGGGGTGTGAGTGCTGAGCGCTTCGTCCAGACTGAGTGAAGCTTTTCTCAGCAGGGGAAATGATCCTCATCTTGTTGCTGAGAGCTGGTAGCTAGTCAGGCAGAAAATATCCTCCCTAATCCTATATACAGCACAATGGCACATATGTAGCACGGCTATCGGGTGATAAAAAGCAAATTCAATGACTTGAGGGGGCCTAAATTCATTTTCATCCCCACTCCCCAGGGAGAGGGAGGAAATCTATATAGTCCGGGGGCATAGATCTTTTTTTAATGACTTCTGGCTGTAATGATATCATTTAGATGAGATGATGGGTTGAAAGCTTGGCTATGTATAGCACCTGTTTTAAATGACTGTAAATGTAGATTCCCTGCATGTCTCCATCTGTTCCTATTCTCACCTTTCTGTCGCACTCTCTCTCTCTCTCTTCCTTTCTCCTTCCTTCACAGCCTCGCCAGGTTTCGCAGAGAATTGCTGTGGGAGTTCTCCACCTCCCTGTTTGTGAAGGCGTACCTGTTCACCGACTTTGAGAGCAAGTGAACTGAGCAGTTTTGATTTCCCAGATGACACCCCATACGTGCATCCTCGACTGTCATCCAATTTCTGCCGCTCGAGAACCAGACGTCTGCTTGAGGGAGCCCATTTTATTTCCATTAGAGCATAGCAATGTTCAGTTTTATCGGCTGTCATTTAACATACACACAGACGGAGAAATGCTACAATAACGTGCCCAGCAAAGAGAGAGAGCAGCTACCTGCACTGAATGTTACAGCACTGATGTTGCATAAGGTTGGAAATACCACCAGGCACTGCACAGACAGAGACAGAAGGCTATTTTCAAAAACAGGATTTCACTACTCACCTATTTAAAACCAAATGTATAAGCTGCAAAGTGAAATCAAATCTGTCATGAAACAATAATCAATAACTTAACAGTGGTGCTGGTGTTCACAGTGTGTAACTCATTGCTGGAAAACTTAATCTAGTGGCAGCAAGAGAAAAAGTGAGGCAAAGGTTGCCTGGAGCACTTATAATAAGGTCTTCTGCCACTGTATAATTGGTGGCATCTAACTTGAAGGAAAGGAAAGGGACTCTGTTGGAAGTGAGACATGTTCTGTCGATGACAGTGAGACCTAATTATACTATGGAGCCCCTGCAGCCATGGAAGATGTCAAAGCGGGCAGCAATAAGGCAGCTGATAGGGAAGACACACCACCCACCACGGGTGTGTGTGTGTGAGCTCACAGGTGACCTGGAAAGACCTGTTTACCTCATTAAAAATAAATCACAAGGTAAAAAGGGCCCCACTCCCATTCCTCCCTTCCCTCCCAATGCCTGTCCTTCATCCATTATGCAGCAGCGAGGTGGGACAGTGTGGGTTAAGTCCTCAGGGAGGGTCACTTGGACAGGGACCCTGTCTACCTCCTCCTCCATAAGCTACTGGAGCCCCTGCCTCTGTAATGCAATAATGAGACAATAACACAGTGTTGAGAAGTGTAATGTGGGTGATGAGCACTAAGGTAGAGAGTCCAAGTAGAGGCAGCCATCAGCGATGAACCTGTGGCCACAGTAAGTTAAACAAGGGAGAAACAGCCTATTAGCAGTGATCCATAATTCATAATGCAGGGAAAAGATGGGCCCCTCACCAGCTTTCATGAGACATGGAGGCGCAGTGAAACCGAGTGGTTTTTCCATTACGGCAGCTGTTTGCACAGCTATTTGCATCATACTTGTACTAGAAATTGTGTCGCTTAGAGGTCAGAGAAACAGATCTGAAGATTACAGAGTAGAATCTCTCACTGAGGAACTTAAAAGAGGACGAAGTCACGCATCCTACATTTAAGGGAATAGTTAATATTTTGGAAACAAATTTCTTTTGGAGGAGATCTTATGTCCGTACAGAGCGGTGTCAGGTTTAGCTCAGCTTTAGAATTATTACGTTTTGATATTGTCTTTTGCAGCTTTTTTTTTTTTTTTTCAGGAAACTCAAAGACCAATTACATGTGTATTAAATCGGTCATACATCACGCTACTCAGCCAGTCAAAACTGTGCTTTCCAATATGCATTGTGCTGCGAGTCAGACAGGTGAGCGATGAGACGAGAGACCAGTTGGAGAAAAAAGTGAGGACAGAGCTTTTAATCAAGAATGGACTACATGTTCATTCTTCCCACTGACAGTTCAAAATCAGCCTGACTCGTATCTGAGACCATGGCATTTATTAAAAGAGACACTGTGATGCACCACTACTACACAAAGCACAGAGCATGTTTTGAGCAAACATACCCACAATAATCTGAACTGAGGGCACAGAGAAAAATATATTGTGTAAGGCTGAATCATACAATTTAAAGTTGAATACGTACGATGTTCTTGAGCTTTGTTTGAGGAGTTTGTCTAAGTTTGTCCGACTGGACCTCTTTGATTTTTTTTTTTTTCTCTCTGAAGCCTGTTGTTCTGTTCTTTCTGTTTCATCTTGAATCTATAATGTTCGCTACAGTATGCAGGGAGCAGTTCAACATGTACAATGTATGAGAGCTAGTACCAGCAGAAGCTGAGCCCAGTCTGGTTGAGTCTTGTCAAGTATAGCAAGTGCATACAGCTACAGTGAGCCCTGTCTTTAACACGTGTCAGTCAGTCAACATCTGGACTGATTAAAACAAGCTAAAATGTTGTCACACAGTACTCAAGTAAGTTTGTAACAATGTTCAGGGTTGTAATAGATCCATTTTGATTGCTGATAATATATAAAAATCAGAGAAGTCAGGAGAAGATAAGAGTGAAGTGATGACACAATGTAAGGCTGTGGCTGTGTCCCGGACCAGGCTAGCTGTCTCCAGCTGTCTCCAGTATTTATGATAAGCTATGGTGAACACGTCCTGACTCCAGCTCAGAGAGAGAGCGAATCCACTGAAACATTAGGAGAAGAATACCTGAGATTCTTTGCAAACTGGCCACAACATATGTAATGTCTTCAGTTCTTTGTTCTCGCTGTTTGTTATGTCTCAACTGAAGAAAACACTGCAGTGCTGAAGCAAAGGACGCTGTCTTAGACCACACAGTAACAACTGCTGCACCCATCTGTATAAATGGCCTATAAACACAGGTCCTCACAGTCACAGTATCTCTGCTGTGGTCCCTGACCTTTGACCCTATATCCATTCTCCACAAACCTTTTGTGTTGCTACAGTTGGCACCCTGTTCGCTCTGACTCAGCCTGCATGTGACAGCTGCTGTAGTCATCCAAGCTTCCACTGCACATATGATACTCTCTGGATCTGTTTAATACACGAGACATTTAATGCTACAATATACCCCAGCAGCCCCCTGTTCACCCTGCTGCCGTCTGGTAAGCAATACAGAAGTATCTGCTGCCGCACTACCAGACTATAGAGCGTCTTCTTTTCCTCAGGCTGTGAGACTGATCCTTAGCATTTCACCATAAAAAACAGGTTTTTGTTTTGCGTGTACCATAAAGGGACTATAACTTGCATTTTGTAGTGTAACTCAATGTTGTAGAATGACAAATTAATTAACCTTGAACCTTGATGAAGTTATATACAACCCTCCAGGACCACAGGCTGATTACCAGGCCACATGTTACACAGTAAGCACCAATACTACTGCTATTATGTATATATATATTATAGTAAGTGGCAAATTTTAACCACTCAACACCACCACTCAGTTTGTTTCTATAATTAAAGTTCTAACAGAACATGTAAAGACAAGTAAACCATTTCCTCCTGACCAGCTGTCCACAGACTTTGGGTTTTAGGTTGAATGGTTACATATCACCAGGGGCCTGGCTGATCCTCAGGAACCAATGTTAAATGTTTACATCATCCAAATGATGAAAATACTAAGGTTGGAGGCTAGTGATCAGAAGTAATAATAATAATAATAATACTAATAATGATAATTATATATGTTTAATAATAGAATGTGTTTAGTAAGAGCTGGGGACCTCCTGGTTGAAATGACCCCCAGAGACCTGACCCCACCCACTGGGACGAGCCGAGGTTGCAAGACTCATCTTTCAGCTCCTCCGTCCTCCTCTGAGGTTACACAGAGAACTCCGAAATGAAATTGGAAAGGGTTGTAGATAAATAAACAAACACATTCCTAATCTTTCGCATTGTACTGTAGATTTTCATTTAAATTAGATATTGTTCCCTTTACTTTTCTGAACCTGAGAGACAGGCGTTGACAAATCTCTGCCAAAAAGAAAAAAAGATTCAAGATGAACACACAAACATAAAGCAGAATAACAAAATGTACCTGGTGCCCCAAAATTAAAACCTTACGATACATTGACTCAAGAACACGTAATGACTGTGTTTTCTAGCCATATTTAAACATTGCACAAAATTATCAACATTATATAGTAGAACCAAAAGTCAAGCAGTCAATATCATCATGTTAGTTCAAGTGACAACAGGCTAACACGTTTAAAACAGCCAGAATTTGACAGAAATCATGCAATCTTGCATGGATGGCTTGACTTTATATAGTTTCTAGGAAAACTCTAGTCTAGATGAACTAAAAATAACAAGTTAATCCAAGTTGAACAGAATGTGAAATCCCTGCCCCCATGCTATACTGGTGTCAGTGTGACAATCTGACAAGTTCCTATGTCATGCAACGATTGTCGGTGTGCAGTGGTGAGAAAGTAGAATTTGAATTCATGTCACAAGTGCTCCTTTTTTTACACAATTACTTGTGCAAACTGTGGCAGTTTATAGTGCAACTCCATTTATGCATTTGAGGGGAAACAGTTGTAAAGTGTGCACTGTTATTCCTTTCTGTGTCTGCCTTCGAGTGCCTCAGACTACTGATAACACTGTTGTCAAACTGGTTAACTGCCATCGATATCCAATGTCAAGTACAGAAATCCTATATGATGCTTCCAGTTAAGTAAATGTCTTCTTCCCGTGCCATATGCTTCTTATGTCACATTTACTGTAGAAACTGTCAGCTGGGAAGCATCTCCATCTCCAAGTGGGAATCCCATTAAGCTATAGGAATTTGTCCAACATCTCCCATTGAAATCTAAAATGTTGGAGGTGTGTCAATAGAAGTGGCAAACTGCAGTAATCCACCAATGCATCTATAAAAAGCAGGTAATGCCACAGTCAGACTGGCCATTGGGAGAACTGGGAGAAGTCACAGTGTGGCAGTCACTCTGTGGACCACGAGCAGCCCATTATACAAAAACAAGCGAGAAATGGGTTGTCCGTACACTTTACTTTGAATAATCCATGGGTAAAATTCTCACATACACATAGGACTTCAGTAAAAGTCTTGAAGTATTGGATATTAAATGTATTTATCAGCCTGGCAGGTTATCAGATCTCATATCAAGCATTTTTCTGATTCAGTTTGTGTTTTTGTAATATACTCTATGATGCAGCATACAATCTGCAAAGTAACAATGGAAATGTAAAGTAGCAGCAATTGGAAATATTCAAGTATAAGTACCTTCAAATTGTATTGAATTATAGTCCTTCCTCACATTCCATCACTGGGCCATGTTTTAGTCCCAGGCCGTCCCTGGGTAGCGCTCTTTGTTTATGAGATTCAGAAGTGAAGATGACTATAATGAGCCATTGTTGCTGTGGGAGGAGAATTTACGGTAGTAGTCTATCAACCATCTTATTATTCCACTCCTGAGTTTCTTATTCATGTTCAGCCTATTGACTTGCCTGACTACACATCTGCTAATTGGTGGATTTCTTTCATATTATTTTGATACTAAGTGCGGTACTGTGTATCATGATGCCAGGATGTTATTTACTTGTTGTCGGTTTTTACTTCCATGTCAACATAATTGTGATGAGCATGCATTATCTCGTTTTCAGTTTACAATTCTGCAAGCCTCATTTCCACATGGAACACATATCAGCTCACACCATATTTTTGTGATAATATGTAACAGCATGGATGCCTCCCGAGACTTGGTCCTTATCTCTTCTATTTTAAGCTGTGCAGAGGAGCCCCTATAGAACAGTATGGCAGATCCCACCCGTTGTCTCCCAGCTGAACCTGAGCTCATATTTAACATCTCACAGGTGGAGACAGACACACAGCGACTGTATATGTCAGACTTTATTGCTTTGTAGATTAGCATGTCGGGGAGTTCAGAGTATTTCTACAAGCCTATAAAGCCTAAGCTACAGTAATATAGCTTATGGTTTAAATATGATGTGATTTGTGCCGCAAACCATAACAGAAGCGTAAGCTGCAGGATTCAATCTGACAACAAGGATCCAGTTTGATATTATACTTTCAGAGGCAATTTGCACCGTCGCTGAAAGAATTTAAATAGCTGTATCTTGCCTCCTCAGCATACCAACACAGCGCTCACACACTCGTCACCATTCTCAAGTCAAAGCTCAATGCTGTGCAACAAGAAAACATGGAAATAGAAAATCACAAGCGATTCTTCACCAATTTAAAAGCACAGCATTAAGAGAAAGCACAGGAAATAAAACAAAGGAGAGTTAAGCAACACATTTGACATTTTATAAGCATAAAGCCACTTCTAACATGTTTGAGGAGAAAAATAAGGAAAAACTGCACTAATTGGTGAAATCCTGAATACTACTGCGACAGGCTCAGGGGGCTTTTCCTTACTTATTTCTAGGTAAGGAAGTGCTACTGATTCACGAAGCTGCACAGCCAATCAGAGGGATTTCTCCCACCGATGGGCTCTGCCACTGATTCAACATGCTCATTTGTGTAAAAAGCCGCTAACAAGGGCTGACTAGTGCAAACGGTGCAAAGCACAACGATAAGAACAGAGTCGTCTGTAGGCCTGGTGTGTCAGGGTCCTCAGACCTTCCAAATGTGACTGGACAAAAGGGATCACATTTTGATAAAACAAAATGTCATTTCAAGAGGTTTATGAAGCTAATTCTCCAGTGACTGTAAATGAGGAAACTACTATTTTGCCAGTGTGTGTCACAGATGGGCAGTAGCCCACTACTGCCTGTCCCGCATTATTCCCTGTAGTTTGGTTTGTAAATTAGTTCGTTTTTCCTGAAAAAGCCGCAACAGTTCTGTGTTGCTGTGTCGTGGTCTCATGTCCGTAGTGTATTTGCACTGTGTTTCTGTATTTGGTTTTCTATTATTGGAGCACATTCGGTTGTGCTGCATGTGTGTTGTCAAATTGGTGAACATGTGTGCTTCAGTTGATTTGGTGCTGTCATGGGTTTATCTCTCCTGTTTCCATCATATGTTATAGATTAACAAAAAAATAAAGATGCACCATTTAACTGACGCTTCCTTCAACATACACTGCAGAAATTGGGGGGGCATCCTCACAGACGGGGCTATAGTTAAATCTAGAGAGGTCCTGTCACAGCTCAGCTCCATTCAAGCCCAGCATCTCTTTATGGTCGCTTTACCACAGCCTGTCTGGGCAAAGGGTTCAGGCCTGTGTCTTTTCCTCTTTTGTCTGCTCTCCTGGGGGACATGAATGGGAGGTTGGGGCCCGAACAAAAGGCAGATCATGGGTCTATTGGGGGGGACAAATGAGCTTAGTTTGGGTAATGGCAGCCAAAAGGAAAGGGAGGTCTGGGGAAGTATTGAGGCTCACCTAGGACCGGAACAGGAGGGGAGATGAGTTCTCCAGGATGAACAGCTGAGATCCTCCTTCCCACACTACACATGCTCTGTCACTATCTGACAACAACAGGGCCTGGAATGTCTACAGGCCAAGGAGGGCTGTGAGATGGTGGTGAAAGGGAGAGAAACAGCAGCTGATTGCAGGTTTCTCCATGGTCACCATTAGATGTGATCAGTGATGTGGTCCTAATAAAACGCAGGGTGAACTATGACCTAACAAGATATTCTGTTACACAGTTTCTTATTTTTCCTTTTTTTATACTCAGATTACACTCTCTTACAGTATGCATTATCACAGTCATCACTACAATGTGATACTAAGAGTTACAAAACCTTCTTAGTTCAAAAACAACACACTACATTTAGGTGGGTTTACCCCTGTCATGGTTTGAATCGTTGAAATCTGTGAAGATTAATTTCTCCTTTTTGTCAACTGAATGGTCCAAATTTTAAAATGTCTCAAATGCAACTCTATATTCCTTTATGACTACAAGCTGTGAGCAACCGCTCAACATTTTCTGGCATCAAGATAAGACCTTTAGGTCCAAAAAAGATGGAGTTGAGATTTTTCTAAATGTCACCTTATCACAAATGCCATTTGAATTCCCCTCTTCCGCCTGCCCTTGCAGCTTCACACTTTGATTTTTTTTTTCTATGAAAAACATGTGTGTACACCCCTACTCCATCCACACACACACACACACACACACACACACACACACACTCCTCACTGTCCACATGTCATTTCCCCCAACTCCCTTGTGGTTTTCCTTGTCCTCTGCAGCTTGATTATAAGCCCTTCTCCTGTGTCACTAACCCTGCAGACAGCCGCCCAAAGACCAAGTGATACTGCAGACCACAGGCTTTATGAACAGAATATTGGCTTTTTATAGCAGAACAAGAAGTAAAATGATAATAAAACTAAAAATGAAGAAGAAGAACATTAGTATTTTTGCATAAAGCAATGTTCTTTTTCAATGCATTCACTACCCCTTATACATATGCATTTCAGATATTGGAAACTTGATGTGCTCCATCTCTGAAATTATGGATGTCACAGATTGATTGATTATATATCTGTTGCTGAACTGATCTATGAAGCACTGGCTTTTCCACAGGCAACCTTTAACCTGAACAAAATTTAATTAAGCATTCTGAGCCAGCCCATTCTCACTCCCAACACGTCACATACAGCAGCCTGGTCAGTGCTTCTATGTAGTTATGTAGTTATCTTCTTGAAGTGTTCAGTTACTGCAATATACGTAAATGACTTATATATATATATAACTTATGTAACTTCAAGTTGCAAGGCTGAATGTAGTCACATAATCCCAAAATTGAGTCCTTCCCTAAACCTAACCAAGTAGTTTTGATGCCCGAACCTGATAAAACTGTGACCGTTTGACAACATTAATAACATTACAAAAATCATAATGTCATAATAATTAACGCTGTCAGTCTATTAGAATATTTAATTGCCATTAATCACAAATTAATCGCACATTGTTATCTGTTCTAGATGTACCTTAAAGGGATATTTTTCAAGTTTGTAATACTCTTCAACATGGGAGTAGACAAATATGCTTTATGCAAATGTATGTTTATTATTATTGCAGCAATCCAAAACACTGACAGATACTGTCCAGAATATTCTCCAGAATACCCTCAGAGGTACTGCATGCTCCAAAAATATGCTGAAAGTAAGACATGACAAACTGAAGTCCAACAAGCAACAACAGATGGACACACTGACCTGAATGTAACACTCCTCAGTAATACTAACACAATGTAGTGTCCAACTTTACACTGGTAAAGGTTCACTGGACAATGTTAATCAACCTGCAAGCTGCAGCCACACATTTAGCGATCACTGTTGACAGTTTGTCTCATGTGGAGTTGTTCAGGCGTCTCCATTGCAAACTACTGCTGCATCGCTTCCTGATTTCCTAAACTACAGGGCGGGCCGAGGGTCATAACGTGTGTGTGTTAATCGTGCGCCAAAATAATTTACGCCGTTTGTGTTAAGGTGTTATCGCGTTAACTTTGACAGCACTAGTCATAATATGTGAACTGTTTGTCAGTATGCCTTAATTTGAAAGTTGAACCTTACGTTGCATATTACATATAATTATTACTAACTTGACCTCAGAGCCCTTCACATGGAAGACTGACACCGGAGCAGTAGGTAGAGCGTCGTAGTTTGATGCTTAAGGCCACTGACCAAGCTGCTGTATTTCACCAGGTAGGAGTGAGAACATGTTGTCCAAGCTCATTAAAATATGATAATGATGAAATATCTCATGGTCCACTTACAAGCTTTCTCTGGGATTTTAACTGTATTTCATGGTCATCTGAACAAGGAAGACAATAAAAGGACAAAAATTGTGTGAAGTTGTGATGTTACAACACCAACAAAACTTCTTATGGCAGTCAACACGAGCCGTTTCAGATGTGTTTTTTAGGAATTCCTCTCACATGTGAGGCAACACGTATGCCTTTATTTTTAATCAGTCCAGCTGACTAGACAGGCCTCACTTTCCAAATGCTTTATGCTCATAAACGCAACCCAGAACTTATTTTTATGCTTCACGTTTCAAAGCTCATTTATGCTCAACTTTAGGTATGTATAAAGATAGATGGGTCCCTCTGTTCCTACACTGCATTCATTAGGGCTGGATTTGTAGACATTTGTTGAAAGCTTATTGATGTGGACAAAACAGAGCAGCAAGAACTGAAACTGTGGGGGCAGTAACCAATATTTAAACAACAAAGAAGTCTGAAGAATGGCATACATCCAAAAGTACTGGAAACGACATCCGTTTCTCCCATTGGTAGATTAGTGAAGAGTGTTCTCAGTCCACATGTCGCAATGTATTTAATGTCCTCACAAACCACTGCCATCTACAATGCTGCCTCCTTTTTAGTGGTACATTATCACAACCTCCTCCATCATCGTCAAGTTTGTTGCGGTCAGAAACTTTTGTCTCTGTTTTGGACATACATATATTCATATGTAAAGGGGGCAAAAGATTAGTCTGTAAGTGAGAAGCGTCACTGAGTGTTGGGCTCTGAGCGCTGCCAAAACACAACTGACCTACGCTTACTACTTAATGACTTAATCTGTTGCTACTCCAGAGCCACAGAAGAAATATTCAACTCCTTTACAGGCTGAGCAGTATTCCTTATGACTAGTAAATTCACGTGTAAAATAAGTGGACTTCTCTTTTTACAGAGCAGTTTCTGAACATAACCAAACACTGAAGGTGTAATTTGGGGCAGCATATCACCAGAGCAACCGACAACCCCGGCTGTGCTCCAGCTATCCTTGGCTGTAGCTAGCTACTACTAGCTAAGTAGCCATTGCTCAGTTAGCTGTGGAGCCAGTGGCCCTAGAGTAGGCCTGGACCGAGTCACAACGGGGGACGGATGCCAGCTCACCAGGATTTGTTAGCCTGAGAGTGAACACAGCTGGACACAGTTTGGGGCTGAACACAGCCTCTGAGACCACCGGAGGTCAGTTTGTACCTGACCAAGGCTTTGACTTTGGGGACGAGAAGCAGGGACAGAGAGAGAGAGAGAGAGTCGGACATCAGCAGTGGGTGGAAATGGCGTGTAGAGCCGTGATATTTTCCCATCTTACTCTGTGAATTGAGGATTTATTTGGACCAAACGAGAAGTGATTGTGGAAAGACAAACCAACACTGTCTTGGTGAGTTTTATTTGGTTCATGTCGAGTTTGGATGATGTGTGTTTTATGACGTGTGAACAGGGCAAATAAGCTCATCTTAGTTTGGAAATCGGAAGAAACTTGAATTCAGAAGGTGTTCGGTGGAAATGTTTGTTCAGTATGGAAAATAGAAGTAAGACTGTTTCATTTCTTGACATTTCATGAGTTGATTTTGTCGATTTGTTAGACTAAAAGCTGACATATATCTGCTGAAACTACTGGGCGTACCAGACTGTTGTTGCTGGTACAAAGTGGTGTTATATGACTGGAATGGCTGAGGCTAGCCGGTTAGCATGCTTACTTTAGTGGACATCACTGCAGTGGAGTACATGAACTTCTGGCAGAACATCAACACTGTTGTTTCTTCACATTCAGTAGATAATGTTAGTTAACTGTTTGTTTTAAGCAAAAATTTTGGCCAATTGCTCCTTTAAACATAGAGCTGGCACATGTAAAAACATGTTTCTGTCTCAGTCATATGGCTCCTTAAATTATAGAGCAGGCAGGGGGTTTAATCATGCGGACGTTTACCTTTTTTCTCACTGAGATGTTTTGTTTCCGTATTTATATTTCATGAAATGTTCAGTGTTAAATGTGTAAAGTCCACTGTTATCTCTGGAGTTAATTGATACTCTCTTACTGTCCTGCACTCCTGAGTGACATGTAATAGCGCCTTGTTAAACAGATGAATACACAGTCTAGATCTGGCTGTAATGATGTCAGTGATGTGACTGATGACCGACGGTGACCTCTGGGTATAGGCTGGCAGACGGGCTGATGGGTGATGTGTGAAGCGACAGGAGATGAGCTGCTGAATAATGGGCCCTTGTCAAAGTCTTTTTCTCTGCTTTAGAAGAGATGGCACACAAGGCAGCGCAGCCTGGGCTCCCATGATTGATGCCTACTTCAGGACTGAGACTCTGATAGGCTGTTGGTGGTCCCTGAATGTGAATGAAATGTAGTTCAGTCATGTCACAATGCCACAGTCATCCACAATATCTCTATTTGCTATAGTGGCGAAGGCATTAAAAAATGCCATGTTTTGCAAATCTATTTAAGCTCTGTGAGGATATCTGTGAGACAAGTTGTGGTGCACTGAATTTCAATGAGGTCCATGCTCCTAGAAAGACAATGAAAGAGGTGTTCCTGATGGAAACTGAGGCATTGGGATGTTAACTTTTACAGCTTATCTTCACTGTTTATATTACCCAGCAGTCGAGCTGGAGGCTCACACAAGGCTTGTCTTTCATTCTCTACCTCCTGCTTTTCTTTCTCCTATCCTTACTTCCTCCTTTCTTACCGCTGCACACTAACCATCTTTTCTCTCTTTGCTTTTGTCAAGCAGTGAAAAACCCAGCACGAGCCAGACTTTATAATATTTCAAAGCTTTCCGTTATTTACCCCTATCCGTCTTGAATAAATCACCTGCAGCCAAAGAAGGGAGCCTATAGCTCTGGAGAAAACACCCGTCCATTATAACACGGGAGCAGCTGTGATGGATAGAGGTGAGAGGTGAGGGCAGACAGGTCAGCCAACAGCAGAAGGTCCACTGGACAATAGAGTGGAGAGCTCGGCCGTAAGAGGCAGCTTCGGTCTGCATTAAGCAGCGTTGGCTGGTTCGAGTGCTTCTCCTGTCCGCCCTCTTCTCCATTATATGTTTTCAATCATTTTCAATGATGAGCCATTAGGACCCTTCTCCGTGTCATCATTATAATCATTTGGAAAAACGGCAGAGTGATGCTCCTTTAATGGTGGTACATGTAATTAGCCTCCCATGAACCTCTAAAATGCATTTTTCAGCCACTTGTGTCCAGTAAAAATCTCAACATTCAAAGTGCCTAAACTTAACCATAACCTCGATTTTTGTTGAGGTACTGGGTTGTTACAAATGACTTTGACACCACAAACCATGGTTCACAGAAGAGTTTCAGTTTCAAGCCAAGATAGCCCCTTACATCAGTGTTCTGCAGTGAGTGTAAATTCTGGGTTTTGACTGACACTGTTGGCACTGATTATGTGATCGGTGTAATATCTGTGGTCAAGCACTAAAATGTTAATCAGCTGAGGGGTTGATGTTGTTAGCCATTTCTTAGAGCACCAATATACCTCATCAGAACTGCATTTCTGATGGTTGAATAGCTTTGGAAACTTCCTCACCCCATACCTTCCCAACACTGAGTTAGGGCGTCTGTTTCCACCATTTCATCATCTGTAACTGACAACCTGACATTCACACCACATGCCGTGATTTGCCAGCTGTGTGGAGATGAGACAGCAAGCAGGTTCTGAGCTTTTTTGTTGTCTTGTGCACAAATGAGAGAAAATGTGCACCTTTATTCCATTATTTAAACAATTTGGCGTCTCTCCTGTCTCTGTGACAGACAGCATTCCACCTCACCTTCAAGTGTGGATTTCCCAACAGGTTTGAACACTTTAGATTCCCGTTGTGGTACGATAAGATTTGTCCCGTCTGAGCACCCCATACAGTACATTACTTTCTGACTCCAAGAACGTTATTCTGTGATTGTGACACCTAAACTCTGTGTTGTTATTCAAATGACAGGGTAATATACTGAACGCCAACATTTTGTCACTCCAAGCGCGGTCAAATACAGCAGCTTGTCTGTGGCCTTCAGTTTTCCATGTGCAGGGTGCTGCAGTCAAGTTAGAAATAAAAGATATGCAACCTCTGGTCAGACTTTAAAAGTAAAGATTGCTGGAACAGATTTCACATATTATGATATATGCCTTTTGGACTGATATTAACGTTGTGAAATTGTCGCGGTTTGGTTACTACGTTACTTACAGAAGTTCAGTCACATCACTTACAAAACTGAGTTACATAGTTTGTTAGATTACTGACACACGTAACTTCAAAACAAGTCACTTTGGATTTGATTACTCACAGGACTCAAACCCCTGTCTGCTGTATATGACCCATTCAACGGCCACAACCACCAACCAGCTATCCTCACCCTTTATTCTACTGCACTAGATGGGCTGACCTGGCACTGACCAGGCTATTTGACCTGTTAGAGATGGTAAGTACTAGCTTGACCGCTCTCCTTTGTACAAAACAACATGGTAGCCTATGTGTAGGAGCTGCCAATGAGCCAACAGGTGAAAAACATGAACAAAAGATAATGTCAAATGGGAATCACTGCCAAGGTTTGCAAGTTAACTAACTCGCCTCCACTTTCCAAGTGGAATACAAATTTACAATAGGCACAATGGGTCCTCCCAAATTTTAAAACAAAAGTACTTGAACCTCTAGAGATTGTCTTGTTCTAATTCAGCCCTGCTTGTTTTGGGAATTTAATTTATGCCACTGGTATTGACGAAGTCATCTTTATTACTATATTTCATGCTTTGGCTCAGGATGCTGCTGTACAGCTTGTTTGTGAAAGATTAGTGAAACTACTTTGCAAACAAGTGATGTTATCTCAGCCCACTGGCAGTTGTTTCATGGCACAGAGTCAAGCAAAACTAATTTGCATGCAGTTATTGTGGCATATGTAGCAACAGACTGGTTGCAGACGCAATTGTGCTGCTGAAAGGTCACAGTTTCAATCCTCACAGCAGCCCATCAACGACCAAAGAGTCCCTGGGCGAGATAGTGTACTAAAGCACACTGGATAGACAGCGTCACAGATGGCAAATGTTGTTTTCAAATGCTATTTTTTGCAAATGAGTAGAGACTTGATAAGCTATGACTGTGTTGTGGGCTGAAATAATTGGTTTATAGTAAAATGAAATGTTCATTTTGTTAGGTATTATTTCTAATGGGAAATACTGAGGAAAATCAAATGTATCTTTTTCATAGATGTTTTTGCCATTATTTGATGGTGAGATAGAGAGGAATAACATGCTACAAAGGGCCACCAGGCCACCCCAATTACACATGATTATAATTGCACGTTGTGGGAGTTATCACTATCTTTAAACTACTGATTCCACTAATGCCAGGCTTTGGCTTGTTTTAAAAAATGAAGGATTTTATGAAACAGACATCCTTGATGCGAAAGGAGAAATGCTGATAGCCTGCCATCATCATGGATTTAGATTTAAACTTTTAACCTGCAGTAACTGACTTTTGACCCTTTGGGGCAGTTGTTACACACTATTAAAAACAATTTGACATAAATATGTTACTGTCTTTCAGAATGATAACATTTTTAGATTTGGTCAGGTTTAGGCATAAAAACAACCAGGTAAGGGTTAATGAAAAATCCTGTGATGGGTTGAAATATGAGCTTAGATAAGGTAGAGAGACAAGAGACGATTGCTTCTGTCATTTTTTTTGGGTCAATCTCAGTGTTTGCTAACTTAACTGTCAGGGCAGGTAGTTTACAGTGGGTTTATCAGTGACTTTTCACTGAAAGTGACTGACATCTTCCTACTTCGACTGAAAATGAGGAGCAAAAACAGTGAGTCTGAACCAAATCCATAAAGCTGTGGCCCAGAAAACCAAAACAATGAGCTAAAAGATGGTAAAACACATAACTGAAGGGACCTGCAGAGTCATGTGACGATTCTCTAGGGCAAACTAGGGATGTCACTTTTGGCTTTCTGTAGTCTGACAACCATAATATGTATATTTTCCTTTTTAATGTTTTGTACTGTAGTTATTCTCTAATGTTTGCAATTTATTGTGGAAAACACTTTGAATTGCCTCTGTGTATAAAATATCCTCTAACAATAAACTTTCCATGCCTGGCTCAAATGACTTGATATTTTAGCAGATTACAGCTCATATTCTTCCTCATGTTCAATACCCGGGAAAAAAGTTGCAGAAGAAGTGTGTAGCACTCTTCTTCTGCTTGTAGGCATGTTCATCTGTTTAAAAAAAAACACTGTTAATGATTCATCTTCTCCTGTGCAGGGATGAAGAAATGGGGGTACAGAAGCACAGAGAGAAGGATTGAGGGAAAATGGGGACTACTAAGTGTTTATTAATGATAAACTAGCTTCAGAGACTCCAGAGGGCTCAGAGATCTCCCGAGGTGGAGAGTCTGCTCTATTTATTCTCACAACCTGTCAGCCGATTGAAACAAAGGGAAAATATATCTGGAGCCCTGCTGTGCTCACTTATGGAGGCTTGCAAATGTCTCGCAAACATGAATTACATCCAAATTTACCCCAGAGCGTTTCTTTAATGGTGGCTGGTCTGTTTGAATTCTAATAGACTCAAATCATAGATGGAAACACAGAGTGAAGAAGAAGATGAATGCAGGCTTTCAGTTGCAATGATGGGGTAACTGGTTATAGAAATAAGACAAAATAATTTATGTGTTCACAGGAGGTTGAATAATAGCATTATCCACAGCAGTGGTTCTGAATCTTGGTTCTCAGAAACCAAAATGCCACTGTTTATCTGTCCCACCAGGTCATTAATTACATCCCAAGCATAAATCAGACCTTGATTATATGACTTCAATGAAAAGCAGCAGGAGAATGAGCAGGACTGACATTAACTGATCCTGAGTAATGACACTGACATTTTAGGTAATAAAAAACAAGGAAAAAAGTTTTCTGTTTTTAGGTTTATGTGACTTCATGCGGTCGTTAGAGTAAATACTGTCGTCTCTGAATAGCAAAGGAAGGCATAGCGTGACTGTTATACCACCACAAATGTATGGCGTATGGTTGGGTGCAGCTTTGTTATGGTAGACATTGGTGCCCTTCCTTCATTCATGATCCTGATTTTTGAAAAACATATTTCATTGATCTGTCTGTTTTCAACCTTCTGACTGACGCCTGACTCCTCTTGACCGAGCAGGAGGGGTTTCAGTTTGGAATCTTGTTTCAAATATGAACAATATTTTGTCGGAATCGCTTGTAAATGTACATTTTTACATTGTTGGTGTTTCAGAATCTGCATGTTGTTGCCCCATTATTCCACTTCTCTCACACATGCACGCAAAATACACATCCTGCCCTGCACATGACTCCAACCCACGTGCCCCCAGACACACCTGGCCCCAGACACACCTGGCCCCAGACACACCTGGCCCCAGACACACCTGGCCCCAGACACACCTGGTGGAGATCTACAGTGCACTCTTCTAGATCAATGGTTTTTTCTCTACTTTTTGGCCACTTGAAGTCAGCTGAACAGGCTGGAAACACAACACTGCCACATTCATTTTGTTATAATGTTGATAATGCTGACATGTTATCAAACACTAGTATTTACACATCTGGAAGACACAGAGCAAGTTTGGCCTCATGTCTTCAGCAGCTCAGTTTGTCTGTATGCCATTTGGTGCTGGGAAAGTGGCACACATTGCACTGCACAGCATACATGCCTTTTCTATGAAAATAGCTGTTGGGAGCAGTGAGAGTGAGGGTGATCATTCTCTGTGGGTGTGTGTCACTATGAGATACACCTTTCAACTACACACAGTCATTTCACCGATTAAGATAAAACAGTTGACTAGTGCAGCTTTATGTAAGTGGTTTTAGTTGCCTTAACCAAGCCAGAGGAGGCAGATCTGAAAATGCTCATATTGATAAAGTTCATATGAATCATCTTGGAGGGCACAGACAGAAGAAGAATCTCACCTAATCTGTAGCACAATCATCTGCTTTTCATTTTCTCCCTGTTTATTTCAATCAAAGGAAGCTTAATAGGAGATGTCCTGTACTGTAACACTGTGAAGAGAAAACGAGAGAGAAGTGAAAATTCATTTCAACCAATTCATTCTTTTTACAATAACTACTTTACTTTAACTTTGGGTCGTGACCGAAAGAATAAGATCCCGGATACAAGCGGCCAAAATGAGTTTCCTTCGCAGGGTGGCGGTGCACTCCCTTAGCCGCTGCTCCTCCACATCGAGAGGAGCCAGCTGAGGTGGCTCGGGCATCTGTATCGGATGCCCCCTGGACGCCTCCCTCGGAAGGTGTTCCAGGCATGCCCCACCGGGAGGATGAGACCCCGAGGAAAACCCAGGACACACTGGAGTGACTATGTCACCTGGAGTGACATAGTCACTCCAGTGTGTCCTGGGAAAGGGAAGTCTGGGTGTCCCTACTCAGACAGTTGCCCCCGTGACCAGGCCCCGGATAAGCGGAAGAAAATGGATGGATGGATGGATGGATGAACATACACAAGCATGCGAATGATGTACACATCATGCATGCTGTACCTGTATACGTACTTGCTGCCAGTTTCATTCTATTGCATTGATTGACAGTTGTTAGCTGTAGCACTTAAATAAATGAATCAATGTAGCAAGAAAGGCAATGAAGAAGAAGACTAACAAACATGGACTTAAACAATGTAAAAACTGGTATCACAAATGCTTTATGAGGAGCAAATGCATTCAACATGTTATGAGAGCTCAATGACACATACAATGGGTTCTGATGAGAAATACATACTGTAAATATGTCTGTTTGTGAGGATCCTCCACAGGAGAACTTTAAGATCCTCTGGCCAGCACTTTTGCCAGATGGACTCAAATAACAGGTCTCAGTAGGAGACTCAGTAGGAGGGCAACCTACATGATGGACTGATAATCTGACAATTGAAATGAAGCTATCAAGTGTTCTTTCACAAAGATAGACCACAACAAGATTGAAGTCTAGGGCAATTATAAGCCCTTGGTTTAAGATCCTACATTCAGTTGGATTCGACTTGATTATAAGTGCAAATGTTGTGCTTGTTTATCCTCCCTGAATACACCCTCCAGTGAGTGCTGTTGTTTTTTCCTCTCACAGCTCACCCTTGTCTGACCTGGATCTCAGCAGCTTTACTGCACATCTGTATGCCACCAGCACCGCCAGCCTGAAACACAGTGAGTGCAGCCTTGAAGGAACAGAGAGAATAGCTAAAGGTTTGTATGCTATCCGTTCAGGGTAATAATCACACACTGCAGAGATGCACTCTCTGGAACAGTAGCGGGGAATGTAATGGCTTCCATGTGCATGTGTAACATACCCATGTGCCTCCACTGCTGTGGTCTGAACACACTGAGCAGCCATCAGTCTCAGCCATGTTTCTTTCTTCTTTCTCCTTTTTCTATGTTCACACTTGCTGCTAATATGAATTGCTTTTGTGCATGTAGATTTTGCACGTGTGGATGGTGTGTCCACAGTTTTCTTCACATTCCTCAGCTCTATGTGTGCGTGCATGGACATCTGTGTGTGCACATTGATGTCGCTTACACGCGTTTGGTCTGCTGAGAGGCAAAGCTATAGCCTCAATACCAGCAGCCTATAATTACAGAGGCAGCTTCAGTGTGAGAGCGGAGAGCCTGCTGGGTAATTGGCACTAAGAGCACCAGAGGAAGTATGGCTCCTTTACGTCCAGCACTTATTCAAATAGTTCAACTCGAGCCATTCCAGAAATTGAGCAGGAAAAAAAACCCTTACACACCGGCAGCCCTGCAAGACTGATTGCATCTGAGTGGCAGAAAAAAGTCAGCCCGAGTCTCCTTCTCCCCTCTGCAGCTACAGTAACATGCTCACATGAAGCGATTTACCTGTGATTGAGATACATTTGTCACTGTTTGCTTGAGACAGCTTCCAAACCTGATACCGATGCAGTTGGGCTACTGTATAAGTCACAATTGTCATATGGCTATTAGTTGATACATTAGATTTCCATCAAATGCATATTTAATTTGGTCTGCAAATGAAACATTAGCAAGGGTTATTTTTTTTGTTTTCTAGACTTCATGGTTCATAGTTGTCATGGAGATGGTTCACTTGCCATCAGGTGAAGTGATTATCAGAGTTGTGCATTAACGTCCTGAAAGACGCTGATGCACAACATTAATCACAGAGGATATTTGTCATTGGATTTATCATCATAGATTTATTTAACAAAGTCTCCAAAAAGAGGCTACAGTTCAAGGCTGGATTACAAAGCTGCTCAAAGGGATATGATCGCACCAGAGCCCTCATTAGCAGAATGGTATAGGCAAAACTAATAGCCAAGTCTCTAACATGTAACTTTATAGTTTTATAAAGAGATATTTCATATGTCGTATATGACATCGTTGACAACGAGGTTGGGTGGTTATGTGTTTCTTGAAATAGTTCATGTAATAATTCCACCATATTCCTTTTAGAAATGCTTGAATATTAGTTTTTTACTGCAAAAGAGTGCTGTACCGCGTTACAGGGGAATGAATGGGGAGAGGTTCTACTGAAAAAGAATAGCTCATTTAAAAGAAAAAGAAAACTGGAAGAAATGAATGTGAACTAATTCATATTAATCTGTGTGAACTGAACTATGAACTAGTTCCTGTAAAGTGTAAACGTGCACACACTGTTGATTGTAACCTCTGTCTCTGTTCAAATACTAGGGCGTGTCCCTTATCCATACTCCATAGAATTTCTATATAACACATACTGACCATCCTACTACACTGTTTTACGTAGTTACGTAGTTGACATCAACTAGTAAGTGTTTATGTAAGAGAGGCTGCAAGGGGGCAAAATGACAGAAATAGGAATGG
The DNA here is from genome assembly GCF_965226575.1 of Pagrus pagrus. NCBI lineage: Eukaryota > Metazoa > Chordata > Actinopteri > Spariformes > Sparidae > Pagrus > Pagrus pagrus. The sequence continues at coordinate 29,799,366 of NC_140192.1, forward strand.
GACAACACTTTGAAAATTGTCATGTTACTTTGTGGGTTTGAGACATTTTGTTTTATGTTTTGTTTTCATTAGAAAAAGTTCCATAATGTTTCAATAGCTTATTACTTGTTGTTGTTTACCAAACTGATTGATTTAAGTAGAGAATCAGATCTAGGAGAAAATGTCAGATGGTAGGTAGGGCTGAGACAATGCACCCATCTCCCGATACGATACTATCAGTATACTTGTGGTGCTGATTCGATACGTATTGCGATTCTTCTTTGATATTACGATACATTGCAATTTTGTTATTTTATTTTCACCACCAGGCAATGAAAGAAGTTAAATCTATGTATTCACTGCAATTGGTATCAGTTTCACAGAATTGTACACAAGCTGATATAAAACACTGAACAAAAAGTGCATAAAGTCTAAGCATAGTGCCTCTTTTACAAACACACTGACTGTAACTGTCAATGTCCACATGTGCAATCACATAAAATGACAAAAGTCCAAACTGGTAGAGTTTTTCAGTCTGTAAATTAAATTTACATGACTATAGAACAACTATGAAAATAAATGAGTGCACATTTCTTTATAAAAGGCTCAAATAAAAATACAAATTTTCTTGTGCTAAGTGCCAACATGAGGAGCCATGAAGTAGCGACGCTAGGGAGTCAAAATTGGCAGGGAAGTTTGTTTAGAGCCTTATTTCTGTTTAGTGCCCTTTCTGTTTTTTTAAATTAAAATATCGACATTTGGCGGCAGTTTATCGATACTCATATTGCATGAGGAAGGACGACAATTTTTTTGCCGATCTTTATTTTGCCCCACCCCTAATGTTAGGTAGTGAATTGGAAAATGTCTTTGAATAAGAACCACTGCATATACAATAATGAAATTTATCAGATACTCAAGAGCGCAGCTTTCGTATTTGGTTGTCTTCATGCAGATACCAATATGGCAACAAATAATTCTGTATTACTGGGTTGTAATAACTGAGTAGCTATGGTTTTATCTATACCACAGTTGGCCAACACACTGAAGTTAAATATACGACTGGAAAACAAATGAAGATGAATGGAAAGTGAATTTGACATATGGTTTGACTTTTCCTTGTTGTTAGTGATATCCTGACCAGGCAACGCAAATCAGTCTGCCTCGTCCGTCTGGTATGACCTCTTTAGAGCAGTTAATTACAGCACAAGGTGATAAATACACACACTGACAGACACACACACACACACACACACGCCTTAGCAAGCCAGTAAAATCTGAGACATCCCTGAGGAACATAGTGTCTCGCAGAGGGCTGCAGCCGTGTCTGAGAGAGCCGAGAAATTTACTGCAAGTGAAGTCTGCTTTCTTACAACCAGCTCAAACAGCCAGCACACACCAGCTCACTGTAACAAATCTGAGAGGCCGTCTGAGCAGAGCTAGTTATAAAGTACAAAGACAGACATCTGTAATATGTTAGTTGGGTTTTTATGGAGGAGGATGAAATCTCTTCATCTGATACAGAGCAACCAGCAGAAATGGGTCATGTCCATTCTGCCTCCTTTGATACACATTTACACACATATGTATTCTCAGGAATATGTTAATATACTTTGAGAGGCAATGTACTGTTTGGTGGAAATGTACAGTCAGGCCTGGCCAAAATAAGTCACCAACTGGATTTAACTAAGCAAACAGGTCAGAGCCTCCCATTGGATAATTACTGCTGTGATTAATGTGTTTCAGCTGGCAACAAGTTATTGAACCCTAACTGATGCAGTGAGTTGCTTCTCCTTTCTTAAACAACCATGTCAGAAGACATATCCTGTGGTCCTGGAAAAGATGTTACTCTGTTTCAGAAGGGTCAAATTATTGGCCTGCATCAAGCAAAGACGACAACTAAAACTGGGTTAAGAACTGTCCAATGCATTATTAAAACCTGGAAGGATAGTGGTGAACCGTCACCTTCAAGGAAGAAATGTGGTGGGAAAAAATCTTTAATTATTGTGATCAGAGATCACTTAAACATTTGGTGAAAGCAAATGGTAAAAAATTAACAGTAGAACTCACAGCTATGTTTAATAGTGAAAGTAAGAGCATTTCTACACGCACAATGTGAAGAGAACTCAAGGGAGTGGGACTAAACAGCTGTGTAGTCTTAAGAAAACCACTGATCAGTGAGGCTAATCTGAAAAAAAAGTCTTCAATTTGCTAGGGAGCATAAAGTTTGGACTCTGGAGTCATGGAAGAAGGTCATGTGATCTGATGAGACCAGATTTACCTTTTAGTAGAGTGATGGGCCCATCAGGGTAAGAAGAGAGGCAGATGCACCCATCATGCCTAGTGCCTCCTGTACAAGCCTGTGGGGGCAGTGTTAAGATCTGGGGTTGATTCAGTTGGTCAGCTCTAGGTTCAGCAACGTTATGTGCCCAAAAAATGAAGTCGGCTGACTACCTGAATATACTGAAGGACAGGTTTTTCCATCAATGGATTTTTTCATCCCTGATCGCACAGGCATATTCCAAGATATGATTGGAAAAGAGTGGTTCAGAGAGCATGAGACATCATTTTCACACATGTATTGGTCACCAGAGTCCAGACCTTAACTCCTTTGAGCTCTTTGGGATGTGCTGGAGAAGACTTTACGCAGCGACCCACCTCTCCCATCATCAATACAAGATCTTTGCAAAAAAATGAATGCAACTCTGGACGGAAATAAATGTTGTGACATTGCATAAGCTTAAAAAAATGATGCCACGTCAAATGTGTGCTGTAATCAAAGCTTAAGGCGGTCCAATGAAATATTAAGGTGTGCGACTTTTTTTTTGGCCAGGCAGTGTAGATACAGTCAAAAGTTTACATACTTGAAAGAAAATGTAGATCATGGCAGTCTTGAGGTCCATCAATTTCTTAAATTCTCATTTTCTGTGATGGAATGAGTGGAACATATTGTCACAAAAAACATTCATGAAGTTTGGTTTATTATAGGTCTTCCGAAAATGTGTCCAAATCTAGATAGATAGATTTTTACTATTAGTATAATTTAGTGTAATAATAATTTAGTCTGCATTCCTGTGTGATAGTATATATGAGCTCTGTGTCTGGGGTACATGTATGTTCAATTAAACATGCAGTGAACACATCCACACACCACTTGAGGGAACCCATCCTGGATGCTCATTTGCACCAACACAAGACCACTCAGCTGGCTTTTCCTTGAGTTACAAGCAGGAGCTTTTGAGCTGTGTGTGCAATAAAACAACACAAGTGACCTTGGTCCTCCTGCTCTGACCCTAAACATTCTGACCCACCCAGCACAAAACTGGTCATACATCAGGACCCTTAGTGTGTACAGCAGTAAATCCTATTCTATTGCTCTGCCCCAGAAAGACAGGGGCATTGAAACAAAGAGCCACACAGGTTAGGCCAAAGCTTTGTGAGGATGAAGGAGATAAGGTTCAGCACACGTATGAACGATTTATGAGACACTGATGTGAATGTAAAACACTGAAAGCAGCCCATAGGTCCTCTCAACTTTCAGCTTTTACTAGTTCAGGGATGAAGCCCAGCTGCAGATACAACTCCCTGAATCTCCTGACTCTTTTCACTATCTGTACAGAGGGTCCACACTGATAGAAACATAGGAGAGGATGTTTCTCTATGCCCTCTATAAAGCACTTTGGGGTGAATAAACAAATGCATTGCAAATACATTGGGCTTTGACCTGACTTGCTTCCTTGGAGGAGCTCTGTATCAATCCGTCAATCACCACTGCTAACACTAAGACTGTGGACATGGCTTGAAAACCTGAATACTGCAGCAAAATTGGGTATAGCATGAAGCCAGCAGGGATTTGTTGAATCCGAACATTTTCAGGAGTTCTGTTTGGCAAACTGAGTCTGTGATGGGTTTTGGAGCCTTGCAGCGTGATCTAACCCCAGTGGGCCACAGCAACAGTTGAAAGCATAAACTTGAATGAATGTCTGCAAAACCCTGCAGAGGCAAAACAGAACTTTTCCTCAACTCCAGCACATTAAAGATATCAGTGCTGCATGCAGAGCTTGTCTTTCCAAACCGCTGCCCTTAGATGACCAAGCTTGTGTTCAAATCATCCTTTAATATTCATGCTTTTTGTGTGTGTGTGTGTGTGTGTGTGTGTGTGTGTGTGTGTGTGTGTGTGTGTGTGTGTGTGTGTGTGTGTTCTGAGGTATTCACTTTGACAAGTCTGTATATTTAACTGGAATGTATAGAAACATCTTTTGCCTTTTCATCACTGAGAGCCCAGGAGGGTTGGGGATCACTGCGGTTCCTGTTGTGTGATTGGCAAGCACTGCTGCTTCTGTAATCTTATTGCATGGCAGACTGGCGCAATCTGTGGAGTCAAACAGACCAAGGCCTTTACATTGACATGCTAGGAGAGTCCCAGGACTGAATGGATGGAGACCAATGATTTCCTCTTCTATACTATACAACCATGCTAGTGCCTGACAGGGAGTCATACAAAGAGTTCAGTGTGTGAATGTCGAGGGACAGGAATGATCTTAATGTAGACAGTATGTCGGAGTCAAACCCAAACACAGACAATCTAAACATGAGGACAGATGGTGAAAAGAATTAACACTGCACAATACACTCCCAGTTACTAGCTATTTGAGAGCTTTGGAGATTTTTGTCATGTTACAGCATTTGATTTCAAGGTTGTTGGATTTAGGGAATACATTCTTGATGAGCTGCATTTCAGGATTACATAACTACCGAAGTTGTGACCCTGTGCAACCTTCAAATCTTCAAAAAAGTCCTGACTGTAAACCAACGCTAAACAAACTGATTTAAGTTTGTTGCCTGCTTATGCTTCAGATAGAGACAGCAAGACAACTTGTAAAACCAAACCTATTTGAAAAAATGAATTGGTCTCAGCAAGATTAGGAAGGAAGAGATCAGAGATTTGAACCTTTACACTCTACAAAATGACCAAATGACTGCCAAAACATTTGTACACTCAGTCTAATCTTGGAAATCAGATGTTAGCTAAAATGCGGCTCCAGTTTTTTTAAGTTGTGCAGAAAAGCTGCACAGGTTGGGAGTCATATTTTCATACTAATGTGACCTTTAAAGCTGCTCTCATATATTTTTTCATATTAACAATGAGTCAAATTACACTGAATTAACATTGAACTTTGCAATTTCCCTCAGCGCTACAGAGCATTTTAGCATTTTTTAGCTCAGCTCATTGTCAACTTTACTGTTGTGGATCAGACTCATCAGCCTCATTTCCAGCAGCAGCAGCTTTTTTTGCTTTTGCAGACAGACAAAGTTAGCGACGAGCTGTGAACAGTTCAAAGTTAAAGAGCCATACATTTCCCTCAAGAATTGGTGGGTACCATAACAAAACTACAAAGAGTGAATAATGAACTTTGGCTGTGGGGTAATGAGAGGAAAACAAGATTAATGAGAGCTGAATTTGTATCCTGAAAATGATGAGATAAAACGGGCTAAAATGCTCTGAAGAGCTGAAAAACTTAATTAAAAAAATAATTCTCTATCTCTTCGTCACTACAAGTGTCAGGTTTACATTACGTATTGTCATGTGATCAGTTGTTTACATATTAATGTTGATAAGAGGGGAACACATTTTACAGGTCTGCAGATTGCATGGTTAGTAGATGTAATTACCAAATAACATCTTTGAAATTCCTTTGAAATTAACCCCAGGTTACCACAGTAGTTACCTAAAAATGTATTGAGAACCACCCCAACATTATTTAATAATTATATAATGCCATTTTCCAATCAGCAGTTAATAAATAGCTGGTATTTTCTTTTCTTTTTTGGTATATTTCATTTCCAGGATTCTTCCGACTGGTGTCTGCTCAACTTCTGCCTGTCAATATTAATTTCCAACTAGTTTCTCTCTAACTTCCTTTTATATATAGTTTGCAACCATAAATAGCTAATAATATTTGAAAGAAATTTAAAATATGTTGCTTGGTAGTTACCTACCTACCATGACATTTCCAGACATGTAAAATTAAGTGCCACTTTGAATTTGTTCATTTATAGGAATCATATGGGAACATAAAGACACTCTTCAGACACACACTGCAATGTGTCGCAGGTAGATCCCTACTAATGTGGTTCCACAACAGCTGGATGAAAAGTGGGATCTCCCACTCCCAAGTCAAAATTGCTGTGAACACCGAGCCGTAGCCTGATTGAGGGGCTCTTCACTGACAAAGCGAAGGTCCATTTTCTGGAGCTGATGACATGATGACATGTCAACCTGAGCCTAGATGGATCACCCAATGTCTCCTCAACATCTATAATCGTAGGATCATCTATTCACAGCCCCCCCAAAAAAGCCTAGTAAAAGCATATAAAAGAAAATATTGTGCATTGTCTTGTGTTTCTTCCTTCCTCACATTCTCATCTTTTCCTTCATCATGCTGAGAAGAAGAAAAGTGTTGAAAACTCAGCCTACATCCTCTCTCCTGAAATTCAGACACAGTTATACCAGAGGAAGTCCCTCTGGACTGGCACATGGCTGTAATATACTGCCTGCCTCCACTTCAGCATTTTGTGGACACATAAATCTATAGGACCCCTGAAGTTATTATCGTATCAGTGCTGCTCTGACCATTTATCCAACTGAAATGAAATAAACAGCCTTGCCACAGCAACCAACCTCATTTGTTTTGTTACATGTTTGGTGTTGATTTATGTAATGTAATGATGCCAAGCATTTTGTTCAGCCGACCTGCATCTACTAACATTTAAAACTACGCATAAACTCTGACCCACTCTGGCGGAAATTGAGGAAAATATAAAACAATATTTTATAAGGTGTGAAAACCAGTGATCCATCTCAGAGCTCCAGGTGTTGGCCAAAGATTTAGCATGCACCTTAGCTAACTTAAATATACATAGTACTATACGTGTGTAAACCTGTACACATTTAATGCTTATACTTTTAAAATGCTTAACAAACTTGTTTTTGTGTATATCTGGTATCAGGTTGCTTTATATAAACCTGGAACATTTTAGGAGCAAGCTTCTTTTTTACGTAAACCTTTTATGAAACCTAGGAACATGTGAATCACTGCTCTCAAATATGCATGTTCTCTGTCAGGAGCAGCAACTGATCAGCATGCTCGGAGGTAAGTGAGAATGCAGATACAGTACACCAGTCCCCGGGACACACAGTTAGCTTTGTGATGTGCCAGCTCAGCAAGGAGTGGGTAGCATGGTGCCTGAGATTTCCATCATACCAGTGGATCATCTGTCCTGTTGGTGGTAGCAGTGGAGCTTCTTGGTATTGTCTAATTTTCCTTTTCAGCTATGGAAGTAGCTGACACCAAGGGGGCTCTGGTGGTCGTGCAGACTGGAGTGCATCCTCCACCTTTCCTCTCATCTCATCATTAAGAGCTGAAATAGCTTTTTCGTGTAAATATTTGCTCGGTATTTCATACCTTGGTTCCAGTGTTTGGAGCATTTGGCGAAAGCCTTGATTTTTGACCATGCTGTACAGGTAGAGGTCTTTGCAAATGCACCCAGAGATGGACTTTGTAATACTGGCAGCCATCTGGGACAAGAAAGGAAGCTTTATACATTGCATTCACCGCTGCAGGTTGACTTACAACGTTAGCATTAGCTGCTGTCTCAACGAGGAGATCAGGGTGGTGGCATTGCAAGTGGTGTTGCCCGTGTACCTTCACCAGACAGTTCTTACATATCGCATAGTCTTTATCAATTTTGTTTGTCCCAGCAATGTTGTGAAAGCCAAAGTGGGTCCAGACTTTGGACTTAAACATGGCCTGGGTATTTCTTAACGTAACTTTCTTCACATCTATCCACTTCTAAAGGAAATAACACCTTAATTAACATGGACACCACTAGTAAATGAGTACTTTACACTCAGTCAGCTGTTAGTTAATGGTTATATCTTCGTAAGTTAATGTTAATTAAAGTGTCCTAGTTAATGTAGTTACTTTTAGTAAACAACAAAATAACAAATTAATTAATACCTTAATTAACATAAACATCACTTGTAAATGATTGCTTTACACATTAGTTAACTATTAATTGACAGCTAGTTATTTTATTTAAATAGTTAGTTAGTTTATTATTCCAAGTAATGAGAACACTGTTTCATATGATCATATTTCAATGCTGAATGTATACCACAAACAAAATGATTTTTATTTCTATTGTATTGGGGTGGAGGCAGGAACCTGAGACAGAGATATCTTATACAACGTGCCTGGCTGGTTACATACCACTAGAGGACTGTTAGACATGATCTGATTATGTTCTACTACAACATGACTGGAGCTGAACAGGAAGCCCTGATTAACAAAGGTTGAAAGAATTCATACAATGTGAACAGATCTAAAACAGTAAGCAGTACAAACTCTTTTATTATCTTACCTTTATTGTATACAATTATTTGCCTCTCTCCTTCATTTTACTCTTTGACTCCTCATCACCTCTAGTGCTCAGTGGTTATGTAGTACCTCTGAATTACACACCAAGACAACTATAACTGTCTTCATAATTGATATTTCAGCACTGAATGGAGATGTACTACAAGGAAATGAACAGAAACACCTCCTTAAGGCAAAATCATTATACAGTACGATACACTGGCAGCCTATAAACACCCTGGGTTTGGGTGAGCTTTAAAGAGGTCTGTGTGACAGGGGCTGTAAATTATGATCTCAACAATGACCTGATGTTACACTGCAGGTATGTAGAGGCTCAGATCTTTTCCTGCCTCCTGCAATGATTTTACCACACATTTATTATATGACCGCAAAGATATAAACATGTGGCAGCAATGCTTTCTCTCCACACATCCAAGTTGGACTTGATGATGACATCAGAAGATTTAATAACAGTTTCAGATTTGGACTCTTCCAGGAGATGAGTCATGCAGCTGCAGAACAGACACATCTGCATGTTAGACTGTTAAGAGACCACAGTATTGTCATTATCAAAGCCAAGTCTAAGCTCAGTCAACAAGTTTGCCAAGTTTTCAAGGGTTGATTCACTGAAGACACTGAAACCATGTCTGAATAGTAGCTACTAGTAGTCGCTAGTAGTCCAGATCTTATTATACCAGTTAATGAGAGATAATGAGAGATCAGTGCAGTTTGGCAAAATCCTGTTTGTTTGGCCTCTGGAGCTGAACAGACACTGATTGCATGTTGGAGTGCAGCACTTCCCCCAACATTAGTGCTGATGGCAATACCACAGTGAGTGGAATGACACTGATCAGCAGGCAGGCAGGCAGGCAGGTCGTACTAACACCCTGAGCCACTGGCATGGCAGTGTACTGTCTGACCTTCTGTACATCATCACTTGGCCATTAACCAGGCAGAGAGGAGGAGAAGGCCAGTGTTTTAACAGCCACTTAGTGAGAGTGCACTGTGTGCTATGTAAACACATTTATCCTGGGATGTGTGGAGTGTGGACATGCTTAAATCTACTTCACTGGCAGTATGCTGGTGTTGGTGGTAAAGTGCATCAACACTTCACAGCAGCACTCAGATATCACTCAGGTTCATCATTGTCTCATAAACCAGCAGAAAACATCCTGCACTGCTTGGGTGTAAGCTGTGGGAATGATCCTCTGCTCTGCTTCCTGGCACGGGCCTTTGGATTTGTGCAGAAAAGTAGCACCCGCAACAGACACTACTGAGATATATCTGCTAACATGAACAGCAAACATATCTGTTGGTAAGTGTGTAGCCCAGCAGCCTGGCAGCGCGATAGGCGATCCATTTGAGAGAGATCGCAGCCTGAATAATGCAGGCGTTTGTTCTGTTTGAATGAAAAGAAGTTGGCACTGGGGCGGCTCTGCTGGCAGATGATCAGGTGGCAGAGTGCCGCCCTCTCTCTGGGAGAGGAGAGGGGGTAAAAAACAAAAAAAATAGAGTTCTCAAACTGAATCCATCTTCACATTACCACCAGAACAGAGTGGAAAGGAGAAGTCACACATTCCAGCAGTTTTCCGGTTGCACACTTTGCAACTGATGGGTGAAAAAAAATCCTACAAAGGTGTAATTGAGCTCAGAGGAGGTTACACTGTGGTGAACCTACCTATCTGACATCACCTCCCCTGGAGAGCTTGTGCCCATGGAAACAGGAGCCTGAGAAAAGCGCTGTGCAAGGTGCTTTTTCCTACCCTTCTTTTCCCCTTTTGCTAACATTAATTGGTTGCCAACAGCACTTGACTGTAGCGAGTTGAGGCCTCCCTCTCGGCAGGTCTTTAGCTCAGTCCAGGGAAAACCAGATGAGTGGAAGGTTTTGCCAGCTCCCACAGCCAAGCCGCCAGGGAGCTGGATTGTTTGCATTCGGTGTGATTAGATAGCCGTTATGTGTCACACAAGCCTGTGCTAATCCAGGGTCTACTCTTTCTTTGCACAGTGCATTGAAGGAAATTATTTCATCTGTTAGACTCAGGCCACTGATGGCAAGGTGGGGGAGATCATCAGCTTCCTCCTAACTAGGTCACTGTATGATTCAAGTCCAGCAGGAGACTGGAAGCAACAGAAGGCTGGATGTTTTAACTCCCCCTCACCCACCGCTGGAGATGTTTTTAAAAGATGCCACAGAAAACCCAGAGAGGAAAAAAGGAACGACCCTAATTTCATTTCTAGAGTAAACACACAGGAAACCTGGACTGATTTAGCACTTTACTGTTTACTTGCACACAGTTTATCCACTGGATCATTTACTGTAATGGGCCCAGTCAGGGTAGCAGGACTACTGACAACCCACAATTTCACTGTTACATAAATCTTTTAAAGCGGCAGTTTGTAAAATATGTACAGAATTATAGTTTAAAACACTTGCTGGTTAGGTTTAGGTAAGTCTACAGTAACAGAGTTCTGGCTGGACCTATCATCACTCTGGGATCAGGAAAATAAACGCCCTGGGTTGTTTGTATTTCTTTAAGCCAATCACAGTCATCTTGGGCAGTGCTAAACCCAGGATGCAGTGATGGTGTCCCTACAAAATAGTGTTGGGGGGAATTAGCTTTACATGTGGAGATGCGAGCCCTGGCATTAAAATGGCTGTATCCCCACTAAAGACAAGCGAGCAGCTGCGAGCAGATGTTTAGGTTTGTACCGTTGTACGTGACCAGGTAAGTGTAGAGTAACTTGCCATTTTCAGCGAGAAGGTTGTTGATGTTGTTTAATGTAGTTTGAAAACAGTAACATGCTGACAGCACAGAGAACAGGAGCATGTGGCATGAAATTGGTGACCAATGACAGGCTTTAGCCTATACCGACAGTGTACATCCAGTGAGTCAGACTAGGCTACTGCAGTTACGTTATGTACCTGATGTAACTTCAATAAATTATTATGTTAGAATAACTCACCATCTTCTGGTTTCACAGTGGATACAACCAGCGGTCTCTTGGGTAAATGTCCTGTGCTTGTTTGACCCAACTATTTAGACCTGACCTCCTCCTTAAGAGGACTTTCTCAGGTCTCAGTCCAGGCAAACTCTATGGGCACTGGATTCTCGGCTAACTGAGGCAGCTTTAGCTAGCTACAGGAAAGGATAGCTAGCACAGAGCAGCAGTTGTCAGTGATATGCTGCCCCCTGTAGATTTGGAACTACCTTCAGATTCGAGCCATATTTTACAAATAGCACCTTTAACTGATACACTATTTGGGCTCTTTATAACTTTTTAAGGTTATTTTCTTGACATGCTATCATTAAGCTGAGGATCATTTTACAGAAAAGTACCTTACAGCAACCACTGTCAAGAGCCTCATCTGGAGTCAAAAGCCAAATCATTATGCTTGGTGGTGCCTGTCAAGAAGCCCTTATTTTTTCATTTGAAAAAATCATGATAGAAAGCACACCTCCTCAGTCAGCTTTGGACAATCTCAGTCAGCGACTGCAGCTCAAGGTGCCGGTGACTCTGAAAAGAAGTGCTGAATTGCCTCTAATAAGGTCCCTCTCAAGTTAAATGGTGGCACTCTCAATGACTTCAGCAGCGATCATCTTACACCACAATGGCTCGAGGTTAAAATGAGAGACTCCAGCTGAAAATGTGAGCACCTGCAGAGCCATTAAACTTTCAAAATGATTCTGCTTAGAGGTAAAAAAAAAAAAAAAAAAAGAGCAGTGGGGTGAGAGCATGTTTGTTACCTTTCTATAGGCTATGTAGTCGACCTCTCATTCGCTTTTTCTCTGAAACACAGCCCATGTTATCATCAATAGAGTGGATCTATAACTCCCCTGACTTGACACAGAATTTCAGTTGTCCATATGAAATATTTACACTGATGGTGCTGCTGAAGCAGAAAATGGTTCAATACTGTATGTGTCAAACATCACTTTCCACTACTCCCATTGCTATTTCCTTTTTTATACCTCAGTCAGTTTACTGGTAATGTAGAGTGCTACTCAGTCTGCAGTGGCTCAAATTATTCTTTGTCAAATGTTAGAAAATAACTCTATCAAGAATGTTTGCATCCAGTTTCTTCTGAATTGACCTATACTAAGGAGAAAAGGAATATGGAGCGGTACATAGTCATATTATTATGCAATGAAAGTAAATATCAAATATCTACATTTTCTCATCTCAATGTCACACACATCACATATGATTCTTCTACCAGCTGAGCTGTTGGGCTCTTCAGTTGACTGTCATCAAAACTGAGCTGATGGAAAGCAGAGTGTTATGTCCTATACTCCAAAGAGCCTTTCTAAACACAATGTTTGCTAATGCTTTGTTGCCTCTAAAGCCAACAGTGCCTCCCCCAAGGCCGCCCACCCCCAAAAGTGGAGTGCAGCCTGGAGGCATGTAAAGGTAATGTAGGGGGAATTCTCCAGTCAAATAGCCGTGAGGGGCTGCTGCTGCGGAGTGACGAGGGCTTCCTCTGCCTGCAGCACTCTCCCCAGCTTTGTTCTGGCCGTTATCTTAGGCAGCAGATAATCCTGAATGTGCTGCAAGGATCACAGCTGCTTTGCCAGGAATCAACCACCGGCTCATCATGCATGTTAAACTCATTACATATTCAAAAGGGAACTAAATCTCCTGCATATCTGCTCGCTGGAGGGGCATGTGCATGTGTGTTTGTATTCATATATCTGTGTGTGTGTGTGTGTGTGTGTGTGTGTGTGTGTGTGTGTGTGTGTGTGTGTGTGTGTGTGTGTGTGTGTGTGTGTGTGTCTCAGCCTCCTCCTCCATCCTCAAACAGGCTTCGCTAACAGCATTTTTCACCCTCCATTTAACCTTCCCCTTTCATCCTTCCCCTTATTCAGATCCACACCGATCAAAGACTTAGGAAACAGTATGACTCTAAATTTCACTCTGTGGATTCTTTGGCGATGAAATAAAGTAGCTGTTGACACACACCTAGAGATGTGTCAAGATGTGTGTGTGTGTGTGTGTGTGTGTGTGTGTGTGTGTGTGTGTGTGTGTGTGTGTGTGTGTTACAAGGTCAAAGCTCACACCACCATGCGATGTTAGTATCTAAGTGGGAGCAGATCGGGGAGTGAGATAACTCGTCCCAAAGGGGTCAAAGGTCAAACTGACCAACCTCTAGATTTTAAAGCCGTTTTAGAAATTTGCTGGCATGTGTTGTGTGAAGGCCAGCGTGTTCAGAATGGGACTTGGACATGATCTGACATTATAAGGTTCGATTAAAGCTGATGAGTATTTTTATTTTCACAGTGGATCAAATGACTATGCAATATAAAAGGGGTGACTTGGATTGATGTGCATACTGAACATTATCGGCCAACATGGTACCCTCAGTTCTATGGCGTTCTGGTTTTATAGCCTGTAACTTAGTTCACTGTCATCACTGTTGTCAACTGATGACATCAACACTGAGGAGTTCAGTTAAGAAAGCCCTGATAAATCAACTGTACATTAACATACGTCTGAATAGGCATTTGTGTGCTAAATAATATTCTGTAATTTTTAAAAAGAACTCCACAAGAACTCAATGGATATTACATTTAAATCTGGAATCACATTTAGATATTGCAGACCTATAGCAAATTAGCTACATCAAGGATCTTATGTGAATTGTTTTATGTTTGTTTTTGTTTTTTTCAGATTTACTTTGATTTCTCTGACTAATTTGTTAACTACATTTTTACATTCAGCAAAGCAAGACTGTCATTTACAAAGTAAAGGTGGCTGGGGTAAATAAAAAAAAAATGTTTAATTTAATTTCAATAACGAACTAGAATGGCACTCAGAATAGCACATTACCTCAGCCAAGACCCAACAGTCCCTTTTAATTCAATCAAACCTTATTTTATATCGAAGTCATCAGCCCTGCATCAATTTAAATTCCAAACCACCCATAACTGCTTAACCATAATTCAAGATCACCAGATCTATAACAGCCGGCCAACAAAACAATACAAGGGAATCATAATCTCCATTGTGTTGTGCAAGAAAAAATAGATTTTTGGGATCCGCATGAAATTGTACTCACTCAAAGATACCAACCACCTAAATTCACCAAGATCCCTGCATTATTACCTCCACGAGGAGGTTTGTTTGTCAGCAGGATTACACAAAAACTACTGTACAGATTTCCAGGAAACTTGGATGGAGGATGGGTTTCGGCCCAGAGTAGACCCCATTAAATTTTGGTGTGGATCCAGAAAAAGGGACGAACCAGGAACATTTCTCACTTTCTTTCAACATTGTTAATATCTCAGTGGGTAATGCATCAAATATGTTAGATATGTTTTACATATATACTAGAATTAATTGGATTAAAGGAAACTGTTGGGCCTTGGCAGAGGGATGCACTCTACTACTGAGTGCCATTCTAGTTCCCTGAGAAGTTGCCAAAAATTTGAAAAACGGCCTATCTCAAAGGATCATGGGATCTATTTTGGGCTGAAACCCATCCTCCAACCAAGTTTTGTTGAAATTCAGAAAGTAGTTTTTGTGTAATCCTGCTGACAAACCAACTAACCAACAAAAAATAACAGAGATGAATATTTACAAAATATACAGCTATTTTAGTAATTTGTAATTAATATAATTTATTTGATTCATTTTTTATTCCAAGGTTAACATCTGAATGGGACAAAACAGCTTGTCATCAGTGAATATTGCTGAAGTTGTCATTAAATGTTGGACACTGAACACTCCAGCTCCAGACAACAATCCATTTGTTTTTTAGTTAATTAGTCACTAACAGGCTTTATGGATATACTGACTATAGCCACAGAAACTCAATTAACAGAGACGGCAAAAATCCAACCCTAAGTGGGATAAGTTGTATACATGCTCAGCATCCCCTCTAATTATACTATATCCAAGCTATCTTATTTGGACTTCTCATAAGTAGGATAAGAGCTAATCTAGGCTTCTGTAACAACAAATTGACAATGACATGGACTAACTCAAAAATGCAATAAGTGGCTGTTCTGAGCACTAATAACACCATAAATGAACAAAATCTCTTGTGTTAATCAGGAGAGAAGTTGAGTGTATTCCCTTCAGTATCCACCAAATCTGGTTAAAGAGATCAGTGGACTCACAATAGACTGCAGTCACTAAAGAGACAGCTCATCTGTCTTTTGTAGCACATGGCTTGTATGGTTTACCAATAGCTCCTACATTTCATAAACTTGCAGGATCACATATTCTAGGATCTGAATTGAGAGGATTAAGCATCAGATTGATCCACTATATCCGTGTTCAGCAATGTAAATTAGTTCTTCTGATAATGTGCTTGTTTGCATATGTGGCTCTGTCAGGGGCAGTTTATCTATCTGTGAATCCTCACCTCCACACTCACCCCCTAATCCTGTCCCCAGACAGGCTGATGCCAGATCAGCAGTGACTCCAGGCTGGAGGGACCCCTGTCTCAACAAATAAGCCTGCTGGCCTGCCGATCAGCATCCTTCAGTGACTACTGTGACGTTCATTCTATCAGGTGTGGGTGAGACATCTGAAAGCTATCAAACTATGTCCCTTCATTATACTTGTGCATCATCAAGCTACAACACAGAGTCCAAAAAAATGGGATAGAAATGTGCTGATCCTGAATATAAAACAGTACAAAGGTTATATGTAATGTTTTACCTCATCGCTTTTGCTAATTCTAAATTTGATGGCAGCAACATGTTTCAAACAAGTTGGGACGGTGGCAACAAAAGACTGGGGAAGTTGTGGAATGCTCCCAAAACACCTGTTTGGATCCCTCCACAGGTAAACAGGAAACACATGATTGAATAAAGGACATTGCTACATGGGCTCAGGAACACTTTTGTTGGCAAATTATTGCATTCTGTTTTTATTTACTTTAGCTGTTACTTTTTTGGAATATTGGTAGTAAGTGTGGGATTTTAAAAAAAATGTATGTTGATCACAGTAAAATTATTTTGCTAAATCTTCTCATGAAATATGTTTAGCAAACTCCAAAGTACTCAAATGCTAACTATTTTTAGTGAAGATAATTTTTTTTGTCTTTCACAATAACTTCTCAATAGTTTTGTTTTTTTTCAAATCATGTAATAACATATGCTATAAATACATACATCAATAATTATTACTCTCACAGAGTCTCACAAAGTAACTTTCCAGCAATAATGTAATTAAAGGCCCACAACAACAGCAAAATTGAGAAATCAGTTGTTATGAGGAAATCACCGCAATCAGCTGGAGAAAACCAACACCGATCATTTTTTTGAGTACACAAACACAAATTCCAACTATTTAGTAATAATAAGCTAAATGAAGGAACAGAGAACTGTAGAGTCCAAAACAGGAGAAGCTCGTAGTTCATTAGCTGTTTTTCATCAACTACTTTCATAAAGTCATGACAGTCATGAGACAGAAGTCAGTGGTATGAACACTTGACGGTTAGCAAGTCGGCTGGTTCGGAGAACATTAATGACTTAAGGGGAACCATTGTTCCTGTCTCATGTCAAACCAAAAGTCAACACTGAATTATCATCGTAGCTCAAACTATGATCTTTTCCTATATTTAACCAAGGAGTTTCAGTGCCTACGCCTAACTCAACTGTGATCATCTCACAAAGTTAAGCATGTGTTAAAAAGGCTTTCCACCAGTCTCATACAGAAACTAAAAGGTACCTTGTGTATCCATACGAGATGCCAAGGGGGTGTGACAAAACGTTGTCTATATTTGATCACCTGGAAATGAGAACTGGTTGTTGTTTTTTTCAGGTGCTTATTGACTGCTAAGAGATAAGCAGTGGCACTTGTGACACAGTGTGTGTGAGCAGAATAAAGTTATATCTTGAACACAAGTGCAAAAGAGCAAACCATTCCAAAGAGAAAGCAAACCGCCCCAGTCAATACAATTTCTATCGCGCACTGGGCTCATTAAAGCCGTCAGGCTCTTGAAAGTATGCGTGAAGGAGCCACAGAGATCAGAAATGCTGTTCTTTTTAAGATCAAACAGCAGTCCTTCTTCATCGTAGACTGTCTCTGTTCCCTCTGAGGTTTGAATTAGGTCAGATTATGGTGATAAAGCGACGGCTTCTTTCATTTCCAGGACACATATGGACTGGGATTCACTGCCACCAAAGTGCATGCTCAGAATTTCTATCAGGTACTCCTGTCAGCCTCCCCCCTTCCATCATTCTCAGTTCATCATGAATCCATCTCAGCACATCATCCTCCTGCCACCACTTCCACACTTGCCATCATATCATCGTCCTATTATAATCTATTGTTTGAGGAGTGTACAGGAAGATCAATGTCCGATTAAAGCAAACACACAGAGTAAGGGATTGTGGTGTGATAGCCTGTCAGAGCTGTATAAGAACTGCAGGGGAAATATATATATATATATATATATATATATACACACACACACAAACATATATATATATAAATATATATATACACACACACACACACACACACACACACACACATATATATAAATATTAATGTGTGTGTATATACAAAGATAAAGGCTACTTCTGCTATATCTGCACAGCACAGGTCAGGGGGTGCACACAGCCTTTTATTTACACTCCCAAGGTCTTTAAAACTCGGTTCAATGGAACACAAACTTGGATCAATAGTGCGTCTGAATCAAGAGCCTTGTGGGTTTGTCTTGTCAGCTTGATTAGATTCAGGAGGAAAGTGGGTTGATGAGTAAACATGACAGTATCAATATTGCATGAGACTGAACATCCAACGATTTCTCTCTTTAATGTTTGTAGGAGATCTGGGTCGAATCCTCTTAATTTTTGCATGGATTAAGCAACCGCATTGAAATAAACATGGAACTTAGCAAGTGTCAAAAGCAAGATATAGAAGTAAAGGAAAATCAAAGTCGATAAAAGAAATTAAAGCAAACAAACAAAATCCTTCAGCTTCACCCCTCAGCCTGATAATTCCAGAGCAATAAGAAGAAGAGGAAAAAGTCTACCTTGTTTATATGAAGCCAGGGCACTTCAGTGGCATTGTTAGCGCTGTAGCTGCAGGGTGCTTGTGTTTCCCCAGTGAACTGAAGCAGATGTCAGCAGAGACACCTGCTCTGGCTCAGCCTCCTCCTCCGCTGCCTGCCAGCCCGGGTGTCGGGGGTCGCTGCCCTGCCCCAAAATACACTCATCGCTCAGCCCCCCGGCATGCTATTGTCTTAAGCACAGCCATGGATTTATAAACTCATTAAGACATTTTCACACATTTCTTATCTGTTGCACGACCATTCAATGTTGTAAATTAAGGGAAAGACAGCTGTTAACTTATGAGCCAAGACGGCATCCTGAGTGTCATTATAGGTGCAAAAATATGACTATGATCGCTTTGATAAAAAGACCTAAATAAGTGATAAGCATGAAAAAAATTCTAAGGAGCTTACAGTCTTTTACCAAGGCACTAGATCCGGGTTAGGGCTGGGTGGGGGTGCAAGCGTGTGGTAGTGACTGGCCATCTGTTTGGGATGTTTCATGACGGGCTTGCATCAGCGCCTGTATGATTGATTGACAGTTGAGTAATCCAATCTCTGCTGTTCAAAGATGAAGTGGGGGAGGCGTGTGGTTAGGATTCATGGTGACGAAGGATATTGAATCACGCAGCCTTCTCAACTGCAAAAAAAGTCAACTGTTGTGTAACTTGGCAGCGATGGCAGGGCAGAGATCTTAGGCCATAGGTTGCTGCTTTAATCAGGCCCTGCTCAGCAAAGACACAAGGAACCGTGACCTACATTCACCCTCATCTGAATGACAGATGTCCCCAGTGTCTTTGCTGCAGAGTAGTAGTATGTGCTCATTCTTTAGTGATTACTGTTGCACGCCACACAGCTCAGGCATTTTCTGCTACAGCAAAGAGTTTGAACTATCAGAATGTGCTGTGTGTAACACACACGCATAACGCTCTCAACCGTAATGCTGCATTGTGCCTGGATGGTCATTCTGCACACATGCAGACATGATACTGTGACAACATCATTACACATAAAGATGATTTTATATGTTCTTTAAATTCACATGAGACCTGACATAAAGTGGAGCGTTTAATTTCTCTTTTGCAAGGCAGGAATGCCAACCAGACAAAGCGAGCGACTGCCCCATGGCCCCAGACCCCCCAGTGCACAAAGGTCCAGGTTGGCCTGGTGGCAATTAATTTATGTCAAACACCATCTTGACTGGCGTTCATTTTTAACTTAAGGTTTTTCCACTTACAGCTTTTCCCAAAGCTCTCAACAGCATCTGGTGGTCTCAGATGGTCAGTGGACATTGAGTTATTGTGAGATTAATGGGATAAAATTGAGTGTATTTGGGTTTTGGACAGTCACACGGACATGTCACTATGTGCTCACTTTGGCCATTTTTGGTGGGTATGTTTTGCTACCTTCTGACATTTTACAAATGACTGGTTGAGAAAATAATAAATGAATGAATAATGAAAATAATCATTTGTTCCAGCCCCATATGCTTCACTAAAGCACATTGTGAACTCAAAGGATAACACCTGCACTATTGCCAAATGTCAAACCTATCTTGTACATTAAAATATAGTTTATATTTATAATTAATAAAATGTATTTGATTAATTTTTTTATTCCAAGATTAACATCTGAATGGGACAAAACAGCTTGTCATCAGTGAATATTGCTGAAGTTGTCATTAAATGTTGGACACTGAACACTCCAGCTCCAGACAGTCCATTTGTTTTTTAGTTAATTAGTCACTAACAGGCTTTATGGATATCGCCACAGAAACTCAATTAACAGATACAGCAAAAATCCATCCCTAAGTGGGATAAACTGTATACATGCCCAGCATCCCTTCTAATTATACTATATCCAAGCTATCTTATTTGGACTTACATTTTGAACTAACCTGAACTTTAGTCAGGTACGACTGTACTTTAATTTATTCTGGACAAACATGTTTGAAGATATCTGGGGGTTCAAGATGTATTGCTTTTTTTTTTTCTTCTTTTGAGAGGGTTAGCTGTTAAACAATTGCCACATTTAGCTCTTCCTAAAACTAGAGATTGTCTTTTCAAACTTTCTACGTGAGTTAAACAAACAAGACATAAGTTAAAGCGACTATGAGGAACCTTCAGTTTTTGTTGATTCTAGCGGCGCCTTTTGACAAAAGCGGTACGACACCAACGTCTGCTGCTGTAAACATCTTTGTTAGACCTGACGGTGGCACGTGTAGTTGTTTGGAAGGGAGTGCCAGAGAGACCACAGTATGGATCGGGATGAGGTAACGTATTTATATGTGATTTTATATGTTATATATGATTGGACCAGAGCACAGGCCTTAATCATAACTATATAAAAATAGCAGTCTTTTTGCTGTTACAGGTCATTTATAATCATCTGAGGAATCACAAGACTGTTTCATAAACACTTCAAAGTTCCCTGTAGTCACTTTAATTATTGGTACTGTCGGTGTATTTTTTAATTCAAGACAAAGCCAGGCTAGCTGTTTCCCCCTGCTTCCTGCGTTTGTGCTAAGCTAGGCTAACTGTGTGCTGTCACCAACCCCCTAGTTTGCAATCGTATCTCTTCTATCTCATAAAGAAAACAAATAAGTGTATTTAAATATTGCTTTAAAAAAAGTGTAATCACATCTGTTGGTTAATCCACATTCTGCCTTGCTAAAAGAACTACATTAAAACTAGATGTAGGCTATTGTCTGTCCTATACTTTGTCCTATACTATTACTCACCCTTGCGTGTCCTTGAGCAGGGGGATCCCTCATATCATAAAAAAAATCATTTGTTGTAAGACAATAGGTGTGAGCCTTTGATATGGTTGAGCTTCTGTTACCTTTCACATACCTTCTGTGACTCAGCCTAAGGATCATAGGAAATCTCATAGTGTTTTTTTCCCCTCGACGTGACAAATGGTTTAACCGGTTCATTTATCTCCACAGTCATTACAACAGAAATCTGGCTCTCCAACCTGGCTAATCTGTGGGCGCACTGGTAAGGGGACCACATCTATCATGTTACACACCTGTGCTGCTGTTCTTTACCATAAAGGCAAGGTCAGATTTCACTCTAGAGTGCGCACACACACAAACGTACCAACAGCTAGCTTCAAGTCAGTGGTATTTTATCATTTTTTGCACTCATCCCATTGTAGGAGGCCGAGGGCGCGTATAAGCTGCAGAGATGTTACAAAACCTAAACCTTCGGAAAACTTGTGGACAGATGTTTACCAACTGATAAATCAATAACATATGCCAAGGCACATCGTACAAATTTCATCTTAAAAGGTAATTTACTGCCCTCTTTCCTTGACATTCTGTCTTAAATGAGATTCCATTTTTAATTCCATTAACACAGACTGTAGATTAAATTGAATTATTAATTGACTTGCCAAAAACAAGAACCAAACAGAGCACAATACAGCAGTTAACTCCATGAGAAATATTAGGAAAGGATTCTTGACTCATGTAGCTTTTTGAAAGATCAATAAGATTTTGCCATTTTGTTTAAATTTGTAGATGTGGGCAAGGATTTAAAGGGGTGCCACCAGGCTATAATACTACCCTTCGTTGAAATATTCATAGTTGCTCCACATACTTTGTCTATGCCATAGAGGCTTGAATATCTCTTACTTGAAGGCATTTTTTCCACTCCAATCCAGGACATGTCAGTAAAGGGTAATTAAGGCTGTGTCGATATAGCGTTTTTTTCGGTGGGAAAAGCCCTAGTGGTGCGCTGAGATCCTGAGATGCGCTGAGATGTAGCGTTTGTGCGCTGAAAGAAAAAAACGCTTCACATGCACCTTGCCTCTATGACAACAATATCTTGACAACCACCATGATGGAGGAGGATCTGGCTACAGGACATGAGCCATAGAAGACAAAGACGCTGGGCGTTGCCACTTTTCTTGAGGCGGCCACAGATCCTCGCTCCTCATTAGAAACAATTGATAAAAGACACTGGCGCTTAAAAAGGAAACACTATGTGGACACAGGCCCTAAGGCTAACTACTTTTGCACATTCAAGTGTATTTACCTGTATAAAACATATTGTGGCCACAGAGGAAGCCGCATGTAATGCAGTCTCAAAGAGCCACTAGCTTGGCTATTGACTGTTGTTCAATATTCAATATTAGGCCAAAAAAAAAAAATACATCACCAAGTGAGCATTATTGTACATACAAAATATATTTGCTTTAACAGTTTAGTTGTAAATCAAAGTATTTTTGGGAAACAGGGTTGAGTGTAGTCTTGTATGATTTTTGTATTTATAGTAAGATTTAATGATTATATCATTAGAAGTGCCACAGTGCAAAGACAGATGCAGTGTTGGTTGTGTTCATTGCATTCTTGCAGGAACAATGGAAATAAAACAACGCAAAAAGCACTTACAAAATCCTTTGAATGTCTCGGCCAATACGACTTTGATACAGCTGTACAATAATAAAACCTTACAGCACACTGTCGAGACATGTAAAGACACATGGATGAGGTGTAAATGATCTATTCAGCATTAACCATCAACATGCATAATGAGGGAATTGTAGAGAAATCCACATACTGTACTTAATATGCAGAGTGTTGGATGGCTCCCTCTCAGTCAACCTGTCCCTGGGATTTGTCACTGACTTTGGTTTATACATTTGCTCAACTGAACTGAACCATTTATGGTATTGGTTCCTCTACAACCAAATGGATTTCAACCTCTGTTTTTACAAGGTGTCCAATGGTGGTTTAAGGCAGTTTTGTACATGCAAAGGTCACACAGTGTCTCCTCCTGGGGTGTGAGCTGTTGTGTCTTTTCTGTTCGTGTCTGTGTGACTTTCCTCTTCAATCTTGAAGTTGTTTTTAATGGCAGGGAAAAGAGGTGATTTGATCAATCATGACTGTTACTGGGCACACAACACCTAGTGAAAATATATTCCTCCCATTTCCATCTGCACCACACATGCACCACACGCCTCTGGCAATAAACTTAAAAGTCAGACACAATGCCCTTGTGCTGTGTGCCTTTGACTGACATTGAGTTACGCACCATTAGTTCTCATAAATAAAGCCTTCTAAGCCAAAGCCAAATTATGAAATTTATAAAACTAAATGTGGGATATATGTGTGACTTTCCAAACCGCTGCCCTTAGATGACCAAGCTTGTGTTCAAATCATCCTTTAATATTCATGCTTTTGTGTGTGTGTGTGTGTGTGTGTGTGTGTGTGTGTGTGTGTGTGTGTGTGTGTGTGTGTGTGTGTGTGTGTGTGTGAACATTCCCCAACCAACCTATATCGGAGAAGGGTGCACAGTGGGTTAATCAAAGCTTTTAAAATGAAAATAACTGGTGAAAATAGGTTTGGTGTGGTGGTACAAGGGCCAAAAAAATGTGCTGACCGAGTCTGTGTGGCGTTATCATTACACGTGACCCTCTTCACATTACATAAAGTCATTTGACCCATTGTTCATAGGAACACATTGATTAGGGAAGTTGTAATGAATACTTATACAGTGACAAAAACAATTGTTGGGGAATGATTAAATGGTGTAAATCAATAAATCATATACTCATCACCTGGAACGTTAATGTGCTTTATAACTATCATAACATCAGACATAAGGTTGAGGTTAGACTCCTGAGCTAACACACTGCTCCATTCTCTGAAAGTATAGGATAGAATTTGTGGGTTGCAAAAAAGCATCAGTCTCACTTGCTCCCCATAGTAATGGAGCTATTAGTCGATGATTGTGATTTGTTTTCCAGATGAGATGAAATTGTATTGAAAAGAAAGCATTGGCATTCACTTTTCATTGCCAAATGCAGTAGCTGTGTGGAAAGGAGAAATGAGAGGTGACGGATGCTTACAGAGGAGTATCATTTCATACACTCATTAAAATGAATGAGGAATACTAGATAGGGTTGAATGTTTTTATCTGCAGCCATTGGGAATTTCAAATTGATCGAAAATGCTCTGAGAATGGGAGGTTCATATGAAAACCTTTGTTATTTATTCCTAAAATGAAACTAAAGGGCAGAATTCAATCACGGTCCACTGACAGATAATGATTTATAGAAGTTGTTCTATTCCTCAGCACCCCAGAGGACCAGAGGGCTGGACAAAAGAGGAATGATGGTGATTAATACAAAACGGGCTCGGCATTTTTTTCATTTGTCCACACCGCTCAGGTTCTACATTGTTGCATTACATTGCAACATTGCATCTTTGCTGACCTCTGTCAGACCACACAGCTTCTACAACTAAAGTCTTTATGAGATTTAAAGTTGCTCTCAATCTCTCCAATTAAATATAATGCCAGCGATCCTGAATAAAAGACACCTGAGGTAATTATTCATCTCTCCAATAGACCACCTATACTTTAAATAGAAAGTCAATGCTGTCAATCACACTCCATGATGTTGTTTGTGAACATGCATTCATCCTTAAACCTTGTGCATATCAAATCCCTGCACTCTCCTTAACACTTTAACTGTCAAGCTATGAACCAAATATAGCTGTATAGCTCAAAATCAACATGCTATAAAGTCAAAGAAAATATACCTGAAGGGATTGTTGCGATTAGGAGTGTTGATACATTCATTAACATTGCAAATGAGTATGAATATAGTCTAAATATAGGACAGTAACATTTTCCTTTTTTTTTTTTTAATTTAGGTTACTAGGACACAGCAAACTGTCTTGTCTTCAGCTGTAGACCCTTGGGGTTTGTATTCTCACCATCAAAGCACTGCCAGTTGGAGCTACAGTAGAATAAGCACATTTTTCTTAAACACATACTTGCTTTTTGGATTTATTGTCAAGCTATAGCCAGCAGGTAAATTTAACAAAGAAAATGTGGATGTTAGCAAGTAGCCACTACTAATGCTGTATTTGAAAGGTTATGTTATACACTGTAAGAAAGGATTTTGGAGGGCTGTAAATAATATCAATGCAAATCATTTGAAATGTTCCTTAGTATATTAGTCAGCGAGAAAAATATATTATAATGGGTAAATTATACCCATTTGTTAACAGTAACAACTGGAACATTAAAAAAAAATCATAAAATGTCTCAAAAGACCACAGGCCTTGCACTGCAATGTGCACATGCGTCAGGACCTGCGTCACCTGGACTTGGGCGCGCAGAGTGTCTACCTCTGTCTACCTGCTACGTAAAGATTCCTATGTTGACATGTTGCCAAGCAACATATCGAGAATCTTGACTCATTTAACGGTAAGATATTATATTGTAGTCAGCCTACTTCTGTGTAATGTGCCATGCATGCTGAAGCCGAAAGTTCATGGGCGACACCTGTAACTTTTATACCTGTAACGGGAGAAATCACTGTAAGTAAAACCATAATCATTGCATTTTAAGTCTAAAAAGGGAAAACTGCCTGTAAATTGGGTTAACAGCAGAATTATACGCATGTTGTTCCATGTATTTCACAAAACAAAGTGAAAGTTTTGGCGCCAACTAAGGCGTGTAACAACAGCTGATGGAAAAGTCAAATAATTAACGTCTACCTGCAAGTGTTAAACCTGTCTGCTGCTCTCAAGTATGCAAGTTTTCAGAAAAAGCCTATTGGGATGCACGATATTGGAAAAAAGAAGTAACATTGCAATGCCTTTTTTCTGCAGTATATATTACAGTATGAGAAAATTGAGGACATTGTACCTGACACAGTAAATGTTGTGTGTTACTCATGTACAGACGCAATGCTCATTTTCAGGTTGTGGTAGGGCTTTGGTTATTTGATAAATTGAAGTGCATCCCTTCACCTGAGCATGCTGGGAACTGATCATACTCTGTATCAAAGCCTTAAATTAACCTAAATTATGTAGCGTCAGCATAATTTCACTCCCTTGTTAAAAATGACACTTAATGTTAAAAAAAATATAAAAATTAATAATATTAAAATGACTTTAAATCTCATTCATCAATTCCCACAGCCAGTTACCAGTTCCAGGACTACCAGATGTTCGTCTGACTATCTTGTCCATTTACTACCTGCAGGTGTTGGACACGTCTGTCTGCAGCTTTCAAGTGCAGGTTTTCTGAAGAAATAACACAAGGACTTTCAGACTTTCAGACTTACCTGAACTGAACACCCTAACCTGAGGAATGTTATGGGAGTGCTACCTCAATGCATAGAACTGGCCATGCTAAATATGTAACTTCACAACATCAAAACGATTGGACCTATTGAAGAAATGTGCACATTTGAAGCTGTTGGCATCCTCTCCCCTCTCCTTTCCTTTCCTCTCCTCTCTCCTTTCCACTACATCAGTGGGACATCTTTACCCCAAATGGGTCGAAATGTTTTGTCTAGTTGTTCAGGAACTTGGACCCACATTCGATATTGTTAATGGCACGAATATAAGACAGTGTTTGCTGTTTGAAATGTTTTGTGATCCAGTTGTGCAGAAAGTTGCACATTTTTCTTCAAGAAACTTACACATTTGAAGTTATTGGCATCCTCTTCTCATCGCCTCTCCTCTCTCTCCTCTCCCCTACAGCAATGGCTTATCTTAAAGGGACAGTTCACTCCAAAATCTTATTACATATTTTTCTTCTGGCCTGTAGTGCTGTTTATCCATCCAAATGGTTTTGTGAGTTGTAGAATTTTGGAGATATTGGCCGTAGAGATTTCTGCCTTCTCTCCAGTATAATAGGACTAACTGGCACATGCCCTGTAGTGCTCAAAGCAACAACAAATTAATTTAAAAACTTCAAAAACAGTGTCTCTTTACACAAATCATGACCCAGTTGCTCAAGATAATCCACAAACCTGGCAAACAGTTTTATGTAGGAACTAAAAAAGTAGTTTCAGTAGAGTAACCGGGTCATGTCTGCTTGTGAATGCACAGAGAGCAGGATCCTCCTGTTTGCTGCCATGTCTTGTGATTACCGCTTCATGGGGTGACATAGAGAGGAGGGAGGAGAGTGCTAAATGCAAAATAGACAGGAAGTTAGCTAAAACGATGCTTACAGAAACTTTAATAAAAGCAAGTTTCAAACCGAAGCAAAAGAAAACAACTGTGGCCCAGCAGAATTCCTCTTAACCAAACAAATGTTAAAGGAAAGTTTGGATTCTTTATACAATTTTCACATGCCATATGTACACACTGAGAATTCCTCTGTCTGTCTGTCTGTTCTGTCTGATTGGAAGCAATCCCTTTTAAATGCTACTACACATATGCAGAAAGATATTCTAAGGCTTCATTCAGATTGCAGGCAAATCAGATTTGTTTCTCAAGTCAGATCTTTAAGACAGACTGTCCTCTGTTATTTTCAATTGAACAGATCAGTTTTGTGTGTCCAGACACTCCCGGCCTATCTGCATGGGCTGCTGAGGTTATAGCGTAGGTTTCAGTAACTACAGTACATAGCCACTCTTGTCAAGCTGCTTCCCAACGCACAAACACGAGAAATAGAAGTCCATCATCTCTCCCTCCAAACAATCATACTGTCAAGTTGCAGAACTCCTCTGCTGCACCAGACAAACTCAGCGACAGAGGAGGCTAATATACATTGCAATGTTCTGTGCTGTCGGCTGGCTTTACTGTGTAACCAGAGGTTTGGTGCCATTCGCTAAGTATTGACTTATGGGAACATGTAGTCCTCTGGACTGGCTCTGTGTTTGTCAAGGACCAAATATTGTCAGTCATGACACTCATTTAAGGTAGCCAATATCCATCGAGAAACAGGTTGCAGTTGCCCTGTGGTGGCTAGCCACCAGGTCATGATACTGAGCCGTCTCACACCTCTGTGAGATGGGAAAAAGCACGATGTGTGAGATTCTGCATTATGTTTGTACTACTCTGTGTGCACTGTGAAATAACTACATCAAGCTCCCAGTGGGTGATCACCTGTAAAGTACGGTTCATGGCTTAAAAGCAGTGGGGCTTCCCCAGGTACGCAGTTGCAATAGATGTAAGTCACATCCCAATCACAACATCAGAGAACCACACAGATTACTTCAATGGGAAGTGTTAGCATTCCGTGTCGCTGAGCACAACTTCAGGTAAGACCAGACAGTAACTGTTAGTTTAACAGATAAAATGTTTTGCTAGTAGTGAATAATATTAATATAGTGTATGTATATATCACTGAAATAACTCAGTTCTGCTAAGAACAGTACACACATCAAAACATTTAGGAAAACTTACCACTTATGTTTGGCTGTAATTTATGGCATTACTGGTGTGTTCTGTCTATTATTTACTGCTCTTTTCTATCTATATGATTTCCCTTAGTGACATCGTTTGCAAATACTGATATAATTGGCATTGCTACGCCGATGATACACAGCTTAATGTACCTGTAAAGCCATATGACCTTTCCCAACTACTAAAATTAGAGGCATACCATATGCACAAGAGTGGACGGGAGTGATGGAACTGGGTTATAGTGATCTGCAGCTAATGTGGACCCAAGGCCACCTTCCTGTTTCTTACTTTCATTTCTTCTTCCTCTTTTCCATAGGGTCCAATGCAAGTATGCAAGGTTCATACTGCTCTCCTGATCATTCCTTCAATTAACAAAATGCGGTTGACTCCAGAGCATCGGCCTGCATTGCCCCTTACCTCTGGCATGGCCTTCCATCAAATATTAAAGAAGCACATTCAGTTAAAATCTTTAAAACCAAGACACAAAATTTACCCTTACACTTCATTAGAGCCTACATGGAATATACTTGATTTAGTCTGTACCAACACCTTGCAAACCTGTTGCTGTTTTGGATGTGTTTGTTTTATCCTTATTTTTCTTATTCATTGAACCCCTCTAACGCTGATGTTTTTCACATGGTTTTTAATTTCTAAATTATTATTTATTGCATTCAAACATCCTTTTAACATATATGCTTTTAATGTGGTTGTTTCATTTTTTATTGATTTATTTCATACTATTGTAATGGGGCCATGCTCCATGGTGATTATGCACTTTAAAGGTGACATATTATGCTCATTTCTGCTTGTTGACATGGGTCCTTGATGTCTAAATGGAATGATAGTAACATGCTTTGGTCGAAAAAAAAGGATTGAGCACAGCAGGGTTGTTTACACACCAGTTTCACAGCTCTGCTCTAAGCGGCCGGTTTGAGTGCCTTTCCCTTTTATGCTAATGAGCTACTGCGTGCACCGCCCACCTCTTCCTGCCGGGCGGAAGATGTGAGGACGGCATCGCGTGACCATGGCAACAAGCGATACACAGCAACTTTCAATAAAGTTGAGAAAAAAAAACAAAAAAAAACAACAACAACAACGAGCAATACACAGCGCAACGCAACTTTTCTGTGTCCATGCCTGCATATAACTGCTAGTAGCACAGCAGACATGTAGCAGGTAGCCCCTGTCTCCAGCTCCAAAACAAAGTAGTGACTGCTTTACTGCAGATAACGTTTTGGTACTCTCAGGTCTGGTCTCTCATGCCAGTTGCTAACGCTACAGCTAACGCTACACGTAGTTAGCTGTAGCGTTAACTGTGTGTATACCAACACACAGTAAGTCGTACGACTGCCAAGTTACTCCTGGGCATCTAACACACTGTCCTTTAGCACAACATGCTAATTAATCAACGTAGCTCACTGGCTGTGAATAACGGACCATTTCATACCATCTCCTCTGCGTGTTCACGGCGGAACAGCAGCTCACCGTCCACTAACAACTGAGACCATTTCATACCGTCTCCTCTGCGTGTTCAACGTTGATAACTTCACATGTAATGTTAGTTCAGCCTCATATTTACATCGGCGGTTAGCGTTAGCTCATGTGCTAAACGGCCAAAGTAACACAAACTATACTGTTAAATAAATACTTACAGTTCCATCATCTGTGCCGTTGCCAGCGTTACACTGACCCTGGTTGCTGAAACAGTCCGGCGTGAAGTGACTGGCACAGACCATAACAAAGGTACAAAATATTGACTTAGTTGTCGAAACGCATGCTTAAGGGGTGGGGAGGCACTCCGGATACGCAAATATACATACTAAAGCAAGGAAAAAGTGAGTTTTGCATAATATGTCCCCTTTAAATAAAAGTTGATTGACTGAATAAGTAACTTTGTGTATAAAAAGAAAGTTACAGGGATTCAATTAACAAAATATTCACTGTATGTTTGAAGTTTTTTAATAGGGCTGAACTATATGGGGAAAACTATCACAGCAATTACTTTGACAGATTTTATGAATGGGAAAAGTGGGAATGATAACTTTTCACACTTAGTTTTTCACATGTGCATATACCCTCATGAGAGAGAAGACATTATTACATACTCCCACGTAAGGCTCGGGAACTACTCTTGTTATTACATTCTCTATTAGTTAACATTTTACACAGTGTTCCAACTTTTTTGAGTCAGGGTTGTAAATCTATTAAATGAAATCTTGTTTTCCTGTAGTATGAAAAGAAAATACTCAAGTAAAGAAAAAGCACCTCAAACGTATATTCACTTGAGTAGTACATATCATTACACCTCTGCGTAATAGGTAGTTACATTAGAAGAGAGTTCCTGCTTGGGTACCGGTCACAACTGCTGGACAGACACACCAGTCAGCCAGATGAACTGTCTCTCTCAGAATCTGTGGGCTCATCTAGAAAAAAGGCATGGATGCGTGTACGATGGCAACACTGCCTCCATTTTCAACATAATTATCTCTTTTACCAATAAATTTTTTTTTTAAAAAGTAAATAGTTTTCAGTCAGGATTCATAGTTTGCTACAGCACTGATGGCTGGATTCCACCAGATACGTGTCCGGTCCGGCTCTGCCACGGCAGCGGAGCTGATAGGTTTCACTCTAGTCTATGTGTTTACTTCCACTGGCTTTTGCTCCGTCCCAGCTCCGGCAGTCCGGACCCTTCCAGAGCATATACGCAGGACTTCTATTTCTGCCGGATGCCTGAGCACGACACAGCAATTCAGCCGAATTCAGCACAGAGCATACAGGAAGTCAGACACCAAAACAACAACATAACATCCGGTTAATTTTCATAATAAAACACTCGTGCTGACACCAGCACAAAAATCTGAAAAAAGACACAAATACAAGCACTTCTTCTGATCCTTCGGTTGGGAAAACCGTACCAGATCCAGAACGCAACGCACATGCATCCAGTGGAATCTTTGGATGAGGCAGCCCTTGTGAAGGTCTCCAACAACCTACTTTTAATCACAGATCAAGGTGGGAGCGTACCTATGTTCCCCGGGTCCTATGTTCCCCAATCAGGGAACCCTATCCCTAACCTAACCCTAACAGCGGGGAACATAGGACATTTTTTAAAAAAAAGGTCCTATGTTCCCCGATCACATACACAGCGGGGAACATAGGACCCTTTGGGTGAACAGTGGGGAACATGGGACCCTTTTTTTAGAAAAAGGGTCCTATGTTCCCCGGTCAGATACAAAGCGGGAAACATAGGCCCTAGGGAACATAGGACCCGGGGAACATAGGGATGATCCCATCAAGGTGAGTGCTACCTATATACCTCTATATTCTTTTGTCTCAAAACCTGGGTTGGTCTAAAAGGAACAAGTCTACATCACCTACACTCTAACATCAATAAACCTCCTCAGGTGCTCATTTTAGCTTTGGTGTTTATCAAGGGTCCATTCTTGGACTTCTGTTACATGATTACTCTCTGCCATATAATTCAAAACAACGTCTCCCACCATTGTTATGCAGATGACACTCATTTTTACGTCCCTCCTCAGTCCAGTAACTGCATATGCCAGTGACACAGTGGACCAGTAGGTCTTTTGCTGCAATTCTTGGCACTTGGAACTTGGAAAGAAATGCCCTCCAACATGGAAAAGTAATACAGGCTTGGCTAAACCCCTACCTTACTGCAGAGGTAGAATTTGTGTTATAAGAACAAAAACACAAAATAAAGATGACCCAAACATTGTGCCTTCAGACGACACGTCTATTGTAGGCTCAGCTCCCAAGTTACGCAGGGCGGATCAACCGGAAATGCATCTTCTTCTTTGGTGTTTTATAGCAGCTGGCATCCTTTAGGTTGCATTACTGCCACCCTCTGGCCTCAATCTTCCATTACTATTCAATTCTATGAGAGTCTTATAATCAGTCTGGTTGCTTTCAAAAACTTAAATATATATATTTTTTTCTTTTCTTTTTTTTTTTGGCCAGGCACTGCTGCTGCTTTATTCACTATCATTTAACATGTTGAGTGTACTACACTATTGGCTTAAGTTTATGTATATTGCTATTTGTTTTGTTTGTTTCTGCTTCTATTTTATATTTTTACTTTCTGTTCTTATTCTTAACCACCATTCAATTAATATTTCTGTCCTTTTGCTGGTACAGCTAAATTTCCTCCACTTTATGAGTCTACATTTATACTAAGCCTGATCTATTTATACCAGAGGTATATCTTAAAATGGACTTACTAGCTTTAAGAAAAAGGTATAACCTCTTACGCTACAAGCCTGATTTGCATTTCTTAAGCTCACAGCATTTTCCTTTACATGTGAAAGCCTCCCCTAGATCTAGGGACTGGGGGGTCAGTTGCCAAGCGTCTCAGCTGCCTGAGACTGAAAATCCACGTCAATTCCTGGCAGTACTCCCTGTAAATTCCTGTAAACAGCCATCAATCTGAACTTCCACAGCAATTTACAGTACCGCTTACTGGCAAAAATCACACTTTTCATGCAGTGTATCCAACTAAAAATCACTATTGGTGAAATTGGTTCCCAGTCAAAAAAAATGTCACAAAAATGAAACATGACAGAATAGCTATCATTACACTGGATATCTACCAACAGCAGGAAATTCAGTACAATTAAATGTAGTTTAATGTTGGACATCGTCAATATAATAGTAAAAGATCAACAATACATCAATACACTGAATTTCTCCTACAGGGAATCAATAAGGGTGAATCCTATCTTATCTCAATAAAATAACTTTGAAAAAGGATCAAATAAATGAATAAATTGTTTTTTTACATGCCCCATCGGCACATTCTGTACATTTATACAGTACATAAAACTCATTGGCTTGTTGGTATATTTGTACTCCCATACTTAGAAAAGTAAAGTGTTATACATCCCTATATAGAGATATAGTTTAAGATTTTATTGTGCTAAGACAAATGGATTACCCAGTGAGATCAGACTGTGTGAGATTTTCTGAACAATAAATCTCAAATTCAAAGGCCTCACAGTAAAAGATGTCAAACACAGAAAACAACAATGTCATTGTCATGAAGACATTGTAAAACTGAGGATTTAGGTCAAACGTTTGAAATGATAAATCCATGTGGGTTCCATCCCTCTATTCAATTTTTCACCAGGTAACATGAGGCTCAAGCTTCCCATCTGTTTGGTCAAGGTTGTCTGATACACTCGCCTCAGCAGCTCTATTGTAATTCAACTCTTAGATGGTGTGATTCATGTATGATGACTGCATAGTCTGACTCACACAGTCGACATGTCCAACCACCAACCACAGCTCATATTTCAAAATCGTGATTGTTTTTTCGAACAAAGACCATACACATTGAAACTTTCCTCTGGAAATACAGACTGACTATTTGCCTTTGCCTAAAAATACATTTGCATGTCATGAACTTGCAAGGAGTGCATGACACGTTTCTCCCTGAAGTCATGCCAATAGAATTTGTCTTCCATCTTTTCCAGCTTTAGTTACCTTCACCAAGGCTGCATAATGCTCTAAATTACTTAAATTTACAAAAGTTACTTTGGCAACACTTATTTTTTGTGAAGGTTGAGTTCAGTGGACACATTTCGTGGTCTCTATGCTTGCCTGTTTCTTTATTTTCATGTAGAGGAAATGTTTCAATGATATAATAACAAAAAAGACTATGCACAACAGGGTCATGGAATGGTGAGGCAGGCAAATGGTCAAAATCTGAAAATACAGTTCCACACAGGTGTACAAATCCAGTGAGGACCAGGCAAGAATTAGAGTTCAATTACAGGCAAGGTCCAGGTAAAGCAAGGCAGATATCCGAAAACACTGTGAAAACTATGTATGAGGAAAAGGCTAACCACACAGAGACAAACTGGCAAACTGAGAAGCGAGCACAAAGACTAAATACACCTTGGAGGGAAAACTAACAAGGAAAAGGTGAAACTAATCACGGTAATCACAAAGGCAGGAAAAAGTTGGGAACAGCCTGACCTTCCGAAACACCTCCATTGCGAAACCCCTCCATCCCGACACACCCCACTCCGACACAGCGCTGTTCCGAATCCGACTTTCAACTTCCAATTACTTCCCAATATGGTTAGGGTTAGGGGTAAGGGTCAGGGGTTCCACAATAGCCTTTTTGGAATAGCGGGGTCTTTAGAAAAAATGGGAAACCACGGCATTACGATGAATGGAAGAATATTTTCGGAACAGCAGGGTTTCAGAAAAGCGGGGTGTAACCGAAAAAGTTAAAGAAAAGGAGAAGAACAACATGATGCATGAGGAAAGTACAACTTACAAAATGAAACAGGAGACAGCTAAAGTAAAACCCCAAACCAGGATATCATTAGCATTACTTAACCATAATTTTCCAAGTAGGCCTATTAATGCTCTTTGTGACCCTTATTGTAAAGTCGAAAACATATTCCTTAAGTAAAACTTAAGAATAATAAATGCACAAGAGTGCTAAAAAGTCAATACTCCTTATTTTAGCTTTCTGCTTTTAAGCATACATGAAAGTAAGCATTGTTTTTGGTTAATCATTGATGTCACACTATGAGAACTCACTTCCGATTTTTCACGTATTACTAGAGAAGCGCTGAGACTGTCCTCCCATCTGTTTAAACCCTATGTCAGTGTTTTCCTGCCCATCTAATGTCCGTCTCTGTGTCAGATGGTTTTCTCATTTACTGCGCCCACCTGCCATGGAATGAAAAAACAAAACTTCACCCATCAAGCCAGAGCGGAAAGCCCAAGGAAGGATACTGAGGCCCCTGGGAGGCTGTCATCCTCAGGTTACCAAGCTGAACATAAATCTTAGTTTGGACACAGAGAGGCTGATTAAAGCCAGAGATAGAGGAAGAAGGGGAGCCAGGAAAGAGCAAGACTGGAGAGCTGACCAGGTTTTCTCAGCTAAAATAAGGTAATCTTTCAAACTGTAAAAGCAGTAGCATTAAATAAAATCATTCTGTCAGTCACATGCCATTTAAGCCACTAAACAAACCAAATCAAGATGCTTCCTCCTGTTAGAGTCTGGAAAATGACATTGTTACAACAAATTGGCTCATGGAGTAAATGCTGAACAGACTGAAAGCAGAACAGACATCATCTGTGTGAAAAGTAAAACTTGAATATTTATAAATGTGAATTTTTGGACTTACACTCATCAGGTAGCCATAAACAAATAAAGACTAAATCAAATCAAGTTTTAAGTGTCCTGTTCATTCACATGAATGCTTGTGTTGCTCAGTGTCTGCTAGATGTGCAGTTTTGTGCATAACATGTTTGCCATAATAAAGAGAAGAGATCTGATATCCAAGGTTCATTTATTTGTGATTCTACATCACAGGGTTGTACAACAAATTACAAATTATTGGCCTGTTATGTTACACAAGGAAAAAAATATAGTGAAGTGCCGAGGATGAGTTAAGGAGTCACACAGCCTGTGGAGAAGTTGTGGCAGCAGATACAACTGTGTCTTTCGCCAGGTGGCAGCAGGGTGAACAGACTATGGCTGGGGTGGGTGCTGTCTTTTGATATCCTTTGGGCTCAGATACCTCACCTCACTGATATCACTGATCCTCAGTAAATGAGTACAATGATGATCTCAGCAGTTTTAATCACCTGCTACAGAGCCCTCTTTACCTGGGCTGTGCACAAATCATGCCAGTGTGTGATGGTTCCAGTCATAATTTCTATCGCTTCTCTGTAAAAGTTGGCAAATGTTTGTGAAGAAGTCCACTATCCACTTGCAAGTGGATACTGTGTTACTCAAGCCAAGAATGTTTAGTTTTCCAATCAGTTTCATGGGTGAGATCGTATTGAATGCTGAGCTGAAAGCAGGAAACAGCATTCTGATCTGTGTGTGTTGATATTATCAAGGTATGTGAAGACTGTTTGGAGGACAGTGGGTATGGCATCCTCTGTGGAACCAATTTCTCAAAGCACTTCATCATAATGGTGGTGATTGCCACAGGTCTGTAGCTATTTAGACTAGAGTCTGCAGACCTTTTAAGAACAGGGACAGTGCCCAGATAGGATACATGCATCTTGCCGACGTCGTCCTGAGACTCTAATGTCGGCATTCACCACTCATTTCACCACTTCACAGCACAGACTACCACTTGCTTCTGGGACTTGTGGGAACATATAGGCTTAGCAGAATATTTAGACACCAAAAAAGTTCAACCATAAGCCAGCATGGCTCATGCGAGGTGTACAAAACTCACAACATTAAATTACATGTCACCTGCACGTTTTCTCTCTCTCTTTTAAAATCAGATTTAATATTCATCCAAGATGGAAACTTTGGTGGGAAACAAGATAAGTAGAAAGCATTAAATATAGAAAACAATAAATATTACACAAATTGTGTTTACAGATTTAGACAGTGACAAAAAGACAAATTAAGACTCTCAGGCATTTGCGCTCAGCTCACAGTGTGGAGACCACTGTAAAAGTGGGACATAGTGCATTGTGTGCAACGCACTATGTGGAGGTGGAGGAGGTCGGTAAGGTACTGGGGGACAAAGTCATGGAGGGATTTGTAAGTCAGATGAAGGATTTTGTAGTTGATGCAGGACTTAATGGGGAGTTGAATGGAGTTGTATGACAGTGGGACTGATGTGCTGAGAACCCTGGCAGCTGAATTTTGGACATACTGGAGCCTATCCGGGGCCTTGCTGAGGACCCCGAACAGGACACTATTGCAGTAATCAAGACGGGAGGGGATGAAGGAGTGGATGAGGGTTTCTGCTATAGTCAGAGAGCGATGGCCAGATTCTGGAGATGTTTATAAGATGGTAAAAGGTAGATTTGGTGATGGAGTTGATGCGGGCCTGAAAGTAGAGGGTAGAGTCCGGGTTGACGCCCAGATTGCGGTTTTTGGGAGGAGGGGGAGATGGCGCAGCCATCCAAGTCAAGGAGGAGAGGTCCAACCTTCCGGAGCAGCGTCTTTGGGGCCACAAACATGAGCTCAGTTTTGTTACTGTTGAATTTGAGAAAATTAAATGACATCCAGATTATATGGCCTGCAGGCAGTTGATGAGGGACTAAGGGGGGAGCTGGGTGGTTGTTTTGGTGCTGAGATAGAGCTGTGTGTCATCAGCATATGAGTGGAAACTAAGACTGTTGGCAGATGATCTGAACAAGTTTAACATACAGTGTGGAGAATTTGTTTAGACTCACCGTGAAGTTATAGTGAACATTTTTGTGCAGAAGCTTACCGCTGTGCCATCCCAGTGACGGCTCTGGTTTGATCTTATCACTTTCTGAAGCTATGTTATCTATCTTGAACTGTATTCTCTTTGCACTGTTTTTTATTTCCTCCTTATATTCCTATCTGCTTATACATGTTAAATGTAGTCATGAATAGTGAAACACTTGCTGTTCCTAATATCCGACCTAAATGATAACGGTTGTAGTGAAGAGACACTATGTAGATCGGCCAGATAGATCCATCATTCATACATCGTCCGGGGAGCATTTTGGACCAAATGCCGACGTCACAGCAACATCTTCCCAATTAGCAAATACTCCCGCTGTTACATATTTCTGATGTAACTTCCATTCATCACATCGACATCAGACAATGTCCACTATCTGTCTCCTGTGACAGGGACAAGTTAAAATGCAGTAATAACAATGACTAGTTAACATGGCACATTTTAATACATAGCCAGGGATGTTATAATTTCTGGTAGCCTTATTCTTAGTTACTCTCAACAAGATTTTTCACACATTTTTTTCACCTAATGTTTATATATAGGGACACAACAATATTCTTGCACTCAGCTATAAACATGAAAATTGATGGTTTGAAAATTGATATGGTTGTATCAAGGATGAAAAAAAGGTTGAAGAAGTTCAAATCCTGCTAACTTACTTGCCTCCTAACAGCTGGCCAATACTGTGGAAAGTGGGTCTAAAGGTGGATTTTCATTTTCAGTAAGTTACAGAAACTGACGGACAGAGCCCGCACAATCCGGACATTGGGAAGGTGTGGAGGTATGGTTTTCCGCTGTTTTCCATCCAACAAGCACTTCTGGTGAAGTAGGCCTACATGGTGCCTGTAGACTGCCCTTTAGGTCCATCCAGAAAAACAATATTAACCAATCCCAAGTGAGTATAAACCATCTCAGTCAAAATTATGTTTCTTAACTTTGTCATAGTTTTTACTTGAAAGTATTAGCAGTCAAAGTACTTTTACCTCCAAACTGTACTTAGCTGAAGTACTTCAGTAAATATATATACTGTGAACTTGTTGTGTTGTCACATTAAACTGCAGTTTGTTGTTTAACACTTTGTGTTCTCTAAAGAGAAACTCTCAGTCCTGTTGCGTTTTTAACTCAGTTAGCTGTTATATTATTTTCTTTGTTACCTGTAAGCTATTAGCGCCGTCAACTGTTAGCTCCCTTAGCTAAAAACCTCACAGACTGCTGCCCACTGGCTGCCAACAGGTAACTAGTTCTCCTCCTGCCGATTGCAACACAGATTTGTTGTTCACAATGCAGCTTGTTTCCTTTTGGATTTCACTGTGTCATATTTTTTGTAGGTCTTGTCCTGAATAACTAGCCAGTACTAGTAACTATAGTAACAGCACAAGAAGACACACTTTGTGAGTCAGCGCTCGGTTCAGTTTGGCGTTTGCTAAGTGATAGTTATAAGCATACAAAAATCCCTTTTGTCCCAAAGGCGTCCTGGGGAAAAACTATGCTCGTGCCAAACACATTTTCTATTTTCCCCAGAACGACAGGACGCCGTTAGTCTCAAGTCCTGCTGCCCTTGAATGAACCAAAAGAGTAGGGAGAGAAAAAGCAAAACAAAATTTGCTTAATTAATTGAATATTTGGAAAACTGTGTTTTATGAATGATTCAACCTGTAACGGAGCCTTTTCGATGAACAAACTAACAGCAAGCCAGGGTTATACATGGCAAACTCTGCGTACCGATCGCTGTTTCCTGAGGGACATCTGGTAAAAATTTAAAGGAGGTTTTCATTTTAAGCTGTTAATCGTCAGCCTCCATCCCTGGAGACCAGGTATTGTGTGAGTCACCACACTGTTCATCTAGCATGTGTGAGTGTAAACAATTTGTGACCAATTGGGAGAGGATGTACAGGAATAAATTGTACCTTAGAGAACTTAGTGTTTCTCTATTGTGTTATAAATGACAGGAGTTGTGTCTAACATCTGGCAGGAGGTCAAGAAACTGGACCTAGACCTGGAGAAACTGGGTCAAATAGTAGCTGCAAATCATCCTGTTTGTGTTAATCTGTGATCACGGCCAGATGGTTAGGCTTTGCATCAGCTCAGACAGTGGTAGGCAAGTTTTCAAACAGAGGGCACAAAAGTGAATTTCCTGTTATTACAGTAGATATATTTCCAGCACTTACACATGGGGTTAAATCCCCGTGTGACAATGACAAATACTATAAATTATGCTGAAAGTGAGTTCTTCAAGCCTGACTGCGGAATCTGATAAATATTTCTTGCTTTCTCCTCAGCCATGATGATGTAACATCTGATTGGTTTAACTGTGTGATACACCTTTCGTCTGATCTTGGTACATATTGGATATGGGAGTCATTTAGGCCCAATCCCAATACACCCTCTTGCCCCTACCCCTTAGATCAATCCCTCCGTTTTGCACGTTCACATGTAAGAGTAGGGTGTCCTAATTCTAATTGGGATAGTGGGGTAGGGCGAAGCGTTGGGGCTACATGGCCCTCCAAACAGAGATTCTTCAGGTTCACACTTCAAACCAAGGGTTATGAGAAGTCTTTCATTTCAATGTATTATGGTCCTTTTTTTATAACAAGCATAAAACAATCGTCCAGTTTGCTGATATCTCGGTAGCTAACTCGCAAGCTTGCTAAAGTCACATTGAATTGTTGATTTGTGCCTTACCGTCCCACATTCTGACATATTTCAATGCTGCATTCCCTCATTTGATGGCATGTGACATCTGGAATTTAAAAGTCCAGCAGTGAAGTTGCTGCATTTGGTACCACTCATCAGTGTAGATTTACAGGGTAGGATCACAGTTTGCTACAGTAAGCTGCAAGCACCGTTAACATTAGCCGGTGATGAAGCAATGTTGTTTTTAATTTGATGATTTGATTGATAGCGTGAAGATGTGAATGAATTGCATGCTTTTCTATCTCCATCAAAAAACTGCAAATGGCATTGTGATAATACCAGGATTGCCAAAGTAGCACAAGAGAAATCACCACAGTGGAAGGCGCCATGTTGAAAAAATGTCTGGTTGCAACGTACTGTGCCTATAAAAAGTATTCATCCACTTGGATGTTTTCCCCTTTTACTGCTTTTTACAACTGGAATCAAAAAACCCTCCTTAAAGGTCCCAATTTCACACAGCCGTCACAGGTCCAACAACACTGTATTCAAATGTATTGCCCCAAACCCATCTGTGGTCCTGAATTTCAGCTGTCTAATAGTTGCTCAAGTGAGCTCTACTGAGAGCAGCTGTTTCTGTGCCTGCACCTTTAATGCTAATGAGCTCCGTCTGTCAGCGCCTGCCTTGCCTGCTACACGCCCCTCTCAGGGAGAGGATGCTGCTGACGCTAGCGGTAGCATGCGCTAATGTTTACGTGGATGTATCGCTATGGCTCGCGAGATGCTGCTGTTCAACCACACCAGTTTGACCCAGAATCGGACCCAGAAGGAGAGAGAGACTCTGCGGCTGCAGCAGGACTGCCCAACACAACCACCCGGCTCCCATCCCCCACTGACCTCCAACAGGTAACATCTAAAAACAGCTAGCGAAAGCTGTGTTTGTCTCCAACTCTTGGACACTGTTCGCATAGTCTCTGTCTCCAGTCTGCACATGTTTCTAGACTTTTCACTGTGACAACCGAGCTCCCTCATAATATTATTAACATTAAACTCGCTTCAAAAGCCTTTGCATAGTGGACCAAAGTGGAGCTAACTAGTTAGCCAATTTCAAGCTGACTTCACCATACTCGTAGGCAACTGTAAATACTATCAACACGTGGCGACACTCACCTGTGGCTCGGGTGCAGTTGCTGGGTCCCGTATGGTTGGGACTGATCCTTTTACGAGGGTCAGTGTCGAGGCAAAGCCAGCTTTGTACTGACCCTCTTACTGAAGCAGTCCGATGTGAAGTGGTTAGCACACACAAACAGACTTAGAGGAACTGTAGCCGGCACGTTGTCGTTAAAAATGAAACGCAACCGCTGTCTCTTCTGTTCTTCTGTAGCTGGGACAGAGTATAGGCACTTATATTGATTTTTACAACCAACAACAGAGCACTTCTCGTTGAGCTTCGACATGGTGCTTTCTATAGCGTACTGGCGGATCTCCAAGACGGTAGCGCTGTACCTGGTGGGTGAAGACACTGTGGGTGGGAATATTCAAATGATCAGTCAATGACGTCGGTGACCGAAGCCGAATTTGACTCGCTCATCTAGAAACTGCAGGCAAGGCACAATCAGAAATCTGTATCTCACTCAAAAAAAAGCACGGATGGTCTTTTTTCAAAGTTTTTATGGGTGTGGCAGCACCATAGACCCAAAATAACACCCCAAATCCCAGAAAAAGTGAGTTTTTCATAATATGGGACCTTTAATGTAAAAGTGAAAACAGATTTCTACAAAGTTATATCAATTAATTAAAAATATGTAATGTAAAATAAGTTTTTGGGGTTAGGGTTAAGTATTTACCTGCTTCAAGTCAGTATTTTGTAGATGCACCTTTGGCCACAATCACAGCACTGAGTCTGTGTGGTTAGGTCCCAGTCATCATCAGACCAAAGAACCTTCTTCCAGTTGGCCTTGGAGTCTCCCACATGCCTTTGGGTGAACTCTAGTCCAGATTAAATGAGCTTTCTTACACACTTTCTTGTCCACTCTCCCATAAAGTTTTGACTGGTGAAGAACCCAGGCAACAGTTGTATGCAGAGTCTCTCCCAGCTCAGCTGCGGAAGCTTTTAACTCCTTCAGAGTAGTCATAGGTGTCTTGGTGGCCTCCCTCACTAGTCTCCTTCTTGCATGGTCACTCAGTTTGTGAGGACAGCCTGCCGGCAGATTTACACTTCTGCCATATTCCTTCCATTTCTTAATGATGGATTTAACTGTACTTTTTATGACCCGTGCTGCCTGAGCCACGGACTCAGATCCGTGCACACACAGAGAGGGACACAGCAGTGCTCCTCCACCTCAGTTAAATATCAGTGTATTTTTTCATATACAGTCAAACAAAGTTGTTGATGGGACAGATGATTGTGAAACGGTGGGACAGAGAGTCCAGCAGCCGCGGATCACATCCCTGTCCCTCAGCGAAGGTGAGTGCCACTGGTTAATATGTGCACACCCTGGCACACCTGGCTCTTGGGAGATGACACTCGGATTGGTTTGATTATGTTTGTGTGTCCAAAACACACCCATGACTAATTCAGAGTCTAAATGCCACCTATTTTGCACCCCGATTATCCACCTTTTAACTAGTAAAATGGAGTTGGACAAGCCCTAAATGCAATAGTGCGCTGCGCTTTTGACCATGTGCTACAGCGCGTCTAAATAGGGCCCATGATGTTTTTATGGGGGGTTCTGTACCAAACTATTCCTTTGCTCACAGGTGCAGGCTCATCATCACCATGAAGTTGCCAGGCAGCAGGGAAGACTCCAGGACGTGACCTGGAGGGAAAATGTTCTATGTGAAAAAATCAAACAATTCTGTTTCAGTTTTCTGCTTTTGTGACTCAATAAGCAAGCTTTTAAAGGTACTAGGAGGCATATTTTTTTTATTCTGTTAATTTCTTAGTTTATTTTATTTATATATTATATCACATTGTTACATTAATTCACATGGTAGATTGTCCATGACAGCAGCAGTCATTTTTTCAGAAACCATCAAGTAACGCTTCAC
Organism: Pagrus pagrus; assembly: GCF_965226575.1. Lineage (NCBI taxonomy): Eukaryota > Metazoa > Chordata > Actinopteri > Spariformes > Sparidae > Pagrus > Pagrus pagrus. Next base: position 29,842,842 of record NC_140192.1, read on the forward strand.
TGTAAACCAAACAAATCTGTAAAAAATCTGCAACGCTGCCTCAACTTTGGAGTACAGGGTTAGGGAGTAGATTGCGAGATGCTGGTGTAGACGGCTATATTGATGGAGAGACACTTGATCAACAATTTGACCAGGCTGTGATGGCGGAGGCTTTCTCTTTATTTTTTTATTTATTTATTGATTTATTGAATTATTTATTGATTTTCCAAGACAATGCACATTGCTCGACATCACTACAAATGCACCAGTGTTAGCCAAAAGGCTAATGTCCAACTGTTGACCATATGTTCAATTGTCCATTATACCAGCAATAAAACTCACAACATGTAAAATTAGAACAGGAGAAAGCTAAACTTAAAGCAGCTGAACAGGATAAAAAGCTTAGAGTAACAGCTGAGATACATATCCTGTGTGTACAGAGCGTGATGGCTTGCTGAAGTGCTGAGGCTCACACGTGTGTTTGTCCACAAAGACAGTGTTGCTACTGCAGCCCTGCTACTGCAGCCCTGCCTTTGATGATAATCAATGAAGATGATGATAAAACACTGCACATATAGCAGACACCTGGATCAACATCTTGTGTAAGGAGACGCAGTTTGACACAAAGAAGATTTGCCTTTAAAAAAGTTAAATCATTTATCTTTATACATTTACATTCATTTACATGGCCCCACCCATATGGTACAACCTGAGGAGTGAAGCTGCTCTGTAGTCTGGTGGTACGGCAGCAGACGCTTCTGTATCTGTTGTCAGATGGCAGCAGGGTGAACAGACTGTAGCTGGGTGGGTGTTGTCTGTTAGTATCTTTGGGCTCTGTGCAGACATCTCACTTCACTGATGTCACTGATGCTCTGTAGATGGTATCAGAGATGTTCTGGGTGGTTTTAATCACCCGCGTTAGAGCCCTCCTGTCAAACCATGCCATTTTGAGATGTTTCAGATGCTTTCTTTTGCTTTGCTGTAAAAGTTAACAAGAATTTGGCTCCAGATTTAGCCTTCCTAAGTTTCCTCAGGAAATAAAGCTTTTTCTATGTGTGTTAGCTTCCTTTTATCTAAATTTCAATTTTCTTGTTTGTTTTGCTGTCCTAAGCAGTAGATTGTTCTCTGTGCACCACTCTGTGCACCACTCTGAAAGATTGTTGATTTCCTCCCAAAATGAACTCTTATAGTTGTTAGTAATGCAGATAATTATGGTGGTGCCAAGTGCAGTCATGGGTGTATAGTGTGAATAGGAGGGGGCTGATCACAAAGACAACATGGAATGAACTGTGATATGTGAGTTCAACACAGTTTGCCAGTTCTGCAGGGTTGCATTATAGTAACATATGGGCCATGTAAAAAATGGCAAACTTCAGAATAAATGCCCTTCCATAGATCCTTTCTGCTACACACAGTATTTCTGACCACCTAAGAGTGCTGCTCCTCATTAGAGGAAACCATCCCATGGACTCCCCACCTCTCAGTGCATTTAAGTAACAACAAAGTTAGCAAAAGACACAACTCCTTTTTGTCTCTGTTTCCTGTTAGGTTCCATTCAATTCATTCTCTTGGTGTGAGCCTTTTTATAATATATTCTCTCTGAGACTAAGATTAAATCCACATTTGCTGATACTGTATCCCTGCACTCAAAACGTCTGATTCTTGAAAGTAATTTAATCCTTAAGATTTGTGAATTTCAAAGCTTTGTCATTCAACTAAGCTTTCATTTAGCATTCTGTTACACTGGTGAAGGGACGGATTAGTGTAACCTGACTACCAACTTGTTATGCATCTGTGTGAGAGATTTTTTTTAATGTACCCAAGACAAAGATCCTTATTAGTATGCCTTTCATTCCCCACAGGGTCATGCTGTTATTAATGCCAGAGCAAAGTTTAAAGCTCTAAGACTATTCTGTGATTATACTCTCACCAAAACATGGCTCAACTAAAATAATAATTATATGTTGAGTCAAGCAACCCTTATTATAAACAATGCAAAGTACTGGTTTTCCTGTTTTGGTTAGTTATTATAACCTGCAGGTGCAGGGAAGGACTCCAGTGTTTCTGCTGGCAACATTTTGCACTGCAAGCAAAATAAAATCACAAAAGAACATAAATCAAAACGATTAATCATCTGACCCACTGATAAACATGACTGTATACGTGTTACCTTTCCAGAGCTTCGTGACTCCATCTTTTAAGGGACGGCTTGGCCAGTAACACAAGTGCAAGTAGGTGCATGTTAGATGCCATAACGTTCAACATTACCATTGCTGCAGCACCAGCAGTGTCGCCAACATAGGCTACTATGACGAATACCTGGCTTATATGTTACCACAGTGAAACATAACACCTGAAAGTGAGGGGACAAAAACTCTTGTTCCCCCCATTCCACCGCCAGTGATCCTTCACTGTCCAGCACTATCCCAGCTCAGATTCCCCGCTGATTTAGCTACTTGACCTGTCGAGCTAATAAGCATCGTCTTGCATTTCAGTGATCTCATGCAATGTTTACTAACATCTTCCAGTTGTTAAAAGGAAAAAGTAACAGATTTATAAACCAAATTAAAGCACCCTCCAGTGTATTTTGGTATTTTTATGATATGTCGTATTTTTGAGTCCTTTCCAGGAAATGTTCATGAGCCACACTGTTATTTATTTGTTTTGTTTTGTTGACAAATAAATAATCCCAATTATTTTAGTTCAAAGTCACAACATTTAAGGAAAGTCACAACATTTAAGGAAGTAATAACTTCCTTAAAATGTACTAATGCCTGAAAATGTAATCAAATTTGTAGTGAACTTGATTGAGAATGTAATAAAACCAAATAATGGAATAACTTGACCAATAATTTAATAAAATGTCCTGATATTGTTTTTTACCAATTTACCTATTTTTAATTTGCCAATAATATAATACCTTACTACATTATCAGGATTTTCAGTTGGGTAATTTGCAGTGTTGGGTAACGTTACTTTTAAAAGTAACTCATTACATTACAAGACTGCTGCCATTAAAAAGTCATTTGTTACCGTTTCTACTGTTATCTACTGAGAAAAGTAACGCGTTACAGTACTATAGAGTTACCAAAAATTATGGTAAAACCCTGTGACTGCGCATGTCGATTATATTGTCCAGACGGCGTGTAGCCAACTGTACATGTACCTTTGAATGTATTGACTCGTCATTTTGTAGCCTTCTTTTCTTCTTCTTGTATTATGGATGAACTGGAAAGCAAAAGAGACAGTTTATTCTGTATGAATTAATGTTGACTAAGATGAAAGAGAACATTTCTAGAGATTGATAGACAGGTCTAGTTCAGTTCCTGGTTGTACATTTCTGGGTGTTTTGGGGTTAAGGCACACATTTTTGGACCCATGAAAGACCCTTAGTACCTGCAGTATTGGCTTGGCATTTGGTTGTCATTCTGTATGAGGTTTCCATGGAAAATCTTTTACAGCCCAAGGTCAGCATGCAAAGAGAGGCCCATGCACAGAATTGTTTTGATGATCAGGCAGGATGGAGCAAAGGAAGGAAATTCTTTGTACTTGTGCTACCTCCCCCCTCGCTCAAATCCAGAGTCAAGAAAAATACATCTCAGACGCTGTGACACACAAACAGTATGCCATATGGAGAATCAATCGGCATGTCTCTTTATGTGTTCAATTAAATCAAGCCATGGGGATGAGTAGATGAAGAGTCATAAATCATGACTGACGGTATCTACACATTGTTCTTATTCCTAAAGAAAGCTGCATTAGGTGTCTTGTGGGAGGATGAAAATGGTCGATACTCTTCATCTTACTCTGACGCCTTAGGAAGCCGCCACAGTCAACTTCCTGGAATAACTGAAAGAAAGAGACTGTTGCTATGGGAACAGTAGTTCAAACTGAAAAAGGATAGTTAGAATAAATACAGCAAAAAAGATTTGTAATTTCCTTTGGGTTCTGACCTGTTAGACAGTTGAGGAAGTAGCTGAGTAAAATATGAGCCCTAAAGTATCTCTGATGTGCTCTCAGCAGGGACCTTCAAGAGAATTTTCATTAGAGGCGTGAGTCTTCGTGTGAGTCTTCGTGGCATCAAGAAAATGGGGGCTGGCCCACTTTTTGGCATTTCCTTCTAATCATCTATTGAACTTGCCCTGGGTAAAGACCTAATTCTCAGTGAGCCTCCCAGTGCACCACCGTACTTCCATCTCGAGCCACTGCCTCCTGCTTCCCTTTACTCATCGCTGCATTGATTGATTTTCAAAAGATGCAAGGGGACAGATATGTAGGCAAGCAGAGGGAACAATCAGCTTGATAATGGCAGCATGAGAAGCCTCACGTGAGAGAGGGGTCAGTATAGCTCATCACGCTTGGCTTCATCATTATAAGTCTGCCCATCTGTAAGGGATGTGTTGTGAAAATCAACACTGTCGGCGCAGGAGGAACGACCTTCTCCTACTGTAAGTTTAAGGACATTGTGTGATTGAGTGGGTTCTATTTCTGTGAGTACCACTTACACACAATCACACATTGTCATCATATCTAACACCTGGCTGTAACAAGATGTAATATGAAATGATTTACTGCAGTGTGAGAGCTCCTTTCTTTGTTTGATAGCATCATCATTCCTCAGTCATATAGCAATGTTCCTGATGAAGCACCCCGTTATTCCTACACTGGAGACTGGATGGGTAATCAAGAAATAAATTGTCTAGACTGCAAGCGACCCCCTGCATGTCCCACTCCCTGTCATATGGACTAATCCCCTGTCATCGCTGGGAAAGTGTAATGGACGGCAATCCTCTGAAGCATTCCACAAAGTAATATTCTCAGTGATGAGACTATCTTCAAAGAGAAGAAAAACTCCGACACCTCAAATCCCCTTATTTTTCTCACCATTAATCATATTACTTTCCTTATACTGTAAATTTTTTTTCAGCAGGTTTGGGAAGGCACATTATCAACTGCTGCTGACACAGTGTGTGTCAAATTGATAAAGAAGGTATGTAAAATGGCAGCGCTGGTGTACAAAGGGAGCTAGATCATCATAATCCTCTGATAGCAGGAATCCCATTAGCTACGGGTCTGTGACTTACAATAAGAAGGGTCAGATTATTGCTGCGATCCAGCCTCATAAGCTGTTGACACCACTCTGCTGTACTAGCTACACTTTTGTGGAAATCTCTAACAGAACACAGAACAGTTCAATTCATCAGAGGTGGGAGGGAGAACATTGGTTATGTACAAAACTGGCAAGGACACAGCAGCTGTCTGATAAAAGCACCAACGGCAATGAAGAACAACTTATGTATAGTCCATGTCACCACTGTATATCATCTCATTACAACAGTCCTTGAGAAACCGAGGTTTAGCATTCTAAACTGGAGGTTGTTGTGATACTGACACGTCAGTCACATTATCCCTTCAATGAATGGGAAGTTCATACATGGATCCGTTTTTCAAACAACAGCACCTGAGTACAGTGCGGTTCAGGAGCACTCTCATTCACATTGCAGTCTTTCATGAACATTCATAAATCAGTAATGGACTTCAAATTATTTGCCATTGGTTGAACATAACTACTGTACATTACCTGACTGTACATTCAAGTATTGAGCATTTCCATTTATGTTACTTTATACTTGACTACGTCTCAGAAGAAAAAAATTATACTCCACTACAATTAAATGAGGGTTGAGTTACTCGCAGATTCATGTTTATGATGTTCACCATCTTGGTTGATCAAGATAGTACGCTAATATATACTAAATATAACTAAACACAATGTACAACCATGGCTGATGACAATCTTGGACGGGTGCATCTCAAAATATTTGAATATCATGGAAAGGTTCATTTTTTTCCACCATTTAATTAAAAAAGTGAAACTTTCATATGTTCTAGATTCATTACACATAAAGTAAGTGAAAAATGTAAAGCCTTTTTGAATTCACAAAGGTAGACTGCACAAGATTATTACTCTTCTGATATTACCTTTCTAAAGGTATCGTTGCACACACTTTGCATTTGTGGGGTGCAGCGTGTGCAGCGTGCAGCGTGTTGCCAATTCTATATCTGCAAGTGCAAAGTTTAAAAACATCTGTTCAATGTGGATTTACAGTTGCCTTACAGTTAGAACACAGAGAGGAGGTCTTACATAACAGTGGTGACTCCCTGGACGGCTGTCCTGCACTTTTGCCTCTCCTGCAGCCCAGACATGAACGGAGGACTGTATGTATGTAGCAGGAGGTGGCGTCTGGAGTCGAGGCATGGGAAATGATTTACAGCACTCTGTTCTCACTACCGAGATAATAACTGGACCAGGCTTTTGGCAGCCAAGCCAGCACAAGCCAACAACTTCCCATTAGACTAGTAACAAAGACAGAGGGCTAGAGGCTGAGGTGCAATGATATACACAGAGCACGACCAAGTGGCTAACATTTGTTATAAATACTGTAGTATGTTAGAAAATCAAAAATGAGACCAGAATTCGTATGACATAATATAGCTTATCACATATTTGCAAAAAATGTTGTGTGGCCCTGCTTACCTCCCCATTCCTTCCACTCTCTGTGCATTATGGATGTACCCAGATATTTCCAAGGGCCTTTTAGGTAAAGTACAAATGACAGCTTCAGCCACCTCCTGGTTTCAGATTTGGCCTCTGCCAAGTAGGTTTTGTGGAATGTATATATTTATAAGGGGTTAAAATATGACAGATGACAAAAATCTTAAAGATCAAACAGATGGAGGTTAGTTATTCATTTCATTAAACACTGAATCTGTTCACAGTCAGCAGGGGAAGTGATTCATGAAGTTCAACACGGTCCTAACGTGTGTGTGTCTGTGTGTCTGTGTGTGTGTGTGTAATCTAGAATTTCATTTAATCCCAAAAATGTGGTCTTTTGTGCAAATCCCTACGCAGTATACCTTAATCCCATGATGACTGCTTTTGAAGATATATAGGAGTGGGCATCAGACAGAACAGACGTGACAAGTAAACTTGTTTCACTTCCACAGTCAGTGAGTGAGAGGTTCAAGAGGATGCCGAGTTTGTGGCCGGAAGCTCTGAGACAGACCAAACTCAGTAATCCTGTTCATTGTAGCCGAGAGGCTCGGAGCAGGTCTGGGTACAGTGGCAGGGAAACAATAGTGGCACTGTGAGGCAGACATCTGGGTTTCCACCCCCTCTCTCCTCCCCACCAGCCCCCATCGACATGGCTTTGTTCCACTAGCTTAGACCGCGGCAGACCCAGGGCTTCCCCAAACCCTCTGACATCACTGCCCAGCTGATAGGAAGCACAAAGAATCCTGAAAAAAAGGATGCCTTCTATTTATAAACCATGAATGAGCGCCATGATTCTGCTGCCTCAGTTATTTGTGCTGGACCTTCAGGCTAAACACTGTAGTGCAAACCATAAGAAAGAGGAGGGAAAAAAATGCTATTGCTACCCTAACCCTAATGCCAACGCTTTGCAGATATCCAAAGAGAAACTGACATATTACAAACACCTGCAACCTTTTAAAAGGCTGCTGTACAAAGTTTAGAAGTCTGGGACTTCATTTATATAACAGACTTACCATCAACAGAAAACTCTGTATGATTTTCAATTTTGGTCCATCCCTCTATCCCTGATTTAACCCTAATCTGTGCTGCATTATACTGTATAAGACAGGTGCTGTGCCTTATAGTTGACTTGAGATTTATAGATAACAGGTGAGTTACAAGTTACAAATAGCATTCCTAGAACCTTTTTTTTATGCTCAGCATCTTTCAGGAATCCAACTTTAGCACACTGTGAGAAATGATCTTAAGATGAAGTTCAAGTAAGAACATGGTAGGCCCCTGGTGGGCAAAACCAAATCTCATTTATAGTTTTTCAGGAAATAATGCAACACTAAAATATTTTTTGTTACCGTGAGATCCTGTACAGGTTTTCATGGTGTCCAGAGGATGAATCTTAATGACTTTGGTGATCCCCTGACTATATCTCCAGCAACCCCAGCAGATCAAAGTCATCACTCATCACGTGAAGATGGATGAGGTTGACATTTTTGGTTTTTAGTGAAATGTCTTACTATCTATGGATGGATTGCCATGGAATTTGATACACATATTCATATCCTAAGACAGTTAGGATGAATTGTAATAGCTTTGGTGATCTAGCCCTGTCATCTGGGCAAAATGTTCATTTTTCCAGTACTGTGGTTTATGACAAATACCTCTAAAAAATAATGACATTCCCATTAGCCCCAGTTGTACTTTGTGTTTAGTGCTAATTAGCAAATATTAGCATGCCAACATGGGTCAAGACAAGCCACCAGGAAAAATGACTGGGCTTTACAGCCAATTTGGCATAGCAGCCAGTGTATTTACAACATCACGTGATGCAAACTGGCAAAAAACGCTGCAGTTGTAAAATGCTGGATAAGTTTTATTGAGCATCATTACCACTGCAAACTCACTTGTTTCACTATCAGCATTTGAGCTTTTCAGTGCGATAACACTTGCAAAGTGCAGATTAGCTGCAAAATTAAACTGAATTTTGAATTTATTTATTTTTTATGGAGGGCTAAACCAGCTCAAGTCTCTAGATGGCCGCACCATGAGGAAGCTATCCGGAAGATCCAGGTAATATTACACCTAGGAAGTCAACTTTTTTGGCTTCATGCGCCACTGAGCAATTTCCATAGGAATGAATGGGGCTTTGCCTCTGACCGTAGCATTTAGCTTAAACCACAGCCTCCCAGAGCCGCTAGCAAGGCTGTAGATTGTTAGATTTTGTGCATAAACTCCCCCTAAAAATAATTGTTAAGATTTCTCAACCAACGGTTCTTACACACTTTAGAAAAAAAGGAATAGAACTAAATCTGACGGTAGAAGAATTCATCTTTTATTGTTTCCTCTTTAAATTCTGCTGGGACTGATCCCTAATCCAATGCGTCTGTGTTTTTAATCAGTCCATACATACCAAGACATCTGTCTTGCAGCATAATCAAACACATTTGCAGTCTGGTTATTCATGTAACTGGAATAAGGCATTTTTGGACAGTTTAAATCAGGTTGGATGGTACCATTTTGTGAGTTAAGAATGGGTTTTTTTCATGGCCAAATTACATACAATAAACTGAGCCAGCTGGAGGGCTGTGTGTGCTCCAGATTCAAGACCTTGTAAAAAGAGTGCGCCTGGAGGTATTTGTCCCTCTCCAAAATACAGTATCAGGGGGTTAAGTACAAGGCTGGCTGAAGAGGAATCCTGCTCATCTTAAATATCCTCACCACAAGGAGAGAGGGGAGGTGAAGTGTAATTGATTAAATCTCATCTCCTTCTTCAATGCTGGGAACAGGTAGAGGCAGATACTGTAATGATCTATCCTGGGATTTTCACCCATTCTAATTCACTAGCCACATTTATTTTCATATTGAAAGATATTATATCCTGATATTACTTAACTGCTTCCCATTTCCACTAATCAGTCTAGTGGTTTACCAGTTCAGATCCAATGGTTATCCGCCAGATTGTCTTGTTTGCATCCACCCTAACTTTTCCACCTTTTTTTAAGGCACCTGCCTGTCTGTTTAACGTTTGCCTTTTCTGCCTGATATCCTAGTTTTGACCCTTGCCTGGCTTAAGATCAAAACTTCCTGAACTGATTCTGCTGGTCGAAATATAAATGTCTGCAGCAACTCTCTCACACTGTTATCAAAATGGGGGAAAACTATAAACTTCAGTTGCCCATATTGAGACTAGATGAATAGGGACCCATTTTAGAAAGCAGATTTAACAAACTCTGACTTTATAGATATAATATAAACTCAGAGTTTGTAGACAATGGTGGTCATCTCTGCAGATCGCTGCTCCAGTCAGGTTGATAGATGGGAGTGAAGTTAAATCCGCTTTTCAATTCTAAGAGTTACAGAGTAATCTCTGAGCTCTCCTTCTGTCAGTAAACAGCTCCAGATTAGAACAGAATCTGGTGTGACTCTGGGTGTCTATTCCTTCTGTAGGTCTGGCTCTGCCCCTGCCTCTGAAATGCTGTTGAAACACAGACTATGTAAAGTATATGCAACCTATATTCAATGTTTTAGAATCTTAATCTTTTAATCTAATCTGCACCACAATCATAGTTGCATAATCTCCAACATGACATGTTAACTATGACAGGAAACATCAGTGCGACCAATCACAACATGACAAATAATAGTTTATTGATCAGTGTCCTGTGTATCTAAAGCTTCATACAAATGTGTTTATTTAAACAGTGATTACTACAGTAATGTAATATTTGTAAATGTTTCAGTGCAGGGTAACTGGTTGACGGCCTGACAGCTGCCTTAGGCTGTATTCAGACCTGGGTCATTTGCGGCCAAACATTGCAGGGTGGTGCGCTGTGTCACTCCATGATCCATGTGTGTGACGTGTTGTGAACCCCCCGCCGATCAGTTTGCCGAAAGGAGCAGCTACTATGTTGTTATGCTACTAACATGCTGGTCCTACTAGTGATTGTTTGTCTTCATGGAAGGATTAAAACTAAGAGTAAACAACCAGGATTACTGTGTGTTTTAAACTGGGGCACAAGACAAGACAGAATGATCCCAACTGAAACATAACATCACACAAAGAAATATCAGTTGTGTTCCCTCTGTAGTATTTATCCATGCTAAATAACATGCCCGTCATGCCTCTGCCAGAGTTGGTTAAGCATGCCGGTCCTACAGTGATCGTCCGCATCCACGAATGAAAAAAGTGTTTGAAATTAGTGCACGATGCAAAACTGAGTGAATGCACATGACACATGATGTTACACTCCACTGTGGTTTGATCGTCGGCTTACGTGAAGGCTGCTTTTCCTCAAGAGTTGACTCAGCCTCAACTTTTATACTGCAGCCGACTGCCTTTTTGGCTGTAAGTGGTCTACACAATATCGTTTTTTTATTTTATTGCTAGTAAACTAAAATAACCTTTGCTGCCAGTACAAATTGTCCGGAAACAACAGTTTGCATGTGGTCACCTCCAGGCAACAAAAGTCAACCAGTGACCTGGATCTTTCCTGAAACTTAACTTAAGTTGTTTCAGTTGCCTTAGCTTAACCAAATCTGAAGCATAGAGGTGGCCGAGAAGAAAACACTTGCATGGATCATTTTAGAAAGCATTGATGAATGATCTATTCATCATTTAAGTAGATGGTGGTTGGAAAACATTTCTTCAACAGGATGTCAGTGATCATCAGTCAATATTGGTTCCGGATCAAACCCCCCTACACAGGGGCATAGCTCTGCTCTTGACACTCAGCATTACTTTATCAGCAACATGCTTAGAACTTATTCCAACCTTTTGCAGCATTATTACTTTTCAAGACTTTCTCTGTTCCCCACGGAATTAAAGAAAATCCACTCGAGCAGCAGGCTATAAATGTACTGTATCTCAATTTCACAACACTCTTAAACTCACCCTAACCCTTCATGGGAAGACAGAGGGGCCAGAGGATTGAATTGCAGACCCCAGACAAGACATACACACCCCCCAAGCCCGCCACACACTCCTTCACCCCATTGGCTTGACCTTGGAGCACAAAGAAAGCACATGACTTCACCCCCAGGAGCAGCATTCAAACATGTATGTGATCATTAGCAACTTCTGGTAAATCCAGTGGGAACAATTATAGGCAAAGTAAAGCACAACTGAATCCTCTGCCACTGTATATAGGGTGTAAAGCAGTCATAAGTGAGCACCATCACCTTCTGGTTCCACTCAGTGGTGCATAAGGGGATTTAATTTTGATTAATGGTGGCAATTAAACAGATGAAAAGAAGTGGACGCCTAATGAATCTATCAACCTTTAGTCAGGAGTACAGAGGGAGGCTCTGAAACTGGTCCCCATGCTTGACGTCCCTAATTTGACAGCATAAATCACAAGTTAGGCTTTAGTCCTGTTAAACCCTATTCAACACTAATGGCCAACACAGAATGCTATCAGACCTCCCCAATTAGCCCGGCCAATGGGAGATACTAATCTGTAATAATTGCTACATGTTGATTTAATTAAGCAATATGTGAACTCAATCTGTGTGCAAAGAAAAATCTGTTAAATGGCTGGCAGTAGAAGTGATGTCACTGGGAAAGTACACAGTAGAATCAGTGTTTAACTCAGTGTCTCTGACCTGAAAAACATAAAAAACAGAGAAAACCAGAGCCGTATCAATCTTCAGAGAGGATTAACCCTTTCCCCAGGGGCTCTTGATGCAATGGGAAAAAATCCCTACGTTAAGAAGAATGTGTCACAGATAGAAATCAGTCATCGTGTTGGTCTGTTTGTCTGCTTCTGCTGCATGTGATCTCCTCCCCAGACAGACGCTGGGCCAGCTACGGGTCATTACGAGGGGCTCCTGCTAGAGGAAGGAAGATGCCAGAAGTTACCTCAGCTCCCTCTGAATCATCTTACCAGGAGCACCTCATCAGGGTCATCAGTTAAACAGTGATGTCAGCTCCTTGAAAATAGAAACTTTCACAATGTTAAACGTGTTTAAAAAGGATAACAAATCTCAATTTCATTTTTTTTTTTTCCCCACAAGCTGCAAAGCGATGATGATTATAAAAACTTCATTGAAAATTTTGATAATGATGGTCCTGGAGCAACATTAGTTTCGAGCTTCCAGGAACAACACCAACACGGCGATATTGAATTGTGCATCAAGATCGTTGCACTTGGTCAGTGGTGCAAATTTGCTTGTCAGTGTTTGCCAAAGTTGAACTAACTGTACTGCTGTTCTAAAAATGTTACCATTTTAATGCTGGCTTGGTATTTCAGACACATACGGTATGCAGCTAAACACAGATTTGGTTTCTGGTCCCAAAGAAAGTGACATTTTACTTAAAGGATAACTACCGTTTTTTACAACCTGGACCTTATTTCCAGCAAAATATATGGTCATTTACTCACCCAGATAACTTTGGTGTCATTCGGCGTCGTTCGGACGAAATTAGATCCAGTGGATCGCCGATATATCCATATAATGCGAGTAACGGGGCATCGACACACAGCCTCTATATAACGCATTATCTACCACGAAACTAGTTCATTTCACCAATATTTTGTTACGATACGCTAGTGCTATTCCCCTCTGAGTCCGGGCTCGTCTGTTGTCAACATCCGGGGTCTGTAGGTTGACCTACTACCTCTGACCTGGAAGATGTCGTCTCTGAGCTGCGCGCGCACCCGCGACAGCCCGGCTTGTTTACCTGTAGCTGCTACTGCTAATTTGACCCCGGATGTTGATAACGGACGAGCCCGGACTCAGAGGGGAATAGCGCTAGCATATCGTAACAAAATATTACGATGGATCTAATTTCGTCCGAACGACTTCAAATGACACCAAAGTTATCTGGGTGAGTAAATGACCATATAGTTTGCTAGAAATAAGGTCCAGGTTGTAAAAAACGGTAGTTATCCTTTAAGTCTTGAAGAGAAAGAATGGATCTGGATAATGAGCATTAGCAAATACTGTGGCTGACCAGACACAGGGAATCAGGATCTTTATCAATGGAAAAACAGTTGTTATAAGTTCCTAAAAATATCGCCAAATGTAAACTGAATTTTAAAAATACATTTAGTAGATTTCATGCTTCATATTCACACAGACAAATAGCCCATTTTTACTCACGGCCCAACTGAACAGTTGAGGGTTTCGGTACTTGCTCAAGGGCACCACCTAGTTTTTGAGGGAAGGAATAAACCCCCCCCCCCCCCCACTCCCAATGTTTCCCAGCAGGTTTAGTGAGTGTCACGCATCAATGCAAAATGTGCCGCCTGCTTATTTGGGCCTCCACTGAGCTGGCCTCTGCTTGGACAGTTGATTATTATGACTACCATCTCACATCTCATTAGCAGTAGTGACCATTGAATTTTGCCCTCTAGATCTCAAAAGACACTTTGTGTCAGAAAGTTGATGTGTCTCTGGGGTGTGGATGTGACATCTAGAAAACAGTGTCTCTGTTAACATATGGAACAGAGACCCCAGCAGAGCTGAGCAGTCAGAGTCTCAGGCCTGTAGATGTTCTTTCTCTACAAGATACAAGATCTCAAAGAACAGAGAGCCTTTGTGCTCAAGCCACACCACCGACCTCTTGGTTCTGTGGTGTGCCATAGAAATGCAAGAAGTCATTTAGCATTAACACGAGGTGAGTCCACCCCTGCTGCCACTCACTGTATGTTTATGGAGAGCAATGTGCCATGTCACCGCTTTTTAGTTCCACTGTAATTATAAATCATCCATTTACCAATGTTTTTCTCTTCCCTGGAGTTGTGTACATGAGAAGTACTGACGCTACGAATGTAACACATTTTCTTCCAACAGCTTCATGTTTCTCCATTTACAAGCCACACACTGATGGATGAAGGATTTTGCTCAGTTATAGTCATAATAGGGTGGAAAATCTGCTGACACAGCATTAAGGTAAGCATGAAACACTGAAGCTCTTTTCTATTAAAAAGTTAATTAAATTCTTTAACATAGATCAGCACCTTCTTTGGGTAAGGTAGACCATCTAGTCTAACCAACTGTGAGAAAGATGGATTTATACTTTTGTTTTCATGTACATGTAGCTATAATTAAAGCTCCTTTAATCAATATTTTTATATTAAGGAAGGATTAAATCACTATGTGTATTGTAAAAGGGGCTGCTGGTTGTGATGAACCCATAGGTCTTGTACTAAAGCCCCACTCCTGTGTATTTTAGCATTTTTATGATGTTTCATATTTTTCTGCATCATTTCCTGACCATGTTGATTAGTTACACTGCTTGCCAATTTTTTTTTGACAAATAACATAATGTTGTGCTTTAACTGAAAAAAAAAAAAAAAACTGTTCCTAAAATGGGACAATGCTATTATCCATTGTTATGGCTACCCATGCTTATGATGATGATATTGCTAGAACATCAATCTGGTTGCAATAGTTAATCATGTCACTATTTACCACATCTCTTTTTGAAGCCAAGTGACATTGGCTGGAGTGGGGCTTTAAGGCCCCTATCATTTCACATTGTTCACATTGTGCTTTAGTGGTGCATACAGTATTACCAAGTACATTTGCATCAAATTACCACAAGCAAATTGCCACACCTTAAACCTGGTGCTTTCTGGCCTGTAGGTTCTGGTGTCCCATCCATCCCCCTGCTTTTCCATTTTTTTTCTAAAATGGCTCTCTGCTGTCACTGCAGTGTCCACTGTTTCTCCTCTCCACCTTTAATTCCCAGGCCTCATCTATTACCCCCCAGGGGATCTCTGGAACGTCTGTAGATAACGAGGTCTCACCCCTATAAGTTCATGTCAAAGATCTTTTAATTAGTGAAGTAAACGTCTGTGGAGGTGTAGCGTGTTCCCTGATTGAAATATGTTTCTCTGCACTGGTTACATGGGTAAATGCCACTGAAGCCAAAGCATCAATGACTTTACAGCAGCAATAAAAAACATCTGGAGGAGCCCCTCTTCCATTCATCAAAGGTGGATGGAAAAAAATAACTTTTTAACCGGTCAAATCCCTGCATCTGTGCCAGTAATCTGTTTAGCATAACTTTAAATTCATCAGTCTGTAATACAGCAAGAAATGCAGAAAGCTCAGCCAGGCTGTTAGGTTTTACCATTAAATGCAGAAAAAAGGGAGGAAACCAATATAGTGCTGCTGACGCTTTGACTACCGGAGCTGTATTTGTTTAGTCAGGTGAGTTGCCATACCCACTGAGCTCCTAAATTAATTTTCTGACAGCACACAAAAATACACAAAAAAGGAAAGTGCCATACGTTTGTGTTTGTGTGAATAACAGATGGTTTAAAAGCAGCAGAGTCAATGCTGTCACCAGGTATGATGATATTAACGTACATCAACAACCAAAATGTCTTTGCATTTGACATGTTAATGTTATTCAAACATAAATGAACAGTTTATATGTCATTTCAACATCACCCTCCTCTTAACCTCTTGTGATCCTCTCCACAGTTCTGTTTTGAAACTTAATGGTCATGTTGAGGTGTTCCCATTCCATGTTAACACCTACCTTTCAAACAGCATCACATGGAAATAACTATTATTATCATTTCTGCCTCATAGTTGCACCTTGTAAACCGCGAGGAAGATCCAGGTGCTCGTAGTGCATCAGTCTTTGAAGGTGAACGATTTAAGCCTCAGAGGAGGGCTTGAAATGCACAAAGTCCATATTTGTAAGCAGCAGCAAAAAAGACTGGATATTTGGTCCCCACATCATTTAAAACGGTCCCTGTGATATTGAGAGGTAAAAGTTTGCTAAGTAGTTGTGGCTTGTCTAATGAATGGCTGGCCACAGCTCTCCCAGGTATTTTTAGTGAAGGTGTTAGTGTCAAGGAAGTGATTTAGAGGAAGGGCTTTGAAAGTGAACCAGCCTTTTCAATTATGTAGCTCTTGACTCTATCATTCACCTCCTCACACTACATAACCCAGCAAACTACCTGTCTCCGAACATCTGTCTGGAGAATGTACCTATCTCAAGAATCATTGCAGGAAGCTCACTGTCCTCCTGTTTGCTCAACAAATGTGAATTTAATGTACAAAAATAATTTCAGAGGAGGGGGGCACTGGAGCAGAAAGAAATGCATTTTACTTTTCTCACCTCAGACGATTATTTTGTTCCAGCCTTCCCTTTAAATACTTAGCATAAATCAAACAAATCACAAAAAAAATGTCTTTATGCAAGTCTCACCGTATCCAACTACGTCATGTCTCTTCACATGTAACAAAACACCTAACATTATCAGAGTGAACGTAAACTACATGCTCATTATTAGTGCTCACAGCTGTAAAGCTAGCAGGTTAGTAATGGGAAAGTTTGTCTGTTGATGAAATGATTAGATAGACTTTGACAGCCACAGACACCATATTTCTTTCTTCTTTTTTTTGTCAGAGCATTTTATTTATTGATTGCCAGTGGGATGTAAAGACATTTTATACAAATGCAACAAAAAATGCTTTTAAACTTGATTACCAACCATAGCTTTAACCGTTAAACAACATTAGACTGGGGCATTCAGGGGCTGGCCAGAAACGTTCAGTGATGTTAGCCTGCAGATATTACTGCCTTCAGAGTTTGGCGACAGTCATTGCAGCATATTTGTTGACAGATTTATACTCTTCATTCCTTGTGTCAGTAATTGTTTTGCATGTTGATTTAAATACTTTTGCTGTCTATGTTACTGTAATGACACAACACACATACAGGTTGGTACAGGTTTTGTTTATTTACTGTTCAAAATAATACATATGTGGCATCAACACGATTAATTCAATAAGTAAAGTCAATAATTTGTTGATTTCTTTAGGTATCAGCTTCACGCAGCTAACAGCGTAATATTT
The DNA here is from genome assembly GCF_965226575.1 of Pagrus pagrus. Taxonomy (NCBI): domain Eukaryota; kingdom Metazoa; phylum Chordata; class Actinopteri; order Spariformes; family Sparidae; genus Pagrus; species Pagrus pagrus. The sequence continues at coordinate 29,860,192 of NC_140192.1, forward strand.
TGGGAGGATAATGAAGGATATTGCTTTATTATATTGCCATAGATAATAAAACATGAGAGGGCCTTGTTTTTTTGAAACATAAGGTCCATCTCTTCTCCCCATCCCATTAACTTACATATGGTCCCTAACAAAAAGGTGCAGTTCAATGAAAAAGCTGTCAAAGCTTGAATGGTCAATGGAGACATAGTGAGGACAGGGATGGAAGAGTTTGTGACTCATTTTCCTGCTTCAATGAAGACATAAATCTTAGGTTACACACATCTGCAGGATATTAAACACATTGCCATACCATTGGAGGGACACAGTCACATTCACAAACTTGATGAATTGAGCCACTAGACATGAATTACATCCCTCTATATCACATGCAACAAGCATTCACATAACAGCAACATCTGTGTAGCAGTCCGTTCAGAGGTAAGCTGGGCTCATAAATTGAAGGTTCAGTACAGAACATGTGATAATGAGAACCATACTGGGGTTTTCTTTTTTTTTGTTTTACTCCACAAATGTCACTCAGTGGGGAACATTCTTCACCTTGTGCTACGGCAGCAGTATCAGTTAGAGATTGAGGCCTCTTAAGAAAACAGTAGCCGTTGACAAGGAAAACACGGCCCTGGTGAGAGGCCCCAATGCTTCAGAGGATACTGCTTCCAGCAATGAAAATAAAGCCTCCTGTAAGCCCAGACCATTTAGAGACAGAGAGACCCAAGCCTCTTGGAAGCCATCCGCAAGGCAATCTGAAAGGGATGACTGTTCTAATGGTTATAAAACTTTCCAAAGAATAGAGGCTTTAAACAGCACAGCCAGCACACCACCAGCATGCAGAAAATTCAACAAAAACAGAAATACAACATGTTCATTTTTGCTCCCATTTTTCAAGAGTTGACAACCAAAGACTTTTCTGTGCACACAAAAACTTATTTCTCTGAAATTCTGAGCATTCATTTGTTTGTTTGAGCACCAAGATATACCATCCACCTGACAGGTGTGGCATATCAAGATGCTGATGAAACAGCATGATCATTGCACAGGTGTGCTTTGGACCGGTCACAACAAAAGGCCACTCTAAAATGTGCATTGTTGTCACAAAAAAAATGCTGCAGTTGTCTCAAGTTTTGAGGGAGCTTGCAGTCAGATTGCTGACTGCAGGAATGTTAAATGAATGGTTTTTTTATACCATAAGCCGTAGTGTAGTGCAAGAATTTGGCAGTATATCCAACCAGCCTCACAACCACTCCACATGTAACCACATCATGCCAGGTCCTCCGTATCCGGCTTCTTCATCTGCAAGATCATCTGAGATCGGCCACCTGGACAGCTGATTCAACAGTTGGTTTGCAAAACCAGAGTCTCTGCACAACTGTCAGAAAGTGTCCCAGGAAAGATCATCCGTGTGCTTCTCATCTTCACCAGTTTGTTGTTGTAAACAGCTTGGGTGGAAAATTCTCACCTTTGGTGGCATCTGCTACTTTGGAGAGGTGAGTGAGTGAGTGGGGTCAGTGAGGAAGGTTTGTTTTCTCATTAGCGCTGGTGGATGTGAGACATTTGGTGTCAGGGTGAAACAGATACCATTATATAGGGCCCTAAAAGACACATGCTCAAACATTCAAAGATCTGCCAAATTGCACTGAGTTTCTATTATGTTGCTTGTTGCCTCAAACAACATTTTGGAGCTGGGAGACTGCACCAGCAGGGGAGGAGGAATATCCGGTATTGACGGATGGAGAGCCTCTCTGGAAGAGTTTTTGCTCCAAAGCCAGGAGCCAGAACTTGGGGCTATCCAGGCAGAGTTCGTTGATCAAATGACAATACTCGTCTAGCTGTGTCCTTCAAAACTGCCGCATAGGCCTGTGCTAATCACAGCAACGCCTGAATGACACCTCACAAAATTAAGTGTGTCTATTTAAGGAAATCTATCACGCCAGTGGAACTCCGTTCTCGGTTTAGATTAATACATTAAGCAGCACACAAAAAAAATGTGTATGCTAGTCTGAAACCATTTTTTTATTATTCTTTTTTTGTGCATGGGGCCTCAGAAGAAGCTGACATATCATCATAACACACCCAGCAGACACGGAGCAACATTAGCTCTGATTTGACGTTTCGTTTACTCGTCTTTTAGCTTTGTTTTGATCTTCACCAACAGGCTCTCTCTGGCTGCTAAATACTCCACTATCTTCACTAGCTATTGGACGTTATATATGTCATTGAATCTATTGTAATATGAAAAAGTTGGTAAGTGCTGCTTAAATGTATTAATCTAGACCCTATGGTAAAGAAGGAATAAGGGTTCCACTGGTGTGATAGATTTCCTTGAATGGACAAACTTAATTTTGTGAGGTTTTCTTGGAGTCATCACTTGCACCATTTTGAATCTTGTGCCATTTCTTTGACCACTTCTCATAACTGTCTATACTGTGTTCTTTTGCTGGTGCTCACAATTTCTGTTGTTGGCTGCCAGAATGGACTGTCAGCCTTTAGGTTCAATCCAGTTTCATTTTGAATCCACAGTTGTTCAAAATCCAGAATCTAGAACAGCTTCCTGTGGGATGAGCAGGTGAATAGCTCTTTGGCACTGCTGTAATCCTCTGTTCTTTTTACAAAACAATGCATTTACAAATGCACCATTTATTTTTAGTTGTTATCGGAAGGTCGCTGGTTCGATTCCCCTGGTCTGCATGTCGAAGTGTCCTTGGGCAAGATACTGAACCCCAAACTGCTCCTGATGTGCTGGTCGGCACCTTGCACGGCAGCCACCGCCATCAGTGTATGGATGTATGTATGAATTACTGTAAGTCGCTTTGGACAAAAGCGTCTGCTAAACGCCTTAAAATGTAAAATGTACTTAGCTGGCCTCCATTTGTCAAATTCAATCAAGGCCACAGTGTGGGGACATGGCCATAATTACATTTGAGCAGTGTGGAGTTATTGAAGGAAAGTGAATTGAAGATCCATTACAGTTAATCATACAAAGTCTAAGTTATTATGACCATGATGACAATTGACAAGAAATCAAATGCCATGCATGCACCTTCCAGAAGAGAGAGAGCTCCTGAGGTCTCTTTAGTCAGTCAGGAGTGACCAGCAAAGACGGTGGCAGCACACTTTCTATATTTTGGAAAGGTATGATGATAAGTTGATGAAGTATACAAGGTATACACCCTCACTTCACTATGGATTCAGCATGAAAACAAAGGTTAATGGTTCATATGTTTAAGTCAAAAACATCTAACACACACTATCAAAATTTTTGATGTAAAGAAATCAGTACACTATTTTAAAGGCCAATGTCTTGCACCTCTAGTGTGTTCATGGTCACACAGCCCTTGTAAAGGTAGTGTTTGAGGACTATTGTTGCCTTTCTCTCAAAACACTGTAAGTTACAGGTTATCAGTGCCGACACTCTGGAGAACGATCCTTGTTATAAATGAAAAATTGCTTCCAGTGAGTGTCTTCAGACAGCTCCTTTATCATCCCAGTTCTCTAGAGATAGGATGCCTATATCCGACTCTAACATACTTCCATCTCTGAAACTCATCTTCTCCTCATCACAGCGTTGCCTACAACAACCCAGTCTGGAGAAACAATGACCAATACCACCTGTGCTTTCCCACTTTGTAATATGGCCCGGAGTGCCATTTTAAAGCTGTGTCCTCTTGGGAGCTGCCAGGCCCTGTAAGAGATGTTTCACAGTTTCTCCACCACTCTGCTGTCCATGGAGGTGAACCCTAACATGACCCTGGCCTAATGCCTAACGCTCCATCTGGATCAGGTCAGTCACATGCTTCCCTCTTGAGGTCATGACATGCTCAAAGTATAAGGCACAGGCCATTGACATCTGAAGTTCTAGTGGATGCTCATATATAATGTGGCTCACAGTACAACACCATGAGTACATGCATTTTTTAGTCTGATGTGGGAAAATTCTGGTAGTAGCTCTAAAACACCAATCCACACAAGACCCCATATAAGCAGATCTGTTAAATTGTACAAGATTTCAGTATCATGGAGACGAATACAGTGTGTTTTTATCCGACAGCCTGCATCCAGATGTTTGAGAGATGCCTGTCCATACAGTGTTTATGGGAAAAGTCATTCACAAGGGAACCTAGGAAGCTTTCTCACCATTGCTGATGGTGTTGCCATGGCATCGAGAATAGACGGTTTAGCTAAGCAGATTTTTGAGGTGTGGGGAGTCTGACCTCCCGTCATCTTTAGTTTGTTCCATTCTCACCAGCCGCTGACTGCACACATCTGTTTTCAAAGTGTGCGTCTGTGTGTATTTGCAAGGACTAATGAAGGACATTATGAGAATGTGTGTATTCACCACATCAGCAGGGGGAAGCAGTACCATGAGCTGAAGTCTGGAAGTGAGCTCAGGCCACTAGAATGTGGGTTACGCTGTTAAAACACCACATGAAAGGGGCTCCTCCGGGTTCTGTTAGAATCCATGATTTTTTTCCCCACTATAGGAGTTTTCCAGCCATGGGCCCCACGTTAATCATGGGTTAAAGATGTCGGTGAGTGATACATGAACATGACAAATTTGCTACTGTGCATTTAACTGTTTGCTGACGTACCTCTCTAGACCTCACAATGACCACATAGAAAAACTGAAGTTGAAGGCAAGTGTGAGGCGAGATGCCTATTGATCTGTCAGCCAAGATGAACTTTGACATGCTGACACAGAGCTAGTTAACTATCTGATGTGCTTCTGGTGAGTCAGAGCTAAAAGGACATTTACACTTACATCTTTCCAGATTTAGCTGGAAAAAACTGTGCTTTCGGGTTAACAGACATATCAAGGTTCAGTTCAAAGAAAAGGCCGATGTTGGAGCGTTCAGAAGCAGCCCCCACACTCAGCAGGTAACTCTTAACCGTAATGATGAAGAGCACAGCGGGTAGAAACTCTGAGAGCCCAGCGGCATCTCCTGCATGCCATTCACTATTTCCATTGAGTAGTAAAACAGCTGCTGGCCCAAGACAAATAGGCCAGAGAACACACAGTGCGGTGTGTCTTCTCGAGGGCGTCTAAAAGCAATAACAATAAGTGATTGTCTGGCACAGGATGATCTAAGACAAACATAAGAGCTGAGGTCTAGTCCATTATATCTCTGCCAAGACAGATACCAGGGGGAATGAGATAGTAAAACTCAATATATAGCCTCTAAAAAAGTACCACTCTCCTAAAGAAACTTGATAATACAACTTTTCAATTTTCAATTGATTCCAGGATAAAGCTGTTCTCCAGTGAGAGTGCCACTATTTTTTCTACAATGTTTCTCAATGTACAATTGCAAGGAATTTAGGGATTTCACCATCTACAGTCCATAATATCATCAAAAGATTCAGAGAATCTGGAGAAAGAAAGGCCGAAAACCAACATTGAATGCCCGTGACCTTCGATCCCTCAGGCGGCACTGCATTAAAAACCGACATCATTCTGTAAAGGATATTACCACGTGGCCTCATCAACACTTCGGAAAACCATTGTCAGTTAACACAGTTCGTTGCTACATCTACAAGGGCAAGTTAAAACTCTACCATGCAAAGGGAAAGCCATAAAGCAATAACACCCAGAGACGCTGCCGGCTTCTCTGAGCCCGAGCTCATCCGAGATGGACTAACGCAAAGTGGAAAAGTGTGCTGTGGTCTGACGAGTCCACATTTCTGATTGTTTTTGGAAATCATGGACGTCGTGTCCTCCGGGCCAAAGAGGAAAAGGACCATCCAGATTGTTATCAGTGTAAAGTTCAAAAGCCAGCATCTGTGATGGTATGGGGGTGTGTTAGTGTCCATGGCATGGGTAACCCACTGCTGCCTGCAGTCCAGACCTGTCCCCCATTGAAAATGTGTGGCGCATTATGAAGCGCAAAATACGACAACAGAGACCCCAGACTGTTGAGCAACTGAAGTCGTACATCAAGCAAGAATGGGAAAGAATTCCACCTACAAAGCTTCAACAATTAGTGTCCTCAGTTCCCAAACGCTTATTGAGTGTTGTTAAAAGGAAAGGTGATGTAACACAGTGGTAAACATGCCCCTGTCCCAGCTTTTTTGGAATGTTTTGCAGGCATCAAATCAGTGAATATTTGCAAAATAAATAAAGTTTATCAGCTTGAATTAAATATCTTGTCTTTGTAGTGTATTCAATTAAATATAAGTTGAAAAGGATTTGCAAATCATTGTATTCTGTTTTTATTTACGTTTTACACAATGTCCCAACTTCATTGGGATTAGGGTTTGCATTATACCGCAGTGGCAGACAGTCTAAGGGGCAGGGGCAAAAAGAAAATAAAGAGGGAACTAGCTGCATGCAGTGTCGTGATGTGTTTATGCTGAAACAGTTTCAAACCCTGGTTAGGACTGACAAAATTTAAAGCTCCCATGAACGACTAATGGAGTGCTATGTGCTTCAGCATAGTTTCATGTTTCCTGTAAAATCAGGCGGCGAGGGAGAGACTTGTCGTAGATATTGACTGGCATATACAGCAGCTAATAGTGCTAAATCTGTGTTACGCCCCCCGCCATGGAGCAAGCAGTCCACCGACTCTGACCGAGCTGGCAGCTCAGAGTGAACATGGCATAACGGAAACATGGAAAAACACAGCCTCTGACAAGGCTGGGCCAGTTTGACGATAGAGAATACAGTTTCTTTTCTGAGGTGCTTTTCTTGCACACCTGGCACTCTGGGGCTGAGTCAGCAAATTGGACCACTAGCTTAGCTGCACAGCTGTCTGAGGTAAGTAACTTGCTGCATTTAGCAGCAGTTTGTCAGGGATTATTTAACAAAAAAGTTACTGGAACTGGCCCCCATCGTTCTCTGAGACTGTGTACGTTCAGGAGGTGTTCATTAGGGGGCCAGTATAGTATCCAGAGTCGAGGCAGATCAGCCAGAAAATATTTCTCCATAAAATATGACAACGTTTTAGACAAATCACTACATGAAGTTGTACATTTGTGTTTTTGTACACCAAACCGTGAGGCAGAGACCCCAGAAACACTCTGGTGGCATCCTTCTATTTATACACTAGTGGCAGTGTCATAAAAATTCTAAAGTGTTAATTGATAATTAGTGTACGCCCTCCAGTGCAGGATGAGTCATCAACATTTTTTTAATCATTTTGCAGAAAACTACAAACTCTTACCTGACTCTAACATACCATTAAGAATACCTACAAATATTTTTTTTTGCCATAGAGGGTTGTAGTCTGTAGTCCTAAAACCTGGAATCGGTTACCATTTTTGCACATCCGGTTCCCTTGTCTCAAAGTCTATGGGTTAAGTCTATGTAATTATAAAGCGTTTATGTGTCTTAAAAGCGGTTGCTAACAAGTGTCTAAATGACACTACAGAGGTTAAACCCCATCACAGCGAACAGGTGACATGATTTGATAAAAACACTTGTGGATCGATTCCAAGCTTTAATTTATAAATATCAAATATTAAAGGTGAAATATACAACATTCCCTGCCACTGGAATCAAACAGCGAACACTGCTCTGTGCAGCAGCGGGGGCGTGGCTTCAAGGATCTGTAGAGTCACTCCTGGCCCTCATGGGATCTGACGGAGAAGCTGGCGCAAACGAAATGGAGATTAGTGTGGGGCAACAACTTGCTGTAGAAACCCCAATTGTGGCGGAACAAAGCCAAAGCAGAACGTTAAAGGAGTCTGGATGAGTGGTGAAATGCAGTCAACACAGGTTTTCTATTCTTCAGCAAGAACAGGAGGTGAGATTTTTAAGTTTCTATCAACAGTAGTATGCTCGCTAACGTTAGCCTCAAGCGCCAGAATGGTGATAGTTGCTTTGCAGTACCGTCAGCTGCTCCAGGATGCCTCTCTCATTGGTGGTTGTGATCCGGCTCTGAAAGTACCAATGTAATCATCCAGATTTTAAAATATCAAGTAAATATCAAACATGTTTGATATAATCGAGGTGGCCCAATGAGTCTGTCAGCAGTTTAGGATGCTTAAGACTGGATCTGTAAACCCCTCACATTACCATATCATCTGTGCTTTAAAAAACAGTACTACATTACGATTTGACAGCCTACAAGAACAGTGCCATGGGAACTCCAACTATGTCAGTTTGCCACACTATCACAATAATAACATTACCGGCACAATACCTCTGCTTCATACTGTAACCGTGGTGGTTATGTCAACACAAGCGGCTAATGAGCTTATTTTGAAATGACTTCACTACCTGTAGGTGGTTCACTAAGACAACGTTTTAGATGTTTCCTAAAGGTTAAATATACAATAGCTGACAAACAAATAGCTTACCGGACACCCAACCACCTCATCGGGCCCATTGCTTGGGCCCGTGCCGGTAAGTCTCGCCTCCTTCCTCCATCTCAACTGTCTGCTATATGTTCTCCTTCAACGCCGTGGACTCCAACTGGAGTCCTCATGTGTAAGTCTCCACTGCCTACCTGAAGCTAATTACTACACCAGCGATCCAGCTAGCTGCTAGCCAAACAGGCATAGGCCTTTACAAACACTCTTGCTGCCGTAGCTGTTTTCTGTCTTTTCACAGCCACCATCTGCTCCAACCATGGCACCACGCACCCCACCATCCACTACCACCTCCTGCGATGATTGCCGAATAGCAGAAAAACACATCACTCACCTCACCGAGAACATCAGACGACTCTCAGACGACCTCCGGAAAAAAGACTCTCTCCTCAACGACTTCATCGACACCGCTGCCACGCAGTCCAAGATCATCTCCTCCATGAACTCAGCCTTCGCTGACACCATCCACTGGGACCCTTCTTCACCACCCTGTCACCGGCCCTCCTCGTGCTCAACCCCCAGCTCACAGGCCCCCTGGTCAGTGGTAGTCGGCAAAGATAGAGGTGTGCGTCCTCGCACTGCCTCGCCTCCTTCCCTCAACCTTACTAACCGCTTTGCCATGCTACCACCTGATGTCCCTGTTAGCCCTGTTGATGCTAGCCCTGCTGATGTCCCCACGACCGACGCTCTCCTAGGGGCTGATGCTCCTCCTTCCCCTCACATGGAACCGGACTCCGTTCCAGCTATGGCAGCAGTAGCAGCGGCTGCAGCGGTGGAAACTTCTCCACCTGACGCGTCGACTCCCCCGGCGGCAGCTGCGGTGTCGGCGCTCCCATCTCCGGCCACTACGTGGCTCAGGTCTGGAGCCAGACCTAAGGACTCTGCCAATTTTCCACCAAACCGGTCCACACACCTGCCGCTCTGGACGGATGTGGTCCATGGCGAACAGTCGGCCTCCACTCAGCAGAACACACAGGCGGGGAAGTCCTCCTCCTTCCGCCGCAAGTTGCTGAGGGAGGCTGTCAACAGGCGCTCTGGTGGTCCTCCTCGCCCTCAGCCACCGGAAGAGCCGTCTCCAAAACTGGATCGCAGCCCCACACCTGGAGCTCTGGCAGCCACTGTGGATCTCCCATCCTCCTCCGCTGCTGCTGCTACTCCTGCCCCCTCTCACACTGCTGTGAACCAGGAACCCACTCCTCTCTTCCCCCCCACTGCCCTGATCGTTGGCGACTCCATCATCCGGCACATCCGTTTCGCGAACGCGGTCACTCACTGCTTCCCAGGTGCCACCACCGCCGACATCCTGGAAAAACTCCCAGGTATCCTGGAGTCTGCGCCCTCTACAATTACAAAAGTAATGTAACTGCGGCACGAACGACACCACCCACACACCATCGGAGATAACAAAAGTTCACTTTTCCCAACTTTTTAATCTTCTTAATAACTCTGGAAAGTCTGCTTTTATCTCTGGCCCACTCCCCACAATTGGCCGTGGCGATGTTCGTTATAGCAGGATTCTCTATCTCCACACCTGGCTCCAATCCGTCTGCGCAGCACATAACATCTGCTTTATCCACAACTTTGACATGTTCTGGGAGCGTCCATCCTTTTTCGGGCGAGACGGTCTTCACCTGAGCATGTTGGGATGCCACATGCTCGCTGCCAAACTCCAGCACGCGGTGCGTTATGCACGCGACTGACTATTTGCCAATGTGCACACCTGTCCATCCGCCCTCTACTTTCCTCCGTCTCCCACGCTCAAAGCAAATCACCTTACAATCACTCCTCACTCAGTTGATTACAGCAGCTGCGCCATCCGCTCCTTCTGGACAATGAGATCACGTGACCCAAACTGAGCTAGGAGGTCGGTTGTCCATAACAATTTAATTCAAGTCACCCTACAAGCTCTGCCACCTCCTGCCTCTAGCTGTAACCCCGCAAACTTTGGTCTTTTAAATGTCAGATCCCTCAACAACAAATCCTTTTTATGCCATGATTTTATAACTTCTAATAATCTAGACTTTTTTATCCTCACAGAAACGTGGCTATCTCAGGGAGATTTTAGTCCTCTTATCGAAGCAACCCCCCCTGATTTTACTCACCACCACCAACCTCGGCTGTCTGGCAGAGGAGGGGGGGTTGCTGTAATTTACAGAAAAGATTTTAAATGCACGCCCATTTTAGAAATTAGTTTTACTTCTTTTGAACACCTTGGTTTTATGGTTCACGGCAAAGTTCCAGTTATTATTTTAATTATCTACAGACCGCCCAAACCAAACTCAGCTTTTATTCAGGAGTTTGCAGAGCTTTTATCTCATTTTATGTCAAAATATGACAAAATTCTCATTCTAGGTGATTTTAACATACATGTCTGTTGCCCTACTCAATCTTTTACCACAGATTTTATGGACATTTTGGATTCTTTTAACCTCACTCAGGCGGTACAAGAGCCCACACACTCTAAGGGTCACACTCTTGACCTGGTTCTGTTCAGTGGCCTCAGCCCAGATAACTTCTCCACCAAGCATATTTGTGTGTCAGACCATAAAGCTGTTTTATTTAACATGATTTTATCCCAAACACCTTTTAATCACAGCACACCAGCTCGCAGCCGAGTTTTTAATCCTAATTCTGTCAACAAGTTTTCCGAGCTTTTTACTGCCTCTTTAACTGCTTTTAATTCCAATTCTAACACAGAGGAGCTGGTCTCCCTTTTTAACCAAACCTGTCAGTCTGTCCTGGACTCCATCGCCCCTTACAAAATCAAAAAACAAACAAATAGAGCACTGCAGCCCTGGCTAAACAACTCCACTCAATCACTAAAAAGAGACTGCAGGAGAAACGAAAGGAGATGGAAAAAGACAGGCTTACACGTGTTTTATCAGACTTGGAAAGATGCCATGGTAAACTATCAAAACGCAGTCAAGGAAGCAAGAAAAACCTTCTTTTCCAACTTAATTTTAGCAAATCACTCCAACCCCAGGATTTTATTTAAAGTCATAGAGTCAGTATCCACCACCTCCCCGCCTCCTTTTATTGATGACTCTCAAGAAAGATGTGAGGACTTTTTAAACTATTTTAAAAACAGAGTCACCAATATAAGGCAAAACATTACCCCCCCGGACAAAATTTTACAAACCAGCAGGAATATCCATAGTCATTTTAGTTGTTTTGAACCAGTTTTATTCCCCGCTTTAACTAAAGTCATATCACACATGAAACCAACTACTTGCAGCCTTGATTTTATCCCCACCAAGTTTCTTAAAGAGGTTATTGACACTGTTGGACCCAGTATTTTATTCATTATTAACAGCTCCCTAATTAGTGGCATTTTCCCTCACTCTTTTAAACATGCTGTGGTCCAACCTCTTTTAAAGAAACCAAACCTCGACCCCTCTGTTCTTAACAATTTTAGGCCAATCTCTAAGCTGCCATTTTTATCAAAGGTTTTAGAGAAAGTGGTTTCCACTCAACTTTTATCTTTTATGTCATATAATAACATCTTCGAGAAGTTCCAGTCAGGTTTTAGATCTCTACACAGCACAGAAACTGCCCTCCTCAAAGTCACAAATGACCTTCTTTTAGCAGCCGACAGGGGAGAGAGCGCTATTTTAATCCTTTTAGATTTAAGTGCAGCCTTTGACACAGTCGATCATGCCATTTTACTAGACCGCCTGAAAACCTGGGTCGGCATTAAGGGTACTGCTTTTAGTTGGTTTTATTCTTACCTTTTAGATAGATCCTTCTCGGTCACCACAGGTAATTATTCTTCAACTACAACACCCATTACCTGTGGTGTACCGCAAGGTTCTATCTTAGGTCCGATTTTATTTTCTATTTATATGCTCCCACTCGGCCAGATCATTGAAAACCATAATGTTTCATTCCACTGCTATGCTGATGACACACAAATATACTTCCCGCTGAGGCCCAGTGACCCTGGAAGCCTAGCTGCTGTCTTAGACTGTCTTACAGATATCAAACATTGGATGGCTCTAAATTTCTTACAACTAAATAGCTCAAAAACTGAAATCATACTGTTCGGCCCCCCAAACCATACCAGCCCTCTTCAGCAAGCCCTTGGTCCACTGTCCGCCAACATAAAACCCACTGCACGAAATCTTGGTGTCCAATTTGATTCAGAGCTCACTTTCATCCCGCATGTACGCAAACTGGTCCAGTCTTGTTTTCACCAATTAAGATCAATTTCCAAAATCAAACATATGCTCTCACGCCCGGATCTGGAAAAAATCATTCATGCCTTCATCTTTTCCAGATTAGATTACTGTAATTCCCTTCTCTCCGGTATCAACCATAAATCACTCTCTCGCCTCCAATTAGTACAAAACTCAGCAGCTAGGCTTCTAACCGGTTTTAACAGACGACACCACATTACCCCAGTCCTAGCTTCCCTTCATTGGCTCCCTGTCCGTTTTAGAATTGATTTTAAGATTTTACTGATCACTTTTAAAGCACTTGTGGGGCTGGCCCCGAGTTACATAACAGACATTTTAACTCCTTATGAGCCAGCACGCAGCCTTAGATCCTCAGGCGGGGCCCTTCTAACCATCCCAAAGTCGAGGTTAAAAACCAAAGGTGATCGTGCCTTCGCCATCAGGGCCCCTCGGCTTTGGAACGCCCTTCCTGAGGAGATAAGGCTTGCAGGATCAGTAACCTCTTTTAAATCTCTTCTTAAAACCCATTTTTATAGACTTGCTTTTATGTGATGTCTTCCTTTTACTTTGCTCCTACTGTCTGAGTTGACTATATTGTTGTTCTTGTTTTATTGATTTAACCCATTTCTTTTATTCTTTTTCTTATTCTTACTTATGTTCTTCTACTACTACTCTCAAATCTGTTCTGTTGTCCTCTACAATTTTGCATTGTCTTTGTCAAAGCACTTTGTAAAACTCTGTTTTTAAAAAGCGCTATATAAATAAATAAATAAATAATAAATAATATTCAGTGCCACTGGCATGGAGAGAGCAACATCTGAACACACACTTCTCAACAAACTCAGATCACACAGTAAAATTAGGCAGTGCTGATCAAATATGAATCTAGATTTTGCTACACTTTACTGCATTTGTTGCTTCAAATGTGTGTAATCATATTTTAGTGGACTGTGTATGTGTAAAAACTGAACATTTATGACCAGACAGCTTTGGGTGCTTTGTAACTTTCTTGGATATGTTGTTCAAGGATGGGTTATTTAAGTGTGAGCCACAGGCAAATGTCTCTTCAAGGTGGAGCTTTATTGTAATGTGATGCTGAATAGATTGATGAATAATAATGCATCATATGTTAGTTCATAGTTAATTCCAACCACATTACAAAGAAGCAAGGGTTATTGCATGTTGCTGGAACATGTGGCTGTAAATTTTCCTTGCATGGATGATGGAGTCATATACCCTCCCTGCAGTGTAAATTAACCCAGCAGGGAGGTTCCACAGTGGCCACCCACTGTTTACCTTTGAGATGGAGAATGGCTGACTGTGTACCGAACAGAGGAAACACAAGAGTCCTCCTTATGGACCTCTTCACCAACACTGGGCTAAGAGAGGAGTCGTCAACAGGCGTTTGGAAACTATAGACCCAGAGGATGAGGGGATGATGATATCATTCAGAGAAAAAAACGATGAGGGCTGCTACCCACAATGCTCTATGATGTTTGGTTATAGAGACCATGCTGAGGAGGAGACAAGGGGAGGGCAGGAGGGGAGGATGGATAGATGTATGGATGGGATCAAATGTGTGCATCATTAATCATTCTCCTCACCTGTCACTCTATCTTTCCCATTTGAATCTCTAATGATACACACACAGGTATAGTGGATCACATAGTGTGACAGTGGGTTGTCAACATCAAAAAAATGCGCTAGTAGAACAACAGTTCTGGTCATCATTTGTGAAACAGGATAAGGTTTATGGCATAAAAATGCGAGGAAAGAGATGATACTTGATACTCATATTTGAGTAGGTGTTTCAGTGAAAACTGAGACAAGTCTGCCCTCTACAGCAACAAGATACAAATCTCACCCTGGGACAGCACAGAGGCAAGTCATACAAAATGAATGCAAGAGTTGAGATCCAATATTTTTCCATTAGTTTCATTAATCAGCAAAGAAATAATAAACAAACGTTCAGTCATTAATTAAAGATGATGATTCCCCTCATCTGTAATTTGAGCTAATATAGATTAACATCTTTAAGAAATGGTGCTCCCAAGTACCTTTTAATGGAGCAGTGCAGTTTGGTAACAGTCGTGTCTACATACCAGTACCAGATGTCAGATGATGATAAACTGAGAACAACTTCAAAAGAAAACTAAAAGACAGACATCACAGAGGAGATGACTATTTCCTGTGTGAAACCGAAAATCAACAAAGACTTTATTCTAACTTTCACAACGCAACATACATTACGTACATACCTTAAATTACATGGCGAACACACTGATCTTAAACCAAGCCATGATCTTTATCTAAACTTAACATGTACTTTTAGTGTCCAAACCTAATTTAATCAGACAAAGTTTGATACGATCAGGTACTCATGTTGCTGGTTCTCTCCAATGGTCATATAGGGTAGGTTTGTTGTTTTTGGAAAGGTCATATATGGCTTTTTGGGAGTCATTGGCAATCGACCCATTCATATGTTTAGGTATGATGAAATGTTGGACAAAATGCAGAGGGCTGATTTAGATATAATTTAGCCACTCTCTCTATCCATAGTATATTTCCTGACATGTCTTGCCTTTGAGCACTACTTTCACAATGACACTGATGAATTTATAACAAGAGCTTACTCGACCCTCCGACTGGAATAGGGATTGACGGCTAAGCATGTCCCACTATGCCTCTGGGTTTATAGAGGAAATTCTCCCTCTAAGATATCCCTTGTGCTAATCCACATATTAGACCACATGTCCCGGCTCAGCTCACTGACTACAGAAGGCATTATTAAGATTCTAATCACATGCACTCTGTGATCATGCTGTTTAGCACCATGTCCATTCAAGTTATCAGCCTACCATCAGCCTCAGCTGTACTTTGCATTTAGTGATAATTAGCAAATGTTAGCATGCTATCAAGCTAAACTAGGATGATGACAATGGTTAATATTTATCTGCTCAAAGCATGGCACACAATATTCACGTCATTCGTGTGAGTTAAATATATTGAACTCAAGCTAAGATTTTGCATGAGGCTGTGTCACGAAAGCCTATCAGCATCGACATTCATACTGATGTCACGACATTCGTGAACAGCAACGACTAGAGGCTAATTATCACTAATTGCAGTCATTTGTGTACACCCAAAGCTGTATCTACCCGTACCGAGACACGACAAAAAAAGGAGCTGGCATGGAGCAAAGTTGGACTTACCTGGTAAGTCATGGAAATATGTCTCAGCACAGCATAGCCCTGATCGATCTGAACTCCATTCAGGGAACAAGCATTTTAAAAGTTGTTTGCTTGTCACCTAGCTGACAGACCTGACGAAGCATGAATTCAGGCTTTTTACAAAGCAGCATTATGATGTTGTTGTTTCGCCATCCTTCTGATCCATTTATTGCAGTCAGATCACAGAGAAATCTCTCTGCTTTGGGTTAATATCGATGTGGTAAAATAGATTAATTCAGTCTACGTCTACTTGGTGGTCAAGTACAGCACCAGCCAGCCTCAAGCAGCGCTGGAAGCTGCAGTCATCCAGGCGCAGCTCCAGACAGTGAAATTCACTGAGCTCGGTGCCACGCAAGTAACGTGAATAAAATAATTATCCTGCAATCAAAGTCACGTATGTAACGTGAGGCAAATATTTTTTCTGTGTTTGGTCTGAACGCACAATAAGACCTCAAAGATAGTAGCAGAAGTCTGGAGACTGGACTCAGGTACTGCTACCTAAATAAAGATAAGCGGAGATGCACTTGACACTAACTAGTTCCTATGACGTGTGTTAACCATGTTGGAAGACAAAACTGCAAAAAACCTGAGATCACTGAATTTTCAGACGCAATATTTGTTAAAATTAGGTTCTTTCCTCAAAGACAACCATGGTGTTGCTTTGTCCACACACACATAAAGTGATGGAATGCTGTGTGAAGAATGAATACACCTTGAGAAAGAAGTTTGAGTCCTCATACTGTCACACCTCCACGAAGACACAGTTTCAAGCACAGTTCTGAAACTGAGGTGCAGTTTTAGGGGGTTTGGTTTAGTTGTTCACCAACACTTTGTCTGAAGCATACTAACCTCTTTGTTGGTTTTTCTCAGTGAATCAGAGGTCTTATTTAGAATTATTTTAACTGCCAAGCACAGATAATACACAGGGACACTGGTAAGGGAGTCTCTTCAGAAAAAGAAACTACACTTCATTCGCATTTCAACAACTGTACTTATATTCTTTAAATTAAGTCTGCACTTTGAAAAGGCTTTTCTCAATTCTCTCTCCAGCTTGTACAGGTTAAGGCAGCATATTAACCTGCATCAGGGGAGAATTTGAGGGCACATCTCACAAAGCTCAGCCTGTAATGACAACCACAGCCTCATTCATAGAAATGGCAGGTAATGTTTCAGGACAAACTCACCGTATTCCGGAGTGCCTGTCACTGATCGTTTCCTCCATCCCAATGGTGATGGCTACCCAACATGATCTTTGTCTTTGAGGCTATACGTTCAGTACCATTTCCAACCTGCCCATGAAGAAACTAAAAAATGAGTCTTTGTAAAGGCTACCTCTTGCTTAAAAATTATTTCCGTACCACATGGAGAAGAAAATTAGCACGGTAATCATGATATGTATTGCGGAGCTCTAACCTAAGCCTGCTTTTTATATGTCTTTTCTCATATACTTAGAATATAAGCATTTGGCAGCAACAATAAGTTTGTTTGAAGATAGAGAGAAAATACACTTACAGTGCAAAAACCATCCAACATATTATTTGTTAATAGATGTCATGCTGATGGCCACAGAAAATGATTTACTGCCTGAATTGCAGGAGCAGGAATAAGTCTGTCAGTGGGACACATGGAGATGTTTACCAGATGTGTGGAAGACATTAGCTCGTGGGAGTTCCAGAGGATTGACTAAAAACCACTGCAAGCAGTATGACGTAATGAGGAGCCAGTGATACATATAAATTACTTACTGATGTTAGTCCTCAGGAAGTCTGTTTCCATTCTGGCATTCCCATTGAGTGACCGGCAGTAAGATAAAAATGAAGGCATCAAGCAAGTGATCCTCTACTGTGTCTGTACAAAAATAGAAACATATGAAACTATGCTTACATTTCACAGACTCATACACTTCATATACTTTTATACATTCACATGTTTGAGTGCTAAATGTTACATCTCTGAAACATTTTACTCAAGTGTTTACCATAATTATAAAAGTTTAAATAGATATAAACTGAGTTTATCTTCCCTGGATGAGTTGATCCTAAACTGGGGTTGTTGTTGGAAAATTATATTACTAGACTCTGTATGTGAAATTATTAAACACTTAGATCATTACTCTTCATATGTTCTTCCCACATCCTTGAATGTTGTATTTGTACTATCTGCACAATGAGAGGCTGTTATTATTATGTATGGAATGCCAGAAGGTTGCTCACTGAAGACTCTCTTCTCTGGCCTTCTTGTTTTCTAGCCACGGATAACAGAACCAGGTACAGGTCTGAGAAGGACATAGGGCATTCCTTTCTCCCTATCAAAAAGGGTTCTCAACCGTCTCTCATTGCTCTTCTTTCTGCAGACTGTATGCCACTCTGTATGATTGTTGAACCTTCTTTATAAAGAATAAAATCCTCAAAAGACAACTGGGATCTCTTACAAGTTTATTTCTGATATCTCTATTAAGATAGATTTCCACAACACCAGCTGTTGATGATTTTGCATTTTGGTGTAATGATTGATTGATTTTAGAAGAACACAGCTGGTATTAATAATATTGTGTTTTGAGTCAAATAGCCTACTGACTGTCTGTAAAGAGGTCTAGTAATGTTTGTTCTTTAGTCAGATGAATTCTTTTAAGTGTGCAAAGAGTGGTGGAAAGTAATTAGGTACCTGGGTTGAGCAACTCAGCTGAAAGTATCCAGTACAGACAGCATACTTTTTACAGGTATTATCCAAGTAAAATATGTCAATATTCTTAATTGTGATGAAGGAAAATCCGGATACAGCTGACTGAGGTTTATTTATTTAAGTAAATAAAGTTATTTAAGTAAATATCAGACCGCTTCCACCAACCCAAAGCGTCAGCATATGACGACCTGAGAATGAACCTTAAAAAATCGAATCTTTTTTGAAAAATTAGCCGACATAATGTTGCTTTCTAATTGCCACCTTAATGCACACACACTGGCTAGCCTCGCCTTCCTGCTTCTCTCTCCCTGTATGTGTCTGGTCTGTTGACCCAAAAAACAGACCTCGCATTTTGTCCATTTTCTCAACCAGGCAGGTGAGCCACGTGTAAAAGAAGCTTGTCTTTAGTTAGGCTATGTGGCCTATTGGAACCAACGTGGTACTGAACGACATCATGACAACCAGGTGCACCTACATGCTTTTATGAAAAAAAAAAAAATGACATAAGAAAGGCTACATTAAATACAATCAGTGCGTTAACAGGAGGGATGTAATGCCATAGAACATCTCTCTTCTCTGTGTTTCTTTGCAGAGCATGTGCAGATGAAACGGTAGAGCGAGGGCAGATTTTCTACGAGTTAGTCAATCACAGATGGCATGGTTCACTCTAATGAATACAAATAAAGATACAAATTTAAATACAACGTATTGTCAAATACTAAGAGTGATTCCAAACTGTTTTGGCTTGTGACCTCTTATACATAAAGTGTTTATTTGGAGCCCTTTGTCACCTTTCAAATGTCTGAGGAGAGATCCTCTACTAAACTTTTATTCTCTACTTTTATAAGCAATTATTTGTAGCGTTTTGTTTTTTTCCTTCTTTCCTTACCCACTGGTTATGTCACAACTCCTCAGATTTATCTATTGACCCCTCAGTTGGGAATTACTGGTATCAACTAGCTAACGATGTATTAAGTAATTATAGCTCCACCTTGAGCAGCTACAACATCAGTATATTCAATCATTCAGTATATTGGTCACAAGTGCCATTTTACTGCAGAACAAGCACTTTTACTTTTGATGCAAGTATGATTTGCTGATAATCTTTCTGTACTTTTACTTTTTGTATGCAGGACTTTTACTTGTAATGGGGTATTTTTACATTATTATACTGATACTTCTACTTAAAGCTACGACAAGAAACCTCCATTTGTTGTTGATTCAATGGCAGTATTTCCACTGCCTTGTGTTTAAAGGTCTTAATGTTGCCTTTTGTTTTCATTTGTTATGAAAGCAAGTGAGACAAACACCTGAGTAAAGAGCAGCTTCTTTTCCTCAACTCTCCACTTCATCAATTCAGCACTCCATCATAAAGATACTTTGAATTTTATGACTTATTCAGCCTGGTGACAGCCATTAAGTGTAACCATAATAACTACAGAAATAGGAGTCTTCTCACTGATGGTCTCATTTACTTATGAAGGTCATATAAATCCATCAGTATATGATTGAAACTGTTTTATAACCAGTTAAGAACTTCTTGTAGTATGTTTAGGTAAATGGTGAATCCCTTGGGACTTTCATGGAATCTGTTCACTCTGGTTGCACTTTGGCTGCTCTGGTAAAAAAGGCTGGCTAAGCTGATGATTTGTGTGCAGCAAGCCTAGCTTCAGGACATTTACAGTTAAAAGAGCTGTAAGAGCGTGGTCACCCACAGTGATTCAGCCATTGAAAGGCTGAATCACTTCATGTTACACACATACATGCATATCTGCACTTTGTGTACATGTGTATATACGTTGTTACTATTATCTGTGGCATAGTGCCCATTCATTGTGCCTGTTTTTGATTCTTTTTTCATGTGCCGTGCTTTTTTAAAAAGAATTCTCCATATGTATACATTTGTGTTAATTTTCATGTTGATTTGAAAAACTAAATAAAGACTTAAATAACAAAAAAAAGTAAATAACATAACATAACACTGGCATGCTGCTGCTTCTGTGTGTAAGCACTTGCATTGTGCGCCCCCAAGTGGCCAAACCATGTTCAAACCAATGTGCTGTAATAAATGTGTAAATATTCACATTACAAAAGTGGGAAACATTGCACTTCTTTGCATAGAGGGCATCTTAAAACCTTTAATAAAACAAAAGTAAATACAAATATGGAACAAATTTCCTGTAGTACAAAGAATTTACTAACACACAAGTCACTATCCACACAATGTAGCAGAGAAAACAACAAGTAGATTGCAGTTTGATATCATTGCTACAGATGAAAGCTCTTCATCTTAATCTCAACAAGGGCTTTAGAGAGAAACAGAGAAATAGACATGTAAATAAACATCAGCTGACCTGTTTCAGTTGGACAGTTCTGAAGTGTTATTTGAAATACATACATCACATTGACATATTCTTTATTCTGTTGCAGTAACAGTGAGGCAGTGTGGCATTTCCTATACAAATCAATATCGCTGATACAGCATAACATCAACCGGGTCAAATGTGAATCATTTCCCAGCTGGGGTCGAGAGAAGGTTCTGTCCAATCCATTCGACAGATCAAGCTGCAGCCGGCGGAAAACAGACAAATGTGTACGGATGCCTTATGTGACATTTAGCGGATGGAAATTAAATATGAAGTCCTTTTGTTATGTTCATCAGCTATGAAGAATTCTGGAGTCCCAGCCAACATCAGGTAACACATTTGACATGAAAGGGCGAGGATAAACACACATACAGTGCTGCTATTCTGTGTCCACTTACACTAATTGCAACCTTATACTCGGCTATGGCGTCCTTTTTTAATGTTACTGGCCACAAGATAGAGCCAACTGTGTGTTTTGTTGTGGCCATCACCCAACAAATGTAGCAGCTAATTTATTTGAAGCCACAGTCATACATGCAAAATGTAGTCTACATAATGTGCAACAATAACAACATGTTCTTAAGAGCAAAAACTGTCTGAGACCACGAGTCCAAATACTTATAAATGTATTATTACAAATGATATCAGCCGAACAGTTTGAGTGAAAAGTTGAATCTTTGAAATCCAACACGTGACAAAAAGCTTTGTGGAATGCTGTCAAATCATGCTGGATAACATGAGTCTGCAGGTTTTACACTTACTGGGTCCATGCCAACTGGAGTGCATTCTGTTAAAGCAAAAGGGGGACAAACTAAATACTACAGATATTCTGAAATACATGGACATTTTTCAAAGATTCAATTTTTACCAAATTGTTCAGCTTACATCGTCACATGTAATGAAAAAATAGTATTACATTACAAAACAAATGCAAAATAGAAGTATGACTAGTGGTCCAAGACATTTGGACCCTACAGTATGTTACTGTAAAAGACAAAAGGAACAACAGGAACATGAGCTGCAACCTATTGGGGTCAGACTGCAGATGCATCGTTTCACAATTAGCCAAACAAACCAAAACGTGCTTTTAAACAATCTCAACATACAGTATATATTTTTTTCTTTAATCGATAAATCTATATACTATTTATATATGTTTAGGTCACTCACAGCAACACACACCTCATCAAACTCAATCACACTGTGTCTCTATACCACACGCACATATGCTGTATATTTTGATTATAAAATAATAAAATGCTGGTTCCAACCAGTGTTTGATATAAGTAATAAATTAAAATGCCTGAAACATCTCATGCACAGAGAGGTTTCAGTACTTGCTGAGATGTTTAAAAACATGCTGGATGTGTTTGGATGCTGACCTAGTTTGATATATGATTAAATGAAATAAATGATGTAACATTCACTAGCAATATGTATGCAAAAGAAAACATTCTTAGTCACTTAGAGTTCATCACATCAAATGGTCCAGTAAAGGGGGGCTTCATAAGGGACAACAATAAAAAAAAGATACAAATTAAAAATACACTGCACAAAATCAAAAGTTTCACATTTTTGAAGGTTCAAACTCACAGGAAAGCACATCCACAACTCAGTGGGCTGATGAAACATAAAAAAAAAGATACAGGCACTTTTTCTGTAAAAAGTAGGTCAGTTCAAAGCTGCAAGGAAAGCCAAAAATAGGAAAATATTACAATAACATCAACCATTTTCTCTTTTAATACCTCAGCTCTGCTTTCATCCTAAGGCCTTCACATCTCAGTTCCAGCCTCCACATGTCTGTGTGTCTAAGCACAGCCAAAGGCTACACCCAGATGGAAATAGCACCCAGTGTCTTCACAAAGTGTTCAACAAAGCCTGGTGGTTTCTGCATTTAGTAATATTACAGCATCAAGGTTACATGATTTAAGATTCTCACACATCCACACACAGCTGAAAAATCCTAATGTGTAATCACTTAAAATGTAAAAGCTGAAATGCAGTATGGTGATGAAGTAACTTATTCTGAAGGATTGTACACTTCCTACCATCTTTTGCTGTGTCTCCAAATTAAGTGACTGGTTGTGAAGACAAAAAGAAACACATCATTCTGTGATTATCTGATGAAACTGCATGCCACAACAACAAGATCCCTGCGGAACCGGGAACTCTAACAAAAGTTCTTGTGAGCAGTAACCCACAAAAACACCTTACAATTATTCACTTGTAACAATTGCCATTGCTGCAGTGTTTTGATGTTAAACATCTACTCTCCACCCAACACCTAAGTATGGACCCAAAGATATTAAAATACCAGACTTCCTTCCCTGTCGAGCAGATGCAGTGAGGAGCAGAGGCTCCTCTAAGACAGCGATCTCAAACCTTTACAATGACAGACCTACCCACTTGCAGAAGGATAAGAGTAACTTAAAAAACTATGATTTGTTTCAATTTTTGTTCATTTCAGTCACTACTGTTATCATGAGCACAAATGTTTTTTTTTTTAATTTACTTTTTTACATTAAGTAATGAAACACATCATTAAAGGCAATTGAGGTGTCAGTTTCTGTTCTCTTCCTCTTTTCGTGCAAAATATTCATCTTTTCAGGCTGAAATGACACTTTTCTTATGGGATCATTTCTGGTTCTGTGTCTTCTCTTTTCTTTTTATTCATGGTGTGTATGTTGTTTGCAAAATACAAAAAGTGAGTCGGCATACTAGATTATGCTCCCATGAACATTTATTACCTACAGGTGTGACATTTCGGCACAAGTTGCTCACAAGTCCTTCTTTAGACGTGTGAAGAAGGACTTGCACCCTAAATGCCACACATGGATGTAAGAAATGTTCATGAGAACATTACCTAGTTGTAAAGTTATGAAAAAGTAAAGCGAAGATACATACCCCAGAAATTATCCCATAAGAATAAGTGTCATTTCAACCTGAAAAGATGAACATTTTGCACGAAAAGAGGGAGAGGAAAAGAACAGAAACTGACAGCTCAGTTGCATTTTTTTATGTATTATCATTTATTACTTAACATGCAGCCGCTATTTTTGTATTTTTCACTTTTGCCAAGCACCTGGTGTTTTAAGTGTTTGGATGAGCACGCCTTTATATACTTTGTATGTGGTTTGCCACATGCCTCTACAGCAGGTCTAATAAGAGACATGATGTCAGAACATCATTCACAATAAATGACCAGCATATAAATGAAACTACAGGAACCTCCACTGCTTCATTTCAAGTTTAACATGAGTGTAAGAGTAGCAGCAGCAGCCGCTAGATCAATCAAAGTTTCCTTTCTTTCAAAGATCTCAACCAAGTAACATGAATGATAAAGGGAAACAAGCAGAAAACTGTCCGCCATTTGCTGCACAATTAGTTTCATTTCCATCTGAATAATTCCAAGTATTAAACATGTCTCTGTGTTGTTTACAACACTTACTGGTCTAAAGACCGTTAAATATGTAAAGTGTATTCAGCATCACAGACAGATAACGTTAAGAAGTTTAAAGCTGTATGTGTGCACTCGCTATTAAGTGCTGCTTTAGGAAAATAAGTAGAAGTCATGATTTCGTCAAAAAAATAAATAAATAAAAAATAACATGCTTAACTTCTAAGATCGATCGTTATGGGGAAATGGCGCCCAGAATAACAGACAAATGTACGCCATGTTGGAGGTGGCACTTTATATATCAACAGTGTCTCACAACATAACAATTCTTGGCCAGTCCAACATTGAACACTTGACAGGGAAATATTTGTCTGGTCTGATGAATAAGGTTCCCTTTGCATCACCACATGGTGTTAACCCATCGTGAATGATTAGAAGTGTTAAGTTGCTGGTAGTTACAAAACAATTTTTGTACCAAACAAGTCAAGAGAGTCGAGGAGGAGGTGTTGAACCAAATTATCAACAAACCCACCCACATTATCATTTTTAGAGCCCCGCACTCTTATTACCTGGACACAAAAATATTAGCACTTTGGGCTATATGAATACATTAAGCTTGGAAAGCTTAATTTATGCAACACTACAAAATGTAGACAAAAAATGGAAATCAGTATTTTGTGAAGACATTGCAGTGGACATATTTTTGATATACCTGTCATGTAGGTAAATATGTACCAAATCATTGGGCAGATATATTTAATACTCTGTTTTGGCCATTTCAATATTTGTACATACAGTATGCATGTTTTAAAATATTTAAAACTGAATTATTTAAAACTGAATTCATCCGTGCTAAAATGGTCAAAGAAACTGTAAATATGCGGACAACAAATATTGAAAAAAGCCAAAGTTTAATACCAAAAATAATTATTGGATATCAGAACTTTATGCAAATATATGTTGTTGGGTTTTTTTTTTACTAAAATATGTCATATTTCCATTTGGGAAAATCAGCTTGACAACCGTCTGTCTCCAGGACAAACAGCCCAGAAACTTGTGAGCTACAGTGCATCTTCCACAGATCCAACATGCAAACTAACACACGCAACTAACAGCAAAGATGAATAGTACACACGACAACATTCACAACTAAGATACTGCACTCAGAATTCATGGAATTCAAGCAATGTCCACCACCACAAATGATTACCATTGAACACAGAGCTTGAAAGTTGGAGGCATAGATGTTTAGAAACAGTAAACAAGTTTTAAGTTCAATCGCACTACAAACTGTGTGCAAAGCTGAGTGATACTCTGTAGGCTACATGGGTAACACTGTTATTGGAACTTCACCTTTGTTAATGCAAAAAAATTATTAGTTAACCAAATGTTTAGCAGTACACACAAACAGTGAGCACAAGCGCCAATACCTGCATGACCTACCAATGTGTTTTCAGGTTGGTTGAACTACATAGCTACGGTGCCACTGGTCGAAGACTCATTATTTTCAGTTTTTGATTTTAAAACAATCTGGAAATGTATTGGTGTTTGAAATACAAAAATACAATATAAAAACCAAGGTGAAAATCAGTTAACCAAAAGAGCACTTTGTAGTTTCACACAATTGGGTTATTTTAAGCTTCACATTCATTAATTTTTATAGTTAAGGAAAAGTTCACCCAAAAATGAAAATTCAGTCATTGTCTACTTAGCCCTATGCCAATAAGTAGTCAGGTGAAATTTTGTCCACAGAACATTTCTGAAGCTTCATAGAACAAAAAAAAAAACAAAGAAAAAAGAAAAAGGCTTCAGCTTCTCTGGCATAATCCAAGTCTCTGGAAGCCCCGGGAGCCCAAGTTGAAAAAAAAAAAAAAGACGTTGTTTACACCCTTGATGCACAGTCAAGTTCACACCCACTTTGCTCACACTCAATCTTCTCACAAAGAAGATTTTGGTTTAAAAAACTGTAAATGAAATCTTTTCAAATCAATTTAGGAATTCAGGTCTTTCGGAGACTTGGAATACACTGGATTGAAGGATGCTGCAACATTGTTTTGCTGTGGAGCTCCAGATTTTTTAGCAGACTAAAACTCAATTGACTTTCCATCTGGCTGAATTAAAGTTTTTGGGTCAACCTTTCCTTTAATAATGAGCCAAATGACTAAAAAACAAAATTGGTCTTACAATTGGTCACTTGAATTCTATCATATTCTGCAGTTCTCCTCAGCTCTGTGCTGTGTTTTAGTGTCTTTTAGCTAAATGTTTTGATTTTATACTCACAGTACCCCACCTGCAGACAGGTAAAGTTAGTGAACAGCTGGTGACCATGATAAGGCATAGCAAGCAAAAGAGTCATATTTTTCTCAGAAGTTGGTGAAGACTAAAACGGAGAGAAAATTGCACTTACATTTATCAGGTAGCCAGAGATATATCACCCAGTAAATAATAGTGTTACTCTGTGTCAGCTAAGTAAGAAATCGATGGCTAACATGTCAGCTAAATCAAGTTTTCAAGGCCATTATATATTAAATGTGGAATTTTTATCTTGCTCTGGAGTTCAGCCCCAAGTGGCAAAAAACAAAAGAAAATGCAGCTTCAAATATTTTGAGGAACACAAGCTATGGTAGTTATAGTAGCTACTAGTAAAGTTAGTTATTTTGGGACAGAAACTAGCAGCAATTACTGATTTTAGTCACAAGAGGATCTTATTTACAATGCAGAAGTCTGATTGTGTCAAACCTATCTATCAAACTCATCTTCTAAAAATTAAATAGATTTTTTTTCTGTGTAAAACTGAACATGATGAGCCTTATCTATTGTACAAGAAGCCATAGGCTGATCACTGCAGATTAAGACACTATCATCTTAGTTGTCTACTTATTTCATACCTAGGTCTTGAAATGCTTCGAAAGTTCAAATGCTGTTTAAGAGTCTTATGCAGGGTGGGAAATTAACACCTGTCACCAGCCAAATATTGGCTTATATAGTGTGTTCACTCCTCACTTTTTCACTTTGGTACATAATCAATGTTTCTGTCAAATACAAACTCAGTTTGATTGGTAAAGTAGTTACAGTGGTTAAGGAAGTCTTGAAAACCACCAGCCACTGTGGACATGGCAAAAAAAAAAGTTTCTTGCTCTGGTCTTGCATATTGCTGCCATCACTCAATTCCGAAACCAAAAGAACTAGACAGACCCCAAAGAGAAATGCCACTTACTGGTGATACAAAAGCCTGGTGATTCAAACAGCTTAGTAGCAACAAAAGGCAGGGTTGGATTTATGCCCCCATTGTTTGCCTAGAGCCCAGTGAGGTCGACAATGGCCTTGATGAAGATGGTGTCGTCGCGTATGTAGGAGTTTTTAGAGTCCAACTTGGAAAGCGGACAGAAGAGTGGGCAACCACTGGCGATGTTCATATCGCTGACGGGCCTCTGAAAGGATGAGGACGAGATGTCGGGCCGGAAGGCATCAATTATGTGCTCCCTGTTGTTTTGGTCAAGCAGCATTAGGGTGACCTGGGCACAGATGGTAGAAGTACAGCCTTACATCTGCTCTGACAAAATAACTGAGCTGCCCACTAACGCAGTTCCAGTATAAAGCATGTTGACAGTTTAAGATGTTAGTTATAATATTACAAATGCATTCTAAATTAATAACGGATCATCGTAAAGGTAATTCCAATAAATAACAAATATTAGTGCAAACCACAACCCACTAAATCTGAAACAAGAACAAACATTAAGCCATAATAGCATGGTGCTTTTGGATGTCAAAGCCATTTAAAACACAATATAAAACAGCACATTATCAAGATACCTACAGTCGCGGTCAAAAGTTTACATCCACTTGTAAAGAACATGTATATCATGGCAGTCTTCCGTTCCAATGATTTCTACAGCTCTAATGTTTCTGTGATGAGTCGAACACAAACTACTTTGTCATAAAAAACATTCATGAAGTTTGTGTCACATTCTGTCACATTCTGTCAGATTCTGTGGCGGATCTTATGCGTTTTGGTGTTTGTTTTTTCTGTTGTGCTTGCAGAGGTGCACTGAGAGGCTGGGCAGAGCTTTCCACTCACTGGAGCTGCTGACACACGGGCACCTGCAGCAGGTTGGCAGTATCAGTATCATCATCCACTTTTGGGTCTGCACTCTATGCACGCAGGGTAACAGAATCATCTGGCCATAATATAGACCCAGCTGATCCGGCATCCATCCACAAGGCCCTGAACCCACAAGGTGTCCTCGTGGGAAGACATGAGCAGATGCTTCAGGGGGTCATGGAATCATTCCAGACTCTAAACTCCAGCGTCTCCCAGATTGGTCACCAACTCAACCTGCTTGCCTGCCAACCACCTGCATCTCCCTCAACTATACCTGCGACTGTGAGTAATCCTCCTGCTACGAGCTCTGCCCGACCTTATTCTCCCCCAGCCAAAGAACCCTTTGTTCCCCCAACTGAACATTACTCTGGTGACCTAGGTTCATGTGGTAGTTTTTTGTTACAGTGCTCACATGTATTCAATTTACAGTCCACCAGTTATACCTCAGATAAGGCTAAAATAGCTTACACAATTAACCTGTTGAGAGGAGAGGCAGCACAGTGGGGAACAGCTTCGTGGGAGTCGGGTTCAGCGGCTCTGGAGTCTCACATCACATTTGTGACTGAGATGAGGAGGGTTTTTGATCACCCGATACAGGGTTCCGAGGCAGCCAGTAGGTTATTCTCTTTATGCCAGAGTTCACAGTCAGCGGCAGACTATTCCATTGATTTCTGCATTTTGGCAGCTGAGACTGGTTGGAACAAGCCTGCGCATATAAGTTTGTTTAAGAGGGGACTTTCAGAGAATTTACAGGATGAGCTAGCATCTAAAGAAGAACCAGCATCCGTCGAGCAACTCATATCGCTAGTTATCTGCTTAGATAATCGGCTGAGGGAGAGACAGAAAGAGAGAGCGTCCACCAGCCACTGACCAGCTAGCTCCGCCCCCAGTCAGTTCTCTCACTCTCTGCCAGTACCTCAGAGCTCCCCACACTCCACCTGGATTCTCAGAGCTCCCCCTGCTGTCCCAGAGGATCCTATTCAGGTGGGGAGGACCCGTTTGACCCCCGAGGAACGTCAACGCTGGGTCAACAAACACAGATGGCAGCTTAATTGACTCCTCCCTGGTTGAACAGTCTCTAATCCCCATAGAAACACCCCCAAGACTGTAAATGCCCTAGATGGGCGCAGCTTGGCTACCATCACTCATCGCACTGCACCCATCACTCTAATCATCTCAGGAAATCATCGGGAGTGTCTCCAGCTCTATGTCATCTCTTCTCCAGTCGTACTGGGTCTACCCTGGTTACGACTACACAACCCCCACATAGACTGGTGCTCAGCCTCCATTTCCAGCTGGAGTATTTTTTGCCATTCCCACTGTCTCCACTCTGCCGCCACTACAGTCAAGGTATCTGCCTCCATCACTCAAAAATCACCAGATCTGTCTCTCGTGCCACCGGTTTATCATGATCTAGCCACAGTGTTCAGCAAAAAACGAGCCCTGTCTCTGCCACCTCACCGCCCTTATGACTGTGCTATTGATCTGCTCCCTGGTGCTCCTCTCCCTTCCAGTCGCCTGTACAACCTGTTACACCCCGAGAGAGATTCGATGGAGGAGTACATCAACAACTCCCTGGCTTCCCTGGCCCCCCTCGTGGCTGGCTTCTTCTTTGTCGGTAAGAAGGATGGGACCCTTCGCCCCTGTATCGATTACAGAGGACTCAATGACATCACAGTCAAGAATAAATACCCACTACCCCTGATCGACCCATCCTTTGAGCCTCTGTGTCACGCCCAGATTTTCACTAAACTGGACCTTCGGAACACCTACCGCCTTGTCCGCATTCGAGAGGGGGACGAGTGGAAGTTCAACACCCCCCTCAGACACTTTGAGTACTGTGTGATGCCTTTCGGTCTCTCAAATGCCCCGGCTGTGTCCAAGCCCTCATCAATGACATTCTCCGTGACATGTTAAACCATTTTGTGTTTGTCTACTTGGACAATACCCTTCTATTCTCCACAACACAAGACGAGCACATCGAGCAGGTGAGGCTGGTGCTCCAACGACTTCTGGATATATAAACTGTATGTCAAACCGGAGAAGTGTGAGTTCCACTCGGCTGAAGTCAGCTTTTTGGGCTTCGTTTTAGCTCAGGGGAGGCTTCAGCCGGACCCTGCCAAGATCCGGGCCATGGAGGAGTGGCCCACACCTTCCACCCGGAAACAGTTACAACGTTTCCTGGGATTTGCCAACTTTTACCGACGAATCATCCGAGACTAAAGCCACGGCTCCCCTCACCCAACTTACCTCCACTGCTTCACCTTTCACCTGGTCTCCCGGTGCCGACGCAGCCTTTAAGAAGCACTGTTCACCCACGCCCCCGTCCTTCAACATCCCGACCCAGCTCGTCAGTTCGTGGTGGAGGTGGACACCTCAGACTCTGGCGTAGGGGCCATTCTCTCCCAGCGCAACACACAAGCTTCATCCCTGTGCCTTTTTCTCCCAACGTCTTTCCCCTGCAGAGAGAACTACGACGTGGGAAATCATGAGCTGCTGGCTGTAGTTCTGGTTCTCAAGGAGTGGGGACACTGGCTGAAGGGGACCCTGGAGCCCTTCCTCATTTGGACGGACCACAAAAACCTTGCCAGAAAACTCAACTCCCGCCAGGCCTGCTGGTCCCTATTCCTAAGCCACTTTAATTATACCGTCCCAGCTCCAGGAATGGCAAACCTGATGCCCTTTCTCGCCTTTTCTCCTCTGACACACCTCCTGCTGACTCTGAGCCCATGGTGCCTTTTCCCCGAATTGTTGGAGCTGCTACCTGGGAGATCAAAACCATAGTCCGAGAGGCCCAGCGCAGTCATCCCAACCCTGGTACAGGTCCCCCTATTCATGCCAGAGGTCCCAGGTGTTACAGTGGGGCCATTCATCCAGGTGCCACCCCGGAGTCCAGCAGACACACCGCCATTCTCACCATTGTGGATTGCTTCTCTAAGATGGTTCACTATATCCCCCTGGTCAAGCTCCCATCCCCCTCTGAAACCTACTCATCCTTCATGTCTTCCGGCTCCATGGTCTCCCCGCTTACATAGTCTCGGATCGCGGTCCCCAGTTCACATCTCAGGTCTGGCAGGTTTTCTGTAAGGCGTTTGACACCACCTCCAGTCTAACTTCAGGTTACCATCCACAGTCAAATGGACAGATGGAGAGAGCCAATCAAGGTCTGGAGACCTCCATTCGCTGCATCATCGCCTGTAATCCCACTTCGTGGTCCTCCTTCCTCCCTTGGGTCGAGTACGCGCATAATTCATTAACCAGCTCAGCCACCGGAAAGACCTCGTTCATGGCCGCCTACGACTATCAACTGCCTCTTCTCTCTGCCCAGGAGGGCGAGGTTGCTGTCCCCTCTGTCCACGCTCATATCGCCCGGTGCAAGGAGATTTGGAGGTCAAACCGTGATTCCATTACCCATTCCTACCAGCAGAGTCAGTGGCTGGTGAATCGTCACCGTATCCCCGCTCCCCAATACCAACCGGGACAAAAGGTGTGGCTTTCCTCCCATGATCTCCAACTTCAGGTGTAGTCCCGCAAGCTGGCTCCAAGTTTTGTTGGTCCATTTGAGGTGGACAAACTAATTAACCCTACTGCCGTCCGCCTCAAGCTGCCCACCTCCTTACCTGTGCATCCCACATTTCATGTCTCACAGCTCAAGCCTGTGTCCTCCAGTGACCTTCTGTCAGATTCTGTGGCGGATATTTTGCGTTTTGGTGTTTGTTTTTTCTGTTGTGCTTGCATAGGTGCACTGAGAGGCTGGGCAGAGCTTTCCACTCACCGGAACTGCTGACACACGCGCAACTGCAGCAGGTTGGCAATCAGCACCTGCTCACGCTACCTGTTGCCAGATGATTTTTTCAGTTAGATGCGGTACATGGCTCTGGCTAATTCGCCTAATCGTATACCTACTAGTGTTTTTGTGTTTCTCTCCAGGAGATCTAACATTTCTCGTGTTCTTCTACCTCCAGTGTTCACTCTCAACTACCAGTGTCTCCAGCTCCAGCAGTCCAGCTCTCTGCACTTCTGCAGCCAACAGCCTCACCCTGCGCTCACCGTCTCAACTTGCCACACTTACCACCAGCACCACCGTGAGCAACCTCTCCTCCTCCCACTCACTCCCGGACGGAGACTCAGCCTGGGACTCACCCCATCTTCACCTGCAATTACCCTGTGAAGTCAATAGCCCTTTTCACACAGAGACGCCGCATTATCGCCGCAGCGGCGGTTCGCCAATTCTCCAGCGTTGGTTGTTCACACAGAGCCAAGCAGCTCCAGCGTAAAAGACGAACCAGTGTGTAATTCACACAGAAAGCCAGCGCTGCGGCTCCAGAAGAGGCGTGACGATACGCGTCATGGTGATGACGTGCGTTTTTTTCCAACGTGTTTCCCTGGTGTTTACCTGTTAATCTAAACATGTACCCGCTGACTGTTTATAGTCATATGGATGCTGTTATAATGTGTTGTGATTGGGATCCTGACCCACCAAACTTCCTGGAAAGTGACAAAGTTACGGTTTTCTCTAAATTACATAATTACATAATCGCCATCAGTAAACTGGACGCTGTCTGACTCTTTCACTTGCAGGGAGGGATGCTGTTTTCTGGGGGGAAAGTTCACTGAGTCTCGGTCGGGAGGACTGACCGTCGTGGTGATTTTTTTCACCACGACACTTGGTGAGTTAACGTTTTTTGCCGGGGACAGACGCTGTTTTTCGGCCAGAAATTTGACAAAGAGTCGGTAGGACCGACAGACACTTCTCCACGTATAACTGTGGTATTATTTTCCTCATATAAGTTGCCAAAGACACAACCAGTTACTACGTTACTGTTGTTTGGTCCTGTAACGTTGCTTTGTGGGACATTTATCTATATTTTGTTGAGTGATGGACCCGTTTAGTTATCAGACAGTGAACACCATCAGACTGACACATCCTGGCTCCACACCGCCGGCTTATCCGTTCACACTGCTTCGGTTCGCCAATAATGCTACCTCCGAAGGCGTATCAGAGGCGGAGGGAAATTTCACCCCTCGCCACATCTGAAACTTTCACACAGAGGCGAATGCGGAGAATTGGCGCAGGATCCCCGCATGCAAACGGCAGTGTGAATGGGGCTAATAAATTACCTTGCTCACTATTCCCTGCCTCATTGTCCGCTTTTGGGTCTACACTCCATGCACGCATAACAGTTTGGTTCAATAATGAATTTATTATAGGTCTTCTGAAAATGGGACCAAATCTGCTGGGTCAAAAATATATATATAGTAATTCAAATATTGGTTAAATGTCTCTTGGCTATTTTCACCTCAATTAGTTGCTTCTGATAGCCATCCACACACTTTTGGTAGTCCTCTGGCTGAATTTATTTAACCACTCCTTGACAGAATCCGTGAAGTTCAACTAAATTTGTTGGCTTCCTGGCACGGACTTGTTTCATCAGCACAGTCCACATGTTTTCGATGGGGTTCAGGTCAGGACTTGGGAAGACATTCCAAAAACTCCATTCTAGCCTGATTTAGCCATTCCTTTACCACTTTTGATGTGTGTTTATGATCATTGTCCCGTTCGCCCACCCAACTGCACCCAAGAGCCGATCTTCTGCTGATGATTTTAGGTTTTCCTGAAGAATTTGGAGATACTCCTCCTTCTCCATTATTCCATTTACTTTCTTTAGAGCACCAGATCCACTGGCAGCAAAACAGCCCCACAGCATAACACTACCAGCACCATGCTTGACAGTAGGTGTGGTGTTCTCTGGGTTAAAGGCCTCACCTTCTCTCCTCCAGACATAATGCTGCTTATTGTGGTCAAACAACTCAGTTTTTGTTCCATGTGACCACAGAGGTTTCCTCCAGAAGGTTTTTTCTTTGTCCATGGGATCAGCAGCAAACTTCAGTCCAGCTTTAAGGTGCCGCATCTGGATCAAGGATTTCTTTCTTGCACGGCAGCCTCTCAGCTCATGTTGATGTAAAACACACTTGACTGTGGACACTGACACCTGTCTTCCAGCAGCTTTTAATTCATTGCAGACTTGCTTTTTGGTGTTTTTTGGTTGACTCTTGACCATCCTGACCAGTTTTCTCTCTGCAGCAGGTGACAGTTTGTGTTTTCTTCCTGATCAAGGCAGTGACACACCTGTGCCATGCACTTTATACTTAACAGTTGATCTTGGGACATGTAACTGTTTTGAAATGGCTCCAAGTGACTTTCCTGACTTGTTCAAATCAGTAATTCAGATCAGCTTTTTCAGATCAATGCTGAGCTCTTTAGACTTTCCTATTGTAGTGTTTGTGGCTGAGTCTAATGGGTGTATCAAACAAGCCCTATTAAAATGGGCCCAGAAAAGTCACCAGCTGTTATCAATCAGAATTACTCAGAAGAAGTTAAGAGGCCATGCTACAAAGAACATTTGTTTGATTCACACAACTTTCTCTAATCACTGAAATTTTCAGAAGAAACATAATAAATTGATTATTGAACCAAACTTCAGGAATGTTTTTTGCGACAAAGTAGTTTGTGTTCCACTCATTCATCACAGAAACATGAGCTGTAGAAATCATTGGAACTGAAGACTGCCATGACATACATGTTCTTTACAAGTGGATGCAAACGTTTGACCACGACTGTATATATATATATATATATATATAAATATACATATACATACACATATATTTATATATACACATACATATATATATATACATACATACATACATATTTATATACACACATACATAATAACACACAGAAGAAAAATATAAACACTCTTGTTTTGCTCCAATTTTTCAAGAGTTGACGTACAAGATCCAATGTTCAATGGCCATACCATAACCCCTCCACCACCACCTCTGTTCACAACGTTGACATTAGCAAACCACTTGACCACACGTCTGCCATCTGCCCCATACATTGTAAACCTGGATTTATCCATGTAAAGAACAAAGTTCTAGACACATCTCTAAGGTAAGCATCCGTTCATTCAAGTTGTTAACAATGACAACCTATAGTCAGGTAGGGACCCTGGTGGGCATGCAAATGAACTTCCCTGAGACTCTTTCTGACAGTTTGTGCAGAAATTATTTGGTTGTGCAAATCGACTGTTGCGTCCAGGTGGCCGGTGTCAGATGATCATGCAGGTGAAGAAGCAGGATGTGGAGGCACTGGGGTTACGAGGTTACACTTAGTCTGCAGTTGTGAGGGTGGTTGAATCTACTGCAGTCAGCATTGCTAAAAATTTGAGACATCTGTTGCATTGTGCCACGTGATTAAACTATATATTTTAGACTGGCCTTTTATTGTGACAAGCCTAAAACACACCTGCAGTAATCATGCTCTTTAATCAGCATCTTGATATGCCACGCATTTGTGTGCATAAAAAAAAAGTCTTAAATCTTTTATTTCAACTTGAAATATGGGAGCAAAAACAAACATGTTGCATTTATATTTTTGTTCAGTGTGTGTGTGTGTGTACATACTGCGCATATATATATATATATGATGAATGTTACCTTCTGATTAAAAGGCCACTTGAGGAGTGCGTCGCTGTGTCCTCTCATCACCACAAAAAACAGGGACAAGTGGGTGCCGCGTCCCGTCCCGTCACCATTCAGGTAGATCCGCAGACACATCTTGTAGCCGTATTTACTGGTATAAAAGGCTGGAAAACATTATAGACCAATAACGGGTAATGATATCTTTTCTTCATTGCTAGAAGTTAAATTAAAATCATTAATCAGACAGATGCTTTAATTTTTTGGAGATTATAACTCAGGTGTTAGTCTTAGGAAGTTGTTACCAGGAGAAAACATAGCAGGGGCTCTGCCAGCCACAGCGTCCTGCCTCTTCTTGGTGAAATCTGAGATCTTCCAGACAAAAATGCCATCATATGTGGCTGCAGACATCTCTCTCATTTTCCCATCCATCTCCACGATAGACAGGTCTCTCAGACTCACTGTCCTTTCTAGCTGACGAACCTGCAGCACAGCAACACATGAACAAGACAGTTTGCTTACAAGCTATCTTTGAGTCTTATGCTCCCTGATAAATAAAATAATAATAAAATAAATAGACTGCTGTTGTAAAATGTAACAAATGACGTGCAACCACCTCAGCTAGCTTTCAGCAATTATTCCCTTGAGCTCAATATAGGTAGGTATTATTGTGTTCATATGATCACTTACAAAACATTTGCATTACAATACACAAGATGATGGTACGATCCTTTGAAATCTTCTTCTAATTTCTGGTGCCTTGATCGTCTCATTTCCCTTCAAGATCATTTAGATTGCAACTTAATCTCGTGGAAATCACAGCTGGACTGCACAGGTCACGTCTCATTTTGTTACCTTGTTGTTGAGGATCTCGATCTTGTCCTGGTCCAGTCGGTGTTGGCGGTTGTAGGCCTCCATGGTGGTGCAAGAGCGCTCCATCTCTCTGTTGAGGACGCATACAATGTTCTCGAAAGTGCTCACTTTGAGCTCTAGCTCCTGGCAGCGCCGGCTCAGCTCAGCCACCTTGGTCTTTTCGCTCTGGAGCTGCAGCTCCAGGGCAGCCCCGAAAGCGCTGGGTAACGGGGTGAAGGAGGTGGCCAGGGTCGGAGCGCATGCACCCTGCACGGGAGCTACACCACCCCCAGCCACCTGGCTCATCTTCAGCTCCAGATCCCTGAGGGACTGGTGGAGCTCCTGCAGCTTGTGGCTGGCCACATCCAGGCTTTGGGGCTGCAAGCTCTCCAGGCTCACCTTGATGCCCATGATGAAATGTAGGAGAAGGTTAAGGTGTTCATATGAACACTGCCGCTCATGGTCATGGATCTTCTCTTTCTCCACCTTGGTGTCAAAGACAATACAAACAGAAACACATTAAGAACATAAACAACAGTCCTCCTCCATTTCATACTAATAAATGACATTTTAATGATGTATGAAAAACTGTGCCACACAAGAAGAAAATAGTAAAAGCATACAGCAAAGAAATAATGGAGCTGATAATGAATATATACACTCTACAAAGTATTCACCTCTGCAATGTTTCAGGTTTTGTTTAACCACATTGTCACCGAACAAAGGAAATAAATCTTAGATGTGAAATTGATCAGATAAATTTGGTACAAATATAAAACCTAAGCACTAAAACCATTAACTGTGAGATAATATAATACATGAGACTTATTTTTAAGTTGAATGGAGACATGCCACTTTTAATGAAGATGTGCAGATGACCTCAGGTTAAACTGGCAATAGACAATCTGCATAAATATGGACCGCAACATGTAATGTGACGCCAACAGTAATACTGCAGGGAAACACTTGGAGGGGATAACTTGAAAAGTTGTCTGTCTCTGCTTTAAAGGCGACTGTATCTTTATTGGCCCAACAGCTGATTAGTCTGTTTCCAAATAATAATGAAATGGGCACCATTCAACGTGAGGATGCAAGAAAAT
Source organism: Pagrus pagrus (assembly GCF_965226575.1). NCBI lineage: Eukaryota > Metazoa > Chordata > Actinopteri > Spariformes > Sparidae > Pagrus > Pagrus pagrus. The sequence continues at coordinate 29,897,888 of NC_140192.1, forward strand.
GTACAAGGCGCTTTCCTCTCTTTAAGTTAAGTAAGGCCAAATGTGGCAGAGCTACAAATGTGGTGTCTATCAGTTGTGAGAGATTACAACATACACAGCTCCTAAACTTGAACAGTGTAACGGGTAGTGACAAGAATCAGAAACAACCAAAACTCTGGCACACATATGACAAGTCTTTTGTGGGCAAAAAACAAATGTGTTTCAACATTAAGCCATGCTAAATCAGTATTCTCTCAAATCTGCTACTAACTATTGACATGAGAGGCCAAGTACTGTAATCAAACTTATGTTTTATATTTCTACTCAAGACCCACAAGTTGATCAGTGTTAAAAAGCCTAAGCGCACCCGATTCATGTGTTATTATTTGTGATATGACTCATGACTAGTGGAAATGATCATTTTTGTGTCACGGTTTTCATTTTTACTGAAAGAAACTATTAAAATCATGATGATGTGACATTTGTTGGAGTCCGTACCAAACAAACGTATTTTGTAACATCTAGAGAACAAGATTTGTAGACCCGGACATCTCTGCAGCACTGCAGTGATCATTATAATGCTGTTTGTCACATATTTATTTAAAAAAAAAAAAACTGCAGCTTCTATGATTTTGATATTGATCTTAACCAAATTTCGATTGTGATTTCAAATAATTGTGCAGCCCTATAAAATAGTAACACACAACAAGCCCAAGTTAGGTGAATACTTTATATAGGCATTATGCATACACACAAACACACTCACACACCCAAGGGCTTCATACTGAACAACACAGGTTTAATTTACAGACATGACAATAAATTCTGTAATAACTGTTGAATAATGTAATATCTTGGCAAATAAAGGAAATATTCTCAATGTTACAAAGATTGTTCCATCAATGTAACATAATTATATTTTATCATACTATATTAAATAAAAATCATGTTATCCTTTCAGTTAAAGGTGCAATTTGTAAGATGTGGTCAGAATTTTAGTTTAAAACACTCAAAAAGTGACCTAACATCATCAACAGAGTGGAAACAACAGTGCTGATGTTCTGTCAAAGACGACCATGTACTGTTTTGCAGAGATGTCTACTGAAATTGGCATGCTAACCAGCTAGCCCCGGCTTGTCCTGTCTCCTAATAACACTTTGTACCTCAAGGGGTGAGAGTCTGATAGCTCCTGCAGTTTCAGCTCACAGTACACAAGTGGCAAGTTTCCTACATTTCACAAGCCCTCTTACCTTTTTAGTCAACAAAATAAACTCACAAGAGGAAAGGAAAGAAAGGTCAAGTAAGGAAATATTCTTGCACCCATTTTCCTTATTAAAACAGAAAATACAACCATACACCATCTTAACGCAACTTTCTCTCTTTACTAAGATGAGCTTAAGTGCAAAACAGTCTTGGATTGTTTTTGTACTGTTCCAACAATTAGCACCTCTGGTGTGGTTGAAATAAATCCTTAATTCACAGAGTTGGATGTGAAAATATTTCAGCTGCTTTTTCACGCTGGTCAAGACCAACCTTCCTCTCGCTCCTGCTTCACTTCTTTCCTGCCCCCCCCTGCTGTGTCTTCTTGTCCCTGGAGACCTGATCAGAGTCGCTGTAAAAATATTCAGCTGTGTTCACTGGGAAGCTACTGTGCTTGGTTCCATTGCACACGGTGTCAACACCAACACACCCCTGTTGCTCCAGACCAATTAGCAAATGGGGCAACTATCTGCATGGCTAACTGAGTTACTAGCTTACGGCAGCTACTAGCTACAGCCAAAGATAGCTACAGCAAAAAGTATAGTGAGCAGCAGTTGGTGGTCATTCTGGTGATACGCTGCACCCTATGTGTTTGGCACGGTCCTTACACATTGCACCTTTATTCATCACTCTGAAAATTTTAGTTCAGTCAACTTAAAAACTCTTTCTGTCTCATAAAAGTGAATTTGTGTTGAATCTTTCCAAGTAATTACATAGTCAAGAAGTTATTACATTGTTACACATATTGCAAATTATGACAAAAATGTCTACTTACAGACGTATCGCAGCCAACAACATGAAATCGGCATGGTGCTTTAAACTTACTGCAGAACTTAATATGGTCCACATACTGCAAAACAAAAAATTAAAGAAGCTAATGATCTATAGAATATGTTGTAGCATTCGATCCCTAGCTAAATGGTAAATGAGATCAATTCAACAGAATTATGAGAAATCACTTGAATAAAAATATCTGGGGTACCTTTTCTCTGGGGATCTTTTTCTTTGCACAACCTTCACATATCATTGGGTACTTTGGACAGATTTCATCGTGAGCCTAAAAACAAAATAAGAACAGTTAGTTCAAAGTGAGGGAAACATCTCATCCTGGGGCAGTTGCCTATGGTCAGGCTCCTTCACGTTTCCTGCATTATAGTTATATACACAAGTGATATTTATGCTCAGGTGTCATCACATGACCTCCAGCCAGTCTGGCACTCTGAGCCCATCCTCTCCCTCTCTCAAAAAAAAAAGAAAATCTGCAGAGTAGATAATATTCACAAGAAACGAAAGTGACGCTGAGTCTAAAAATAAGTGTATGTTGTCTGTGTGTTCAGAAGGCCCAAGAAGAAGAACCAATGTTGCAGCTTTTAGCAGGCAGGTTGGATTCCAGCCCGGGCCCTTTGCTGCATGTCATCCCCTCTCTCTCTCCGCATTCCTGTCTGTCTCACCGGTTGATATCGAAAATCAAAATGTCATTATGACACAAAACTATCTTCCATTAGCTGTATGTCAAAGCCGTTCCTTCAGTTCCATCTGCTGACCGTGTTTATAGGTGAGTCACAGTGACTCCTGTTTACCTCATGCAGTACCTTTGCCTCAGAATTCTCAGATTTTAAACTCCTCCCAGGCTAAAAAACCTCTGAGCAAGCAATTACAGCAGTTTGTATAATGGTGGGGGCTTTTGTCACCCCTCCTGAAACAGTGGTAACAGGGTACAATTTGGATAATGAAAAGCCCCAGCCAGTGTTTTCAAGTAACAAGGAGTCAGCAATAAATACAAACAACAAAGCGTGAAGACAGAAACTTCAGTCAGTGGACAACTGGAAAAAGAGCACCACCCATTATCATGAAACCAAAGCTCGGTACTCGCAGCATGATATGACTGAGACAGGTACAGATTCTGAGGATGGCTGCGAGAGATGGTTGAATACTATGGGAGAGCTTATAAGTGACCTCAGTTAGTAACTGGATATTGGATTTCTTCACAAGCAGACGCCAGAGAGTACAAATTGGCATTCACACCTCCTCTATGTTTTTGCTCAACACTGGGGCCCCCCAGGGCTGTGTGCTCTAGGGCTGTCAACGAATATTCTAAATTCGAATATATATTCGAATATTTAAAAAAAACGGAGATTCGATTGTGAAAATTAATAATTCGACTGTGGAAAAAAAACCACATCGGCGGCTGCTTTGCGAGTGGGCGCACTGTATGACGGTCAGGGACAGGTCACTTGCACAGCGTCACTCACTGCTGAAAGTGAGTAAGCTAACTGTAGCTTACACAGCTAGCATACAACTTTATCTCGAGGCTCCGCACTTTTGTGAGACGCGACAAAAAACGTGGCAGATGCAGATGGCAGAGAGAAAAACAAATAGGCAGAAAGTTCAGAGCCCAACTCAGCAGCAGAGAGAGTGGTTTGGACTCCAAGCAACCTAAAAAGCCCCGTTTGGAAATACTTCCGATTTTGGTCAGTAGACAGCAAAAATGCGGAGCCTTGAGATAAAGTTGTATGCTAGCTGTGTAAGCTACAGTTAGCTTACCATTCCACCGCTAGCAACATGAGGGGAGTTCGCGCATAGAGAGAGAGGGGGGCGAGCGAGAGAGAGGTCTACGGTCCTAAAAGTTTTACAGTATAGGCCATTAGTTCATTTACTTATTTTGTAATATGTAGGTATGTTTTCAAAGACATGTTAAAACTAGAAAACAAATACCTATACAAGTAGTTATGTCTCGTTGTATTAGTTTGTCCTCCTGTTATTGACATAATGCACAAATCTAGATATTCGAATGGTTCGAACCTATGTGGTTTTTTTAGATCGAATATTCAAACATCATTTTGGAGCAATTTTGACAGCCCTAGTGTGCTCAGCCCCTCCTGTTCACACTGTACACCCTGTCTGCACTCCCATACATCTAGGGAACTCAGTTGTGAAGTATGTGGGAGCAAATCATCAATCTTACAGAGTGGTGAGCAAATCTACTGCTCAACGTCAGCAAAACCAAGGAGGCAAAGACACACACCCCTGTCTACATCAGTGGAGCTGAGGTGGAGCAGGTGAACAGTTATAGGTTCCTTAGAATTACCATCACTGAGAATCTATAATGTTTAAAAAAGCACAGAAAACTCTGTACTTCCTATGGAAACTTAAGGCTAAATATGGAGCAAGATTCTGTTCAACTGTTAAAGAGGATCAATAGAAAGCATCCTGACGGGAAACATCCCAAACTGGCATAGTCCATGCATGACCCAGGACAGGAAGGCTCTACAGCAGGTGATTAAAACCACCCAGAACATCTCTGGTACCATCTACAGAGCATCCTTGGTACTATCCACATAGCATAAGTGAAGTGAGATGTCTGAACCGAACCCAGAGGATACTAACAGACAACACCCATCCAGCCACAGTCTGTTCACCCTGCTGCCATCTGACAACAGATACAGAAGTATCTGCTGCTGTACCACCAGACTACAGAGCAGGCTGTGAGACTGCTGAACTCATCCTCAACAGTCCACTGTCTAAAATACAGTAGATGTAGCAGGACTCAAAGGACTAAATCACTGTTTAGTTTTTTAAACCCTTGTGATTTAAAAAAAATGACAATAAATTGACCTTGTACCATGTAGAATAGTTAATCACAGACATTAACATACAATGATCATAACATCAGTATCTATAAGTTTGACTAAAGTTGACAAGTATCATGCTACAATATTATAGTACATTACAATCCCTGAAGGTCTCATACAGGCACAACACCTGAACAGTGCTTGACCATAATTAAACAAAGAAATCTGACCTTGATGTTCTTTAACAGGAAGGGTTCTTTGCAGTATTTGCAGTTGAGCGTCCTCTCTGGACATTCTCTCTCGTTGTGGCGCTCCTGTTCGTTGGCTCTCATCAACTCTTTACAGGAAGGACACAGGATGATCATGAAGTCACAGTTGCCCTCATGGCTAGCCTGCAAGTGACCAACAAATAAACTTTTCAACATTTTATCTAATGTTCAATCATTAATGCATGAACATGAGTGCTGGTGTGTTTTTCTAACAGCTGTGCAACAATGACATCAAAAAAGGCATCTACTGTTGGAAACTTTTAACAAGAAGTAGTCATGGCATAGAAGAAGAAGCAGTCCAAAGTGTGCCTTTATTTCATTAAGAGAGATGACAATAGTGTTTGTTGTAATGTCTTTAAATGGATCATTTCATGCTGGAAACACTAGGAATACGCTGAAACATCTTTCTGCACAACATGGGCTTAGTAATATCAGATATTTGACACTAACCCACAATTTAATGAGGGTGAATATCTTGTGCTGTAATGTGTGTCATGATAAGTGTCACAGTAAGTGTCATGTAGGCAGGCTTGGGAGGAAAACCTTAATGAAAACAAATGCTGTACAAATATTCTCTCACTTCATCAAGTTTAGCTATAGCTAGCTCTCAGGCTACAGCCAGCTCAACTAAAACTGATCAGGAGTCAATAAGGGAATTGATAAAGAATCAGACCAATGAGCAGCATTGATAATGGCATTGTTATCAATAAGAGTCCCATTCCTCCTGTAGGTTTGACTTTATGCTGTCACTGACTGTAGATTGCATCCAGGTGGTGTATGCAGTCAGTGATTTGTTACATTTTTTACAGGGGGGATGGAACAGCCCCTGCCCACACATCCTCACCCATACACACTCATACACATACACATTCATGTACACCTCCAAAAGGACATTGTTGCAAGAAGACTGGACCATGACTGTGACATTTCTAACTCTGCCGTTCTATTCACATACTAAGATGTCTTCATAATCCTCTCACTCTTTCGCAACTACACATTGCTACTTGTCACTTTGATTATAAAGGTGATGATGGTCGATAGTTTACAGGCTACAATATAGTAGAATTGAGTATTTATAGTAGATAGTTTAGAGAATATTATAGATCCAAGACAAAACTGACAGAAGGGTGGGACTGAGAGAAACAGCTTCATTACAAATAAATCTTCTACCACAAACAGAGCAGTTGGGATACTGATATCACTGGTACCTGTCTGCAGAGTACCAGTGATATCAGTTGAGTGAGGCGAAGATACTAAAAGACAACACCCACCCCAGCCAGGGTGAACAGACTGTTCACCCTGCTGCCATCTGTCAAAGATACAGAAGTGGGGCACCCCGGTAGTTCAGCTGGTGGAGCGTGTGACCCATGTACAGAGGCTTTGTCCTCGCTGCAGCGGCCCAGGGTTTGAGTCCGACCCCTTTGCTGCATGTCATCCCCACTCTCTCTCATCCCATTTCCTGTCAGCTCTCAAGCTGTCCTGTCAATAAAGCCATGAAAAGGCCAAGAAAATATTTATTGTACAACCCTACACTGTTTTGTATAAGGACAAATACATGAACCTTGAACCTTAGAGAGCACAAATTAAGTCATTTGGTCCTTGGCAGTAGTTGCCATGGTGATAGCAAGTGCAATTTAATTCTACAGTAAACACTCTTTAAGCTGATACTTTGTGAGAAATAAAACAGAAGAGCAGCTGGTGTATCTGTTTCCAGTGCAGCCAAACAAACTCAAAGGAGCGAGTCCACAATGGTCCTGATTTCAAGCTGCACGGAGGGAACAGCAGGTTACAGTGAAGCTGGTCACATGCTGACAAGTTGGAGGTGTGGAGGCTGTCACCTGCAGCTCTGCTTCTAAGAGGCTGTTCACACTTTGCATCAATGTGTCCTGAGTGATCCAGTCACATGTGGACAGCTCTGAGTACAGTTCCCCCAAGGCACATTGAGGACCCATTTGGGAGTCAATCACTTGAGGCTCAGACCACATTCGAGGTGGTCTGGGCAGCATTTGACAAAGTTCTTTTAGCGGTGCATACACAAACGTCCTAGGCCACATTGAAAGCCCGCCTGAACTGAACTGACATCCTCTGTGAAACAAGAAGAAGCCACAACCACAGGCAGAATGGATTACACACTGTCTGATGTCCATGTAGTTGTTCCATGTTTGGGCTCTCTTAACCTGCCAATTCAACTGATCCAACTAGTAGCCACAATATCCCCGGACTCCCTTACAAATCATGATTTTAAGAGTTGTTGAGTGAGGAGAAACTAAACAAACCATGTGAATTTTAACTCCTTGGTGCCTTCTTGTAAATTCAATCCAGTACAAGTTGTTTGTTTCCTTGTAAAAAGGAAATGGCTGTACCAGCCTGTCTGCGTCTGTGTCTAAAGTGCTTCTTACCTGCCAACACTTAGCAGCTGTTTGAGCACACAATTTATCAAATTACTTTTATTGACAGTAAACATGTCATACTTTACAAATACAGTAAACATTAACCAATATAGGCTACTTCTTTTACGCCCTTGGAGAACGTCCCCACACCCCCTTAAAAAATGGGAATGAATTTTGTGAGTTGTTCAGTTAGCAGAAACTTTAGAAATGCTGTCTATGACAAATTCGTAACTATTTGGGCCTTCTTCTTAATTCAACGAAAGTTATACATGAAGATATTTCTTTGAGTAAAAAATTTGTTCCATTGATGTACGTGTTTACATGCATAGAGAGTGGGGAAGTGAGATCATATCACACGTGGTCCCTTGAGATGCACACCTACACGCATGTGGATGCCAGGTGTGAACTGGCTGGCGTAAAGCTGTTCACTTGTGATCGGAATTCCCTCAAACAGCTCACTCTTCCATTACTCCCTGAAATATTTCAAACTGATCCTCTGACAAACATTTCTGCTGAACGATTGTGGTTGAACAGAACGCTGGGTTCATGTGAGCGCTTCACTATAAAGCCACTGTGTTTCACCAGTGAAACAATTTTAATGTGAATTAGCAGCAGTAGGGAATGTTGGGTTAGCATTCACAGTAAACCATGAGACTGATACCAACAAGATCAAACCATGGATTACATACTGCATTGCATTCTATGAACTGTGGGTAAAGAGTCATTTTGTAAATGTTGAACTTTAGACCTATCAAAATGTGATCAGTGGCAGAGGCATTATTGTTGATGGCACAAAGAAACAAGTGCAAGAACTTTGAAACCGCAGGCACAAACACAAAAACAGACACACACACAAACCACTCCTCAGTCTCAGTAATTGCCTAACAAATACGCCAACCAAGGTCTAAATTAAATGGACATTTGACTGGGAGCAGGTATTCATTTCCCAGGCTGCATTGCATGCTGGTGCACCTCAAATTCTTTGATAGTTCCCGTCCATGTGCATCCCTCATTGGGACAGACGGCCGCCAAGGCCTCCACTTCTCTCCGAGCTGCATTGTCAGGGAAAGCCTGCATTGAGAAAAGGAGGTTGTTGTCAGTTGTGGTCTGGTTTGTGTCTACAGTTACAGTGTGAAGGGGATTGTGTTACAAACACTCAGTTTACTGAGGATCAGGATACTTGGAGCACACTTATCTCTCCTGGCTCCAATTTGCAGCACATGTGGTCATTTTAGGTCATTTTAGATGGAGCAACTAGAGTTGTTCCATCTTTTGTCTACACTGGCCGAGCGTTACAGAGCAGTCACAAAGTTTTATGTTGTGTTGGCACTATACTCTGAATACAAACAATGATGTTACAGCGCTATCAGACTATCAGGCTTCAGATCCAGGAAAATGTTGGCTCACCACACCTGAAACCCAAAAAAAACAAACCTGGCCAAACTCCACTCTCAATGAAAGACTCGTCATTATTGTGAAGCAACATTATGTAACTTTTTACCTTAAAATATCAGCTTCAGATCATTTGGATGTACAGTGACTTGTAATAGGGTGAATGGTGTCTCTGTCTCGGCCACTTCTCCCCCATCACTTTTTTCTGCACTATGTAACTTCAGTGAGAGGGTAGGATCACAGCCTTACATACATGTTTACTTCAAGATACAAGTTTTCAAAACCTGATTGTTATGATGTTATGAGTTTTGTTTGTAATTAGCACCTACATTAGGTCTGACAAATCGTTACAGACCTGGAATTTGTATTTACCACAGTGGTGCTGCACTAGGGATCTTAAGTGCATAATATTGCTGTATTTAATGTAACTGTGGGAAACTCTGAAAAAGATACCATGTAGCATAAAAAATGTACTTACGCCACCTTGCTTGAGAATGGAGGTGGGTTCCTCAAATAAGTCTTCTTTAATGCAAGCACTGCATTTCTGTGGTCCAGAACTTGAAGGGAGGAAAACAAATATTTACATTAGTGTTATACTGTACCATGCATCGAACAATATAGGTACTGCATGTACCAACTCTGATTCAAAAAAGTTGGGACACTGTAAAACAATTAAAACCGAATGTAATAATCCTACTTGACATATATTCAATTGTAAACAGTACAATGACAATATATTTGTTTTCCATCATCATCAACTTCATTGGAGCTTCAAGAGCTTGTCATCTTAACAATTTTTTAAAAGAAAACATCACATTTAATTCATGAAGTCTATTATTTCTTTTGTATATATATTTTTTTCTTGTATTATTGTGTATGTATTTCTATATTTGGACATATATATTATACATTGGATCATTGTCTATTGATTTAGTTATTCTGTTTATTGTGTGCTTTTTAATGATACTTGGCACTTGTATTTTCTGAATTATGTTATTACATTTTTATAGTTTTTTCCTATTTATTTGTATCCGTAATGAAGGGCAGGGGTCCTTCATATTAGCCCGATGGCTTCTTGTCTTCTCCTGACATATCTGTTATTTTTTTAATCATCTGATTTGATCTATTCTTATGTGTGTGATTAAAAACCTGTTTTGAAAATATCTGCTCATTCTCAATGTGATCCCAGCAACATGTTTCAAACCAGTTGGGACAGGAGCAACAGAAGACTGGGTGAGCTGTGGAACGCTCCAACAACACCAGTTTGGAACATTCCACATGTAAACAGGTTCACTGGCCACGAGTAATAGTATCATGAGTGGGTATGAACGGGGCGTCCTTGAAAGGCTCAGCTGGTCACAAGCAAGGATGGGGCAAGGTTCACTGCTTTGTCAAACACATGACTGTATAAAGGAGATTACTGCATCGGCTAAGCAACATGTCTTAAATGGCTGTCAGTAAAAAAAGTTGGGGGTTTTTTTGGAACCAGGGTTGTACCATCAGTGCTATCCAATACCATCTAAGACTGTCGAGTTCACTCCTGACCCTGGGATCTGAACTCAAGGTACAGATATATTCCCTTGACTGAATAAAGGTTCAAACAAACAACAGATATTCATAAAATAATATGGTAAAACCCCATGATGTCCTATTGTAGCCACAGTTGGTCACATTACAGAAAACACAGAGACATGCACACAAATAACACAGATTACTGTGAGAAATGTGATAACACAAGAAAAATGGGTTTATATTGGTTGCATTAGTCTTATTACTGTAAAACCCTGTTTATATCCAGTTGGTCTGTAATCAGTTACCATACTGCTCAGTAAACTACAGGATCAGATTACTGGGGGAAAAGTTGCTTTTAAGCCCCTGTTGACATCGACAAGTTCCCACAATCCAGCCAGCACTCATAGGTGGGAATATTACTGAGTTTTCTGTGTGTCTCTTAATTGTGGGGATTTAATTAAATATACATTTATTTCGGAATACAAGATACAAGATTCATTTATTAGTCACTATACAATACAGGGTTAAACAACAAAATGTTTGCAATAGTTCCTTTATGCTGCTCACAAAATAAAATGATATAAAATTAATGAATAAATAATAAAGTAACAATAAAAAATATATATTAGTTGTGGACACTTCTGTATCTGTTGTCAGATGGCAGCAGAGTCAACACACTGTGGTTGGGGGGTGTTGTCTTTTAGTATCTTTGGGCTCTGTGCAGACACCTCACTTCACTGATGCTCTATTAATGGTACAAGAGATGCTCTGTAGCTGGTACCAGAGATGCTCTGGGTGGTTTTAACCACCCGTTGTAGAGCCTTCCTGTTTCCAGTCAGGATGCTTTCTATATCTCCAAGTTAAAAAGGGCTTGGCACAGGAACTTTGTCTTCTTAAGTTTCAGTTATCAGTTATTTCTAAGCATTCTCTACCATTTTTGAGATGTGTCATGTCCATGTCAGGTTGGAACATAAAAATATGAATTTGCTTCACCTCAGCTCCCCTGATGTAGCTAGGGTCACACACCCCTAGCCACATCAGCGGAGCTGAGGTGAAGCAAATTAACGGACATTTGCCTCCTTTTACTGATGCGGACTATATGAGCATACTGTAGTTGCAGTCTTGATTTAAACAGAGGGACCATCTACAAGGGAGAGCAAGATCGTAACGCAGGACCTACTTAAGTGGGCTGTCTTTAGTTGATGTTCATGTTCATGTAATCACTGTAGTAGCTAAATTAGAAAGTCATCACAACTGGATTTCCACTAAAGCAACTGGATTTGTTGGTCACATGTAGACCAACTTCAACAGAGTTATACTGAAATCTATGACACTGCGATTGTGTGACCTGAGAAGGTTCAGCTTATTCATGTATTTATTGTTTGTGTGTACTGTAATCACATAGGCCGTCTGTACTGTACTGCACTATATTACCACAAACTGTGCATTAGCTGCACAAAACATTCAGACAGGTTAAAAACTGTAAACTTCAGCAGCAATCAGAGTCGTGTCCTCAGTCCTACCCCTGTCATCCCAGCGTTACAAAAGTCGTAGACAAGTACACATATCCCATGTCTGTCAGTCAGGTCATCCTGAGCTCCCATCAACATGTCCAGTTAGATGTCGGTAGTGAAGTACACACACTGAGAGGAACACATTGCAAAGGCTTAACAGTTGCTCGTACATTTAGCATGCACACTGACCTGATATCAGTTTAACAAAACACACTGTCGGGTTCAACACTTCGACATTTGCGCTGCTTGCTCCGGTAACCACGACAGAGGTTAACGGGACTTCACAACGAGGACATCTGGACAACCCATCACACTAGTTGAGATGTCATTAATACCCAGCGGTGACTGGTGAATGACCTGTGTGCCGAATTTTACAGCGGGTCTTTACAGTGTTTACAGCCTAACCTGTCTTTGCAGTTATATACAGCCTTGCCTGTGACAATAAGCAGGACTTACAGCCATAAATTGAACAATCTTTGAGGGAGGATTGGTGACAAGCTCTGATTGCTCACACAGGCTACACATCTAGCTAGCTCGCTGGCAACCATGACACTACTCACCTCACAATCTTGTTGAAACAGAACGAGCAGAAGCGGTGACCGCATTGAGCTTGTAACGGCCTTCTCAGGATCTTCTGGCACGAATTGCACAGATGCTTGTCTTCCAGGCTGTTGGCCAGAATTTTCTTTGGGAAGCCCGGTTTGTTGCCTTCCAGGGAAGATGGTGGAGACGGCTCCTGTGCAGCCATTATTCCCCTTGAACAATATCGGGGTACTCAGCGGGGTGTGTTCAAGACAGCAAACAAAGCTGAATGTAATTTTAGAATGAATCGCCAGCAGTGACTCATTGCTCTTCGGTGAGTGATTAAAATATGTATTCCTGCATATGTAAAGAACACATAACGATGATTGATCTTCATATGCACGGACAAATAAGACCAGGCGTTTTCATGTGATAAAAGTGACAGCTGAGGATGCTACGTTCACTTGTAGGTCGCTACGTCTACCGCTAGGCGCCGCAAGCCGGAGAGAAGAGCATCGACGCGAGTATCATCCCGTGGTATCATCAGGAAGCAAGCTGCGCTGGACTGGACACCATGACACCACAGCTGCGGCAAGTTAACCAGCACACTCATTCTGTCTTCAAAATAAAAGCGGGCGGGTTGTTTTCATCAGCTTTGGGATGTGTAGTGTAAAATGTAGTGAATGGGATCTTGTGTTCACTTAGTACATAAACATAACATATGGTTATTGCACACATTATAGCCCATATCAAAATTAGTAAACAGACCAGGGCCCCGTTATTGTAACAGTATATGTTTGCAAATGAGAAATGGGGGTGACTTCTCCCCCAGTGGGTATGGCATTAGATAGTATGGTATGTTCAAGGAGCCCTCTAGTAGCTGTTGCAGTGGCAGCACTACCAGTTCCCATTGCAATTGTGTGGGAAATTAATGAAAGGTTAATCCAAACTACACAAAACAAAACATATTGTTGCATTTATCACTAATGGTATGTGTTTAGCACGATAAATAGTTTTGCTATGCACCCAGCTTTTCAGTTATCTTCCCCTGAGATGTCTGTGGATTATCCTGGATAGATAGATAGATAACTTTATTAATCCCCGAGGGGAAATTAGGTTATCATAGCAGTACATTCAAGTACAAAAACAATCAAAATACAAGGGCAAATATAGAAACACTAAAGTACTATATACAATATACAAAAGACTATAAAATACTATATACAATAAAATGCTTAAGTAGTAATAAAATAAGATTAAATAAAATACTGAGGTAAATAAAATAAAATGTTGAGGTATCGAGGAGTAAAGATAAGTGGGACATAAGGTGCAAGAGGATAAGGTGCCGTTTTATTTACAGTGATAATAATTTAAAGCGCAAAAATGATTTGTGTGTTTTGGAGTGAGCGTTATAAAGTCTGTTGTCCTTGCTTTGATGCCCGCACCCCAGGACACCACAGCGAAGAAGATGGTGCTCGCAACAACAGACTGATAGAACATCTGGAGCATCTGGTTGCAGACATTAAAGGACCTGAGCCTCCTCATAAAGTAATGCCGGCTCAGGCCTTCTTGTAGACTGCCTCCGTGTTTGTAGACCACTCCAGTTTATTGTCGATCACAACACCCAGGTATTTGTATGATTCCACAATGTCGACATCTGTCCCACCAATGCAGATGGTTGCTGGGTTTTTGTACAGGTTTTCACCAGGTGCTCCAGTTCACCTATTAGCATTCGCTTTAAAAAACAAAATGCATAAATAACAATCTGGAGAATTGAACAGTTGGACAGTTGGCTGAGGAACAATAGTCTGTATGGGGGAGGAGAAGAAGGAAAGAAATTAAAGAAAAGAGAGGATAAATTGAGAAATTGAGAGAAATGAAGTGAACTGATACTTATTAGTGTCTTTGCTGCCCATCACAAGTTACTGGACACTGTTTTCTCTCCATTATTTTGAGAAATATATCACCAAACATGACACTTAACTGGAGTATGGCAGGAAGCTGTGGACCCAGAGGTCACCGGTTCGGTCCCCGACTGGAACATGTTGCTACCCAAAATTGCCAAGTGTTATGAATCTATCAAATTGGATAGGGGCTTCTTGTGAATGTCATACAGCCAAATAGCAGTTCATTGTGTTGCTGAATGCTTACATAATGTCAAAATGTGATTACTTATGAAATAACAATAACAAACTTTATATAGCAATGTAAGAAACCTTTGTAAAAATCACCACAGCTGGACACATATGTTTTGCATTTACTTTTGACTAGAATATATTTTAAATTTCTGACCAGTGAATAGAAGTATTGAAAGTACTGCAACAATGTAATTCTGAATGATTAGTTTGCATGCTTTCATGCAATGTGGAACTGTTTGAAATACTGTTCTGTTCCTTTGTTGTATTTTCATTATATGCTAGGGTTTGCAAAAAGCTTACATTTGCTTGACTTTTTTGGTAGAAATAAGGGAAAGATACTTCTGTGGAAATAAAGCAAATTTAATACAAATTTCACACCTTAATGCTCCCTTTCATACACACACACATCTAAAACTATAGCACACATACTAAGAAAAAAATTATACAAGTATATAAAATAAAATAAATATAATATAATATAATAAATAAACTAAAAATAGAAGATAAATAAGGCTAGGAAACTATTAGAACAAGACTAAAATATAACAAAACATTTATTTTCTTTTAAAACTATTTACATTACGTACACACAGGGACAGAACAAGAATGTCACAAGAATGTCACAAATCTTTTTCTCCGCATCTCCTCCATCCATTGCTCAACTGGCATGTTGGCTTTTTTATGTGTCCATAATACTGGCTGTGACCAGTTTCCTTATTGCGGGGCTGTTGGCACTAACTACATTTATTTTTTTCAACTGTCCGGGTGTAAGTCCTGCGGGCAGGTGGTGGGGAGAGAAGCAGGCCAGAAGGAGCGATCTGTTGGGCTCCAGGTGCTTGTGGGGTCAGAAATATAAGTGGAGCAATGACAGGGCTGGGGTTTGGGACAACAGGCAAAGTGTCAGATGTAGGTGGAGGGACTGGCTGAGGGAACAACTGCCTCTGAGCTGCAGACTTCCTCTTGACCACTGCCTGTCCTGCTGTACTGTGGGGCAAGTGGTACTGATGCTGGGGTCCAGGGCGTGGGGGTGCAGCTGTGGGGCGCACCTGTACAGGTGGGAGAGGCGCAGGAGCGACTGAAATAGAGGTAGGCAAGTTGACCCTTGAAGCAGAATACTACTGCCCTGCCTCTTCAGTCTCTTGTTGTGCCATTGAACCAGTGTTGTTTGATTGATCTGAAACAACTGCAGAGTAGTGCTCTGCATTACTGTGGCATTACCCAGGACCAGCTGCCTGATCTTCCCGTAGTCAGTGACAGTCAGAGTCCATCCTGAAGTGCGTCCTGAAGACACCAAGGGGCAACATGTCGTGCTCTCCACACCTGGTGTAAATTCAGGTCTCTTTTTTCAACACACTTAAGCGTCCTGTGGTCAGACGCACCTGGTGCCGCACAGCATACACCACTCTTTGCTAGTCATATGGCAGGAGGTTCTGCCAAAGGGCTATAATTGTGCTGGCCTGCTGGTTGCTGAGTGTTTGGCCAGTTTCAGTCCTAAGCCCCACCAAGTACTCTGCCAGGCCATCAACTTGGTCCATCCCTGGGATACCGTGCTCATCAACAGCCTGCTGGAAAATATAGTACATCAAAATCAATGTCACAGGCAGAAAACTAACTCATCTGTCTAACTAGTCACAAAATGACTTACCAGCTGTTGCTCAGGTGCTGCCTGGGTCGTGGCAGGTGCCCCAGAGGGACCAGCGGTTTAAGTGGAGAGAGTATTTGGTAGGATGGTGATGTAGGGAGGGGCAGTGGCTGTGCTGGGGGTAGATGATCGGCCAGAGGACATGGTGTTGTGCTCGTACAATATCTGTTAAATGTAATAAAATAAACATCAAAATAATACAATGACAAGCAAAACAATGACCACTGACACTTTTTTGACACAACATTTCACAAAAAGACTTACTAGCTGTTGCTCAGGTGCTGCTGGGGTTTGTGACCCAGCAGTAGCTGTAGCAGCAGACAAAGTGGTTGTGTACGTTGCCACGCGCATCTCGGAATGTCTGACAGACATCTCAGCTTGGACAACTACGCATCATCTCAAGCTCAACCTCAGTAAAACTGAACTCCTCTTCATCCCGGGGAAAGACTGCCCTCACATGGACCTGTCAGTCACTGTCGAGGACGTCACGGTATCGCCTTCATCGACTGCGAGGAACCTGGGCATGATCCTCGACGACAGACTATCCTGCAGCCCCAACATCACCGCGGTGCCCCAATCCTGCAGATTTGCCCTTTACAACATCCGCACAAAGGACACGACGCAACTTCTGGTCCGATCGCCTGGAATACTGCAACTCTTTCTTGGCTGGATTCCCAGCCTCTGCGACTAAACCCTTGCAACGTATCCAGAACGCTGCAGCGCGCCTCATTTTCAATCTACCCAAATTCTCCCATGTGACCCCCTCCTCCGTGACCTCCACTGGCTTCCATTTGCAGCCCGCATCCGATTCAAGACCATGGTGCTGGCCTTCAAGGCCATCAATGGAATTGCACCCATCTACCTCCAAACACTAGTCAGACCACATGCCCCAGTGCAAGCACTTCGCTCTACTACATCAGCTGGCTGGCTGGTATCACCATCGCTGAGAGCAAACAAAACTCGCTCAGCAAAGTCGCGACTTTTCTTTGCTCTGGTGGAGCGAACTCCCGACCAATATCAGGACAGCAGAACCACTCGCCATCTTCTGCAAAAAACTCAAGACTCACTTGTTCAGACTTCACCTCGACCCCGCATAGCATGACTCCCTCCCAACCCCCCATCCCAAAAACAAACAAAAAAAAAAAATAAAATAAATGTATATGCACTTGTATGCTCTTACCCTTAGCACTTACATTATAGCACTTATGTACTTATGGTATCCTTGATAAATAGCACCTACTTTGCTTTTCTATCTTTTCTTTTCTACTTTATCGATGGTGATATGTTGAGGTTTCTTTCTTGTGACAAATGTACTTATTGTAAGTCGCTTTGGACAAAAGCGTCTGCTAAATGCCCTAAATGTAAATGTAAATGTTGTGAGGGTGGTGGGGGGGGGGGACAGAGGCTGAGCTGGTGGCTGAGAACTTTTTGGTCAGCAAATTGAAAGCCTGAAACAATACAATTGAAATAAAAATTCACAATACACCACAAGTAAAACAGATGATACGTCATAAATAAATATAAATAGTAAGTCTGACCAAGCGGGAGGGACAGTTACAGAGGGCCCGCTCCCTGAGAAAGCGAATCACCCGCATATCACAGATGCAGGCGTAAGTTACACAGGTGTAAGTTACACATGCCATCACCTGTTACCAACGAACCTGTGGAATGTTCCAAACAGGTGTGTTTGGAGAATTCCACAATTTTAACTATCTTTGATGCTCCTGTCCCCACTTGTTTGAAAAATGCTGCTGGCATTAAATTCAGAAAAGCATATATTTACAAATGAATTTGATAAGCTAAACCAATAAATATATTGTCTTTGTACTGTTTTCAATGGAGTATATGTCAAGACGGATTAGCACATGATCACATTCTGCTTTATTCATGTTTTACACAGCGTCCCAGCTGTTTTGGAATCAGGGCTTTTGCTGTTCTCTTTTTGTAGAGAATATGTAGAGAAAATAATCTCACCACATTGTTCATTTAGTAGTTGTTCTGGAGCTTTTTGATCATATCACATGGTGTTGATCAGCAGATTGGGCTTGTCCTTTATTTCAATAGGCCTCATAGTGTTTCTTTTGGGCACTTTTAGGATTTCTCATCCATGTTGCATTAACAGCAGAGCTTCAAAGTTCATCCTTTACCCTGGAAACTCCATCTGCTTGTGCTGTGTGGACCCAGTTTCCAAGGTCAAGAACGAACAACTGATCAGTTGTTAAAACACAATTTTTCAGTGCTCTCATGAACACCAGCAAAATTCTATTTGTTTCCATTGTATTGTGATGGCCACACTAGTTTCAGAGGTGGATATCTGGGAACAGTGTGACCTAAAACTGAAACCATCTACATGAACAGGTACAACAGGGATTTGGAGAGAAAATATGTGATTTTGTAATTTGGGTGAACTGACCTTTTATTGTACACAGTATAGGACAATACTGGAGCTGACAAGTAGTAACCAACTACAACTGTATGACGGGAATAATATTCCATAAAGCAGGTCTGCTACTCAATTGACTGTCTCTGACGTAAACATCAAATTGGAAATCGTGTTAAATTAACGTTTTAACAGATTTCTCCTTTTAAAGTTAGTTTTCACGTTTGTACTGTAGTCATTCATCAGTCTTTTACTTTATTGTGAAAGTCTCAACGGAAGTTGTAGCTACATATCTGTGTGACGCTTGACGCTGGGTCCCTGTAGCTGCCTTCTTTGCAAAGGAATGTCGCGGCTACATCGCTGTCGGGATGGAGGTCTGACAGATGTTTTGAGATAAAGATGTTGGGGCTGCAATTTCTTATCTTATTAAATAACCGTGAGTATTAGTAGCTGATATCACCTGGAAGAAAACACCCACCCTAGCTGCTGTTAATGTCACTGAGCGTACAAGGGGGAAAGCTAAGCTAATATCGGCTGGATAGCTAACGTTAGCTAAAGCAGAGCCGAAGGATAACGTTACGTTTTAGTCAGGGTAGGCTGCCTCATCGCTGCTCAAAGCCTGTGTTGTTCTTGGTATACCCATAGAGTATTTTGCCTTAGGCATTGTTTCAGAAATTCAGTATAACTCTCTTTTAACCGAGCTAAGAGCTTGGTCAGCTAATGCTAGCAGGATACGGTTAAAGGGAAATTCACCACTAAAATGAATGAATACGCTGTGTTGTTATTATTACAATATTGAACGGTTCGGCTTTAAAATTGAGCAAGTTTCTCCTTAACAGAGATGAGCACAGACACGCACAGAACTGTTACTGTCATCTGAAGACTAATGTCAAAGCTGATCTTGATAGTAAATAATGTAATAGCGCCTGGGACACTGTGACAGCTCCCATTAGGATTCTACTGACACATGGAGACATGCAATGATGCTGCTGTCAGCTCATCTTTCACGAATCTCTAATATGACTCTTATAAATCTATGACTCAGTTACTGATATGTTTTTATGTCATTTGTTTTCAAAGTGTCATCTGACCACATCACCAAATACAGCTCCAGTTTGTGTGTGTCATGTACTGGTATCACATTGAATTTACAGAGCCAACCTTCCAGGAAAATTAATAACCAGCAATCTTTGAAAAACCCAGACGACCGTTTAACGTAAATAGCAGAAGTCATACAGAGAATCATGATGGGAAAATACATCCAAAATGTGTCAATTTTCTGCACCTCACAAAGATAATATAAAAAGATGTTTTTGAATGAAAATACATATGTTAGGGATAAATGATGTATCATCCCAATAAAAAAATCATCTGCCCGATATTGGAAAACTTATATTCTCGGCTATATATTGGGAATCAGTAAATTTATAGTCAGTAAATATAGCTGATAATACAAAGTCAGCTGCCGCATCTACACACTCTGATACAGTAGGTGATGGTATGCACTTTTTAAGTTGGTTAGCATCAATAGACATGGGTCATCTAAAGTGTTGGTGCAAGAATAGAAATTGTGCTTTTTGTTTGTTTTACATTAGACTTCTTGGACTGTCTGCATGTGTGTCTCCTGCAGTTCTGTGTTCACACATGTAAGCCTCTGTTTCTAATAGTTGTCTGTGAGCTTCTATGAAGCTTGTTAGTTGTCAGTGTTTTGACAGTAATCAACCTTGATCCGTGTCTCAAACTGTGCCGTGTTTGGTTCCTTGAATTTGAGGGAATTATGCCCAGAAGGTCATTGAAAGGCCTTCAATTTGATGTTTAAGAAAGTGTGGAAACCCTGGTGTTAAAACTTGAGGACTTTTTTCCTCTTCTCTGAACCCTTGTGGAACATGAAATATTCACACTGGAAACTACCACTGGTTTGACTCTGCGTGCTACAGTTATTCTCCTCTTGAGCTTTTTGGCAGGTCGCAGCCAAATTTAGAAGAGTCTTTATTTATCATACAATGTAGTGAAACTTCTCTGCATTCAACCCATGCCAGAAGAACAGTTGGCAGCCAATGTACAGCCTGGGAACCAACTGCAGATCGAAGCACTGACCATGTTTTGATGGTTGGGGAAACTGGAGCACCCAGAGGAGATCCACACCAGCACAAAGAGAACATATTAACTCTCACAGATTCAAACCCAGGACCTACTTGTTGTGAGGCAACAATGCACTTGACCAAGGCACTGGCTCAGTTCGGGAGTTGTACCCTGGGCGCAACCAATGCCCACTGCTCCCCTGAGATGGATTAAATGCAGATTACCGGTTTCACTATGTTGTACATTGTATGATATGTGACCTGAATATAGATTCTTCTTGTTCTTCTTTTCAGTGCTCACTGGGTAATTATTTTGCAGAAAAATGGATGACTGCTCTGTGACTGGAACGTAATGAAAAAACATGAGAGGCTCAACCTGGGACTAAATCAAATCTGGTCTTAATGGTATTATTTCCATCTTAGGAAAACAGTTGTCTGTGTTTTTTGGTATTTATCGACTGAAATAGCACAAATATTTTATTTATGGGTGTATTTCCTTTTAAGTCACTAGATCTGGCAGCACGTTTCTCATACCTTGTAATGAAGACATGAAACAGCATCTTTCATAAACCTTGAAAGTGAACATAACTTCTATATTCTTCTGCTTGTTCCCCAGATGATGCTCAGAACAACATGGTAGTTACCTTCACTTCTAACTGGCAAGAAAGAAGAGTCAATATTTAGTCATTTAGCATCATATTGGCTTCTAAGCATGGAGCCCTAACTTCCTCAGCCATCAGGATACACTCTTACACTTTCCCTTCAGTTGTTGTGTGAGGAATTGTCAGAGGAGTTCCATTGTACCCCAACGTGTTGCTGTAGAAGCTGTTGAAGCCTCGTCAAGATGTTTTCAGCACTTAAGAAGCTGGTGGGATCTGAGCCAGGGCAGCTCAGGGACAAGAACATTCCGGCTGGCCTGCAATCCATGAACCAAAGTCTGCAAAGACGGTTCGCCAAAGGGGTACAATATAATAGTAAGTAATGCAGTCAATCAGGTGAACAGGCTTCTGCAGACAAATACGTATGTCCCATCATTTATAGAATGTTGCTTCTCAGTCCAGTTGATTTCTGTTGAACTTCATGTACAATATCATTCCCTCTCAAGTGAAAATAGTCATCCGGGGCGATAGAAACACTGGAAAGAGTACTTTATGGCATCGACTGCAAGGCAAGAAGTTCGTGGAGGAGTACCTGCCCACTCAGGAGATCCAAGCCACGAGTATCCACTGGAATTACAAAAGTTAGTCATTGCAACTCTTGTATTAATTTGATCGTATCTCCACTGCTTTGGTTACTTTTTTATCTTGGTGAATATTTGACATCTACTGTTTGTTGATTTATTTCAGTGGCTCCATATCAAGGTAAAACGAGAAAGCGCGCATTTAGATTTAGCTTCAGCTAACCGGTTTTTAGAGTAGGTGTCCTGTATTTGTGTTAGTTGTTCCAAACAAAGACTATCACCACTACTTTTTCTGTTTGTAGTTACTGTAACCATATTAGAGTCACTTTGCAGCCTCGACATTTGAATAATATAGCTGTGCCACCCTAGAACATGAATAATGAAAATGCCCTTTCTGTTTCTCTCAGCTACTGATGATGTGGTCAAGGTAGAGGTGTGGGATGTGGTAGACAAAGGTGAGTGTTGACACACATGCCGGTTAAAGAACCAGACTTTCTACTGAGGCTTACCTCACTATAAGAAGTGACACTTTTTTCTGTCTACTGCAGTCAGCCTGCTACAGTACGTCATAACATTAAATAGATGCATGGTTGCTTGTTTGCTTTTCTGCTCTCACTGTTGATGTTGTCTTTTTTACACGTCTCTCACACTCATCTCAGGCCAAAAATATCCTCTTCCTGAAGGTGTAGGTGAGCGCTACAATAGTGTGTAGAAATTGAACTCGCCTGTGTGCCGTGGGTTTGCCCCGCCTTGTCCCACACTTATCTGAATGTCAATATACTCAAGGTTTGGCTATTCCCTGCGTGGCTGAGTTTTCTGCTGTATTTAGCTAAAGCCTGAGCGTCCGCACCGTGTGAGCGATGATTTAATGCCAGCAGTGTATATTTAAAGGATAACGTGTGTTAAAAGGCTGCAAGATGCTTTTCCATAAGAAAAGCGGCTGTGCTTCTCTGCTTGCTTTACACATAATAAACTAACGTAAAGCAACAAACTAAGCTGTAGAGTGTGAAGTATTTTCTTTTCAGCTTGTCTCAACTTAACATTTCTGATTTCTTGTCAATACAGGCAAAGGCAAGAAGCGTGGAGACAATTTGAAACTGGAGAATGAGCCCCAAGAGGTGATTATCACATGAGTTTGGGGAAAAAAGGCTATCTTTATAGTATGTGGGTCAGTGATGGTTTTGGCTAGAGAGTCGTTATATGTTGTAAATGATCAAAAATATAAGGATTATGTTTCTTTCCTGTATCCTGTTATGAATACATTTGTTTAATCTGAATATGTGTGTTGTAGTCAGATGAGGTGGCCTTGGATGCAGAGTTCCTGGATGTGTACAAGAACTGTAATGGAGTCATCATGATGTTTGACATTACCAAGCAGTGGTAAGAGTCGTCCGTCTGGTTGTTGTGCTAACACTGTTTCATCAGTGAACTCTAATGCTACAATATGCATGGACAGATAAGGTTACAGTCAGTCTGCATGCGGCTGTGAAGAGTTTCCACTGGTGGATTTTGTTCAGCTTCAAAGGCAGAAACCTTAAAACACATTTCAACATTGCTATTTTTGGCATCATTTGTGAGGGCATGAATAGATTTTTTTTCGTAGTAACTGTAGTCGTGACACTTTATGTTTGTATATATGCCGGTCTCTCAGCTGTACATTAGAAAAAAACTCCTAGGTCAGCGGATACAGTAATGAGCATCAGTCTTGTAATATTCTGTGTTTTGTTTTTTGTTTTTTTGTCAACAAATCACACAAAATCACCAAAACCAACAATTAAGTATTCTACCACCAAGTACTGTGTGTGTATCGAAGCCTGATAGGTCTTATTCCTCTGTGTCATAGAGCTCCATTGTTGTTGTAAAAAAACACACACTAGTTTATTTGAACTGAATCTCACTGACATTGTCCCGCTGCTCCAAATACTCACTAAATCCACAACTGTGGATTAATCCACAGCTGAAAATAGTCCCTAACAAATGCACTATTCCCTGCTGTTTGACTAAAGTTTGATTTAAACCTACAGTGACCTGCTGTGTAGGCAATCCTATAGTACAGGGCTGTTCAAGTAAAATTCAAAGAGGTTCAGTTAGAGAAAATGTCCTCAAGTGAAGGTCTAGTACCTCATGCTGTCTAACTTGCATTACGACTCAGTGTCATACACAGTGTATTGAAGTAGACTAGCAGATGTATCAACATCTGTATGTTGTCAACCACTGATTAAATTAAATGTATCAGAATCAGAAATACTTTATTGATCCCCGAGGGGAAATTGCTTACGTTACAGCTGCTCCCATCAAAGTTCAGAATATGCAGAAAATAATTATAATATCTATATATAAACAAGAACAACAAAAATACAAGAACTGTACACTCCACTAGAATAAATATACATATATACAGAGCAATAAATGATGCCAAAGTTGAAAACACATTTGCCATTGCACACTGTTTGTCTTAAATTGCGAATTAGAGAGAAAAAAAGCGTCCAGAGTGAATGACCTCAGCCGTCTCAGAAAATAGAGACGACTCTCTCCGTTCCTGTAGAGGGCGCTAGTGTTCTTAACCCAGTCCAGTTTATTATCAATGTGGACCCCCAGATACTTATAATCGTCCACAATGTCCACACTGACCCCCTGAATGGAAACAGGGGTCAACAGCACCTTGGTCCTCCTCAGGTCCAGAACCAGTTCCTTGGTCTTTGTCACATTGAGCTGTAGATGATTTCACTCACACCATGTGACAAAGTTGTCCACAGTAGTCCTGTACTCATCCTCAGCACCTTGACTGATACATCTAACTATTGCTGAGTCATCCGAGAACTTCTGGAGATGACAGGTCTCTGTGCAGTAGTTGAAGTCTATGGTGTAGAGGGTGAAGATGAAGGGAGAGAGGACAGTCCCCTGTGGGGCTTCGGTGTTGCTGACCACTCTATCTGATACACAGTGTTGTAAGTGCACATACTGTGGTCTGCCTGTCAGATAGTCAATAATCCAGGTCACAAGGGGGGAATCCGCCTGCATCACTGTCAGCTTCTCACCCAGTAGAGCCGGACGGATGGTGTTGAATGCACTGGAGAAGTCAAAAAGCATGACTCTCACAGTGCTCGCTGGTTTGTCCAGGTGGGCGCAGACATGGTTGAGCAGGTAGATGATGGCATCCTCAACCCCAAGTTTGGGCTGATAGGCGAACTGTAGGAGGTCCAAGAGTGGTTTGACCAAGGGCTGGAGCTACTCCAAGACGAGTCTCTCCAGGGTCTTCATGATGTGGGAGGTCAGTGCCACAGGTCTGTAGTCCTCGAAGCCACAGGGACGCGTCGTCTTCGACACAGGGACAAGGCAGGAAGTCTTCCCTCTGTAGACTCAGGCTCATGCTGAAGACATGGTGAAGTACTCCACATACCTGGGGGGCACAGGCTTTGAGCACCTTGGGGCTGACACCATCAGGACCCACAGTCTTGCCCGAGTGGAGTCTCACCAGCTGTCTCCTAACATGGTCAGCTGTGATGCTCACTGAAGAGGTGACAGGTAGGGGAGGGGGAGGTGTAGAGTCATCTGGTTGTAGTGTGTAGTGAGTTTGGAGACCAGGGGAGGAGGAGTGGGGGGGGATCTCACAGGAGGATGAAAGGCTGTGAGGAGGAGGAGGGGGTGGAGAAGGTGGTAGTTGGTAGACAACAATGGGATTGATGGTGGTGTTATCAGGGGGTGCAGGGGTCTCAGTATCAAATCTGTTAAAAAACAGATTGAGTTTGTTGGCATGGTCCATGCTGCTTTCAACTCCTCTATTGCCAGCGGACCTGAATCCAGTGATGTTCCTCATTCCTCTCCAGACCTCTCTTATGTTGTTCTGCTGAAGTTTCCGCTCCAGCTTCCTCCTGTAGTTTTCTTTACCCTCCCTGATCTTCACCTTTAGGTGTCCCTGTATTGTTCTCACCTCCTCCCTGTTACGGGTCTGAAAGCCCTCTTCTTTTCATTGAGGATTTGATGTCCTTTGTTACCCACGGCTTGTTATTTGGGTAACAATGCACAGTCTCAGCTGGAACAGTGGAGTCTACACAAAAGTTGATATAGTCCGTGATGCACTCTGTGAACCCATCAATGTCCTCTCCATGCGGCTCACAAAGTGACTGCCAGTCAGTGACCTCAAAACATCCCTGAAGTGTCTCATAAGCTTCCCTGACCATCTCCTCACTGTCCTTGTGGTCACAGGCTGGCTCTTCATCAGAGGCACATAACAGGGGTTGAGGTGCACCAGGTTGTGGTCTGATCTACCCAGTGGGGGGAAGGGAGAGGAGCTGTATGCATCCTTCACGTTTGAAGTTGGGCAGTGCTGTACCCATGGTGACGTGGTTGAAGTCATCTGAGATAGCAATGAATGCACTCGGGTGTTGAGTCTGTAACTGGGCTAATGGCAAACAGTTTAATGTCTGGGCCACAGATGCACTCTTTGACGGTAATATGAGCAGGACTGCACCACCTGTTGTTAACTAGAACGGCAATCCCCTTTTCTTTATGCTTACCGCTCCCGGTGCAGTCCCCATAGCCCTCAATGGAAACGATCGTCGAGAATGTCCTTGTGCAGCCATGTCTGCGTAAAGCACATTAAACTACACTCTCGGTACTCCCTCTGACTCCTGGCTTGCGCCGTTAGCTCCTCCATCTTGTTAGCTAGCGATCTCATGTTACCCATATTGAGAGAGGGGACACTCGGCATTGACCTCCAGTTCAATGTGAAAAATGACAATACTGTTGATATATTGTATCATTTTATATATTGTTTTTTTTTATTACTGTCTTTTATAATGCTGCAGTAACCCGGTGCTTGCAGCAAAATATTATTTTTGCATTTTTGATGTATAATTGTACCTGTAAGTATTAGGGGGGTCATGATTTCAGTTCTAAATCGAATATTGATCAAAATAGGATTTCAGTTTCGTTGATAGAATTCAAAAGCAAGTCAAGCTGCTGTTGTGAAATACCCCTATCTTTTTAAATGTAAATGACAGTTGTCAGGGCATACAACCAATGACCTGTTGATCTTTAGAGATCAACATGTGATAGTCTAACAATGCCATAGCTGTCAGTGCTGAAAAAAGTGTCAATCTAGAATTTGGAGAATTGTGACACCTGTAGTTATTGTCTTAGAAAACTAATGCAAGAGAATTAATTTCAACCTCCATTTAACAGAATTTTTAAGCTCCTTTTAAGTTTTCTTCAGCCACCCATGATTAACACTTTGTTCCGATTTTGTCAACTGCAGGACTTTTAACTACATCCTGAGGGAACTGCCCAAAGTACCCACCCATGTGCCAGTGTGTGTGTTGGGAAACCACAGGGACATGGGCGAGCATCGCGTCATACTTCCTGATGATATAAGAGACCTGATTGCTGGACTTAACAGGTAGATCAGCACTTAGGTAAATGGTCAAATGATAAGACTCTCACTGTGATGGAAGCTGATGTGATGTAGATTCAAGATACTTTATTGTCATTGTACTACTGTGCAAAACAACAACACAATAAAAATACCATAAGAAGTATCATTGAGGCATTATGATGGATCCCACTCACGTTCTCACAAGACCCACACTACTCCACCTCTGATTGGTTGGCTTTTTTCATTGTGTTCTCTATGCTTGACTCAAACTTACACAGTCTGCAGTTTATTTAGCCGTAGTTTTGCAGGTAAACACATCGACCTCTTTGGTCTCTCGTCTTCTGCTTCTGTTGGGATCACTCATCCTTCGGAGCCACACTTTACTGTCCATGTGTCTCTGAGCTTGTCAGTAGAGTGAGCAGGCGGGTGTCGCTTGGCTACCTTGCCGCTACTCCACCACCTGGCCTGTGAAAAATTAAATGAAATTAAAAATATAAAATATAGAAAATAATCAAATATACTACGACACTAAGCTATGGCTCTGCTGCCTGGTGATTAGTCCAGTCCTCACAACTTACTGTACTACGCGGCTCTGGCTATATAATGTTAACACAAGCCTATAAGCAATAGTCAATAGTCAATATCAATCTATTGCTTTTAATCTTGTAGCCTATTAGTCCTGACGTGTAGCTAAATGTTGACTGAGAGACCAGATAATCAGTCTTTTATTTATTTATTTTTTTATTATTGAGCATCCGTGAGGGGGAGGGGTGAAGCGCATATGTACATACAGTAGGGGGCGGGGGAGTTAAAGATGACTATGGTGCAGCAACTTAGACTATGGCGGGCTGCCAGAGTCTCGTTAAATAATGGGGAACACTGATTCTTCACTCACAGGTGTGTTAATTGACCTAGATACGAAGCATCCACAGTGCAAAATAATGTAACATTAGTCTAGAGATAAAACGCAAATTCTCTACTCCTCCGTTCTTCTCTTTTCCTCCCATCTCCTCCTCTCCTCTCCTCTCCTCTCCTCCAATACAAAAAAATTAATAAACAACTACTAAACAACCCTACAAATGTACTGCATGTGTTAGAAATATGTCATGAAAGATAACTAGTAATTCTTGTGTTTTACAGACCAATGGGATCATCTTACATCCACTATGCTGAATCCTCAATGAAGAATGGGTTTGGCTTGAAATATCTGCACAGGTTTTTCAACATCCCCTTCTTGCAGCTACAGGTGAGTGTTTAACCTTCATATCATCATCAATACTATCAGAATTACAACCGCTGTTTGAAACAGAATGTGATAATTTCTTATGATTCTTGTGATAATCGTTTTTGACATATACTCTATTAAAATTTTGTAAAAATACAAACTCAATGTATTTTTACATTGAGTTTTACCTCATGAATTTCATTGATTTATGTAGATATATGCTTATTCTCAATTTAATGGCAACAGTTTCAAATTAATTGGGACAGGGGCAACAAATGATGTTGTCGGATGCTCCAAAAACACCTGTTTGGAACATTCCACAGGTGAACAGGTTCATAGTATCATCATTGGTTATGAAAGAGGCGTTGTCAAAAGGCTGAGTCTTTCACAAGCAAGGATTGGGCGACCACTTTGTAAAGTGTGTGTGTGTGTGTGTGTGTGTGTGTGTGTGTGTGTGCGCGCGTCTGCCTGTCTGCCTGTCTGTGTCTGTGTGCAGAGAGAGACGCTCCTGAGGCAGCTGGAGACCAACCAGCTGGACATGGATGCCACCCTGGAGGAACTCTGCGTCCAGCAGGAGACTGAAGATCAAAACTATGAAATGTACTGTCTGCTTTTTTTTTTCTTCCTTTCAGATAGCTATTGCACAGAGCCCTTAGAGGGACAGTTTTCTTGTGCAGATAGTCTACCCTGTGCACATGGTATATGTGCAGAGGCTGGGAACACACTACAGACCGTGGCTGTGCTTCCGTCAAGCTGTGAAATTTTACACAGATTTGTGAAATGTGGTACCATTTGGGTACATTTCCTTTAGCTTAGTTGTCATTCTTATGGTGAACATAAACACTTTTTTCAGGACAGGAAATTGTGGTTCTTGTGTCAGCAAATTTTGTCTGTATTTTGTCAGAAGACACAGCAATTCAAACATTAAAGGTGATATTGTAGAGAGTCAATTACAATGGAAAAAAGTGATTTCTGCTCACATTTCTTACCTAATATTAGCCCAATATTACATGATGATCCACAGCTGTGCTGGAGGTGTGTTCCCAAATTACATGCAACAGCTTACCAACTTAAGTTCACAATGAGTTAGCAAAATTATACAATATCTATAATGATGTGAGTGTAAAGAGTCACATTTTAAGAAGTACAAATGCACATTGGTCTGGACAGTTAATGTTGGGCAAGCCAAATAATTTAAGAAACCAAGAAAACTTCCATTACTATTTATTGCAAATATCTTGTTATAGTAATGAGTTATCTTCTGATAAACAGATTTGTGAAGTTGTTTTCCAAGTGTTCTGTGTTTCTTTGTGTCGCTGATAATAGCATTTTTTGGGGTGATTATAGCACCAGTCGACATCAGGGCAATTGAAATATTCATGATGACTCGGATATCATTTTAGTTTATTAACCAGCCTTGTTGTGATTTCTGCAGTTTCCTTGAGAACTTGGAGTCTCGCAGTAAGGGCTATGGTTCTCCTGGTCCAGCCAACGGTCAGAGTCCCTCCTCGGGCTCCCAGTCCCCCATTGTCCCACCCAGTGGAGCCTCCACAGGCAGCTCTAGCCCCAGCACCCCTCAACCCCCTATTCCCTCCCAGGTGCTCCCACAGTCGCCATCTGTGTCTGCCTCTTCCCCTCCACCTCCCCCGCCAGTGGTGAGCGTTGCAGCTTCACCAACTGTTGAGTCAAAGCCATCAGCCCAGTCGCCGGAACACCTTCAGTCCTCGGCTGCATCTGGGGCTTTGGCCCCCCAGAAACGCAGCTTCATCTCCCGCTGGTTTGGTTCTCCTCCTGCGTCTGAGGCTACTGCTGTTCCACCAGGTGAGATTCTACACATTACTCAAGCAGTAAAAGACCATCACCAGGCCGCATGACCTCTTCTTCCTAAACCTGGAATAGCATGACTCTGTCACCACAGTTTAAAAGCCATACATCTTGATGTGTGGTTTATATACTTGCTATAGTGGACCCTCACCCCAATGAGCAGCAGATAAAGCAATATCAAGAGTTGTTCAGTCGACAACAGAATATTGGTCTGTGTGACCACCAGCCAATTACAGCTGTTGGTTGAGAGCGCTGGGTTGAAGCGCTTGTGCAATGAGAGAAAAAAAAAATGCTGCATGTTGGTTTTTATTGAAATTAGCTAACGCTATGGTAACAGAGGGATGGCTACACAGCCAATAAGCTTACACCGTGTAGGGGGATAAAAGAAGGAAAAGGCGTTGGGCACAGCTCTGCTGCATACGCTTGCTCGTCATTGGGAGCAACTCAAAAAAGAGGCTTGCCCTCAGAAAGAAATGTCATGTAGAAATGGTTCCTTACCAAGTCAGACTGATTGACTATGCAAACTCCTTTTGTACTTCTGAACTTGAACTTTGATTGTCTATATCCCAGTCTTGTCTTGTCAAGGTTGCAACAACACAAAGTTCAATACACAGAGAGATATTAAAAAAATATGTTTTTTTTATTTTTTATTATTATCTCTCTTAATCACCCTCATTTCCTTAGCTCAAAGAAAATTAAATCAGTCTGATAAACAATGAAACATGAGCCAAGTTTTCATCGTTTGTAGATCAGTCTGTATTTTAGACTATAGTTTCTCCGTGGCAGTGTTGTAAAAAAAGTTCAAAAACAAACTTATAAGATAAGAAGAATAACCAACAATATAAAAACAGTAACAAAACACACAACCACAATAATAATCAGGTGAACAGTCTCCACTCCGCCACATTTTCATGCAGTTGGCATGAATGAAATGATCACTATATAGCAAAGCCCTCTACATAAGGTATTTGAGCAAATACAATTTAAGATCAACTCAACGCCTTGCCTTACCGTGCACACGATAAGGCTTAAAAAAGGTAAGTATATTGGCAGCAGAATTCGATCTAATGATGAACTTGATCGAAATGTATTCAAGTATTCACTGTGAGAGAAGGGGACGAGCCTTCCTGATGCTTACAATGGTTATTAATTAAGTCTTCAAGAGGAAGATTAGTTTTAAAATCCATTAGCGATGTAGCCTGTAAGAGAACAGAAAACACTCCTTCATATTATTTAACTCTTCAGTTCAAAGCCGGTGACGACACTCTTGTACACCAGGTGCCAAGTATTCAATTAGCATGTGGCTCTTTCTGTAAATAGGTTAGGTCATGTTTGAATGAAGCCTTAAGGAGCATAAACTACCTTTGTCTGAATTACAAGAAGCCATAAAAGATACCTGAAGCCAGCAATGTTGTTTTATATATAAACAGTAAATTGTTTGCCATTTCTTAAAAGGGCTTTAGAATAACATTAAAACAATCATTATTATGTCTATCATGTAATTTATAAAAGCTTTCAATGAGAGCCGGGTAATAATTCTTTGTGTGATTTATCATCTCTCCGTATAATCTCCTTGAGACAATTCTCACAATAAGAAATCCTACCTGATGGGTCTCAAGTCTAAATTAATGACATTGTAACTAGAGTTATCAGTGTTATATCTGAAATAATGTTGAGAACATGTGTCTTTGAGTTTGTTCTTCTAAAACACTTTTACTGTAGTGAATGTCACAACATTTATCATTGCTGTTGAGATAATGATGCAAGTAGCACTCATTTTTTTCAATATTACTCACTGTGACATGATTCAGCATGACTCAGCCAAATAGAAATATTGCTACTATGAAGTTGATGGCTATGTAAGGAGGATGCAGGATGCAGGATGCTTTCTTTTTATGATCTCCTCTATAGCAGTTAGGGGGTCAGCTGATAGTTGTTGTTGGTTTTCTGATCAAAACTGTGTAATTCTAAATAGTGAATCTTATTTTTCATACAATATCTTGAATGGATTATTCAGTCGTAACTAAACTCCACAGCAAGTAGTCACAAGACTCACACTTAGCAGCTGAGATATGCAGAGCTTTAAATGATCACAGGACCTGCTGAGTTTGGAATGTCATGTGATTTTACTGTTTCATTGGAGTTTTTGTGTCATGAACAAGGCAACACATGGCAGTGCTGTGATGGGAGCTTTCTAATGTTTGATTGCAGATTTGAATAAAGTGAATGTATTAGAAAGGTACTCACATAAATCTGGCTCTATGTTGTCTTCAGAGGGCGCGCCTGCACCAGTGTGTCCTGCTAAGGTGCAGAGTGTGGATGATTTTGTACCAGATGAGGGACTGGATAAAAGCTTCCTGGAGGACAGCCTGCCCTCGAAGACCAAGGTGCCTCAGCGCGCACCAGCTCCAGCTGTAGACAGTGACAGGTGAGATGTTTATGAAATCTCTTGAGTTGGTTTGTTCTTCCATGGGACAAAGTCAGTATTTGTTGATATTGTTGATTTTTCTACATAAACCTAAATTAGCCATAATGTGGATTGGGGTTGGGCCGTTAGGGTTAGGTGTCCCTTTCACTACAGTCATGAAAAAAATCTGCTGCACAATGAGCACATGTAAGTAATAAATGCCTTAAGGATGTGTGTCCAGCAGTGCCACTGTCTGTGTGATTGAAGATGCTATGAAAGTTATGACAGAACCTTTTTGTAAATAATGTAATGTGTCAAAAATGACAATTTATTAGTAGACAAATAGTCTTTGGAAGCACTCATACTCATTTGTCACGGGAGAGCCTCTCCCCTGGGAGAAGTTTCCTGCTTGTCCTCCGGTGCTTAGTGGTGCTTATACCAGGGACTGAGACCTGTAGTTTCCCCAGTAAACACATCACCCTACCAGCCATTCGGTAGCATTTTGAATGACAAGGGAGAGCCAGCAAATCTTGAGGCTGTCTGCAAGATTTGCATGAAGATGACAGCCAGAGATGGTTGTATAATTCAAATCTATGTGCTTATCTCAGAATTAATCACCAGCTAACAATGCTGCAAGGATGAACTTGTCAAATTCACAGGCCTCAGCTAATGCTGCAGAACATGTATCATATTTTTGTCTTGGTATGAAAATAATAATACTGTTACTTTTAATACTACTATTAATACTATCAATATTATCAAAATAATAATCTTTATTTGTATGGTACCTTTTTATACGAGAAATGCAGTTCAAAATGCTTTACAACACATAAATTACATACAGTAAGTGCTTCACATAAAAAGAAGAGTGCTATGATTTGAAGCCAATTTTTATAGTGGCCAGACCATGTAATTACATCATCAAGTGATGCACTGTGGCCAAAAAAGACTTTTTCCCATAAGCTAACATTGTGAAAGCAGCGTCTGTAAAATGTTGGATAATTTATTTATGTTTTAGCGTCAGAACCCCCTCAAAATGACTTGTTTGACTGTCATAACTTGAGTCCAATAAAATTTAGAAAGTCTAGAAGAGCCGCAACGCTAGGGCTGCACGATAAATCGAATTATCATCGTCATCGCAATATGAACATGTGCGATAAACACATCGCAAAAGACTGCCTGACATGCGATGAATAAGAAAAATCATTTTGTTTACATGCAGCATGCATGCACCGTGAGCATGCTAACATTTAGCCTATCAGACGGAGCCCTGAATACAAGGGCCAATCAGATGAAGCCCCAGCTAGCCGTTAGCTACCCTGACAAAATTAATCGGCATCAGTTTGGTGGTGATTGCCAGGTTATGATGGCTGAGGAAGGAGAGAAAAACGATGAAAATGGTCGACGAAGAACAGCACTTCTGCTATATGGAGTTATTTTGGATTCAGGAGAGACGACGTTGTAACTTGGGCTGGTG
The DNA here is from genome assembly GCF_965226575.1 of Pagrus pagrus. Classification (NCBI taxonomy): domain Eukaryota; kingdom Metazoa; phylum Chordata; class Actinopteri; order Spariformes; family Sparidae; genus Pagrus; species Pagrus pagrus. The sequence goes on from NC_140192.1 coordinate 29,932,026, forward strand.
AAGGGGAAGGTGATGGTCCACTTTAGTGCGGCAACGGCGGGTAGCTCCGGTTACTCAAGAGACGGCAGGCAACATTGGGGGTCCCGCACGGCACTTTTATTCATAACATTGACCATGCCATGCCAGGTCTCTAAGGCACTAATGTTACAGACATCCGTGCAAACGAACACACCGAGGTTCTTCTACCGACAGTTTACAAAATAAAAAAAGTTATATCGTCATCGCAATATTGAACAGTGTTATCGCACATCGCAGATTTTCCTTATATCGTGCAGGCCTACCGCACGCTTAAATTATTTTATCCCCATTCAAGTAAGATGGACGCTAAACTTGAAGTTAGCCGGCTCAGTCGGCGAAAGTCTCTAGTGCGCACGCTCTAAGGGCCCCACAACACAGAAGATCCAGGTATTTTTATTTGCCAGGAAGTCGAACCATTTTGGCTTCATGCACCACTAAGCAACTTTCATAGGAATGAACGGGGCTCCGCCTCAAGGGCTGTGTCCAGGTTTTAATGTAACGTCCTTGGTGCAGGCACCTTCGGGCGGAAAATGGTATAGCAGCAATTAGCAGCTACAATGTGATATTTAATCAGCTGGTGGCAATACCATATACCGCAGGAACATTTGGGGAAGGTTTAACGGTATCAAAAATTGGATACTGCCCAACTCTAATGCAGATTAGAAACAAAGCTTTATTCATTGTATTCTTTCCAACAACAGCATGTGTTAAGTTAAAACTAGCTTTGATTGGATCTGTTATAATAGAGAAGCTATATTTAACAGTGTTGGCTTTTAACCCTGTATACAGTAAGTAGTTGGATAATATGTATTGGCCACTTCAGGGCTCCTATTATGATGGCACTCGACGGCGTATTATGCGGGTTCATGTAAACGAAAACGTTTTTGAAAACGATCTTGCGTGTACGACGTTATTTTTGAAAACAGAGGGGGAGAAATATTCGTTTCTGTAAATACCCGGCTATGTGTAAATGTGGTCTGACACCTGTCTTCTAGCTGCTTCTAATTCATTGCAGTCTTGGTTTTTGGTGGTTTTTGTTGACTCTTGACCATCCTGACCAGTTTTCTGTCAGCAGCAGGTGATGGGCCCAAAAAAATCAACAGCTGTCATCAATCAGAATCAGTCAGTAGAAGTTAAGAGGCCATGCTACAAAGGACATTTGTTTGATTCACACAACTTTCTATAATCACCAAAATTGACCGTTCAAGTTACTATATGTATATTTTTGATCCAGCAGATTTGGTCACATTTTCAGAAGACCTAGAATAAATTCATTATTGAACCAAAGTAGTTTGTGTTCCACTCATTCCATCACAGAAACATGAGAGCTGTAGAAATCATTGGAACTGAAGACTGCCATGACATACATGTTCTTTACAAGTGCATATAAACTTTTGACCACGACTGTACACAAAGAAATGGTACATGAATAACACCACTCTTAAATATCAGCCATCTCTTTTCAAAGACTCAGCTGTAATCACTATTTATCATTACTGAAATAAACATGCAATCCACATACTGTGCAAATAAAATAAAGTTAGGTTCTTAAAACATATCACATGTTAGCTACAAGCATAGGCCACAAGCATAATATGGATGGGGAAGATATGACATTATTAGCAGTTGTCATCTTAGCCAAAATAACCACAGGTAAGTAAAATTAACATTCAGTACGCTTCATTACAAACTGAAAACCACTCAAGAAGAGCTTAGTCTGCTGCAACAATAGCCATATATAAAGAGTCCAAACTTACACTGTCTCTGACTTCTGTACATGGGACCTTTGTGATGAAAAGGTAAACACACGGTGCGTTGAGGTCTCTGGGAGTTAAAACGTTTAACTTTACGCAACTGACGTAGCAGTCAACTATATACAATATGGTCCACACAGTCTCTGTAACGTGAGGAATTCACAACAAGCTGAATTATATCCATTTAAAGATGTGCATATGTACATTTGATGTCACTGAGGTCCTAGTTTTCACTACCCCAGCTGTTACAGCAGCCCACAATAGCAGACTAACACTCTCTCAATGAGTAAAGGTAAAAAGACAGTTTTACTTGTCTTTCTCTTTCCCAGTGATGGCGAAGGCAGAGGAAACCCCATGGTGTCAGGTTTCCTGGATGAGCTTGATCCTGATGACACTGAGCCCAGCCTTCCCCAGCCTAAGACCCTGCCCCCCAGCAAAGATATCGCTCTGACCAGTGATGAAGAAGAGGGAGTACCAGCAGCCCCCACTATCACACAAGACCAAGACCTGGACAGTGAAGCTGAGCTGAAAGCGTAAGTCCTTTCTCCAAATGGGATGACTTTAAAACCTTAAACCCCCAGAATTTAGCTCTTCATAGAATCTAATATAAATACATATGCATTCATACAGGAAAACAGGGGGCATTTAATGATTTGGTGAGTCTGGAAATGATGTAATTCATATGCTATGGCCTTCACAAATCTCATCCCAATTGAACACCTATGGGAGATTTTACAGTAGTCTTTAATAAAGCACTCTTCAGGGTCATCGTCTAAAAAACCTCACCAGCTCACTAACTCACCACTGGAGTCAACACCTCCGTCAGTGTGGTAAACACTGCATTTCTTTTCATTGTTACTGGATAGTGCCCAGACTATGTAGGCTACCAATCACAATTTACTGTAAACCGTAGTGCATCATATTACAAATGCATGACATGAGCTGTGAATGATTTCGATCTGCCACATTACGTGCTGTGGTGTGATGAGAGGATTTACGTAATCACACTGTTAAGTCCAATGTAACCATGATGGTTGCTAACCTCCCACCTTTGGTTTCCGTGATTTTAGATAAGAAACTTGAAAGTCCACTGCTGCTGCAGCAAGAGCAATGTAAAAATACCTACAATACATATCAAAACAAATACTCATATATTTCAAGGTAAACAAATGTTCCTTATCACCCTGCTTCAGGCCTGTGATCCACATCACAAAACCAAAGGTGGCATCTAAAGCTCCAGAGCCCAGAGGCCAGGCTGGAGCACCCATCTCCCTCACCTTAACTCCAGCAGCAGAACAGCCCGCCCGACCTCAAGGCAAAAAGAAGGGAAGCACACCCAAAGCTGAGGACTCTGATACAGACCCTGAGGCTCCTGTAGCCCAGCAGATGCTCTCGTTTATCATGGATGACCCCGACTTTGAGTCTGAGGCATCAGACACACCAAAAATAGCAAAGGTAAAGTAGAACAGATTTTTAATCGCAGCAGATTCATTCCGACTCAGTTCACAGCTCTTTTTTGCTGCTGAAAGCCTGAGCTTCTAATGGACTTGTTGGAATCGAGTCAGCTAGTACTACTAAAGAGATTTTAATTGCAGTTCTGTCATACTGCCTCTTAAGAATCCTTAATTTTTCAGTCTCAGTCTCTTTTGGGAAAATCAAACCATTTCCTCATGTAATTTTTGACTTCCCCCTTCTTCCCAGGATACATTTCCAGTCAGAGATGAGCTTCTGTCTGACCTCTCTGATGATGACATGCAGTTAGCCAAGGTGCCAGAACCTCTGAAGCCCACTGTAATTTCCTTCAAACACAAGGATGATACCGACCTGTTTGGCCTCGGCATCCAAGAAGAGGCTCCCGCTCCCAAAGACAGCAGTGAGGAGCAGGAAGGCAAGTCATGAAATATCTGTCAATGTGTCTTTGTGACTCTGTAAGTCACTTGACATTTTGAATTGGATTCACATTAAAATCCACGAATGATTGATTGATTGTGTTCCCAGTCTTTAATGGTGACTGCAACAGCTCGGTTTTTTACCCCAAAGATTAGACTAATTCTGTCCTCTGGACAAAAAACTCGAAAGGCCCAAAGTGCAAAACAGCATCACGTTCAAAGAAAGGGTCGTTATTTAGAATTAATAGAACCATAGGTACATAATCACAATTACATTGGGAGTGTGATGATTAGATTTTAATGCATTCTTTGAATATTTTATGTTTTAAAGTAAAATATCTCTCGATTGGCAAGATAAATCTGGGTGTGGAAAGTGAAAGGCAGTGCTTGCTCCACCCTCATTACCACTGATAACCTACCCTCATAACCGCAACTGCTCCAGTGGCCACAGATCAGCTTCCAGGTGTGAATGTGTAACTGTGTGGATGTGATCAGGGCTGCATTGCCCCCACTCCCTAAGTGAGAAAAATTCCTGGATCCATTCCTTTATCCAGATCCATGTCAAAAGTTAATGGGGTCTATTCTGAGCCGAGACCCACCCTCTATCTGAGTTTAGTGGAAGTCCTTTCTGTAGTTTTTGTGTAATCCTGCTGACAAACCAACCAACCAAAAAACAGACCCTGCTGAAAATATTACCTCCTTGGCAGAGTTGATTAAAATACCTGATCTTAAGATATTTAAAATGCATCTATCTGCTTTTTGGCACTTTATTCATACGTCACCATAAGACAACTGTATGTATCTACTCCTCTTTCAGAGAAAGAAGGCAAACACTCCTCCAAAGAAAAGAAAAAAAAGAAGAAGAAAAGCAAAGAGGTAAAGTTATTGCTGTTATATACTGTCAGTAGTAATGTGTCTAAAAAACAGTAATATCAATACAAAAACTTCTGTCATTTGATTTTCAGGAAGATGAAAAGAGCAAGAAGAAACACAAACACAAGAAAAAGGAAAAAGATGAAGCTGCAGTAGTAGATGAGAAAAAGAAAAAGAAATCCCGGCCCAAGAAAACTGAAGTGGACGAGTTGGAGGACTTTCTGGGTGGGGGAGCAGGATCGGTTAAAAGAGATGATGGTGATTATGAAGAACTATAAAAGCTCCTGGTTTATGAGGAAATGGAGCCGCAGAACAGCAGTGAGGCGTGTGGTTGTTCGAAAACCTCCACATAAAGCAGCATCTCCAAGCCATACGCAATACACAAGGCTACCAACAACGCCAGGTCAAATACCCAATGACTCTGTACCTGTATATTCCTTCTGATTGATTTCCCCCATCTGCACTACTGCTGTCACTTCCATTCCAACCTAGGAGAAATGGCATGGAGAGCCATAAGTACTGTAGTGAGTCGTGACATTAAAATTTGATGATCGCTGTAGCCACAGATTGGCTCTTTGTACTTTGACATTATTGAATATGGCTTAATATTTCCTTTGATTTGATACACTCTGCAAGTGATCCACTCCAAATCAGCTCTGTAAATACGGTTCCCACGTTGTCTGAGTGTTTGTTTGGTTGGTTGGTGTAGTAATTGAGAGCATGCTAGAAGTGATGACTGACTCCTAGTGTTCTGTCTTTTCTTTCTTTCCTACTTGTTTGCTTAAATGTTTAATGTCAGATTTAGTCTTGTGTCTCTAATTATGAACATTGAAGAAGAATTCAGATTGAGTTGATTTAAGATTTTTGTCCATCACCAACAAAGGATATTACTTCCCCCTTTTCACCCTTGGAATATGTCCACGCTAAGCTTGTTTTGTCCTCCATCCACACTTAATATGCATTTATCTTTCCTGAAATCAGATCTTTTCAATAATGATCTGAAGACGTTGTAAGCCTTAAAATCCTGGCTGAGCATTTCAGGGTTGATCAGGAAAACTGAGCTTTGGAAATCAATGAAGTGATGTACACATGGCTGTGTGGCAGTCAAGTCAACACTCATGTTAATGCTAATACAGCTGATCATACAATACAGGGCTTGTAGTTAACCTGTATGAATGTAGATTTTGTCAGACAGAGGACAGAACTGAGGTTTAACCAGCTGAGACTCAGCAGAGTAACCAGGCTGTGTCTGTCTCACCAGATGTAGGCTGTATGGCACAGTTGATTGTTTGCAATCAGAGAATAAAGAAGGTGAGAACTTTGCCAAGATTAGAACATATATATAATGGCATCAGGAGCGAAAATTAGCATTGGGCCTGACAGTTGCACTTTTTATTCCCCACTGTGTAGTGGAAGACATCCAGTTCAGCACCTGAGACGCCTCACAGCACCTAGAAAAAATCAGATTTGTTTTCTTGTTTTAGCTACTTCTATGACGTGCCCCATGATGATTACCCACAGAGCACTCTTCATTCACAGCTGTAAACATAGAGGGGGAAAAAAGAGACCACTTCTATGAACTGACCATGACTTGTTCCTAGTTCACTGTGAGTGCTAAAGCTGTGCTGACATGTGTAACAGGTGTGTCAGGTGGAACAGTGAGTCTGATCTGTTGTCCTTCAGCAAAGTCACAGTAAGAATGTATGACTGACTGCCTAATGTGACAGTGACCCTCTTGAGAGACAAAAACATTGTGTAATCTGAACCCAGCATGAGTCATCTCCTGGTGTTTCGGCGATCTAATTCTGATGTGGACGCATGTTTTTTTCACAGCATTGGAATAATTAGCGGCTTAGTATGGACTTTGACAGTGAACAAGTCATCACTGATGATTTTATAATTTCATCTGCTGGTCAAAATAGCCTGGACGAGTCACTTCCCTGCTCTCTTAATTTAACATAACAATTAATTTACCAGCCAGCTTCTCTGCTTCAAGTTTTCTACAGTTGCCTTAATGGAGGTTACTATAAGGGAATGATGTGCCGCTATCCTCGTGAACCATTTTTAAGTGTTCTTACTGTTAAGTGTTAGGTAGCTTGGTTGGGTTCAGGTTGTTGTCCAAGCCTTTTATTGGTGAAACAGAATCTATACCATCCTTGAAGCCTGTTCTAAGATTGCAGTGAATCAATACATTTGTTTGTCTTTTGTTTGACTCTCTTCCGACAGCAAAACCCCATCCATATAAAGAAGTATTATGGACTTTTGTTATATTTCTCTGTAAGTAACATTTCCAAGATTTCCTCATTGTTTTGTCCTTGTGTTATTTATTGCCTCTATTTTGTTTTGTTGCAAAATGTCAGGGTTTTGTTTGTGTGATTTGTGCTGAAACTGTCCTCAACAGTCAAACATGATGCGACTTTTAATGGGTTACAGCTGTTCACATTTCCTAACCTTCTCCTGTAATACATCCAAGGTTTACTTCCACTGCTTTTAAGGAAATGTAACTGGTAAACTTTTCACGTTATTTTTTTTGTCGAATGCCTCAAATTGTCTATTCATGATAGATTGAGATGAAGTGCAGTATCTTCCATACATACATCACCAAACTGTTAATAAGTGAAGCATTCTTGCATCAGAAGAGAAATTATGTGTATTTTTAGACAACAGACAGGTTTCATACAGTTTCCAACTACCATACACACATGGTTACACTCTGTTGGTTTACAAAGAAATTACGTTTGATATTCCAAAGTTGAAACTATGCAGCATTGATCCTGAATACTGTATGCTCTTTTTTGTCTTTGTCATGTGATTGAGGATAAATGCTGATAGCACAGTTTCAAGCAAAGCATGATACTTCAATGTACAGCAGGAAAAGAATGTATAAAGTATAAAAATAAATCTATATATTTGAAGAGCTTTGTTCCAGAAATGATACATACACCATGTGGAAACAATGTCGCTGAAATCCTATAAAATAATGTTGACAGGAAAAATCTGATAGGGGAAATAATCTAAAGTAATAACATTTCTGAGAGTAGATATGCACACACAAATACTGTCTTTCAGTTATGTTTTCCAAATGGATGTATGGAATTTTGGAATGAAACCCTTCATTTATTTTTCACCCAATGACATGTTCCATCTTTACACTATGTGAGTTTGCCTGTGTTTGGTTTGTCCAATAAATGCAAACTTATTTCTTCAGACAGAACTTTTGTTGTGTCTTTTTTTAAAGGGATTTCACCTCAGAAACAATGTGTAAACCACCATGGCTTGGATGATTCTGTGCCTATCTTTACCACCAGGTACAACACTTCTGCACTGAATAGTAAAGCCCCACCCATGTCATTGTGGTTTCTTCAGGGTGGCCAGGACATGATGCCACGTAGACCACTTTTGGTCATTCCAGCTCACAGAAAGATGCTGCATTCACATGCTGTGGATTCTCCAGATCTCTGCTCATAGAAACCTCTTCAAAGGGCTCCCCTGCATTCTAAAGGAAGAAAAGAAAAAGCAATCCATGATTTTAGAATTCTATTTTCAATTTTAAAGATTACATTTTTTTTAAAAACGGGCAGTGATTTACCTTTCTGATGTGTTTTGTTGTTGCTGTGAAAGAGATTTAAGAGTTTAGCTGAAGCTACTACAACTATTTGCTGTTGTTTCTGTTAGTCAGGTTGTGAGACTCCTCAGGTCATCCTCAACACTCCACCATAAAAACTGTTATCTTTTCATGACATATCGAACCCCTAGAAGTTGGAATCCGACTCAGTGACAGGCCTTAAGAATAACTATATATTCTATATAACTATTCTATATTCTGTATAACTAGAAACAGCCAATTTTCTAACCGATGGTCTTGTTTGCTCATGTAGGTCATACAGAGGCATCAGTATGAGACTTTCATAACCAGTTAAAAGTTCCTTGTAGGATATTTTTCTCTTCATGTGAATCGGTTGTACTAACTAATCAGCATTAAAGTTAAATAGTACTGGTTTTTGTTTCATATCCTAATTCTTTTCTAAGGTAAAAAAAAAAGACAAAAACATTCTCTGCATGTTTTGTATTGTAGTATTTGTTTGCTTTTGGTCATTGTACTCCTTACTCTCTGCCTAAAATTAAATATAAATGTCTATTTTTGTTGGTGGTGCAGCAGAATAACTTACCTCTGGTGCAGATGTTTGTGACCGTGGTCACCAGGGGGAGCAGAGGCAGCAGAATCCAGCGAGTGAAGCTCCAGATGTAAGCACCAGAGGCTACAGGGGTGGATGGCAAAGATGAGTAGATGTAATTTGAGTGAGTAATACAACATTTACATGTGCAAGTTAACTGATTTCTCAAGAACATAATTATTTGGTAATGCACTTTAATGTTGAACATGTATCTTTATATCTAAGAATATTAACCAGTGGTAGTTATAAAAACACACAGGAAGCTTGAATTAAAGCTGTACTAATCAATATTCTATATTAACATAAACACACTTAAAATGACTTAATATAATGGGAAAGGTGTCATTTCATAGTGGCAAAGCCACAATTACCACCAGCTTTGTGGCTCTTGGCTCTACAGAGGACTGTTTTCAACTGAAAGCTATTTTGAGTAAAAAAAGCTCAGACAAATCCAATTAAAGGGGCACTGTGTAGTTTTGAAGAAGAAATTCAAAGTCAGAATTTCAGTATTTACAATATTAATGAGGTAATAATACAAACTCAGAAACTTTTTTTTCTTGTTACTGAATAAACAAGCTGTTCTCAGATGAAAATAAGGTTCCAGAACACTGTTTGAAGCTGGAAAGGTGGCAGGGTCCGCCACATATAAACAAAGTAAAACAGTATAAACTGTGTTGTTAAAGGTCAATTTGTTTATTCAGTTTATTCAGTCAGGAAAACAAAGAGTTTGTTTATTTGTTTGTTTAGGCAGAAAAAAATCAGCCAATGAAGATCTTTCTCAAAACTACATAGCGCACCTTTAATGTAGTTGTACTTATTCTCGCACATCGAGAGCTTGGTTATAAATGATTTTGAATGATGATAATATTCCACATTTTTGCCAAAATTAAACAAATAAATTCAAGATTTTTTCCTGAAATATAAAAATTTTAACTTCAGTAATTGATTGATTAATTGTTTTTGTTTGGCCACTTGGTGGCAGAAAAACAAGCTTAAAACACAACATTGGTAATTAGCGCCTTATTTGTCATGGTGAATGTGTTAGCAAATAAATGTCTATTTACTCAGACACAGACAGAGACACATTAGCAGTTGTGGTTCTGTCCACCTCACAAGAAACCACAGCAGCTCTCCTGTGGTTTCAACCAACTACTGAGAACTCCTTTGTCCATTGTCCATTGAAGGCTACCGTAGATGTAGAAACATGGCGATGCAACGAGCAGAATCCGTTTGAAGAGGACCTGCTCCCTCTGTAGATATCTCAATCTAAGGTTGCCGAAAACACAATTCTTACTTTCAGGTGATTATACACTAATGAAAAAATATTAAGGAATACTGTATTCCATTTCTTCCAATTCTAAGTGCTGTATCGTAGGCAACTGGACTTGTTTCAGTTTGTTGAAGACGTTTCACCTCTCATCCAAGAGGCTTCCTCAGTTCTAACTAACTGGAGGGGAGCTGTAGGCTTTTAAACTGTGTGGCAGTGTCATTACAGAGTCGTTAGGACACTTGTGGATTATTGGTCAAACCAGCCTTCATGTGGGTTGCTAGTGCTAGGTGGGCCCAGGTGTGAATGGTTGTTAAGCTGTCTGGGGAGGTACAGCATTGTATGTGAGTGATAAGTGATGTCGTAGGCCACCTCCTCTGTTCAAAGACGGTTGTTCCAGTTTGACATAGCTGGATTCTTTTACTCCTCTTTCAAACCATCTGTCTTCTCTGGACAAGATGTTAACATTGTTGTCCTCAAAGGAAGGATTTGTCCCCTTCAGATGTAAGTGGACAGCAGAGTCTTGACCTGAGGAGTTGTCCCTCCTGAGTTTATGGAGAGGTTGTTTTGTCTCCCCAATGTACAAATCTGTGCAGACCTGACTGCACTGAACAGCATAAACTACATTACTCTGCTTATGCCTGGGTGTTTTGTCCTTAGGATGGACAAGTTTCTGCCTCAGTGTGTTGGTAGGTTTGAAGTAAACCGGGATATGATGTCAATTAAAGATCCTCCTGATTTTTTCAGATGTTCCTGCGATATAGGGAATGACAATGGCCGCGTTTCCCAGATTCGTTAAGAAGCTCTTAAGTGCTAAGATCTTCTTAGGAGCGCTCTTAAGAACGCTGTGAAAGAAGGATGTGTTTCCCAGAGTCGCTCTTAGCTTAAGAAGATCTTTCACTAAGAAGGAAATGTAAGATCGAGCTGACCCACTCATAACAGCCTTCTTAGCGCCCGAATGCTCAGTGATCAAGCGCGTCAGGGAAATTTATATGCTCCACTTTGTGAAATAATAAAACAATCCTCAGTGTTGAAATGCGCTCATAGCTGCGGACCACTGGCGCAAGAAAAAACAAAATAGAAAATGGTAGATGAAAAAAAACCTTTTTATTGAATTACACGTTTAAGTTTTCCGCAACATCTGCATATATGAGTTTATAGTACTACACATAAAAAAAACAACAACCCTGTGGCATTTCACAGATATCAAGGGAACAGGTGTATTAAACTCAGCTGAACCTCATCCAGAGAGGCTTCACCTGCTACTCTGCGTTGCCAAAGTCCGCGCGTGTGAGAAACCACGGCTGCAATACAGCACATTCTCCCTCAGACCAACAGCGTCGCCGTGCGCGAAGCCAGACGGTTTACATAAATGCATACGTGCGTCAGCACTTCTCCCCACTGGACGTGCTGTCAGACCGGGCTGTCCAGGCAAAGTACCGGCTGCCCCGTGCGGAGATCCAACGGCCGTTGGATCTCTTTGCCTGGACAGCCCGGTCTGACAGCGCACACACACACACACTTATGCGCTGATAAAGAGGTGGGTGATCGATCTGCCTGGCATCGATTGATTCAGCACAGCAGCACCGCGGTGGACAGCTCCCACTAAGAGCTTCTTAGGAAGCTTCTTTGGCTGGATCTTAAGGTTCTCCTAAGAAGGCAGTTAAGAACGCATCCGGGAAACACCCGTATCTTAGCGCTCCTTCTTAGCCGAACCCTTCTTAAGAGCCTTCTTAAGTCCTTAAGAACGATCGAATCTGGGAAACGCGGCCAATGTTGTTACATTTTACCGTGTCTTCCTCTCTGTCTGCTCTGGATCTTTTAGAGGTTGTGCTCCAGTGGGTGATGAGTCAGACTCCTCAGCTCCTTTGGTCGGTAACACTCTACACCAACACTCAAGAATCAACTTGAAAATGAGCATAAAATGGGACCTTTAGTGTTCAACTAGATTTACCAGCTAGTCTCTGACTTTGTTTGTTTGCTGTTTGGTGCTGGCTGAGCAGCGCACAGTGGATTCATCTGAGCATTTGTGTGAAATAGAGACAGACAGACAGACAGACAGATAGATAGATAGATAGATAGATAGATAGATAGATTACATCCTTAGTATTAGTCATCAGAAATCTATATGTGACAAATCCTATACATCGTAGACACAATCCATCAGAGCCTGTGTTTAGCCATTTAGTTCTATGTAATGTTTGAATGATCCCTTCTACTTACAGCTGTGAAAGAAGCCTTCAGCCAGCTTGATGATGGTGTCATTTTTGTCCAGCACACCACACCAGTACATTCCCTCTCCATGGCTGAGCTCCAGCACCGCCACAGTGAAGGTGTCTGAACCCTCGGTCACCTTAAGTTTGCCTCCATCCACTATGTGTGCACTTTGGTTGAAGGTGAGGCCATAGCAGCAGTCAGTGGAGCTCTGCCTGCACCACACCCTTAGCAGGCTCTCATGCTGTACTTCATAGGGACATGTCAGCTTCTGCCAGTACACTGCCTCACAGGCTCCTGCACACAGCCATGTAGAATAAAATACTTGTTAAACTGTAAGCTCCTACCATATAATAAGAGGCCTAACCATTATAAGAAATGTTATCATTCACAATTGCCACAGCTTATTCCATTATTCTATATTGTTTAAAAAGGCTTGCTAATCTACCAGTTCATCTCATGGAGGATATCCTGTAGGTTACACCATGCAGATAGTGGTAACTGACGTCTTACATTTTCACTTCTAAATGAATGTAGTAGAAGGTGGTTTAAAACAAATAAAGCTTAATAGATACTTAGCATATCAGGAGACAATTTTATCTCTCACAATATTCCAGCTGGCTTTATTTTAGTATCAGTAGCATTTTTTTCCACAGATTCCAGACAGTTACAAACACACACTGTAAAATTATTTTCAGTAAAGTAAATCATTACAGTAATTGAGTAATCAAGTGTTTAAACTATACAAGGGAACATCTGAATTTAGGTTCTGTATCTTGGTGAAGACCTACACTTACCTACAGCCAAAAGCAGTATCAGATTTAGAGAATGCATAATCCAAGCACTGAGAGTGGTAATGCTCAAGTCAGATAGTCTTTAGAAAGAGGAAGAGAAGCTGCATTTTTAAGCGACATTGGTTCAGGAAATGTCCACCCACACCAATACTGTTATCTGTCTTCATGCTTCAGAGGTGATGGTATCTTATTTTAATATCAAGTAAAGAACTGTTTTAATAACTTATATCCAGAAAGAGTCTATTATAACTCATAGTAGTGATAACTTTTTTAGAAAGGAGGATTTTTTTCACATAATATTTTGGTGTCAGTCTAAACTCAGCACTGACATGAAAGATGGCCTGTCTCTGAACACCACGAAGACCAAAGAAATCATCCTGGACTTCAGGAAACACAGGACAGATCCATCTCCCCCTTTACATACACGATGACTGCGTGGAGAGGGCCCACACCTTCACCTTCCTGGGCACCGTGATCTCTGCTAACCTTTCCTGATCTGCAAACACCTCAGCTGTCATCAAGAAGGCACAGCAGCGTCTGCACTTCCTGAGAGTGCTCAGAAGAAGTAACATCTGCGAGAAGCTGCTGGTGACTTTCTACCGCTCTACCATCGAGAGCATCGAGGATCATCGGTTGCCCCCTCCCTTCCCTCAAAGACATTTACAACTCCCGCTGCCTCAGCAGAGCTGAGGCAATCACAAGAGACAGCACCCATCCAGCACATCACCTGTTCGACCTCTGGCAGGCGCTACAGGTCCATCAAAACAAGGACAAACAGACTCAGAAACAGCTTCTTTCCACAAGCCATCACAGCACTTAACACTAACGGGCACTGACATTGACACACACACACACACACACACACACACACACACACACAAACACCCAAGGACAATGTGCAATATTTGTAAAGACTATTTCACTGTGCAAACCTACAACCTGCACCACTGCACACTTTATTTACTTTATTTATATTTTTATACTTATATTTGCACCGCTTGTACTTTTTACTACTACTTGTACTTTTTACTTTATTTTACTTTATTTTATATTCGTGTGGAATACTCGGATGCTGCAAAAATTTCGTTGTACACTTGTGCAATGACAATAAATAGGATTCTGATTCTGATTCAAATCCTTGAATCTTGGGCTTTTATTTTGAAAAATTTGTCAGTCAGTATCGAGTGCTGTCATTGGCTCCTCTATGAGCCAATGAAGGGACCCTTTATACGCACGTCTACCTGACTACATGTGAGTAGTGCTGTTGGCTAACTGCTAGCTAAAGAAAAATCATGGTAAGTTAAAAATCATTTTAAAAAATGTGTTGTTGTCTTGTTTGAATAGCTTGATATGAAATGACTGTCGTGAAGAACGGAGCCTCTTGATAGCAGCCGAGGTGACGGTGACGTTAACTTATATGTTCTGATAATTCATCTGCGTTCATCCTCACTGAATGTAAACACCACAGTCTGGGCCACCGGTTCAGTTTAGAAAGCGATGATGTTTTGTGTGGTTATACGTTACCATAGTCTAGATGAGGCTAGCTAAGTTATATTTAGCTCTTGTAGCTGTGGAAATAGCCTCTTTGGGGCTAGCACAAAGAGCACACCCAGAACTACATTTAAAAGTTAGGTTAATCATTACCTTACGTTAATTCTTAGCCCTTATACCTGGTAAAACATGGCTAATCAAAGTATGTCCTTTCATCAAATGCAACATTTGGATTCGGCATTAACGTAGGTCAACTTCTCACCTAGAATAGGTGTCAACTTTGGGACAACTCCCACAGCTTAACACTGTAGATTATATAGATGATAACAAATATTGCCGTTTCGCATGTGTGCTATTGAAAACGTGTCGCTTATTATTAAGGAATGTCTATAAAATGAATTAAAGGAACAGTTCACCCATAATTACAATTCAGTCATTATCTCCTCCCCCTGTGCTGGTGGACAGTCAAGTGAAGTTTTGTAGTCCACTAAACATTGCTGGAGCTTCACATTAAAACAGCGTTGCAGCATCTTCCTAAACAACTGAAGTAGCTGGGGAAAAAAGTCCAAGAGGAAACAAAAATTGGCATCATACAGCTCCTTTGGCACAATCCAAGTCTGAGGATGCCACAAGATCCCAGATTGAATAATAAAAAAACCGGATACCCTATTTTAAAGATGAAATCTCCACTGTAGCTGCTAACCTATAAGCTGTAGTGCACACATCCATCTGAAATGGGTGCACGCGCTCGACATCGTGTACAAGACGTCTTTTCAATTCGATTTAGGATATCAAGGCTTCTGAAGACTTGGGTATTAAGTTTTAAAACAAGTCCCCAGCTACTTCAGTTGTTCAGGAGAATGCTGCAACACTATTTTGCTGTGAAGCTCCAGAAATGTTTTGTGGACTACAAAACTTCCCCCGACTTTCAGTTGGCATGGGGGTGATAAGCAGTGAGACAGAGGCATGATTGCATTCTCATTTTTATGTGAGTTTATCATTTAAGATTGATTTTAGTTTTCTTACATTGCTACCATATAATGCTACTTCTTCAAAATGAAATACTAAGACAAATGTTCATAATAATAATAATTTGTGGTGTTCCTTGCAGGCTTCAGAACCAAGCTAAAATTTTCCTATCACGATCACATTAGTCTTGTTAGAGCCTGCATGTCTTGTATTGAGATCGTTTGGATAATGTTCCTAATGTGTTGTTTTTATAGCTTCGTCGAGAGGTGAGACTGCGACGAGAGTACCTGTACAGGAAGGCACAAGAGGACAGGCTCCGAACAATAGAGGACAAGAAACAGAAGCTGAAAGGCGCACTTGATGGTAGGATGGCATGGTTACATTTTTTTCCTACTGCATTATATATGTTAGTGGTCAGCAATGTAAATGATTCTACCACAAATTATTTTTCTCTGCAGAAAATTCTGTTCTTCCAACTGAGGTACGCAAAGACGCTCTACAGCTGCAGAAACTACTTGAGTATGACGATGGAGGGGCAGAAGGCAAGTGTTATTTTTTCTTGCCATAATCAACAGCATCCTGTCTGATAGCACAATCGTATCAGTGATCATCCCATTTTGTTTAATCATCATTATGTTGATTTCTTGGTTCTTGCCTCTACAGGTGTCAGCTCACACATGGATGATGAGTATAAATGGGCCGGAGTTGAAGATCCTAAATTAATGGTCACCACATCCAGAGACCCCAGCTCCAGACTCAAAATGTTTGCCAAGGTCAGCAGAGGGTCCGAGAGATTGACAGATTGCCGAACGCAGAGAGAATGTTGTAATCCAGCTGCATAATGTCCATGTATTACTTAAAGCTCATGGTTTTTGGTCTCTGAGCGGGGCAGTGAAACTTAAGCAACAGGCAGCTTGAGCACAGATAGATAATCCTACATGAGGGAAAGTTTAAGGCTGCTTCTTGCTACTGATTATTATTTTCACACAGCTACAGGAACTCTTGGTGGCCGACACTGAGGTTAGCCACAGAGTGACTGATGCTTGTTAAATGCTGAACAGCATTGTGAACAACAGAGCCATCAGAGTTTCTCATTTCTCGTTCTTCTGTATAACATAGTTTTTTATATTTCTGTCTTTGATGGACCTGAGCTACAGGTGAGAGAAAAGAGCGGGGCCAGGACTCAGATACCTTACTCTTTGACAGACTTCTTCTTTATAAAAACATTGACAGTGGGGAGTCAGGAAATATTAGAGTGAAGAATGATGTGTAACTATGTCACTTTTAACAGGAGGTAAAGCTAATGTTCCCTGGAGCCCAGCGCATGAACAGAGGAAACCATGAGATTGCTGCACTTGTGCGAGCCTGCAAAGCCAACAATGTTACAGACCTCGTCATCGTGCATGAAACAAGGGGACAGCCAGGTACGCCTGTTTACTTCAGTCTCTGCTGTGTTTATGTGTACTACAGGGAACGCATGAAGCTTCCACTTTTAAATTACAAAGTAATTTATAGCATGTTTAGGGTATGTAGTGTGTTTCAATTGGAAAAACTAAGTATACTAAAAAAGTGAGGATGCCGAATGTACAAAGGAAAAGCGGCTTGTTTCTGCAAATGATTTGATCTAATGATGAATATGGGTGAAACAGAACATCTTGGAATACTAATATAAGTATTGACTCTGATCTAATTTCTTGTACACAAACTGAAAAAACAGTCTACTATAAGATTATATATACATACACATATGATATGTATATGTATGTATAAATGTATATACGCGTGTATATATATGTGTATACGTGTGTGTGTATGTATGTATATATATATATATATACTGTATGTATATATATATATATATATACTGTATGTATATGTTGTGTTGTGTGTTACAGTAGCACTAAATGTAATAGCAATCAGGTTGCCTGTCCCTGTTGCCATACCAATTCCATGGCAAAAAATATAACACTTTTTTAAAGTGGTATAAGGACTGTTGGAAAACAAGGTCCAATGTGTTTTGTAGAGTGCGCCCTGTAATCATAGTACTAATATGAAAGTAGACTATAGTCAATACAGAAAAACTGCACTTAAAGTATCCAATGTAATTTGTTCCTGTATATTTACAGATGGCCTGGTGGTGTGCCACTTGCCATTTGGACCCACAGCTTATTTCACACTCTACAACGTGGTAATGAGGCACGATGTTCCAGACATAGGCACCATGTCTGAGGCCTACCCCCACCTAATTTTCCACAACTTCACCTCAAGACTCGGCAAGAGGGTGAATAACTGCTGGACCATGCACTGTACACATGCCACTGATATTCTCTTTCACCACTTGTTTGTGCATACAGTTAATTAATTCTGCTCACACAGGTATCGAATATCCTCAAGTATCTTTTTCCAGTGCCGAAGGAGGACAGCAGGCGTGTAATCACATTCGCCAACCAAGAGGACTTCATCACTTTTAGGTCATTGTGTAGATTGACTCCCTATGTGTTAATGTCATACTGGCTGTTATTTGAGGTTAACATTCCTAAAAGTAATGTTTTTTTATTTACTATTACAGACATCACACCTACAAAAAAACAGACCACAAGAACATTGAGCTGACGGAAGTAGGACCCAGGTTTGAAATGAGATGTAAGTATGGATTGACAAAAGGAGATTTTTGGATTTGGATTATTATTCAAGTATTTGGCATTCCCTGCAAATATATAGCGGGGCTAGCAGGGCCTTCAAATGCGATTGTCGAGGAGTGGCCCAGACACGTGTGGATATACGCTAAACTCTCATCCCATATGTCATTTTGTATGCGAGTCCCTAACTCTATTTCCCAGTCCACTTTAATAGTGGCCGTAGTTGGGCGGTAAGCCTTTCAATGTGTCATATAAATAGGATAGCATGTGATCTAACCTCCCTAGTTCACCGAAGCAGTCATCCAACTTGTCTGGCCCAGCCTTCTCAAAATGAGGTAGATGTAGATCATTTCTGACTTGAAAGAATCTAAACAAATAGCGTTTGATCATATTTTTGTTGTAGCTGATTAAAAGATGCAAGTGATCCTTCTTCATATATATCACCTACATTACATATCCCAACTTCTTTCCATATGTTAAAGGCCCCGTCCAGACAAGGTGGAGGAAAGGAAGGATTTGCCAATATTGGCAGCCAGAAAGAGATCTTTCTGAGTTTAAAGTGCTTTGACATCTGTTTCCAAATCGTTATTATATTATGTATTACCGGGTTATGTTTGTAAGACGTTCCGCTAAGAGGAACTGGGGATAAAATTACTGCACCAATTGAATATGGCAAACAGTCCTCCCACTCAATCTCCAGCCCGCTTGGGAGCAAAGCTGTATCATCTAACGCGGCGGCGATGGAACAGATACATGTAGCCCAATACTCATTTATAAAATTGGGAAGTGCAAGTCCTCCACGTGTTCTGCACTTACACAAACGTTCTTTCATTCATTACAATTCCATACAAAAGGAAGAATTATTGAGTCTGACTTTTCAAAGTAGGTTTTTGTGAGAAATATCGTTATGTTCTGGAGAAGGTAAAGTCCTTGAGGAAGAAAAAACATTTTAATTGTATTCACCCTGCCCAGGAGGGATGTTGGAAGTGTCTTTCAAAACTGAATGCTATTTTTGAGTTTATCTAAAAGGGGAAGAAAGTTTTCTTTGAATAGAGAGCTTAATTTTTTAGTAATGACAAGTCCCAGGTAGGTGATTTTTTTCCCAGTGCAATCTTCAAAGGGAGTGACCTGAGCCAATCATAATGTTCTAGCCTGAAGGGCATCAGTTTGCTTTCACCCCAACTGACCCTATATCCAGCAAATGTGCCCAACAACTCAATTACAGCTAAGATATTCGGTATAGTAATTTGAGGTTGGGCTATAAATAACAAAATAGCATCCGTATACGAGGAAATCTTGTTAGCAGTGTACTCCGTGTTAAATCCATGTCTGTCAGGATGGTATCGAATGGTCTCCACAAGTGGTTCCAGAGCCAAAGCTAACAGTGAAGGGCTAAGTAAGCAACCCTGCCTTGTGCCTCTGTGAAGCCTGAAATGGGAAGATAACATGTGATTAGTCAGTATTCTTGCAGTGGGGTTGCTATATAATAATTGGATCCACGAAAAAAACCCATCACCCATCTGAAACCTTTCCAGGACAGCAAGGAGGTACGGCGAAGTTGAGAAAAGAACTCCTTTCAGTTCAGTTCAGCTTTATTTATATCCCGAGGGAAATTTTATTTTATGTGTGGTTCTGTCATTTTCTATTTTACGCAATTGTCTTGCCAATAATTTGTGTGGTTTATCGCCAAACTCAAAGTATTTTTGCTTAGTAAAGGTAAAAGCTCTGCTTATTTTCTTCGATAGTATTTGTTTAAGCCGATACTTGAGTGTCATAATAGTGTTGTATTTTTCTGGGGACGTGTGTTTGGCAGTCATCCAGTTTGTTTATTTGCATCCCCTAATATATGCTTTAACGTTCACCATTGTCATTGGTTTCAAAAAATAATTTAATTTGTGATCAGGCACAATAATGTTTTGGTATCTTGAATCCTGGATAAGTGGCAGTACTTTCCCATCTACCAGAAAATAATCAATCCTGGAATATACATTATGCACTTTAGAGTGAAAGGAATATTCCCTCCCTGTCGGATTTAGGATCCTCCATACGTCACATAAATTCATATTATCCATACATGTTGTAATAAGGCCTCTTGCATTCATATTTATAATCCTCTGAGTAAAAGACCTGTCTAACACTAAATTAAGATCGCCTTCGATAATTAGATGTGTAGCAGATATGTCTGGGATCAAACCAGACCCTGTGATTTGGGCCGTACATGTTTAATAGTGTCATTGGAATTGAGTGCATTTCCCCCACAACCATTCCATACCTCCCATCTCCATCCTGTATTGTAGATTGATGCTTAACAGGAGTTCCCCTTCCGGGCCTCCCCCCTCACTCTTGTGAAGTTGGCTTATCCATCTACACCTTAGTTTATTATGGGCAACATTTTTCAGATGAGTTACTTGTAAGAAAATCACATCAGCTCTAAGTGCCTTTAATTGGAATAAAACCCCTTTTTACTGGCTCATTAACACCATTTATGTTCCAGGTACAAAATGTTACTTCCCCTCTGTTCTTTTCTCTATCAAATGTAACCTGCATTGAAATGGTAATTTATTATGATTCCTGTTGGCTTCCTCCTGTTCTGGACTGAATTTTTGCAGTTCTGCGTTAAGCGGTCCTCACACCTGTCCCACCCCCATCCAGACACTTTAAAAAAAAAACACTCATCATCCTAACCTGAACTACCTGAACTCGCAAGAAAAAAGTCCCAAAACATACACCTAGCAAAACGATAATAAAATGGATACAATATCCAAAACCTAAGCTCTCAATTACTAACTTTATTCTTTATTCCTAAAGCGGTAGCTCTGCAGTTCTACAAAAAAGGTAAAAAACAAAACAAAATCAGATTTGTACTTCACACATACAGTATGTACCCTTTCAAGGCTGAGTGACAAAAAAGAATTGAGTCCGTCTCGATCATCCACAGATGGACTTGGTGGAAAAAATAGGAAAAGTAATAATAAGAGGAGCAAAATGAGGAGCTGGTAACATTATTGAAAACAGGGATTATCCCTCCCTTATTAACTGACAATTAGTTTGATCTTACACTTTGCCTTCATAACGGGTTGCCTGAGGATCCAAAGTGCTGCTCCGTATACCGGCGGGCCTCATCTGGGTTGGTAAACACAGATTCTGTCCCATAAATAACTTAATGTATTGCAGAAAACATAAACCGCTGATGCGAACAATGCTCGTTGCCACAAGTGCAACAAGTCCTCTGTATGTGCGGGCAGAAACGCAAGAAATATTTCTAAAAGATCTAGCGAAGGTGCATCACTTCAGCCTACAGACGGGTGGAGAAATGCCAAAGCTGCCAAGCTCAGACTTCATCTCTCATCCTCATTCACCTCGTGTGTAATGGAACTGACTATAGAGACAAGGTTAATGATTAAAAGTAACCATTCGTCCACTGATTGTTGAGCTATGAATGTGGTGCGTTCATAATGAGTATCCTCTATATGGTGGAGATTTTTGGTCATAATTAACATTTTCAATCCAATTATAAATCCAATTTAAAATGAGTATTGTTTTACTACACAACTAGGAATATACAGATCAAAAATAAACTTACAGGCTAAAAAAGTAAATTGAAAAAGCAAACTCAAATGTTATACTACAAATGTAGGCTAAAGTGAAGAAATGAAAAAAGTTGATTTTAAAATGGAAAGTATCAAACTGAAAGCTTTTCTAAGGGTGAAATTGTAAATGTCAATGGAAATAAGACAAAGGAAACATTGAGTATGAAACTCAAGCTGGGAAATAGTTTAACTTAAATGAAAATTTGTACAGCTGTCATGGCAATGAGTATAACTAATAAAACAAGAAATCTGTGAATGTAACTTGTTAATGTAATGAAAACTCCACTCATCCTAAGTTATCACGTGCCTGTACAAGTATTTCACACCTAGAAATTCAAATGGTATACTCTACCACTGACTACCCCAGGACCAAACTGACCAGACACAGTCCAGCCATATACTTGTTTTTGACCTAGTCCCGTTTCTCACAGTGTTAATGTTGGTGTTGGGATGGCCTTGATTTTAAGCCAGGCAAATGCAGTCCAGACCGATCTCTTTGTACTGATTGAAGAGATACCAGCCCATGGGTGAAAAATAGCGTGCTGTAGTGTGGAATGAGGAGTTCTGTAGTACCACTTTTCTTGTGCAGTGTGAACATTTGTTTTCTTTCTGTTTTTTTGTCTAGTGTACATGATCAAACTCGGCACCCTTGAGAATGAAAGCACCGCAGATGTGGAGTGGCGTCACCATGCTTACACTCATACAGCCAAGAAAAGGAGGTTCCTTAGTGTGCAATAGGAACTAATGAAGCAAACTGGACTACATAAATCTCACAAAATCTGGAGTATAAAATGACAAGTGATGATTTGAGTAGCATCATTATGAGTCACGGTATTCTTTAGGTAAATTTAACCATTTTACAAACCCATTGTCTAATAGAGACCTAATAAACACTCTACAGAGAGTATTACAACTGTTGTCATGTATTGTAATAAAATGTGTTTCCGTAAACCTGTGCTGGCTCAATTGCATCTTTTCTATCTTTTTTTTGTTTGTCTGTTTTGGCCATAGTGGAAAAAAAAAGTACACATGCTTATCCATGCAAATATAAATGACAGGTAAATATATACTGTAAGTGTATAAAATAACAAGGCAACGCTGCTTCTGAATAGTTTATAATACATTTATTGATTTACTTATTTGTTTAAATGGAAATAATAGAGCGACAGTCTTGGTGCTAAATGTATAGTGTAGCTCTTTACATGACAAACGGTATACTCACAACTCCCACCTCATAAATGTACAGCCTGTGTTGTCCAATCAAAACACGCAGCTACAAGAGTCAACCAATGAAGACGAAGCATTTCCGAGGTTTTCCGCTTTCCCCGAAGTTCTTGACAGATCCGACTTCAGATTGAGAGAATTCAAGATGGCTGCTACAGGTAAGAGTTTAACTTGTATCCTAATTGTATTAAAACGCTGTCACGGAATCAGACTTTGCTTTTATCCTGACAGATGTATAGAGACAGCGGTGTCCTGCTGTTTTACGCATGTCAATCAAAAAATTAAGGGTAGCGTATTTTGGGAAGGTACCAGAAGTAGGCAACAAGCTGACGCGGTGGTAACCCCCCCCCCCCCCCAAGTTGGCTAACATTAGCTGGCTAAGAGTAGGCAGCATAAAAGCACAGTAAAGCTAGTCACTGAGTTAGCCAGATAATCTCCTCTCCCAGTCCAGTCAGCACTTAGCCAGCTAGCTCCCACAGTTTCAAGCCCAGCTGAGGGGAATTTACAAAAGCGTTGATAACTTTGCGACGTTAGCATTATATTGTTCATTTCTCACCTTCTTGCTACTATGCTAACGTTACCAATAAAAGTAGTTGGCTAGTTAGCTTAAGTCGTTTAAGTGGCGATCCGAGAGAAACATGGCCTCCCAAAATTCGAAATGTCATATTGCACAGCAGGCAAATCCCTTGCTAAGCTAACTGGCTAACGTCAGCTAGCCTTAGCATCATGCGAGTAGTTAGCTAGTTGGTTGGTTTGCAACTTTGTCCGTCAGCACTTCATTTCAGCATTATTTTTTCGAGCTTGGCGGTGTACATGGCAGATTTTATGATTTAGGGGAAACTCGGTATTATAGCTGTTTGTTATGATAGGCAATCCTAGCCGTAACGTTAAACATCGTTGTCGTTTGACTGTGCCGCTAAATTACACGGGTGAAACTTAAAGCTAAGACCCGGTACATGCTAGTCTCTGTTGTAAATTATCGCCTGTCATAATCCAAAACTAAAATAATTGTGTTCCTCCCCACGGACGAAGATTTACGATATACCTCGTGAGAATGAAGGCTCGCTACTGTTCGTTTGGTGTATCCACCATACACAGTATTTTCAATAACATTATGAAGTCACATTTGTCAAGTACTTGCCATCCAGCAGACTAGTGATTCTTGTTATTCAAGACATGAAGCTATCTCTGCTAAGCTGTCAGCATGTTTAGCTTTTGGATTCACCTTTCATTACAGACCAGGGCAATGTTGAGAGAGTAGAGGTGCATTCTCCCCTCACTACCCCACATCAATGTATTTTTCCTTGATAATGCAATAGTCATCAAACGCTATTATCTGCCAGTAATCAGTGTTGTCTACTTTTTCATCATAATTTGTGGTAATGTAATAACTTGGCATCTGTTGACATTTTGACTTTATTGGCCCCATGGGGAATTTTTTTTTTTCACAGTTCAATACATCTCAGTGAAAATCAACATAACACTTTACACACGTCATCACACAGTACAACATGACAGCATACAACAACGACAGGCAAAAGAACTTGAGGACAGTAATTGTAGTTCCCTCAGCGAGTCACCCTGTTCAGGGCTGCAGGTACCAGCCTTTTTTGCCCAATTGAGCCCCTCTGCAACTCAGGGACCCACACCCTAACCCAGGAGGGAGTACAGTGAAGTGGTGATTGAGTGGATGTGTGATGTCCTGTGTTATTGTATGTGCAACATGCATGATGGTCTTACGGTTGAGTTCCAAGAGGTTGGGTGTTGGGAAACCTATTATCTTGATTAAATTATGATATATTGTATATTGGTTGTATTAAAGGAGACAACAACTGAAAGTGCTTGTCCTGATCCATGCCCTTTGCTGATATCGATAGATTGTACAGCTTTGTGCTGTATAGGATTGTCACAATTCTCAAAATCCACAATCTGATTTGACTTTCAACAGCTAGGCCATTTTTAGATTATCGACTATTATTTGTAGAGAACAACACCTCATTGGTTGTAATTTTTTTTATGAAGCCAACCTGATACATTTTTTTGACAAAAAATAAATGTGTATAATAAAACACTCAATTTAAAGTTGTAATAGAGCAAAATGTGAAGAAAAACATAGTTCTTTATAGTTCTGTATAGTTTTTTAATTGCATCATAAATCTCTTTGCATTAATAAAGGAAAATGAATGGTGTCGTTCTGGAGTTTGAAATCCGTAGTAACTACACATATATGATTAACTTTTTTGTGGGGGTTTCAATAGGCAAACCGAACATTAAGCCATGGTGACAGGCTTAGGATTTTGTAATGACTGGAAAAATGTGGATCCCCCTTCAAATCAAATCACTCATGAGAAGATA
Source organism: Pagrus pagrus (assembly GCF_965226575.1). Classification (NCBI taxonomy): domain Eukaryota; kingdom Metazoa; phylum Chordata; class Actinopteri; order Spariformes; family Sparidae; genus Pagrus; species Pagrus pagrus. The sequence continues at coordinate 29,957,278 of NC_140192.1, forward strand.
TTCGTATGTCATTAATGAAAACCACCATCGCGAATAAAAACCTAACCCTAACCCCTCAAAATGATTTCTGGGCCAAAAATCAGATCCACTTTATTTCCACAAGAGAGGTATATTGTCTCCAAACTGAAATATGTCCATGTTGTTGCAGGTTCGAAGTAAAGGACTAACTCTTTTGGATCCCACGGTGCATGAAGCTCTCCTGAGGTTGTGGTGTCTAATTCCTGCATCCCCCAGCTCCTCCCATCTCTCATCATGTCCTCCACCTCCTCCTCCTACTCTTCCTCGGGAGAGACTAGTCCAGAGGATGTACCCCGAGGTGGGGGCACGATCCGAGTCTACCTCCCCAATAAACAGAGGACAGTGGTGAGATGATTCTCTATGCTGCTCTTTATCAATGACCCAGCCGCCCTTTTCAGAAAAACACATTTTTACATATACCAAATATGAGTGAGTATAGTGTAACTAGATTTTAGAGTAGGGATGTACATGTCATGTGTGTCATGGGACTGTGTTTATCTACCAACATATGTCATTGTTTTGGTTGTAAATTTCATGGATCTAACGAGGAAAAATCAGTATAAATGTATTCTGCTTTCTCTCATTGTATTGTTCTGTTGGAACAGCAGAGGGCGCAATCATACTGCTTAAGAAGACAGACTCAAGCTGTTAGCTCACACATTAGCCTTGGTAATGTCTGTTTTTGGCAGTGTTTGAGCTGTAGTAATTCTCTGAACTCTTCGCACCGACCTCTTCTTGTCTTTCCCGGTTTTGTGCTGCTCTTGTCGGGGTCACTCATCCTCCAGAGCCGCCCTTCGCTGCAAGAGTGTCTCTCGGCTCATTAGGTGGAGCACACAGGCTGCCATTGCTCTGCCACCCAGCCTGTCTGCTTCACCTAGCGCTCAAAACAATTCATGGCTACTTTTTACACATGCATAGGTCATGGCCCGCTGCTTTTATGTTACTATAGAAGGAAAGCAGAAGTACCTCAAGTAAAAAGTACAAATAAATTGTGTAAGAATAATAAATGCTTTATTTATTTATTTATTATTTATTATTAGAACATTGTTCAAGTTATCTTTTTCTTTGTTTTGTTTTTTTACTATCGTGATAAATATTGTATCATGGACTATTTATAGTGATGACATCATACTGTGAGATTTTGGTATCGTTACTTCCCTATTATAGAGTGATAGTTGACTATTATCACCTCTGTCTTCATCTTCATCATCTTCCGCTTTGTCCGGGGTCGGGTCGCGGTAGCAGCAGGCTCAGTAGGGAGCTCCAGACCTCCTTCTCCCCAGCGACACTTTCCAGCTCCTCCGGGAGGATCCCGAGGCGTTCCCAGGCCAGATGAGATATGTAATCTCGCCAGCGGGTTCTGGGTCTGCCCTGGGGTCTCCTCCCAATTGGACGTGCCCGGAAAACCTCCATGGGGAGGCCCCCAGGAGGCATCCTAATCAGATGCCCTAACCACCTCAACTGGCTCCTCTCTACGCGAAGGAGCAGTGACTCTACTCCGAGCTCCCTCCGGATGTCTGAGCTCTTCACCCTATCCCTAAGGTTGAGCCCAGCAACCCTACGGAGGAAACTCATTTCAGCCGCTTGTATCCGCGATCTTGTTCTTTCGGTTACTACCTACAGCTCGTGGCCATAGGTGAGGGTTGGAACATAGATGGACTGGTAACTCGAGAGCTTGGCCTTGCGGCTCAGCTCCCTCTTCACCATGACGGCCCAGTACAACGCCCCTAATACTGCAGACGCTGCACCAAGCCGTCTGTCCACCTCATGCTCCATTCTCCCATCACTCGTGAACAAGACCCCAAGATACTTAAACTCCTTCGCTTGGGTCAAGAGCTCACTCCCCAACAGGGGCAATCCACCGTTTTCTGGCAGAGAACCATGGCCTCAGACTTAGAGGTGCTGACCCTCATCCCGACCACTTCACACTCGGCTGCGAACCGCCCCAATGCTTGCTGGAGGTCACGGGCTGAGGAAGCCAACAGAACCACGTCATCCGCAAAAAGCAAAGACGCAATTCTGAGGTCCCCATACCGGACACTCCTCACCACGGCTGCGCCTTGAGATCCTGTCCATGAATATCACAAACAGGATTGGAGACAAGGGGCAGCCCTGGCGGAGTACAACACCCACTGGAAATGTATTCGACTTTGTGCCAAGTATACGGACACAACTCTCACTTTGGTCTTACAAGGACCGGATAGATCATACCAACGGCCCCGGTATCCTATAGTCCCTCAGGACTCCCCGGGGGACCCGGTCGTAGGCCTTCTCCAAGTCTACAAAACACATGAAGACTGGATGGGCACACTCCCATGACCCCCCCAGCAAGCCTGCAAGGGTAAAGAGCTGAACCACTGTTCCGTGGCCAGGGCGGAATCCGCATGGTTCCTCCTGAATCAGAGGTTCGACGATTGGACGGACCCTCCTTTCTAGCACCCTGGAATAAACTTTCCCAAGGAGGCTGAGCAGTGTGATACCCCGATAATTGGAACACACTCTCCGGTCCCCCTCTTTGAAAATGGGGACCACCACCCCGGTCTGCCACTCCAGAGGGTACAGTCCCTGACCTCCACGTGAAAAGACGTGTCAGCCATGACAGCCCAACAATGTCCAGAGCCTTCAGCATCTGGGGGCGAATCTCATCCACCCCTGGTTCCTTGCCACTGGGGAGCTTCTTGACTACCTCAGTGACCTCTGCCAGGGATATGGACAAGTCTTCCCCTGAGTCTTCAGGCTCTGCCTCAGTTTCAGAGGACGTGTTAGCCGGGTTCAGGAGGTCCTCAAAGTGTTCCTTCCACCGCACAACGATACCCCAAGTCCGGTTCAGCAGGTCCCCTCCCCGGCTGAAAACAGCCCGGGCTGAGGCCCGCTTCCCTTTTCTGAGTCGCCAGATGGTTTGCCAGAACTTCCTTGAGGCCGACTGAAAGCCCTTTTCCATAGCCTCACCAAACTCCCACACCCGGGTTTTTGCTTCGGTGACCACCAAAGCTGCAGCCCTCCTGGCCTCCCGGTACCAGTCTGCTGTTTCAGGAGACCCCTGGGCCAGCCAAGCCCGAAAGGCCTCCTTCTTCAGCTTGACGGCTTCCTTCACCGCTGGTGTCCACCAGCGGGTCCTTCGGTTGCCGCCCCGACTGGCACCGATGACCGTCTGACCACAGTTCTTAGCGGCCGCCACTACAATGGAGGCTCTGAACATGGTCCATTCGGATTCCATGTCCCCAGTCTCCCCCGGGATGAGCGAAAAGTTCTTCCAGAGGTGGGAGTTGAAGACCTGACGGACCGGGGCCTCCGCCAGACATTCCCAGTTCACCCTCACTACTCGTTTGGGTTTCCCAGGTCTGTCCGGCAGCTGCCCCCGCCACCTGATCCAACTTACCACCAGGTGGTGATCAGTTGACAACTCCGCTCCTCTCTTCACCTGAGTACGGCTGCAGGTCCGATGATATGACCACAAAGTCTATCATCGACCTTTGGCCTAAGGTGGCCTGGTACCAGGTACACTTATGAGCCACCCTATGCCCTATACATACCCTATATCAAACATGGTGTTTGTTATGGCCAATCCATGACTAGCACAGAAGTCTAATAACAAAACCCCCTTCGGGTTCAGATCGGGCAGGCCGTTCCTCCCAGTCACCCCCTCCAAGTTTCCCCATTGTCACCCACGTGAGCGTTACAGTCCCCCAGAAGAACTATGGAGTACCCAGGTGGAGCCCCTTCCAGGACACCACCCAAGGTGGTCCCCCCCTTAGCCTGCTGCCCGATGTACATAGCACCCAACCCCATCGCTCTCCCCTGCGGGTGGTGAGTCCACAGCGCAGCCCCACGTTGTTCTTTCGGGCTGAGCCCGGACGGGCCCCCCACCTCTGTGGAAAAAGTTATTCTAGCACTGATGGTTGTAAATGTAATTACTCACACTGAATTTGACATCATTCACATGTTGATGAGTAAGCTTGTGGACAGTTGGTGTTAGGTTCCACAGATGGTGTTATTTTTGCTATGCTAGAAATGCATATATACAATTATCTTGTGTAGTGATATCAATGGATCAGCAGCTGTGTTTGACTGACATCTCACAGTGTCGGCTCAAATAACATTGTTGTTGTGGTCAGAACAGGAATATACTATTTTCCGAGAAATAAATGATCTGTACACTGGACTCAAGGTCTAGTCTGTGGGAGCTTCTGTCACAAATGAATCATGTGAAGTGTCTCTGTCAACTCAATGTGCAGCTGTCCTATACCTTTCAATCTGCCTCCTTGTTACCTGTGTGTACATAGCCAATGAATGTCAGTTCAAAGGCACACATGCTCAAATACAGTTTCCTGTTCTCAGGTGAATGTTCGTCAAGGACAGACTGTGCACGAGAGTCTAGATAAAGCACTTAAAGTGAGAGGTCTAAGCCAAGAATGCTGTGCTGTATTTCGCCTTCTGGAAGGGTAAGATTGCATTATTGTGTGCATGAACGTCCTCCCACACCATAGAAATAATGGGTTGCATTCCTTATTGCCTACAGAAAAGATCAAGAGACAACACCAAAGAATTATCATAAGTCTCAGATCAATGTATTGTACAGTGCGGTTTGTAGATATATTTGTAAACTATTGAGACTGATGCAAAAGTATTGTGGTGCAAAACTGAAGTTATTTATACATGCTGAAAAATACAGTACCTACCTTATAGACATTACTTTCGTCATGTGTGTTTTAAACATCATGCGCTAAACTATATTTTACTACATATTTATGACAAAAACATTAACATTAAAAACCAACAAAACAACCTCAGATTTGGAATTTTATAGGTTTTAAAAGTGATAATATGACAAACTTTTCTTTTTGATTTTGTTTTTCACTTATTCACATCTTTTCCTCTCCAGCCGTAAGAGACTGACAGATTGGGACACAGACATCACTCCTCTGGTTGGAGAGGAGCTTTTAGTTGAGGTCCTGGATGATATTCCTCTCACCATGCACAACTTTGTAAGTAGCTATCAAACACACCTACCCTGTTTACAGGTTTATGGCTTCAATGAAATGTCTTCTATTAACAGAATACTAACCCATCTGGAACTACCTTTATATTTGGATTCTTAATTGATTTTTGCATAAATGTAGAGCTGCACAGTCAAAATTGCAATCTGACCTCAAAATCCAAATAAATTGAGCTGCAACTTTTTTTTGATAAATGTAAAGTGTGTGACAATACAACATTATAAAGAAGTACTGTAGTGCTGTAGAGATGTCCTGGCCTCCAAATCTTGTTCTCCAGATGTAAGAAAACGTGCTGTTTAGTACAGACCCAACAAATGTCACTTCATCAGTTTTTCAGTGAAAATGGCAATTGTGATGCAAAAACTAAATTGGTATCATTTTGCAATCATATCTGTCAAAATAATCACCATATAGTTTTTCTTTGTTTTGTTTTTTTGGCCATGTCATGCAGCCCTACCTAAATAGTTGTGTTATTGCTGCTGTAAAGTGAGCATTTTGCGATCTCTTTATCTGTGCAGGTACGGAAAACCTTCTTCAAGCTGGCTTACTGTGATTTTTGCCACAAGTTTCTTTTTAACGGCTTCAGATGTCAGACATGTGGCTACAAATTTCACCAACACTGCAGTAGCAAGGTCCCTACTGTGTGTGTGGACATGGATACAGTGAGCAAACGGTGAGTTGAATAAATGTTCAGGATAATGCAGTAAAGCTCTTCAGTTTATTAGTGGGTTTAGGCACTTGGTGATCTTATACAAGTGAAGGGCACCAAGTGCCTTTCTGTTCATATGATGCTAACAATGGCCAGAGGTATTTTCCAACTTGGTGCTGTCTGCTTAGCATACCCACCACCCCTAGCATGGATGGGGTGGAATGGGAAAGCTGAATTTCCCACTTGAACTCTGAGTGTTTCTTGACATACATGTGTTCAAAATAAAATAAACGGTACCTGCTTTAGTAGATGGAAAAACATCTTGGTGCAATTTCACCTTCCCAGCTTTTTCCGGGGAGCAGTAAGCCACATTTCATTGTCTTCCCCATTTTTAGCATCTTCACTTTCTTTGTCTTTCTTTTTTTTTGTCTTGGTTTTTTGTTTGCTTTAGCATTCACAGTCAATAACAGGAGTGTTTAGGACTAGACCAGCAGAAAAAAGGCAATATTAAAGACAAGTATGCACTCAGTGAAGAAGGAAAAACTCCCAAGCATCGTTGGTGCTGAGGTGCAAATCATCAAAACAAACATGCAGCCATTATCCAGTGGCAAGGGTCCACAGATGAACACGATCATGTCAGAATGTGCTACTTTGTTATTCATCTGTGATATTATAAGGGGGATATAGTCAGTGTTTGTTTGCCAGTGTCAGTTTTATCATGTCAGAATCACTTTTGTCATTGAAAGAGAGGTTGTTGAGGTTGTTTTTTTCCTTCAGTTTTTTGGAAAGAAAACGACATCAAGCACTGAATTGTTCAGTTGGTGTGTGGTTTCTGATGTGCGTTTTTTTTATCATCTGGCCTACATCTTTGAGTCAGAGAGCCTGTGTTAATAGAGCAGTAATTTCACATAATCAGAGGTGCACTAACTTGAAGTCTATAAATGAGTGTTCCTGTTGACTTACCTGGTTTCATTATGTCTCTTTGGTCTTGTCCCATCCCTTTTACTATGTTTTGTCCAGGTGTGATCCCAATCCCTGCTCAGATGAGTACCCACAGATATTATTGCCAGAAAATTCCCCATCACAAAGCAACCTAGCCTTAACCCCAGAGCCTGCAGGGTAAGCGCCCATACTAAAAGCATATTTAGATTAAAGCAGTATAGACTTAATCAGTGAAACTGATATTCAAATACATGTTGAGACTTTTTTACTTTCCACTCAGGATGGACCTCCTGTCCCCGACTCCGGCCTTTCGCTTCCCCATGCCGGGTGGAGATGGCCAATCTTTACAGAGGCATCGCTCCACCTCCACTCCCAATGTTCATATGGTCAGCACAGTGGGCCCTGCTGGTGCCAGCATTATAGAGGTCAGTGTTGGCTGCTTGGTCCATGTTTTGATTGGTTGCTACTTGTATGTAGTCATTTAACTGTTCAACTGACCAGGTAAACTATGTTAACCATTGCCTGTAAAAACCAAATCCCACCTGGTGGCGAGAAAAGAAATTCCAGAATACGGCATGCACCTGTAACGTTCAGCTTTGACTAGCTTTTTGATAAAATTTTCATCGTAAATAGTCTGTTAGTTTGGTAGACAGTGTTTTGCTTCCGGTGTAAACTGATAATATGGCCATTTTCACACCCATCCAGTGTTTTAAAATTTTGGTCTCGATAAAGAAGGCATGAAAAACCATTGACTTCAATATCCTTACTAACCTGTGTATTAAGTTATCAAATTTGAATTGATGTGAACTGTGTCTCTTCTCCTTTTTAGGAAGCACTAAAATTCAACAACACAATTGGTACGTTTTAGATTTTTCTTCCTCATATTTCCTTCCCGTTTCAGAATTTGTCTTCATTTGCAGGGTCCAAAATTAGCACTACTCAAATGCTGGTAAAAATCTACATTGGCAGGTAGTAAATGAGGTCACCTGCCATTGGTGGGTTTCTTAAATAGGCCTGCTTCATGACTAACTACACCACAACAACACATAGGTTTATTGATCATGATTCTCTTTTTACGTCTGCTCTGCACAATGGTGGCGACATGCAACGAAAGACCCTCGACTGTGTCGCAATTCATGATGGACCCTCGGTGTCCACTGTTGCTACCATTATCTAGCTAGCTCCATGTTTCCCTTCTGTGAAGAATTCAGGAGGACGCCATAGTAACATTGAATGAATGGGAAATGTTTTGCAGAATGCAGTCCTGATTGGCATGTAGCAATCAACTTTAACAGGTATTCATGCTCCTATGCATTGTCCTGATTGCAAAAATGTCACTCTCAAAGAGCCTACAGTCCGAGGTTGACATGGAAAACCATCAGTTATAATCAGGAAAATGTATATATCAAAAGTAATTAAAGGAGAGGTTGCATTGGCTACACCAAAGAACAGGCAAAGGACTGATAAAGGGGAGAAATGCTCCTCTATGGCCTTAAAGTAGTCTCAAAACTTGCGCACATAAAAACCAATGGACCCTGGTCATTTTGACATGACATGTGGTGTCATTCTCCATTTGAAATATTTTCAGCTCCTGTTTTCCCATTCCTGCAGGTCCTGAGCCCTCACCAAAGCCCTCCACCAGCCCACCTTCTTCTCTCGGGTCTCCAGGGAGGAGACCGCCCAAGTCTCCTTCAGAGCACAAGGAGCGCAAGCCTTCTTCGTCCGATGACAAAAAGAAAGTGGTATGTGGTCTTTAACCTCATTCACAGGCCATTGGTTGTCTTCAGACAAGTGATTAGAGAGTTAATAGTGACAGCAAAACCCTTGAAGGTTGGTTAAGTAAAAATTCCAGGTACTTATGGCGTGCATTAGTAGTTCAAAACATTCAGTCCATGTGTTGTTTCAGCACCGAGGGGGCTACAGAGACTCAAGTTACTACTGGGAGGTCCACTCAAGAGAAGTCAACATTCAGAAGAGGATAGGTGCTGGCTCCTTTGGAACAGTCTTCAAGGGCAAGTGGCACGGAGACGTGGCAATCAAGATCCTTAAAGTCACAGAGCCAACACCAGAGCAGTTACAGGCCTTCAAAAATGAAATGCAGGTCTTGAGGTGAGAAATGCTGTCCGTGTTTTACATAACTTACAGACAGCTGCAACAAAGATGAATATGTTTGCACTTGTTATCGATAGCTGACGCTACTAATGCACTTCTTTTGTAATCAGTAAAAATATTGAAAGAAAAAAAAGACTGTCAAGTGTATAATAATTTGGTGTGCACCAATTATAAGGATTTAATAACCCTACCTTCATTTTGATCTGATTGTGGATGAAAAATTGAATTTCTAACACTATTACCATTTCTCTTCTCTGCAGAAAGACCCGGCATGTCAACATCCTGCTGTTCATGGGCTACATGACTAAGCCCAACTTTGCCATCATCACACAGTGGTGTGAAGGCAGCAGCTTGTATCGCCATCTGCATGTCACAGAAACCAAGTTTGACACTATGCGTCGAATTGATGTGGCCAGACAGACAGCACAGGGCATGGAGTAAGACTTGGTGCTAGATTTCATTTCACCCTCACCACTTACCCACTGCTGACACTTACCCAACCAGACTAGACATCAAGTGTTAGTTTCATATAGTGTTTTTTCCAGTACACAACTTTCTGCCCTTTGTAGGAATGAACATTACTTTGGTAGAGATTAATTACTTAATGATACATCACGTTTACATTTATGAAACTGTAAAGTTTCCTAATGAATTTAAATCTGTTCAGATATTGTTTAACTAGTTCCAAAAGGTTCCAACACATTGTGAACAAGTATAAAATTTGATTTGAGTAATTTCCAGGTCTGGATAATTGTGGTAAAAAAGAAAAGTTAGAGTGGAATAGTTCTAGACTGTCACCCCTATCATGTTTCTGAAATATAAATGTCAGCATTTCTAAAACTGAATTGATCATACTAGCAGAGTGTTTTTCATGGCGTTTGGATGATGGATGTTGATATATGGCTAATGCTTTGTGTGACGGAGTAACTTGCATTAGTAGATTCATGTTCATTCAGTCATGTTTGTTTTTAATACAGTGTTGCCTGTAAGATGGGTCACAGTATTGAATGTTGGAAATCTGACTTACCCCTTAATTACAGCGATTTATTTGGATTCTCAGAATCTTTTGATGATGGAATGGATTGTAGATGCTGAAAATCCAAAATTCATTGCAGTTGGGCATTGAAAAAGGTCGTTCTTAAACTTTGGTCTGAGTGGTGAACCCCACCCCATCCTTGCTTGTGAATGACTGAGCCTTTTGAGGATGCCCCTTTCATACCCAGTCATTATCATCATCCCATCAACTGTCAACAGTGAACATGTTTACCTGTTGAATTTTCCAAACAGGTGCTTTTAGGGCATTCCACAACTTCCCCAGTCTTTTGTTGCCTCTGTCCCAACTTGTTTGAAATGGGTTTCTGGCATCAAATTCAGAATGAGTATTCATTTACAAAACAAGTGAACCTGAATGAATGAATCTACAGAGAAGCCTGGAAAAGTATTAAAAAAAAACTTGGTTTCAATTTGGTTTCAATTATGGTCTGAAAAGTAAAACATAGGAATTGATTGTCAGACATTGTGCAAGAGGCACTCGTGTAGTAATGGTAAAAACTAAAGACACTGTTGCTTTCTGGTACTGCAGAGGGTCAATCATTTAAATCTAGTCTTGTCAGAGCTTTGCCTACACAGATGAAATTAATGATTTTTACTTTCTTTTTTTTCTCTTTCAGTTATCTTCATGCAAAGAACATAATTCATCGAGATCTGAAATCAAACAGTATCCTTGTTTTGTCCAGTGATAACTTTTAATTATGTAGTTCTACGATTTTTGTGCTTAGACTGCTGTAGACTAGACTGATAACTACAAAGGCAAATTTGAACACCAGTGGCTGCAGCTAGCAGACAGGTTTATCCGCAAATAACCTTTTAATTAGCAGACATGTATAGAACAGTCAAAGTATTAGGACAGCAATATGTTAATTATTTGTCTCTGTACTCTGTGGTACATTGGCTTTGAAATAAAACAATGACTTGAAGGTAGTATAAGACACATTGCCCTGTTTTTACATAGGTAACTAATACCATGAACATGTACACTATTTGTTTGTCGTGATATTTCCTGAGCTCTGCTGCTAGATATTTTTCTCCACGAGGGCTGGACTGTTAAGATCGGTGACTTTGGCTTAGCCACAGTGAAGTCTCGTTGGAGCGGCTCTCAACAGGTAGAACAGCCCAGTGGATCCATTCTCTGGATGGTAAGCCTCTCTGTATTGCATATGATTACTTTGATTCAATGAAGACACATCCAGTAAAATGTCTGGGATTTTTATAAAAGAATTCCATAAAGGAAAAAAAAAAAATGATTCACATCATCTCAATTACTCTCCTACAATTCAGAATCGATTCATAAATGTCAGAAATCAATTTTCTAAGTGTTTATTAATAACATGATGTTGACCGAACAAAAACAGCAGTACTTGAACTGCAAGGGAAGTACAGAGTTATCTTGAAGTTCATCTTCAAACAAGGCAGCGGTTGCAATTGTTTCTTTTATTTAATGACTGGATAATCACCCTTGCAAGACAAACATTAAGCAGGCCACATGTTTGTGAACACTTCATAAATGTTGATGTAAATGTAGATAATTGTATTGTTAACCTTTTCAATACTTTAAAGGTAAATTTCATATCCATACATGCAGCCGAGTACTGTATGTTGGCATATACACCGATCAGCCACAACTTTAAAACCCCCTACTTAATTTTGTGAAGGTTCCCCTTGTGCAGCCAAAACAGGTCTGACCCGTCAAGGCATGGTCATAAGACCTCTGAGGGAGTCCTGTGGTCTCTGGCACCGGGACGTTTGTAGTGGATCCTTTGGGTCCTGTATGTAGGGAGGTGGAGCCTCCATGGATCAGACTTGTTCTAGCACATCCCACAGATGTTCAATCAGATTGGGATTTGATGAATTTGGGGGGCAAATCAACAGCACTGGCCTTTTCGTTGTGTTTCTCAAGCCATTCCTGAGCAGTTGTTGTGGTGGGTCAGTGCGCATTGTCTTGCTGCTGGGCCACTGCCATGAGGGAGTGCCATGCCATGAGGGGTCGTACTTGGTCGACAACAATGTTTGGATGGGTCAAGTGGTGTCCACGTGAATGCCAGGACCCAAAGTTTACCAGCATTAGATTTCATTGTAACAAGATGATCTGTGTTACCCACATCACCTGGCAGTGGTTTTAATGTTGTGGCTGACCAGTGTATATGATCGTTATATTTGAGACGTAACAGCTAACTTAGGATAACCAGTCATGTGTAATTTATTGTTAGATTTTTGAAAGTCATTACACAAAGTAGTTTATGAATTAAATTAAAATTAATTATAAATGATTAATGCTTAATTAATTCTTGTCTTTTTGTTCTTTTCAATTAATCCTAAGGCTCCCGAGGTGATCCGAATGCAGGACAGCAACCCATATACGTTCCAGTCTGATGTATATGGCTATGGAGTAGTACTGTTCGAGCTGATGTCAGGGACCCTGCCTTACTCCAATATCAACAACAGAGATCAGGTTACATGAGACTACTCCTCTTTATGTTTACACAACACTGACACAGTCTCATCTGATTATCCCAAATTATCTTTCGCACATGATGAAGTGTCTTCACTTTTACCCTCTCTGGTGTTTATAGCAGTTGAAAACACAATTTATCTTCCAATCATAAGGAACAGCTGGCTATCACCAAATGCCATATACACTACTGTGTAAGCATTGTTAGTAGTCTATTTGGGTTGCATGCTTCTAACAATCTGCAACACATACTAAGCATCTATAGCCACAAGATTACTGTGTTAACTTGCGGATAGGGCTACTGTACATCCAGCTTGTTTGTGTGTCCCACTTAATTCTAGTGGCAGGTGGTAACCTTTTACCCTGCATTTGAGATTTTGTGATATGTTGCGACACTAACCCCCAGATTAGAAGCTGACTGTGGCCATCCTAGACAATGCTCATGGTTCCACCAGGCGCGCCACGCCACATTTTAGATATGTCCATCAGCTCTGCAGATAATACACGCTGAGACTATTTTTATAAAAGGGGACAGAAGTCACATCAAGCTGCGCAGAGCAGATCAAGCCAGGCAGGAAGTCAGACACAGGTACAGCATAGAGCATCTGGTCAATTTTCAAAATAAAACACCCTTTGAAGCCTCAGGATCTACAGCATAACAACGATATACATAATTCAAACAGAAAAAGCATGAAACCTTTTAACTAAGTAGCCTGCTCATCTGTAGTAGAAACACAAGTCTGAGCAAGTCAACCATATCAGGCAGGCATGTTGCTCAACTTCTGAAATGCTGTGCATCAAACATGCACGGTCATAGTTGGGTGCCTGGTGGAATCAGTGCATAACTGTTGCAAAAGAGGAAATTTCGCATCAGTCGATCGTATGCATTTTATATTCTAAATTTGAGAAATAATTGTTTAATGTACAAAGTGTGACATTGAAATTGCTTGTTTTGTCTGACCAATAGTTCAATCAAACTGGAGATACTCAGTAAACACTGAAGTAAAACAGAAGCAGCAAATCATCAGTGGATGATCTGATTATTTGGCATTTTTGCTTGAGATATTAAATGATATGTCAATTGTCAAAATAGTTGCAAATATGTTTTCTGGTGAGCGATTACTTGACTGACTGTTCTAGCTTTAATTTCATCTTCCATACGTCATCAATATTAGAGCAGATTTTAATGGGGTTTTGGTCATTGCCGTTCCAATGGTTGTGGAAGTAATTCACTCCCGAACAAAGTGCCTCACTAACTGACCAACAGATGGGTACATCATATTATATTGTGGCTGTCTCACATTCTCCTGCCGTATCAAATGAAGACTTTTAAACCTGGTGGCAAAAATCTTTCATCTTGTGTTTTTACTCTTAATGGCAGAGTTCCTGTGCACAAATGGCACTGACTGATTTCAGTAACTGTGCCCTTTTTGTCTCTTTCTCAGATAATCTTCATGGTTGGACGCGGTTACTTGTCTCCAGACCTCAGTAAGCTGTATAGTACCTCACCCAAGTCAATGAAAAGGCTAATCATTGACTGCCTGAAGTTCAAACGTGATGAGAGGCCCCTGTTTCCACAGGTGAGGAATGTATTTGTTACATATGAGACAAAAGCTACTCTACAAAATTACAATTACAAACCAAATGCCGACTCTTGAGACGACCTTCAGTGTTTTTTGTGTTGTTAGTGGTCAACATAGGGGAGGGAGGGTGAGGCGGGGGGTACTTCATGGGTTGCAATCTGCCACCTCACCGCTAGATGCCACTAAATCCTTCACACTGGACCTTTAATCCAGGCTATCCATTTGTGGTGTGAGATGCTGTGTGCCTTTTGCCATTTTACTTATTGGTGTAATACGTTGACACTGCTATGCTCCATCTGTCGTATATATCTTTTAAAAAGTTGCGGAAATGCAAGAATGATACAAATGTAGTTGTGATAAGAAATGTAATTTAAATGCTGATAATGTCGACATATAAACAGTATAATCAGTAGATAGAGCGCATCCACACTTGTCTGTAAACAGGAAAAACAACCAGGTGGCTTAAGGGTGACAACCACATGAATATGAACGCTGTACTTAAATGTCATTAACAGCTGTCTTTACATTTGGTTTTCCTTCACCAGATCCTGGTAGCCATTGAGCAGGTTCAAGACCTGCTGCCAAAAATTGAACGGAGTCGTTCGGAGCCGTCACTCCATCGGGCCGTCCATGCAGAGGACCTGAACCCCCTCCTGTTCCACACCACCAGGCTGATGCCCCTTTAAGCTCCTGACAGCACTGGGCAGATAGGCCGACACCCTGTGCAAACCCACAGCATTTCGTGCCTCAGAGAGGCCACAGGCTGACTGTCCTAACAGACTGCCATTCCTAAACTCAGTCCCCACCCCTGCAGTGCCCTGGAGCTGCAGCACTCGGCGCAAAAATCTGTATATGCAAAAAGAACCGCAACACATAATTTAGTCTTTTCCGTTAAACAAGTGACAAAGATCTGCTAATTAAGATAAATAATTGTCTGCTGTAATTAGTATGTTAGAATGCCTCTGCTCAGTCCTTGAGAAAGAGAGAAAAGCCATCAAACAGGTTGAGAAGCATTCGATACTCTGATCTATGAGGAGGTAATTTCTGTTGTTTTGAGAAAAAGCAAAAAATAGACGTGTTTTGCACATCAAAACTGTGTTGCCGATTTTCAGTGGTAAAATAGTCATAATCAGATGTTTAAGCAGCACTGTGATCATAGCCAAAATTTTAAATCAGTTCATTAGCCATAACGCTAGAGCTGCTGGTTCAGGTCACTTGATCAGCTTGGCTGTCATGCCCCCCTTCAGTCAAATGCAGTGTAAATTTAACCGGAGATCAGAGGTGTGAAAATAGTGATTTAAAGGAAATGGAGTTCCTGTTTGAGAATGTTTTGTAAAAGATATGACATTTTGTGTCAGTTGAAGCTCCAGTGTTTACTGCTTTGCAACTTCAGACACTGAATATGAGCTAGGGAAAAATGAAAATAGTTACTTTGGTGAAAGTGTCTATATCTTGAGAACTTCAGAAAAACTGATGATATGAAAATATGTCAAGCAGGCACTCCATTGTCACTCAAATCACCAAGTTAACCATGGACCCCCTTTGTAGCAACCGACTCAAAGTCTGGACGGGGAACAATCTACCCCAGCAGGGCCTGGAAACATTGGCCATAGATCCAAATAAAAAAAAAGATCCTGTATCACACTGCTGAGGTATGCATCTTGATTCAATTATTCCTGTTTGGTCTCAAAACATTATTATTTTGGAACAACAAACCAAGTTCAAATTGTTTTTATAAGTTTTTCATACCCATATTGAGACACTGTTAATTCCTGAAACAAATTATTTTAATGTTACCTTTAATGTTATTGTGCTTACTCCACTGGGATTCTCTCAGCTTGTTGATAAATTCAGACTGAGAACAGGATTAAATTGTTTGGACCAATATATTTTCAGTGTACACAGAAGAGCTTTTCATATTATTGAATTTGTCAAACTGATATTTAACATTTGTAAGCCAAAAATACAGCCAATAGTTTTCCCGAGCATTAATTTTTTGCCGATTTTAACCCCCTTAAACCATGAGTTAATCACCACAGGGTGCTAACACCCAGCAGAATATTAACAACATGTAGAAAAAGATTCTGTAGCAACAGAGTTCACGTAAGAGGCTTTGAATAGACAGCTTAGTATTGATTGATCCTACAACAAAGTTAACTGCTACACTTCAATATTGTGTGAAATTAGTGCTCATCATGCAAAGCTCTCAGCAGAGCACATTTGAAAAAGAACATGTAACTCTCGAGGCTTTTTACACGACTGACCAGAATGTCATCATGCTCTAGACTGCAGGATTGCAGATAAGATCGCTTCTACAAATGTTCTTTTCTTGAATTCAGTCTTTTTTAGCCTAATTAGGAATTGACAGGCCTTAGTAATTTGCAGTCTTAATGTAAAGATTAGTTGTGTTGCTGCTACAAGATAGTGAGTTGTCTGTCCAGTTTGTTTTCTAGCCCTCAGAGTTGAGACATATTGGGACTGGAGTCTACTGACACAGCACACAGCCTACACTAGTCTTAATAATGTATTCTTAATGCTCTCAAATGCTGCACCATGGATTAGCCACTGGTCGATATTTCACAGATATGCCCTCAGGCATAAACTATTACTGTAGCTGTTGATGTATTAACACTGTGGGCAACTTGGTCAATTAGTCAGTCCATCTTAGACACACTATGGGAGGTGTGAGAAGTAATTGATGTTCTGCAAATACGAAAGGGTTCAGTGTGCTTCAAATGAACCAGGTTGTAAGACATGTAGTCAGACCACATCTAAAGGCGACCTGTGTTAAACTGTTCTTAATGGCCACTGGCAGGATGATAAACCTGCTGTTTATAGCTGCCAGTCTTTCTACAAATTCTGTCTTGAATCAGCATGTGTGAAAGGCATACATGCTGTTGCTCTACA
The DNA here is from genome assembly GCF_965226575.1 of Pagrus pagrus. Classification (NCBI taxonomy): domain Eukaryota; kingdom Metazoa; phylum Chordata; class Actinopteri; order Spariformes; family Sparidae; genus Pagrus; species Pagrus pagrus. Next base: position 29,973,994 of record NC_140192.1, read on the forward strand.
TTACACTCACAGTGATGGTAGTTGTGTGAGGAATGAAATGGAGCACTTGAAAGTGAAGTTCAAATGCTGCTTATTTTCACTTGGCAACAAACTGCATAAAGTATGCATGGCTGTCCAATTTGTCTGTTTGAGAAAACCGAACCTAAAAATGGTCTGACCTACCCTCCACTGATCCCACTGTTAAAACAGGACTTTCAGGTGCAATAAATGAGTGGATAAGCAATTCATTTGAAGCATAATGAGGCCTTACAATATGAACAAGCAAATCATGTTTTTGTTTTGCCAGTCTTCCCATTGTTCATGTTCATTGAGCTAGCTGGCTAGTTGAGAAGCATTAATGTATTGGTGTTTAGTGTAATGCGATCATTCTCAAACTGTTGGTTTTTTGAGACTTGTCATTGTCTTGTCATGACTAGGACAACTGAAGAGGCTGTCATTATCAACCTCAACAGCTAAATCAGATTTAGAGGAGGAAGCATGGAAACCTGTTGATGGCAAGTAAAGCTCAGTGATCCAGTGTGGCATATTGCTTTTGTGACATTGACAAACCTTTCTATGTGAACCTTGCACAGTCACCTTGTGCTTGCATGTTTTTTGGATGCTTATACACCCCAAGTACTTAATGTGTCAAGGCTGGTTCCAAACCAGAGTCACTGTAATGGAGTGGCAACCCAGACAGCTTCCCTGCCTTCAGTACAGTGTGCATAGACTAAATGAACAATGCGCCCAGTGTTTGTTGGCCAAGACTGCTCGTCTGTCCCTGCTCGCTCCTCTGGAGAAGAATGAATGAACCAAACAGTGACTTGTTGATCATGTTGCTCACAGTGTTGATCTCTGGGTTAGGCCTGTAACTAGTTGCTGTTGTTTCGTGATTTAAGTGGTAAATGGACTCAGTGAGGCAGACACGAATGGAAGTGTCAGGATTGTGTTTGAGCAACACTCATTGCTCAGGTGTACACTGCTTCATAATGCAGTACGTTTCTTAGCAATTTATATGAACTGCAGATGAAACCGGCTGCCTTACCCAACTATTAGATTTGGTCAAATTAAAGGCTAGCTGTGTAAAGACCTTCCGAAGTAGTGATTGTGGATCTGTAATGGTGTGTGGTGCTCTCTGGCATGGCTGTTATATTTTAGAGGTCAGTGGGTCTGATGCATTATGAGCATGAAGCCCTCAGGAGTTCACATCTTTCATGAATTATAAACCTATTCCATGAAAAAGCACTTTACACCAATGTGAAACCATCAAAAGTGTAGATGACGGAGGGACTTCATGCTGGTGTCTCCTTTACTTGAACCATGCATGAAGCTGCTGTTGCTCTCTGCATCCTGTGTGATCCGTGACACTAGTGTAAAATACAGTTTTTCTTAAAAGCTTGTCTCTCTTTAGAGCCTCGACTAGCAATGTTAAGGATTTTGGTTGGGTGTAAGCTCATAGGTCATCATGTGAGCAAAGGTCTGCTCTATGTTCTTCGTTTTGTTTCCTTTAGAAATTGACTGAAGCTAAACTACTAATTCGATCATGTAGTTTTCAACTCGACCTTTGACACTGTACCATGTTCAAAGTCTCAGCAGGGTTCCTTTAAGTGCTTTGAATAAAGGTTCCTGTCATATTCACCTGAAAGCCAGTGAGTGAGTTCAGTCTCCTGAATGGAAATGGTTAATTCTGAGAAAACAAATAATATGTAAAGATGACACATTAGGGATTCATTCAATTGACAGTGATGTAGTGGCTGCTGACAATGATTTGAAGTGTCACATCTGTCCTAATACAGTCCTTTTCATATACAGTGTACCTGAGTTATTGATCACTAAACATTCGTACTCTTCAAACCATAAAGTGATTCCCTCCAAATGAAACAACTACGTAAAATGGGACAAAATTCAGTCCTCATTTCGGACAGAAATCTGGTTTAGTTTAAACTATTGAGAGACTTAATCTAAACTTTCAAAGTCATTGCCTTTTTAGTATCGCATTCCCTCCTTGGAAAAAATTAAGGAAGGCCAAAATAACTGGCAGTAAACCTTCATGAAACTGCCAGAATGGAAATACTCGGACTGCTGAAGCCTCATATTATGTTTGCTTTAACCGCAGAATGCATTTTTTGCACAGGAGGACGACTATTGATGCTGTTGAATTTCTTACTGTTTGACATCACATCACAGCCAGTATGGAGAGGAGGATTGACTACAGCAATCACTAAGTCTTTCATTTGGCATGTGAGAATTGTACTAAGAGAAAAAAGAAATCTCACCCTATCCTTTAAGTCACTGGCGTCCACCATTACTCTACCTGTCCCATTCAAACACAGAATTGTAGGCTAATGCACAGCAAGAAGTGCCCCCTGATTTGGCTTGCTTGTTGGAATCAGACTGTCTCAACTCTTCAGGATTTTAACCAGAGCCCTTACACTGATGTCTTTTTCTCTGTTTTGTTTTTTTGATTTTCCACAGCAGTCTTGTGTGTGACAGCTGTTTTCTGGATTTAAAAGTAACAACTGAAGTAACTATTCAGTTTTGTTCTTTAGAATTAATTAATACGTTGATATCTGGTGTAATTGTTAATCTTGAAAGTATTAGCTTTATGATACTAATACTAATATGGATTTTAGTGTCACACTTAAGTGTAAATGGACAGGCAGCAGCTGTGAGGGTGATGTTTCAGGTGGTGTTTGGTGTTCTGTAAACTGGCCTTGCTTCTCTGTATACTGTATGTGATGTGACTGAGCAGCAGGCAGAACAGATGTTAACATTTGTGTCAGTCATGAATGATTGACACCAGATTAGACATTTAAACCTTGATGTTTTAATGTGGTGAAAACAGGGGCTGGATACCCTAATTTACTCATTCCAGTTATATGGGTGGATCGTGGTCATTGGGACATTGGTTTTTACCAGCAGGGCTAGGGGTGGGGATTTGTGAACCAGGGTTGGGAAAGACTTGGTTCCGTCTTTCTCTTATTTATTGATGTCTTTGCAGATGTTCTCATCTGCGGCCACGGCTCTTTGGTGAAATGTTTACAGAGAGAGATCACTCTTTGCAACATTCACGTCATCACTCTTTCTAACAAGAATGTTCTTTCAGCACGGTACTGTCTGCTCCTTCAAATGACTTTGATTTTGATACCGTCTCCTGCAGGGGCATTTGTAATGGCTTTTCTTTTAAACACCTTGAGCACAAACTAGGTATCAAAGTTTTTAGCAACAATTTGTTCTTAAGTTTTCACTACGATAGCATTTGTTAATGGCAACACTTCAAAATACTGTAAAAGTAGGTTGTTGTATGATGGGGGCGCGTGAGATATATATAAAAATGTGCACAAGTAATTGAATGGCTTGCTGAATGAAACAACCCCATCTTTTTTAAATGAGCTGCTTTTTATAACCATTCAGCAATAGCAAGGACAGAATGTCTAGAATTTCTATGATGCAGATCAGGAGTGCTGACCAGGTTTTCTGTAAATCAATGTCAGAAGCGCTTCCCTTCTCAGAGAGGCTCACTGTAGTGGTGGACTCTTTATTTCCATGTACAGACAGGACATTGAATCATTATGGCTCAGTTTTGTGTTAGCGTGGTGTCTCCCAAAGTGGACTGTGTTCATCTGGTATCTAAAGGAGGAGAGAACAAGTGCCACTGTTACTGGAAATCCCTGTTAAAATGGACCCTGAATGGCTTCATTCAAGAAACTGTGCTGCCTGCACCAGAGGGGGACAACCAGACTTAGAACAGCTGTTTGTTTCAGAGAAGGATGAGGATGAGAGCTGTATCAGAGTAGTTATTTTCTTTTCATATCTCTAGGTTTGCAATACTTGTGTTTATAGTTTCTGAGGTGTCAGGGGTGTTCAGTTTGAAATAAATGGTATATTCTGCTGTGTACAGTTACATCTTTTTTAAATGACAAAAATTGTACTTGTTTCTATTTTTGTGTGGTTCCAAATGAACAAAATTATTAAAGTGTAAAGGAAATCTTAGTATTTTTTTAGTTTTGTTTTTGTTTTTTTGTCTTAAAATATTGATGCAGGATTTATTCTTTAAATAAAATTCATCTGTGTTACATGCTCTTGTTGTCAACTTTTTGTATGATCTCTGCCTCACTTTTTGTGAGACAAGGAAAAAATGACATGTCTGTTTCTTGACAGAATTTATGATATTGCTTTAAAAAGTGGTCTTTAACATTTCTATTGAGGGGTAACTGAATATTTACTGCCTCGAACATGAGACTCAGCGAAAGATCCATTTTTAGAGGAACCAGCTGATGGTAAAACGGACAAAAGAGGAAGTGGCTACGCCACAGATCAGTGAACTGCAAGCTCGATGCAGGAAATGATGATCATGTGACAATATAAAGATAGAGATAAAATGGAGGATATGTTGCAGCTTTAATATTGTAAACAATATTTTATTGGTTTATTATAGGATTTCCAAAAGTTGTCAAGTTTGAAAAGTTTGTGGAAGACAGTTACAGTAGTTATGCGATATTTTACAAGAACAGAACAACCTCACAACAAGCAAGTCATATACAAAATAGCTTTGACTTCACACAGCTCGGACTGAAATACATAGCATTTAAGATTGATTGATTGATCACACGTTTACAGAAGGCCACAGACGTCATGTCTGAAACATTTTAATTTTCTAGTATATGAAAAAGCTTGTTTAAATTCCAAAAATATTTTTTATATCCTGGTCAAACAAAGTCTTTACAAAGCACAATTTGTCTTCATTAAATATCCATTTTAACTTGAATAAGCATTTTCATAAATTTCAAATCCAATTTTTAGCCTTCTGCAAAGACAGAGCTGTACAACAACGTAAACTAATAAAATGCATCAATAAAAGACGCATTGTTTGACAGAACATTATCTATAACTTGTAGCCCAGTCCTGATCTGCTGATGTGGCAGAAGAGCGTCATGGCAAAACACATTCCCAAGACCTGTCGACAAAAGACATAAAAAAAATTCAATTGTAAGATCCAAGAACCATTTATATTATACAATACAGGATTGTATAATGAAAAATGTGTTGTTATTTCCTAAGCTACATACACAGCTGCAACAAAACTATACAGACTAATAAATAAGGAATAATCAAGTCAGAAAAAGAAACTATTCATGCTGGAATGTTAAGGATGAGCTCAGGAGTCTCATAGAGGGAAGAAGCTGCTCTCCAGTCTGGTGGTACGGCAGCAGAAACTTCTGTTTAGCAGATCTGATGGACTTAAAGCTGCATCAGATGACTTTTTTGGCCACTTTAGGGCTCAACATTTATTATCAAGTGCATTCTACATACATTTTATTTTGGTGTCCGAATTGTGAGTGTGAAATACAGGCATACCGTAGAATTACATAGATTTATCATAGTACTAGATTCTGAATTCAAAGATGGCACCTATTTAGTCCAATGAGAATTGCTCGCCTGGCGCGCCTGCTAGTTCCCACTCAGCCCATTGACTTTGCATTGTTGTGATGTCACAGATTTTTTGTTCGCTTTTCTGGGCTCCGGAAAAGTTTTACAAAAATTAAACCTCGATGTATCAAACATTCATACGAGACATAGTCATTATTGACCTTGTTTTCAGTTCGAGGTGTCCTGTCAACACTTTTACTTAATGGTGGTCTATGGGGAAAATGCTTTGTGGGCTGCATTTTCCGGGGTGATTTTTTGCTACAATACTGTGAGTGGCCACTGGCCAAAATTGGACTGCAACTTCCTTGCAGTTTGGTGGTGATGTTTTAATAACTATTTTAATATGGAAAATATAAATAAACTTTTACAGAAGAGCAATAGAAAGCATCCTGACTGGAAACATCTCAAACTGGCATGGTTCATCACGGCCCAGGACAGGAAGGCTCTACAGCAGGTGATTAATACTGCCCAGAACATCACTGGTACCATCTACAGCGCATCAGTGACATCAGCAAAGTGAGATGTCTGCACAGAGCCCAAAGATACTAAAAGACAACACCCACCCAGCCACAGTCTGTTGACCCTGCTGCCATCTGACAACAGATACAGAAGTGTCTGCTGCCACCAGACTACAGAGCAGCTTCACTTCCCAGACTAACACTCCATCATGAATAGTTTTTTTTTTCTGAATTGATATAATTTATTAGTCTGTATAGTACAGCAGACAGAAATTTCACTATGCAGTCTTGCGTTGCATAATTGCATAAAATTCATCTTGAATAACTATGATTAGTTTACCTCAACAATGCAGAGGACAATGACAGAAATCCCAGTGGTTAGGAAATTGTCCTCAAAGAAGCTCTTCAGTGTGTCCAAACAGCCCTGCAAACATAGAGCGTGAAGAGGAAATTAACTTAAACCAACAGTCAAATACAATAATAAGGCACCTATCTGACATTTCAAATACATGTGAACGTGACCTCTACAGATTGTCAAAACTAGCCTAATCCAAGCTATCCACAGGGGTCACACTGTGTCTACCTTTGTCTTGTACTGGGGATTCTGGGTTTCGCATCCGCTTTTGCAGCAAGACTTAGGCACTTTCTCTCCCCAGTCTGTGACATTAGTCACTCCACAGCAGTCGAGCTGAAACAAATCAGTCAGAGAACAAAAAACAATATCTTATAACGTGTTGATCAAGGTTCTCAGTCATCCAGGTCATGGTAATGCTAACTGCTGTATCGTAGGCAACTGGACTTGTTTCAGTTTCTTGAAGATGTTTCAGTTCTAACTAACTGGAGGGGAGCTGCAGGCTTTTAAACTCTGTGTGGGGGTGTCCTTACAGAGTGTGGGAGTGTCCTTACAGAGTCGTTAAGGACACGTGTGAGCTCTGAGCTTCAGAGTCGTTAGGGCCACTAGTGGGTCTTTGACCCAACCCGCCTTCATGTGGGTTGCTAGTGCTAGGTGAGCCCAGGTGTGAATGGTTGTTAAGCTGTCTGGGGAGGGAACTCAGTACAACATTGTAGGTGGGTGATAAGTAATGTTGTAGGCCACCTCCTCTGTTCAAAGGCGGTCGTTTCAGTTTCAGTTCCATTGATGTCAAACTGGAACGACCGTCTTTGAACAGAGATGGTGGCCTATGACATTACTTAGCAACTCACATGAAGGCGGGTTGGGTCAACGACCCACAAGTGGCCCTAACAACTCTGAAGCTCAGAGCTCACACGTGTCCTTAACGACTCTGTAAGGACACTCCCACACAGAGTTTAAAAGCCTGCAACTCCCCTCCAGTTAGTTAGAACTGAAGAAGCCTCTTGGATGAGAGGTAAAACGTCTTCCAGAACCTGAAACAAGTCCAGCTGCCTAAGATACAGCGCTTAGAATATCTTATAACAACAAACTGAGGTCACTTAGCTATCTGTATTTTTCAACACACCATCCATAGTCATTTGTGTGATTACATTACCTGAGCTGTTGTCAGTATGTCCCTGCTCTGATACACTTACCTGCGTCTGAACCAGATCCCACTCAGTCATCACCTCCGTTGAGTTGAATCCATTCTTTCCTTTTGCCGCGGTCAAACCAGAATCAAGATCTTCTTTCACCAATCTAGCAATCTAAAATGAGGTGAAATTTGCCGATAAAAACATACTATATATGTGTTTCCTTCATAAGCACAGCACAGTGTGAGTACTGATGGATGTGACATTACCTCTCCCTCATACACGAGCAGCAAGCATGCTGCAGTCAGCTCCACCAGCATCAGGAAGAACAGCAGGAGGAAGAACTGTTAACAGAGTTTATTTCACAAGAGCCTGTTTTATTTCAAATTTTTGAAAATATACATATATGTTGACATATATGACAACATCGCAGAACAACAAAGCAAAAATTACAGTTTGCAGACACATTTCCTGTTTTAACTTTGAGCTACTGTTCCTAGTAACCAATATGTGGAAGTGATATTTATTTGCATGAAAAAATAATAATCAGTCTATCTCTATTTACACCCTCAACACACAGACAAGCTCATGCACCCACTTCTAGTGCCTTTACCTTGGCAGCTACAGTGAAGACTTTGGCTTAAAAAGGGTGTAAATAACATCTTTTTAAATCAGTTTGGGATCTCTCGGCTTATGGAGAGATTACGCAGGACAAGCTGTATGGAGCCATTTTATGTTTTATTTTTGGTTGTTTTTTTACATTTTAGAACAAGTCCCCATCTGCTTCAGTTATTTAGGAGACTGCTGCTACGATGTTTTAGATTCAGTAATGTTTTGTGGACTATGACACTTCACCGGACTTTCTGCATGGGGGTGAGTAGATAATGTCTGACTTTTCATTTTTTGGTGAACTGTTCCTTTAACATGCTAATGTTTATCAGGTTAATGATTAACATGTTCACCATCCTAGTCTAGTGTGTAAGCATGCTAACGTGCCAGTAAGAACCATGACCAAAGTGGGGACGGCCTTCTATTCCGAAACACCGCTGATCCGAATCAGACTTTCAAGTTCCAATTACTGCCCAATAGGGTCAGGGGTTCCACAATAGCCTTTTCGGAATAGCGGGGTCTTTAGAAAAAATGGGAAACCATGCCATTACGAAGAATGGAAGTCTATTTTCGGAACAGCAGGGTTTTGGAAAGGCAGGGTGAGGCTGATGTGAATGGCATGAGTCACCAAGGTCATTAAGATTCATCTAGAGAACATGAATATCTGGACCTAGTTTCATCAAAATTCCCTAAAACAGAGAGTCTTGACTGACCCACAACGAGAAGTCAGCATATGGACTGCTGTGTGTGCCATACCGTCAGGAGGAGACAGCGGTTCTCCTTCAGAGCACCCAGGAAGCCCAGAAAGGACACGCACATGATGATGATGCCGCTGACCAGCAGCATGTTGGCCGAGTTGAAGCTGGCCATAGTCGGAGTGAGCGCGGTCATCCTGAAGTTCACCATCATGTATACACCGAAGCCCAGCACGGCCACACCACACATCTGACAGGAGGAAACACACTGCAGTCAGCTCCTGCCACACACACCACACACTCACAAAAACATTCATTCAACTGCTTCCTCACTGAGCAGCTAGTGTGTCACTGCCTTTCTTTTTGCCTGTTTTGTAATGTACTACATTTACTCAAGTACTACTGCTTCACTACTGTAGTGAATGACCCTGTGGGCCGGGTAGATTGAGGGAGTGATTGCACCTGTGGAGGGGAGTGTTTGGGAGGAATAGGAGTATTGAAAGGAGGAGAGTGAGCGGGTGCTGGTGTCTCTGGGGAGCGGAGCATGGTGAGCGTTACGGGGTGGAAGCCCAGCCGAGCATTCGTTGTTGCACTCGGTATCGGGGGGTGGTGGCCATTCGCATGGCATATAGGGCTGCCGGCGGCGAAGATAGGCAGCGGGTTTAGGGCGAGGTTCCGGCGTGGGGCAGGGCTGAGATAGTGTCAGCGGGGAGACGTGAGTGCCTTTGTCCGTTACATGCTGGCATTCCGACATCCCAAAAGTCCGACATCCCAAAAGTCCGACATACCGTCATTCTGACAAAGTTTAACCATAATCCGCAACCCTTAACCCTAACCCTTTTAAAAGATGTGTCAGAATGGCAAGACATTTAAAAAAGAAATAAATACCACCATTCCGACCTTAGGAGGCAAAAAAGGTCGGAATGATGGGATGTTTCATTAAAGGTTTAAGTGTTGCCATTCCGACAATTAGGGCCCAATGTCGGAATGGCGGTTGCCTCCCCCTTTGTCCGCTCTCCAGCTTGGTGGCGAGGCTCTCCTGCTGCACGTGGAGACGCCTCACTGCGCTGGACCGGCGGTCGCCCCACAGCAGACTCCAACTGAAGCCGGGCCGTCGTTTAAGCTTTTTTTGCTCCATTACATCTATTTATCAGCTTTAGTTACCTGTTATATGACAGATGAAGTTGTTGTAAAAAAGCTATCACAAGTTTATAAAATACAATGCATTGCTTTAAGGTAATCTGCCCAAGTGACAAATATAGAAGCTCCAATTAGCTCTAACTCAATCTGACACATGGCTGTATCATAATAATAATCTAATTATACTAGCATATATGTAGATAATAACACCACTTTTATTTTTGATACTTTGTGTATATAAGTAACTGATAGTAATTTTACTTAAGTAAAGGATCTGAGTTTTTCTTTTTTTCTTTTTTTTTTTGAGGAGGTTCAGTCACATTTGAATTTGAAAACTATGGGGGGCAGCATAACCACTTACTGCTGCTCAGTACATCTTTGCTGTGGCTATCTTTGGCTGTACTGACAAGCTGCTGTTAGCAACAAGCTCAGTCAGCCATGGAGCTAAGTGGCTCTATTAGCTGACAGGAGTCACAGCAATCAACAGGGGTCAGTTCAACCTGGTTCAGCCCCCTCCTAGTGAACACAACTAGACACCAGACTGGGGCGGAACACAGGCTCCCAGTAGAACAGATGTCAGTTTGAAGACGGGATACAGTACAGAGGTGATTTACAGCAGCTCTGACCAGGTCTGTGACTCCAGGGGTGAGACGGCACTGCAGGCAGCAACAGGAAAGGCATGAAGCCGGAATATTTTCACATCTTACTCTGTGAACTGAGGATTTATTTGGAGCAAACCAGAGGTTGAGTTTTGTTTTTTTATGTGTGTTTTATGATGAGTATGATGAGGGGCACTATGCAGTTTTGGAGAAGAAATTCAAACTCACAATGAGGTAATAATATAAACTAAGGACCCAGAACACTGTTTGAAGCTAGAAAGGTGGCAGGGTCCGCCACATATAAACAAAGTAAAACAGTATAAATTGTGTTATCCTTTAAGGTCAGTTTGATTATTAGTTTGTTTCGGCAGAAAAAAAATCTGAAGATCTTTCTCTGCTCATTAACATTTCTTCCCAAAAACTACATAATGCACCTTTAACAAGACAAATTGCTGCTTTAATTTGGACGTTTGGACCATTTATCCAGCACTTTGAGCTATTAATTAAGACTTTTTTTCCACAGCTTTATTTGAAAACTACTTTTGGTATTCAGCAGATGGTATTCAGGTGTTAGAATGTATGGATATTTATCAAATCATAGTTTCTATGTGACACTACAACACCCCCTGACAACTGTAGAAGGACCTCCTGGCTGATAAAAATAACAAGATATACCACAATGACCTCTGAATGTGATGCTGGAAGATAGAGACATACGTACAAAACAAAGGAAGTTTGCAGCACACATGGTGAGCTTTAAACACTTCAGGCAGCCTTGAGCCATTCTGTAACACCTCTGATCAGACCTGTAACAAGAAACAAAACATCAGATAGTTCATCTCATGTGAACAGAGGAAGCCAGCTTCAGTCTGATCTGCGCTCAAAAGCAGCGTTTGTTTCTGTATGTGTGTGTCATCACGCTGACAACTGCGTGGTCACACTGCGGGGAAGAAATGATACCACACCTCACTTCCTGTTTGCTTTACAAGCTTTACAAGTTTACAAGCAGTAAGTGTGTGTCAGATCCTTTTTATGATTCTTAAACATGACATGAATACATTATACTTGGTGTTGCTGATGACATCACAGGGTTAATCCTGGGTTTTGCTGATGACATCACATGATTTGGTCTACTGTCGAAAAATACCACCAAGTTCCCCAGAATAAAAAAAAAAGAAAACCTCTGGGTAAACGTCCTTTCGTGACTATCACCAGAACATATATATTATGTTGAAGACACGACTTTAATCAAAAGCATCAGATTGTTGATGTATTTATAACTGATATTTGCTGTAAGAAGAATTTTATGACACAACTATATAGAATTTTGTGAATATTTGGTCTATTTTTAGGTGTTTAAAATTACAGAAGCACAGCTGCCATATTGTTTTTCCATCAAGTGTGTATTTTTAAAGTTTATACTTCGTATCAGATTATTGATCATTATCATTTTAAAGTCATTTTAAACTTTTAAATTAGTTGTTCAGCTTCTTGTTTTTTACAAGTATTCTCAAGAGACATGACATCTAACACCATTCTATATGATAAAGAGGCAAGCGGAAGAGAACGTCAGTGAAACATGATCTTTACAACACTTGAAATCTTTGATGATCTTATTCAGACACTTAAAAGAGTCAAATAAGGATGAAATGTAATGTTTAGTTCTTACCTGTTTCGGAGAATAATACGCTTATCTCTGTTTTCAGACTTGTGTTTACGGATCTTTGCTGTTGCTTCCACTTCCACTTCTCATACAGCTATGAACCGTGCATCGCTTCATGGGGCTTTCAGCACCTCCTTCTCACTTCCTCTTTCTCAGCATTAGCAAGATGGAAAATCTATGACTGAGAAAGTGTAGCTGGGGGACAAATAAAAATAACAGCAGCAAAGTCATAATGTGCACGTCTGTGAGAAGCTTATATTTAGATATTATAAGACCAACACTTAGACCTCAGGTCCACTCTAAAACAGTCAGTCTGCGGTCAACAGCGCTGAGTTTGAAAACATACAGAATAATTATCAACATATGAGCTGCCAATGAATATGTTAGAAAGGTGCAGGGACATCTGGCTAAGCAGGTTATTCTAAACTTCCCTCTTTCTCCCCAGCAGTGTTTTAGTTTTAATAGTATGAGTATCAGTTTATTTAAGAGTAGCAAGATTGTAGCAAGGTGGGAAACACTGCATCTCTCCCCAGTTGACTGAACATTAAGTAACATTTGGGAACCACACCCTGTTAGTGGTGAGGACGAGGTGAGGGTTCCACTTCACAGACTGAGGTGTTTGTGAAAATCAGCTGCTTGAAATACAAGTACAGCAGCCTGTAAGGCTAAAAGTAATGTCATTTCACTTTGTGGCAATTTTACGAAGTGGCAAAGTCTGACCTAGCATATGTGTGTAGTCCAGTACGTCTGTTACTGGACTACACACATATACTATTTATACAGAGCTATGAAACTAGCTAGAAAAATGCTACCTCTTAAATCTTGATGCTGACATTAAACGCACCACCAATGTACCTTTGCATCATCTCAGGAATATCTGTGTGTGTATGAACCAGATAATAAAATTGTTCTTGTGATCTTGTATACTGATAGAAAGTTAGTTTGTCCATACGATGCTGTGGACCATGACCACAAAGAGAAGCAGACACAAAGAGCCAGTTGACCTCACTGGCATTAACATCAGCATCTTAATACTAACCATTAAAGGTGACATATGTAAGAATTGGCCATCTGTCAAATTCATACTCCAGACAAATAGGGGGCAGCATATGGCATTTAGCTGGTTAGCTCAGTTAGCCGTGCAGCTTGTGGTTCAGACTGGGAGCTTGGGGACCCAGGGAGTGTTATTTTTTATAACGCTAGTATGGGAGCTTTGGACCGGGACAGGCTGGGGCTAGCTGGTTAGCATGCTAACTTCAGTAGATATCTCTGCAACACATACATCAACATTACATTCTGATGGTAACCTTCATTAATTTCTTACTTTTTAACACTAAATTCTTACATAAAGCCCAATTAATTAAGCAGTCTGTGTCTGTCTGTCTGTTATTCCCCTAACAGGGTTATGGTGTAATGTATAAAATTATACTACAATATTGTTGTTGTTTGTGCTGTTTATTTTAATATGTCAGATCCCTTATTATTATTTTTTCTCACAATCTGAGCATGAATGACAGGTAATGAGTCAATTAAGGGAACTTGGCGTCCTGACAGTACAACAATACAGTACAACACAATAGCTGTTTGCCTTCAGCCTTCGGCTTACAAGTAAGATTTCAATTTTGGCCCTCTAAGGGTGAAAGCTTGAGCATCCCCGCTCTATATAAAGTAACATGACCGGTTCCATTACAAAACTTACATTCAGTTTCAAGTCATCAGTTCCTGCTTTTTTGCAAATGATTTCGATGGTGCTTGATAAAAAGTGAGGGGAAGAAGTTAATACAATTTGTGCAGAGGGGGAGGGGCCTTCCTGTGTCTATGTTGGTTCCTTCAGGATTCTCTGTTTTCCCACACTCCTATAATCTTGTAGCTGTCAGCCCTGTGATGAACTGGTGACCTGTCCAGAGTGACCCTGCACAGGATAAGCAGTTACAGATAATGTATGAATGGATCGTGAGGGGGACACGGATGTGTGTACCGGATTTCATGTCAATCCTTCTACAAGCTGTTGAGATATTTTACAGCTGATGGCACTAAAAGAAATGGCAGCGGATCACCAGGATCATTAAGATTAATCTTCTGGACACAATGGATATCTGTACCAGAGTAAAAACCAAAATGTCAAAAGGTGTCAGGAGATGAAAAAGTCAGTAGGGTTCAGCCACAGTTAATCACAGAACCTTCCCTGAAACGTTTTGCACTTTTAGGATTTCTAACCCAAAAGCCAGTTTCAGGATGTTGGAAAATGAAGACATAGAGTTATACTGTTTCAAATATGATGTACTATTACTGAAGTGTATAACTGGAATGATTATTACCTCTGCCAAGGAGATTATGTTTTTGCCCATTTGTTGGTTGGTTGGTCTGTCAGCAGGATTACACAAAAGCTACTGGACAGATTTCCGCAAAACTTGGATTTTTTTTATTATAACATAGCAACAAACACTTTCAGCTCAATTTCAGATTCCACAGGAAAAAAACCTCCTGGACTTCTCCATTTAGTCAAAACAGCACAGCTTCAAGAAAAGAAATTCTATCAAGTAGTGCACATTTTAACATTATCTAACAGTTTGTTCACAAAATATTTAGAATGAAATATTCTTAATCTTTATTCATTATTTTACTATTTCACAGGTACTAACTAACAGCAAGTGTTTCAGTGGCAACATCTTACAGAAAATATTCTAACATAGTGGTAACTATTCCCTGTTAACACAAAATCATTAACATCAACATCATCCAGCAATAATACCATGGTATTTAGACTATTATAACAGCCATTATACTCATAACACTTTATCTTTTGTCCCTTCCAGTCAGAAATACTTAAAACACTGAATCACCACAGTCCATACCACAAACACTGCAATTAAAAAGGACAAATGGCAGCTATACAATGATGCATTAATTGGCTGGTACTAGTTTGAGTGTAGTACCACTGTTAGGCGGTAGAGGTAGGTCTAAGTAATGATCACACTTATAATAGTGATCACATTCTATGAATCTCACTGTATCATACAGCTCGACATAAAAACTCCAGGCACAAGATGTGTTACTGACCACTGACAGTAGGTCGTTAGGTTGTCTGCTTCTCAAACAGTATCTGGTACTGTCCATGTGAAGATACACGCAGAACTGATAGGTCCATTAATCTCAGGTGAGTTCCAGTTCCCTTGTACACAGACATAGACCCAAAACCTCGTTAGTATGTAGTATTGTAAAATCTAGCATATAATTGGGGCATAGTTAAAATGTCTGCAGAACAGAAAAGTCTATGGAATTGACAGATCGAGTGTTTACTTGCTGAAAATAGACCTCGTACTTCATTATGCCTCGCCTGCAGTGCTGTGCTTCAGTGGTCTGGAATATGTTATACGACTGCTGTCACTAATCTTTGCACTGCCATAAAAAACAGAGACTCATATATGTTCTCTACATAGTCAGACAATGTTCACATTACACAAATACCCCTACTCTGAGAGGAAATGCCAAAATATATCTGAGCTTATTGTGGACGGCACCAGTCATGCATAGAACTGCATAGCTTATGAAATATCATATAAAAAGATTGTAGTGCATTTTTAAGTTGTATGTGATGTGCTTGAAGATAACAATCTTCTCGAGATTTTCAAGGCTCCTATGGTGATTCCATAAACTGTCTTTCCACAACTTGTGTGTGTCAACAAGCTAAAAAAAAACCACTCTGCTGTATTATTGTAAATTAAATGATTTGTAAAATTCTTCGCTATTCCCTTGTTTCTTTGTTTCTTGCTGAAGTGTTTTTCAACGTATCAGCTACATGTTTGTTCTGCTAACTCTTGTCAATTTTTCCCACAGGTCACCAGAAATACTGCATTGAAATGTGTGTGTTGTCGACCATGGTCTGCAGCCCTGCCAAGCTCTCACGCCCTTGTCATGGCCGAGGAGATATTGGGGCATTTTTCGGTCGGCGTCGGACACGGATTTGAATTTCTTCATCCTGTGAAAAAGAGAAAAGTGAAACGTCATGACTGTCATCCATTTATTTTAGGATGGTTGCATCTGTGGTGATCAGAAAAGGGTTAAGCAGTAATGATTACGCTGATTTGAAACAAGAAAATGATGATGGTTTTTTTTTACATACTGTTTCAGCCGTGTCAGCAGTGTCAGCCGTGTCTGCCGTCTCCTCTCCCTCAGTGCATTCACTGCCGGGAGTGAACGCCTCAAAGTCAGACAGGGCGCTTTCCACCGCCTCCTCATCATAATCTGTCTGGTATTCATCAGACAGCTCCTCTGAAGGCAGACAAAAAAGCCAGTATTTGAAAAATATTGTCCCAATTCAAATTCTAAAATTGTAGTAATTATGTAGCTTTCACTTTCCCCAGGGATAGCAGCCTAACAAACCTAAACCTAAACATACATTAGTTTGTTTAATGATCAAAGTAGCATTAAGGAGTTTCATTACAAGGCTTTATAAAAGTTTTTTTTAAATGTATATATTCTATATATACACAAAATATTGAAATAATGATTTTAATACTTTAACTAACCATTTATTAAGGCATTCTTGACAGGTTCGATTCTTGACACAATCTCTGCCAGGTCAGTGAAGGAGGCGTTTGGACAGGTGACCACCTGAAAGACACAAACTGCATCATTCCTCAGTTTCAGTTTATTCTCAATCGTTTAAATGACACATTTAGAGCACACATCAGGTGGCATCAATAAAACAATACTTGGAATTGACCTAATAAGAGTCTTGTTTTTGTATCTGTGCAGTGCAGTGACTTTGTGCTGACTACACTTCCACCTATTTGATCATTTCATGGCTTCTCATGACATCCCCAAAACTGAAAAATGAAGCTTGGTACAAAGCTTTGTCCTTTTGCATCAGTCTACACAAACCACATTTTAACGCGAACGCCTGCAAGTCAGTGTGATATGGGTGAGATCACTGGTTGCATTGAAGAGCAGTGTTGCACAGTCATAACCAGTACTGTGTACATCATGCATTCCACAAGCCATTTCTGCCCACTGCAGAGGATGGTGTGAACAACTTGAAAAGTTTCCAAACATTCATTCAAAGATGCCATGAGGTAGGAACAGCATGCAGCGGTTTGCTTGGCGCTGAAGGTGCAATATGTAACAACTGGCCACCTGTCGTATTCATACTCCAAGTAGATAGGGGGCAGCATATCACCAGAGTAAATAACTGCTTCTAACTGTAGCACCATTAGCTGGTTAGCTCATCCAGCTGTGCAGCTCGGGCTCCTATTAGCTGAGTCTGCCTGGACTGGGAGCTTTGAGCACCAGGGGAGCGTTGGTGTTGTTCACTACTAGACTATCACCTCGTGAGGTACAAACTAGCTGTGGGCTAACTGGTTAGCATGCTAAACTC